>NC_135325.1:30454943-31109943 GCF_048772815.1 Callospermophilus lateralis | reverse complement strand
GCAACCTCATTTGGGAAATGTGTGACCTGGAATCAGTTCAACAGTATTTTTAGATAACTTTCTCAATTTCATTACCTGAATTGTAACACTCCAACAGACACTGGACTTGAGAGGCCTGTAAAACAAAGGCTGGAGCTCCCTGCCACTCAGTATTCTCAGTCATTTATGAAGGCCTGCAACCTGAGGTTTTGGTTTTGGTTTGTTCTCTTCCCCCCACCATTATGTTTTTAAAGGATGGCAAATTTCCAGCAACTATATGTAAAAATATAATAGAACCATATCTTGCAATCCTCACAATGGCTCCCATTTATTAACTACCAATTATACATTAGAACTTTTATAAGTATTTAAACAAAAATCTCATGTTATCCTCTTCCTTTAATGTTTAAAAACAATGAATTCCCAAAACCATATCCTCTGTCCACTGTAACAATTCTCTTCTCTTTTTTTGTAAATTTCTTCCTCTCTACTAAATGCTTCCCATTAGTTTTTACTGCTTTCTCTCTCATTTTAAATTTAAAACAAAACAACTCTTGATCCTACCTACCCTTCAGCTATACTTCCTATTTATATAGCCTATATGACTCTGAGTGTCTGTGCTGGAATTGTCTATATTTGATACTTCCATTTTTTTTATTCCCATTTCATTTTGAAGGCAAGCCTTCTTCCCCCAACAATCCAATGAAATTGCTCTTATACAAAGGTTGGCAGATCTTTTCTGTAAAGGATCAGATAGAAAATATTCAGGCTTTGCAGGTCACACATTGTCACACATTCTTCATTTTTTTTAAACAACCCTTTAAAAATGCAAAACCCATCTATTGCTCACTAACTATTATTAATTAAAAAAAAAAAACAAACAGATTGTAGGGCAGATTTTGCCTATACTCTGCAGTTTCTCAAGCCCAGCAATGTCACCAAATATCCCAGATGATCCCAGTTCACCTTACTTGATCTTATAAGCACTCTTTAATGTACACTTTGATCATGACTTCGTCCTTGAAAGACTTTATTTGGCTCCAGATAATCACTACATTCTCCTAGATCTTCTACTACCTCACAGGTCAATCCTTTTTGTTCCTCTTTGCTGGTACTTAAATTTCCTGGCATATTAGACTAGAATGCCCCAAGGTTCAATAATGAGTTTTCTTCTCAACGTTTTTTTACCCCCTGGTGATACCCGAGGTATCCTCTATTCATCTAGTTTGTCTAGCTAGCTGAGACTTCTTTTTCTTACACCCCACTCTATGAGCTAATCCTCTTGGATCTGCTTTTCTAATATACTCAGGTGTTGATCACTATCTACTGCTATAGAAATGAACATCTTGCTTATGATAGATACCACTGTAAACTAACAATGGGTTTGGGGGGACTATATGATCTATTTTCTTCTTCTTTTGTATATATGTTAGAATACCTGTGTCTGGGGAAATTTTAGAGGAAAAGGAAATATATACGCATATACTGAATCACAATATCGTAAAACTGTAGTACTACAAAAATCCTCATAAAAACAGTTCCCTCAAGTTTTACTACTACTTCTCTTAAAATGTATAAAACCAAATAAAGAAAATACTATATATGGGAGGACAAAAAAGCAGCTGGTCTACTACCTGAGTGGAGTTAGATAGTTGGTTTTTCCACGGCTCCTCTGCGCTGCTGGTCAGGTTTGTGCGGTTATGAGGTAGAGTGAGTGCGTTTCGCTGCAGGTAAGGCACGTTTCCATTACTTCCACTTCCTGTTATGTGATTATTGCCTAACAAAATAGTGTCTGTACTTCCCAGCGTTCTTGATGTGCTACAGGGAACATGGCCTGCAGAAAAGGGTCCATTGGCCAAAGGCTGCCCAGGGCAGGCAGGACGAACTTCAGGCTGAGAGACGCTAGGCATTCTGGTCAGAGCAAGCTGCGGCTGCTGGCCAGAGACTGAGTTTGCAGGCAGTGATGAGTCAGCTGTTGGCCCATTAAGAATCCCAGTAGATCGTACCTGTGCAACTCCTGTTTGTCTCATCTGTCAAAACAAATGAAAAGTAGTAAATGCTGTGTGTGTGGTCCATGGGAAACAGAATCAGAATGTGAAGATGAATAATCAGGTAATCTCTGATTTAACCCTAATATTTTGCTAGGTTGAAAAATAGCAATGCTAAAAATAAGAAATTGTATTTATTCACATATAAGAAGCAGAAATGTTTCCCATCCCCACGACATGTATACTCAGAAAAATGAGAAATTATATCCCATCTATGTATGATATATCAAAGTGCATAAATTCATTCTCCTGTTATGTATAACTAATTAAAATAAAAAAATTTTTTTAAAAAGGCAAAAATGTTTCACTTTAAAGAAATATCTCATTAGTAATCACTAAAGAAAGCAGTTGAAAATTATGAAATCTACAATTTAGCATATTTCATTGCATAATCATCTCCAGTGCATTAATATATTCACAAGTGTCTTAATCTTTCACCAAAGAGTTCAGTAATAAATTTTTTAAGTAACACTAGCACAAATTTAAAATGGTCACATCCCACATTTTTGCAAAGAGAAAAAGGGAAGGGGCAAAAAAATTCGTGATGATTATGCCATGAAATATGAACTAGGTCCTTTCTATAACACAAAATAGAAGATCTCAAAATTTCATCATAAACAAGTACGCCAAATCTTCAAACTAAACATACCCTATAAAAATGGCATCTCAGTTTAGGATAGCTTATTAGGTGCTAAATAATTTAAGCCCTTAGGATACAGGTCAAATGCCATGTAAATAAATAATAAAACATGAAGTGTTCAAAATTAAATTTAGTGCTGATTTTTTTCTAAAGTATAATTGCTATTACTAGTATTTTAAGAAGCAAATATCACTAAATTCTATGAAATATTGGTAGAAAGTAGAATTGGGTATGAACATGCTCTAAAATAATATCACAGTTAATAAAAATACTCAAAATGCTAACAAATTTTAGGGAAAAAATGCTATACACACTTGGGATTGTTGCATTAAGACAAACTGACTTTCCAACTGTTCCAGCATCAGTTTCTGTGCTGGATTTAAGTTATTTCTATTTGCGCGAAGCTGTTCCAAGTGCTAGAAGAAGAAAAAAGGAGAATACAGTCAAACACATATTTAAGAAACAAGTTAAGTGTTCTAAGCAACCTTTCTCTGAAATAACTGAATAATCTCAGAGCCACTATCTGGGCAAAGACACTGATTTCTGACCAACAATCATCAATGCCAAGATAAAGTCCTTTAAAAAGCTTGAAAAACCTAAGAACTAAGAATTCATATAAACAAAGCTTACTATAATGTGATCTTTCAGAGAAATGGACATGAAATTTTACTGATTGATACAATATTTTTCAGCACATATATAGAAAATTCCTAAAGCTTAAAAATATATTATGACAATAATGCATCTTGAAGCAGCTCTGTAATCCCAGCAGCTTGGAACAGCTAAAGGTTGAAGACAAGCTGAATGTGCAAAGTTAGTTATTTGCTTAAAGAACAAGTGTGGCATCTATAGAAAGAAATATGATGCAACCATAGAACAAAGAAGCACTTTACATACTGACATGAGAAGTCTGTAAAATGCATTGTTAAATAGCATACAGTAGACCTCCTTCATCTACATGGAATATCTTCTTAGACCCCAATGGAAACCTAAAACTGTCGATTACCAAACCTGCAATTTAATGCCTTTTCTATCCTACACATTGTGAATATGACTTCTGCAATTTGAGGTACAACGACAAAATGACCAGTTTCTTTTTCCTTCTTCACAATTTCATGGGTAAGAGATTTATTCTTACCTTAGATCTTAGCAACCCCAACATATATATATATATATTTTTTTCCTTTTCTTATTAAAGAACTTTCATCTTTTCACTTAAAGGCAGCACTGTGTGGCTCCTCTTTTGCATATCTAAACTGTCAAAATCATAACTCATGTTTTGTGGTTATCATCAAGTAAACTAAGGGTTATTTGAATGCAAGCACTGAAATATCACAAAATCACATCAGCTTTTGTTTTGTTTTCTTGTACCAGGGATTGAACCCAGAAGCATTTAACCACTGAGCCATTTCTATTTCTATTTGTGACAGGGTCTCACTAGGTTGCTAGGGCCTTACTAAGTTGCTGAGACTAGCTTTGAACTTGGAATCCTCCTACCTCAGCTTCCCAAGCTGCTGGGATTACAGACATGTGCCACAGTGCCCAGCTTACAACAGTTGTTTGATAAATGAGATAGCCACTAAATAACTAAGGCCAAGCAGTATATAATAGTGTGAATATGCAGGACAAAGGGATAATTCACATCCTTTGTGGGACAGAGTAGAATTTCATCATGCCACTCAGAATAATACAACTTAAAATTTATCAATGGTTTATTTCTCATCTAATGTTTTGGACCACAGTTGACTGCTGGTAACTGAAACTGCAGAAAGTAGAACTACAGATAAGGGGTAACAACTTGAATATAGTATATTCTCTTTTATTAAACAAGGAGAATAGTATATGAAGGGGGGTAAGCTTATCCGCTTGTACATGTACAACTATTTCTGGAAAGACAGAAAAGAAACTAGTAACACCAGCCATATGTTAGGAGAAGTGAGTGGTAAGGGCAGGAATTGGAAGGAGGTTTTACCATATGTATTTTCTACATTACAGTTTATGCATTTTGAACCATGTGAATGTATTACCTGTTTACAAAAAGAAAAAAAGAAAGAATTATTTAAAAATAAAACGAAAAACGAGTGAATTATCTCCATTTTTCTGGCAAATGTGGGTTCATTTTACTTACGGACTTATCAATTCAGTTAACTACCATTCAACTTTAAGAATACCTAAAGAACTTAAAGCTTACTACCTCTACTCCATTTTAATAGAAAAAACAATCTGTCAAAAGTGTAGTTTTACATACCTGTAATTTCTGTGGTGTCAAACACCATGAATGAGCTTGTGGCTGTACTGGAGGATGTGACACAGCATGGCCACCACTCCAATTATCAGAAGTATTCTGAGGGAAATTGATAAAAACAAAAAAAATTAAAGAATATTTGGTTAAATCCATAGAGTTAACAATAATGACTAATGGAGGCCAAATGACTATGGACTATTTACACATAAAAGATGTTATAACATTATATTCTTTAAAAAGATAATTTTTCATGCATATTAAGCTTATAAATCATAAATTTAAAATACTAATTCTTTAATAAGCCACCCCAAAAGACCCACCCCTAAACTATGGCCCAAGTGGCTAGCCTAAATATCAAACTGTTCACTAGATCCAACATTAAATTTATTTCAATGTCAGTAAAAAGTGATGATGAAAAGTGTGCTGAGATCTTAACGGCAAGGAGATGAATAAAATGATTTGATGAATGCAAATTTATCCCTATGTCTATATTTAATGATTCCAAGAGTTTGGGACGGAAAAACTCAAACCTTTCACTCTTTGATGTCCACAGATTTAAAGTAAAGGACAGGAGTTGTTCAAACTGCACAATTTCAGGGCAGTTAGAGCTTCTCTTTTGACTGGGATTTCTATTTCTCTAAAACATATACCTTTGTTGGACTAGATGTTCTTTTCCTCTTGGCAGGACTGGACAGGTCATCTACTTGGCTAGAAGGAATCATGTGTAGTGGCAAGGATTGCTGTGAAATTGGTGTTTGACTGAGGCCTAATACAGGTTCAGTATTTGGATGATGAGGTTTACATGCCTAAGAATCACAGAAGGAAGACAAAAATAGGGTTCTATATGTTCTTAATTCATTCCTTCAAATTACAAAACTTTACAAGCTGCATACTTTTCAAAGCTATGTGGACATCGCTGATTACAATTATCGAAAATCAAAATCAAATGAATAATCAATGGAGGAATGTGTACCTTCCTTTGAAAAACTTGCTTTAAAAATTAAATAAACCATTGCAGCATTACTTTAAGAAATCTCCTTCAAAATAATGAAAATGCACAAAGGTCTAAGTTGGCACCCCAAAATCTTCCCATATCAGAGGGAGTTTTATTTTGGTCTAGATTCCCTTTGCAATTAAATCAAAAAGGCTTTTCATTAATAAAAGCCTCCTGGGCTTAGTAAAATAAGCTTGACCACTACAGATTGAAAAGAACCCTTAAAGCTGGGCACCTGCAGAACATAACCCAACTTCTCACCTGCTGTGCTGTGTTCATGGCACCCTGCCTGGAGGTAAGCTCTGCGGGGATTGGTAGGCTCCACGCCTCCTCAATACTAGGAAGTAATTTAGTTTTATTCTGTAGACTACCTTGTGGAAGGTTACACAACTGAGCCTAGGAAAAATTATGTAAAAAGCAAATTTAACACAAGCCTACTTGAGTAAGAGCAAGTCCACTAAATCTTCCTAAATGGTATAGCTAATTGTTTTTTTAAAGAAAATAGCTTCTAAATTTGGGGCTTTAGAAAGATACTAAGTATAAAGAGGGTAACCGGAATATAAACCTTTGTGAGAATCAAAACAAAGCTGAGCTCTGTTTTCAGAGTTCTCATAGCTGTCTTCTCATGAAACTCCAAGCAAGAGTGAAAGACAGTGTTTGTGTTCTTTTCTTTAAAATGCTATGACAACTTAAAAATGTAGACAGCACATAGAAAAAAATTATGTAAATTAATATGCATCAACAGCGTAAATGTGCAAAAGAGCATCTTTTAAAATACTGTATATCTTACTTAAAATGAAAAGTGAAATAATATTACAAGCTATGGTATGTTTACAAAATATGGAAACAGATTATAGACATCAAAACACAACTAGACAAACTTTCCAGCCACCCTCCTCCTGCCTGAGTGTCCTGGGTAAATACATGGCTTTAAGAGACTGCTATTTAAAAATTTTACCTGTAAATACTTAATTCGTGCTGCAAGTGCAGAGGTATTACTACAACTTTTGCTTCTAGTTGCATTTAAGTAGCATTTAATGGCATCCTGAGGCTGGTTGCAGGATTCATAGAGAGTGCCTAGATCCATCCAGGCTGCAGCATGGCCATGGTCCAATTGTACAGCACAAATATAGGCCTGTAAAGCATCCATAGGCTGATTTTGCTGTTGATATAGCACACTAGGAAGAGAAATTAAGAACAAGTAAGTTAACTAAGAGGAACTGCTTAGATTCACAACATGATTTAAACTACGAAAGTACATTATATATGAGCTGGGCGCGGTGGCGCATGCCTGTAATCCCAGGGCTCGGGAGCCTGAGGCAG
Source organism: Callospermophilus lateralis (assembly GCF_048772815.1). Taxonomy (NCBI): domain Eukaryota; kingdom Metazoa; phylum Chordata; class Mammalia; order Rodentia; family Sciuridae; genus Callospermophilus; species Callospermophilus lateralis. The sequence goes on along the minus strand of NC_135325.1, from coordinate 31,102,714 downwards.
GAGGATCGAGAGTTCGAAGCTAGCCTCAGTAATTTAGTGAGGCGCTAAGCAACTCAGTGAGACCCTGTCTCTAAATAAAATGCAAAATAGGGCTGGGGATGTGGCTCAGTGGTCGAGTGCCCCTGAGTTCAACCCCCGGTACCAAGAAAAAAGAAAAAAAGTACATTGTATATGATGCAATTTTCTTTGCACGTCAACTAAATTACCATTAATTTTATACAAAGTCTTACCCTATTGAACACCATGTATCTGCACTTGCTTCTGATTTATCAATAGACTGCCTGTAAGATATAAAGGCATCCTGAACTTTCCCAATACTTGAATAGCACCTGAGAGGGGAGGGGAAATCAAGAAAATTCCATTAGTACTGAAATTAATTAATTTGCTGTAAGGATGAACTATATATCAAAGCAAATTTTTAAAAAGCCTAGTAAGTTTAATATTTTATGTATATGTGTGTATATGTGTGTATATGTATATATATGTGTGTATACGTGTGTATATATATGGGAATTATAATGTATATTATAATAAGCACTCCAGTAAAGTATATTATAGTCTGTCTTATAAGTGCTAAAGCATGCTGTACTAATGAACTCCCTTAAAATAGGTTTTGGCCATATCATTTCAATATTATAATATCAAGAGTTGAACATGCCCCCTTCCCACTCCACTTACGTATCTTCATCTCTACCTTTCCATACAGTCAGAATATAGTTTAAAACAAACAAAACACTGAATGTTGGTAAGACTTGAATCAGATTTCTATTCTTCTTTCTCATTAACATAGAAGGCAATAATTCTTTAATTCATTAAAAAATGTTACAGTCCATCTCAGATATCTAAGTATCAGAAACAACAAAATAAAAAGTGTAATATTTTGATGACTAATGAAGAAAGCAAGGTAAGATTGAAGTTTCAAGGATCTGCCATTTTCTTAATACAAATGTACCAGATGGACATAGATAGCAGCTGAAATTACAAATACAGAAATTGTCTTCTTAGCTTGGCACCGAAGGAAAAAAGAAAAGAAAAACCCCAGTCTCTGTCTTCAAGAAGCTTATAATTTGGCTGAGAATTAAAAATAAATGTCGCAATACCATATGAAATGGCTAGCACAGACAATCTAGAAACAGACTACTATTTACTGCAGAATTTAGAAAATGCAAAAAAAAAAAAAAAAAGGAGGTGGGGAGAGTAAGAATAAGTGATATGACTATGTGTAAGTGCTTATTATTTAGATCAGTGATTCCAATTGCCAGTTAACATATGGCAAGTTTGCCAAGCAGACAACATGAAAAAACAATCACACATACAACATACACATATAAAACTTTTTCTAATAAGCTAATATTCGTGCTGTGCAAAACAGAAAAAAAAATTAAACACCTTTGCTTGCCTGAACAACATATTTTTATCTTAAATTATTCTTTGAATCTTTCATGTCATCTAAAAGTCTGGGAGTCACTAATTTAGGCAGAGAAGATGAGAGAAGGAATTTTGAATAAGTATGAGCAAAGAATAGTGTATTTATAAGAAAACACAGATACAAAACAGTAGAGAATACCATCTCAAGAATACCCTGGAGTTTGTTTTCCTAACAAGGGAAAAGGGCATAATGGAAGCACTTTACAGGAATATTAATTCTGTGAACAATGTAAAGGGCAGACTAAAAGGAAAATAAGTTATGCACAATAAAAAAAAAAGGATGATCACACTTGTTTTATTTTTGGACTGGGGATTGAACCCAGAGGTGCTTAATTACTGAGCCACACACACCCCCCTTTTGAGACAGGGCCTTGCTAAGTTGTAGAGGTTGGCCTTGAACTTAAGATCCTCCTGCCTCAGCCTCCCAACACTCACTGGTTTTGAAAAGGTCAAAATTGAAGTGAAAGTAATGGAAGTGTTGAGAAGAAAAGATGGCAAAAACAAGAATGCAAAAGACAAATAAAGACTCCATGACTGGCTGATTAGATATGCATGGTGATGGGGGCTATAACTTAGCTTTAAAGCCTGATTAAACAGGAAAGAAATGGGGCTGGAGGTATAGTTCAGTGGTAGAGAGCTTGTGTAGCATGTATGAGGCACTGGATTCCATCCCTGGCACCATAAGAAAAGGGAAGAAAATGGTGATTCCCCCCACCCCAAAAGGAAAAGAGCAAGAAGCTGGATAGGGGAGGAGTGTGATGAATGTGGTTTGATATATACTGATTTTAACACAGTGAAGACATTAAAATGGAAAATTTTGGTAAAGAACAGATGTGGACCTGGAATTTTAAGATAGCTTATATAAACACAAATCTAGACTTAGAATTTATCTATATGGAAAAGAAACTGTAAGAGCATAGGACACCTATAAGAGATGTAAGTCTAAGGAATCACCACCATGTGCATTGGACAATGGAAAAAACATTAGTAGCTGAGACAGAAGAAAAAAAAGTTTCAGACAGCATCTACAGACCACTTCATAAAGGGAAAATTCATGAGAAAAGGTCAGCAAAAATGCCAAACAGGGACAGATACTAGAGGGAAAGGGAACGCTTAACAAAGAGTAGGAAATGTGCTCCTTTTGTTGGTGTTGTTAAATCAAAGCCAAATCTCTAGATTTATAGACAAATTTGCATAACTGCTGGCAGAAATAAGCAGTTTGTGCCCCCAAACCAGTGTTTTCACATTCTGGTCCTACAAAGTCAAAGTAGGAAATCAATGTGCCCAAATAGAAATGTCCCAATCCAATCATCAACAACTTTTCCTTAACTAGGTTCCTCTGAGACAGCCTATGTAATTTAAAAAGCCCTGGGTGAACCTAGGGTCTAGTTCCTGTTGTGATATCTGTGTGACCTTGGACAAAACATTTTATTACTCTGAATCTACTTTCTACATTCATAAAATGACAGTACTTTAGGGTGTAAGGTGACTTCCCTTATCCCTCCCAACTCTAATATTCTATAGTTTGTGATAACAAGGTCAACGACAGGGGTCAATACAGTAGAATACCACATTACAACTTCACACATGGTAAATGATGAGCGTATTCAATCTTCAACACAGACCTAAATGAAGAAGTAAATAATAAAAAGCCTCAGAGACATTAGTCATCAAACCCCCAAGTTTCTGATACTTGAAGTCTTCATTTGGAACTTTAACTTCTAAAATATAATTTATGTACAAAATTTTCTCACATTAGAAGGCAGTGAAAGAGGGTAAGTAAATATCAAAGTAAATCTAAACAAGAACCAGAATTATTACAGGTGAAAAATAATGAATGTCTAAAATGATTACCTTGAACTCTAAAGCAAGTTAAATTGTGAAAAGTACCTTTATTTGAAAAGTCAGGAAAAGTGTATTATACACTTGGAAACGTTTTCCAAAAGATTAAATTAAAGACATCTCAATGGTTTCGCACGTAAAAACAGTTAACTCTAAAACTTCTCTGGAATATTGCTCACTGAAGCTGAAAATTACAGGATTACTAAGAATAATTTTAGATATAGCTCATTATATATTAATTTTATAAATCCAGAATTTGAATTTAAAAACTTTTTCTAAGATGATATTCACACTATTGTTTTGTATTAAACTACTAATCTTAGGACAAAAGGAAAACACTTTCTAACATGTATTCCTTTTAATCTATATTAAAAGAAATTTTCATATATAAACTTTGAAACTATAGGAAAACTAGAAACCCCCACTTCCTAGTATCAGATCTTCTTAATAGTCATCACTGCATGAAACCTCACATTTTGCTACACTAACAGTGGTAATGGTGTTATTGTACAAATGGAATTTAGTTTGTTTGTTTATTCCATTATTGAATAATCATTCTGTCAGGCAAAAAGAAAAATGACAAGATCCAGTTTTTGCTTTCACAGAAGAGAAACTCGGTTTAGACACTCGAGCTTTATTTAGGAGCAACTCAAATTAGACTATTTTATAAGCATGAACAGGAATGAGAAAAATCTGCCCTAAATATGTAGTCTTCAGTCAATACTTATTGTACGTTAATGAGCAATCGAATATTTTAAATATTTGACTATTTATTACTTAACATAATAATTAATATTTAATATATTTACTATTTCCTTCTTTAAAGAAACAGCATCATGGTCCCTCACAAACAATACTTGCAATTCAAAGGAAAAATGAAGCCATATAAATAATTTAAAGTTTAATGTGATTATATGGCAAATTTACTCACAATATTCTTACGTAAACAGAGAATGGAACAATAATTAAAATGAAAACAAAATAGTATATTTTTGGTACCTAGAAGATCATCTAATCTAAAATTCCTCCACTGCAGCATTATTGGCATTTGGAGCCAGGTAATTCTTTGTTGTAGAGACCTATCCTATATATTGGACAATGTTTAGCAGCATGCCTACCTCTACCCATTACGTGCCAGCAGCACTCCCCAACAGTCCCCAATTGAGAACCACTCTTATTAACAGGTTAAAATAAATTGAAGCCTCAAAAGGTTTAACTGCATCATCCACAATGCCACAAACTGTAGCTAAGACAGTACTTGAATCTAAGTCTTCTGGCCAATACACATATATAAAGTATATGTGAGATAATTCCTAAGCATAATTTAGACATTCAATGTTTGAAAACCATGACAAATGCTTCCAGACTCAGAAAACGTTTTTCCCTACATGTCACTTTTCTGCTTTTCAACATATCTAATAATAATGTACCCACTTTTTCCACCATAATATATCAAGCAGTTGTGACTTGAGATTTACTATTAATCAAATTATGTTCATTCATTTCTTAGATATATATTATTAATCAAAACTACATATAACAAGGCTCTACTGGCTACCAGCAGTCATTAGGCTACTTTATGTCTTCTTTATTAAGGGTATGTAAAGACATAAAGAAAAAATACTAGAAATCAGAAGAAAAAGCATTTAAACACTTTACTGAAAAAATTAATATCTGGCAATAAGACATTTTAAAAATTGGCAATAATTCAGGTCAAAAGAAAATCCAATACCGAAATAAGAAATGTCCTGCTTCTTATTTTATACTATAAGGAAACCATCATATTTAAAAGCTTTCTTTTAACTTCCATTGTAATACTTCTGATGATGTATTTAAAAGAGAAAACACGTTATTCAGGATATAAGTATAAACTAACATTTTACACTGCAATTGAAATGGACAAAAGCAAAGTCATATGTCTAAAAAGTCTCACCTTCCAAGGAAATACCAGGACTGGCCAGAATTTGGATCTGCTTCCAAGGACTTTTGGAGATACTGAATAGCATAGCTTTCCTTGGTGGCTTTATCTCCCAGGAGATCCACAGTGTGATGCATCCAACCTATAGTAAATGATTTAAAATATTTACATACATTACCTGGGTATTTCATTTTTAAGATTACTAAGCAGAAAACAAATAAAAATACTCTTTTCGATCAACTCATTAATTCAGTTTAGAGTATATGCTACCACATTTTAGAACTGGCTATTCTGGCAATAAAAGTCTGTTTCCCACAGTAAATAATTATCAAAGCCACATAGAGCTTTCATTCAAGAAAAATTAAAATAATATTTTACGTTTAGGTTATAAAGGATACATACTCTAATGATGTATTCACTTTTACATGGTAAGTTTCAAGTACAATTATGATTTGAAATCTACTATCAATCAAATGTCCAATGTAAGGTATATAACATTAAGCAAAGTTAAAATAACAAGGTTCTACTGGCTATCAGTAGTCTTTTCTATTAAAAAAAAAAAAAAAAAGTCCAAGTAATGAAACAAAGAATATAAAAATGTTGTATTTTTTTTAAGACAGAGAGAATTATTTAATATTTATTTTTTAGTTTTCAGTGGACACAACATCGTTATTTTTTTATTTTTATTTTTATGTGGTGCTGAGGATTGAACCCAGCACCCCGTGCATGCCAGGCGAGCGCGATACTGCTTGAGCCACATCCCCAGCCCAAGTCTTATTTTTACTATCCCATGTAAAAATCAATGTATATTTTAAGAATCTCCAAGACACTGTATTAACCCTAATGTTTATTTCCAAGTAACAATACAAGGCTATATAGTCATAGTTCAGATTAAATTGTACACACACAACTCTACCTCACTGGCAACTGATAATTTTAAAAACCCAGAGCTATAAGAAAAGTGTATTCTAATGTACAAATACCATAAATGTTTGATAAATAAGTTTTTCTAAGAATTTGTTGCCTAGATAATCAATAAAAAGATTAGATCATAAAATAACTTATATTTTGAGGGGTGTGGTGGATTTACTAGGGATTGAACCCAGGGGCTCATGCATACTGGGGAAGCACTCTGCCACTGAGCTGTATCTGCAATCTGAATTAGTATACTCTAAATCTTCAAGATTCACAGGAATAATCTGGCTAAATTTATCAGTGGACCATTCAAATGCATAAAATTAGCTCTGTTCACTGTATACAGTCCATAGTATATATAATAAATGAGGACCCTTTGTTCCTGACATTTACTCTAATTGCTATGCACCAAAAGATATTTTAAGGGGATTCTGTTACTGCGTTTTATACAACTCAAGTACACATTAAGTCATTTGTTCTTCCCATCTCTCTCCCACTATGGTAGTAAGAACAGTATTTAGAGAAATGGGCTTTAAAGGAGCTGTTTCAACAGCAGTGACAATCAAAATTGGAAGGATTGATGCAGGTTAAATTTGAGCCAATTAGGGGCAAGTATTTTTCTATTCAAAACAATGACAAGTTTATTTTTATACTCTTGAAATTCAATAAGACATTGCCAAAGAGATCAGATGATCTATAAGTCAGACACAGTTGAAACCAAAATTATTTCAACTTATTTCTTAAATTTAAAAAGTAAATGCATTTTTGCTAACATTTTTAAAGACATCACATTTGGTTCTTTTTACTTAAGAATCAAAATAATTTTTTACTGTATTAATAAACATGCTTTAATTTAAAGATATAAATTTAGCTGGGCATGGTAGCACATGCCTGTAATCCTAGTGAAAGGGAAACTAAGGCAGGAGGACCACAGGCTTTATGCCAGCTTCAGCAACTTAGCAAGACCCTGTCTCAAAATAAAAATGGCTGAGTACACAGTTGAGTGATAGAGCACCCCTGGGTTCAAGTCTCAGTATTAAAATAAAATATAATACAAAATACAAATAAAAATTCACATTACTCAAACACTATAAGATGACTCATTAAGAATAAATATTTTCAGCTGGGCGTGGTGGTACACATCTGTAATTACAGTAACTCAGGAGACTAAGACAGGAGGATCCCAAGTTCAAGGAAAGCTTCAGCAACTTAGCAAGCCCCTATCTCGAAATAAAAAATAAAAGGGTTGGGGATATAGATCAGTGGCAAAGTGCTCCTGGGTTCAGTCCCCAGAACAATAAATCAATTAATTGCATCCTCCACAACTCTTAAGAAGTACAGACAACTGAAGTAAAATTCTAATGGATAAAATTAAAAATTAAAAACAAAGATTTTATGAAGGTAATGTGTTTATTTTGTATAGCTAATTATATATTAATAAATCTAAAATACTTCAAAAAATATATAAAACATAGTTACATGATGAAAACTTCCGTGTACAATCTTGGTTTAAAATTAATGATTTGCCCTAACCAAAACCAAATTCACAAAACTGAAAAGAAACAAGATTCAATAATTAGGTAACAGCATTATATTGTTAAACAGCTCCTTTATTATCCTCTTGGTTACAGTGACACCTGACATCCAAATGGCTACATACCCTCAAGTTCAATATCAGAATAGAATTGCACGCATATAGGAAATATAGTGTTAGATGTGCTACAATTTTTAGAAAAAAAAAGTTTTAGTTATAATTAAACTATGAAAACAAGCTCACCAACCACTAAGTGATTCTAGGCAAATCACTTAAGAGTGCTAAATCTACATATGGCATGGATCATGGGTTAAATACTAGGGAGTAATTCTGAGGGCTTAAAAGGGCCATTTGTACTAAACAATTGTACTGCGATACACTATACAATGGACAGTGCTTGGCAGAGGGAAGAAATACACTGGGTTCAACCAGGCAAGGTGGTACAATGCCCACAATCCCAGCGACTCAAGAGGTTGAGGCAGGAGGATAACAAGTTTGAGGCCAGACTGGGCCACTTAGTGAGAACCTGTCTCAAAATAAAAGATAAAAAAGGCTGGGGGATGTGGCTCAGTGGTAAAGCACCCTGGGTTGAATCCCAAGAAAAAAAAAAAAGAAAGAAAGAAAGAAAGAAAAGAAAGAAAGAAAAGAAAGAAAGAAAGAAAAGAGAAAGAAAAGAAAGAAAGAAAGATAGAAAGAAAGAAAGGGAGGAATGAAGGGAGGGAGATGGATGTTGGGTTCAAATAAAGTTTATCAAGTCTGAGTAAAAGAAGGAATAGAATAGAATAAATGAGCCTCATATCTGCCATCCTAACATGTTAAAAACATAAAACGGAACACTTTTTATGTTACTTACTAAACACATACTATTTACATACCTAATTGTTGTAAGACGGTTGCTTTTACTTGTGCAGAAAGGTTTTCTGTCTGTAAAAGTTGTTCATAAGCTTCCTTTGCAGAATGATACTTCCTCTAAAGGGTAGAAAAAGAGATTCAGAGAAAAATAAACATAATCTTTAAAGAACTATTACATATATTAAGGATTAGACAATACTGATGCTTTCATATATTTTTAAAAATCAACTGAAAGAAAAAGTGTTGATTCCATTACTGAGGTTTCTTTAACCTCAGACGGTTTTGAATAGAATTGACCATGCTCCAGAGTATCTAACACCAGTAAAAGTAATATTCACTATACCAAAGTACTAAAATATGATCTTTTAAAAATCTGCTAACTTCCAATAGCTAAAATCACCTCAATCTATTTAATTACATCAATTATCTCAATAATAATGAAGATGAAGTTTACCTGGAAACATTAAGTTTCCAAGCAACTCAGTAAATACTAGAGCACATGACAAAATCTAACAAAACCTAATACAAATGTAGATAAAAATATAAAATAGTATCTAAAAATATTTGTTATATGACTTCAGATACATCAAAAAGCCCTTATAGTCTTAACTATATTTGTAATATTTAAGGTTCCACAAGAAAACTCTAAATGCAACCATTTATCCTCAGTTCTCTCCTCAAAAGTATTAATATGGCAGAAAGCCATTACTGTTGAAATGATAGTGCTTAAAGACAACTCCTCCAAAACAAAAGGATAAAGCCAACAAAAGAAAACCCTTTAAATATTACCTTTAAAATATATGTGATTAAACAATGGACTGAAGTGGCTTTTTTATTCATATTACTACTACCATATGATCACCAGAGCAAACAAATCTCCCCCCTCCCCCCCCAAAAAAAACAGGTAAAAATGTAAAACTATGGGAACTCAGGCAAGTCACCTACACTACGAATAGACATCAATTAAAAAAATAATAAAAAAGAGGTATCTCTCCATCTTTCAATTTAAAGGTTTGTTCTAAGGATCAAGTAAGATTAATAAACAGCTTTGGCAATTTAAGGATAAATATCTGTGTTTGTGTGGGAAGATTTTAGAGAATTGACCATTGAGATTATCATAGTTATTAAGTAAACTTTTATTCATCAGCTAAACTAGTTGCACCCAAATGTTAATCTGGTCTAAAAGTTAGACAATTATTGAAGGATAAGGGCAGAATTATTCAATTCCTACAATCAAAAAAATATTTGGTTAATGTCTAACACATGACAGAAATGGCTATGGCTGGGATGACAGTAGTAAATAATATAGACAGGAAAACAAGTGTGATGTATAATATTAGCATGATACTTCACAGAGGAAGAACAGGTACATGTTTAGAGTATTAGGAGGCTGGGCAGAAAATGCAGAAACTACTTTGGAAAGATATTCCTAAACCATTTAAAGACAACTGACTGTATCCTAAGACAATGGAGAACCACTGAATGATTTCAAGTAACATGACCACATTTCTATCTGAGCAAGACATCTTTGTAGAACTACCTCAACCGCTATTAACACATACTCCAAACACTAGTGACAAAAACAATGACATACTTGGAAAAATGATTACATCATATTGAGGAACATGAAGCTGGATCATATTACATTAAAAAATTACAACTGCATTAAAAACCTAAATATAAAAGGTAAAAAGTACAAAGCTAAGATAAGAAAATGTGGAAGAATATTTCCTTGGGATGGGAATTTACCGAACATGGCCAAAAAAGCACAAATCTTAAGGAAGAATAAAGATGCAACTCAACATTTCATGAAAACAGGCAATGAACATAAAACTCCACACATTTATATAATTTTATGACATTTTATATTATACATATATTTTATAATAATAAAGGTGAAAGACATGTAAAGTGCAATATCTCTAGAAATTAGAAATCCAAGTTTAAATGATATACCACCTTCTACCCTCGAGATCAGCAAATTTAAGAAAGTTGGGTAATTCCAAGTACTATGGAAATGTGAATAAAGGAAAACATGTCCTGTTGAAAGTGAATTTACTTATGAAATCAGGTATACAAATATACAACAATCCAGCAATCTCACTCTCATGATATACATAGCAAAGAAAAATTCCAACAGTAATATTCTAAAAGGTACTGTTTATACTTAGGGAAACTGGGGGCTACCTAAGTCTATGTCACTGGGCAAGTAAAGATTTAAAATATACTGGATGCTTCCAGTAGAACATTAAACAGCAATTATAAATAATGTCTAAAAAACAACATAAATTTATGCTTTACAATGTTGGGGAGAAGTTTTGCCTCTAGTAGTGCTAGAGTAACATTTTTACAGACAGCTTAAAATTCTGGATGAAATGTAAAAGTCAATGATCAGAAAGTACCAGAGGGGAGATCAACATCAGGCTGAACCAAAGGAAAAGTTAACATGTAAAGAAAAATAATGTCACCGGATGAGTAATCCCCTTTTCGAGAGATTTTCACCTGCAGGCAGGCCCCAGTTTATACTTGGCTGGCTAGAACTCAAATAGAAATCAACAGCTACCACAAGAGCTAGAAGTAAAAGGAAAAATCCCAGAAAGGAGACCAGTAAGGAAATATCATATTTTGCACATAAACTGTGCCCAAATCTCTGATTGATTGCTGAACTATGTGTGAACAGAACAAATGTCAAATCGTCTAAAATAACTGAATTGAGCCAGGTATGGTAGCACACATCTGTAATCCCAGTGACTTAGGAGGCTGAGGCAGGAGGGTCACAAGTTTGAGAACAACTTCAGCAACTTAGGCCCTAAGCAACTTAATGAGACCTTGTCTCAAAATAAAACATAAAAAGAGCTAGAAATGTGGCTCAGTGGTACAGTGTCCCTAGGTTGAATCCCTAGTACCCCCCCCCAAAAAGGGAAAAGAACAAAATTGAGCCAAGTAAACTAGTTAATGAAACAAAAATATCAATCTTCAGAAAAATACAACAGAGGTGTTAGGTGTGGTGGCACACACCCACAATTCCAGCTACCAGGGAGGCTAAGACAGGAAGATAGCACATTCAGGCCAGTCTGGGCAACTTAGTATAACCCTGTCTAAAAATAAAATTAAGATGTGTAAGTGATGTGGCTCAATATAACCCTGTGTTCAATCACAACACCACCACCACCAAAAATCTCCAAACAAATAAAAACTAGTCACCCTCTACAATGCCATATGTAAGACAAAATGTCATCATATATAAAATTACAAGACTTATGAAGAATCAAGAAAATTTTACCGATATTCAAAAGAAAAGGAAATGAATGAAAACCAACTGTGAAATGACTTAGATATTGAAACTGGGAGATAAAGTAGCTATTTTAACAATGTTTACAGACAAAAAAATACATAATCATAATAAATAAAGAAATGGGTAGGAAATCATACCACAGAAAGTAAGTTGTAGAACTAGAAAATACTCATCTGAATTTTTTTTTTAAATGGGGGGTGAACAGTAAATTGGAATGTTAAAAAAAAAAAAATCAGTGAATTCAAAAACATCAATTGAAAGCATCCAGTTTAAAGGGAGAAGGGAACCCACAGACAGTAAAGAAAAAGAAAAGAGTATCTGAAATGTTTTAAGACAGTAACAGTCTACCATACATGTAATTGTAGTACAAGAAGAATAGAAAAACAATTAAGCAGAAAAAATAATCGACAGCACAATGGCTGAGAATGCTCAAAAACTAATGAAAGACATCAAACTCCAGGTCCAAGTAACTAAAAATAACCGTAAGTAGTATAATCATAAAGGAAACGCCAACCTCAGGGGACACCATAGTCAAATTCTTCAAAACTAAATGTAAACAGAAAAGCCTTGAATGCAACCTGAAGAAAATAAGACAAAGACATAACAATGACAGCTGTTTCCAATCATGTCAATAATCAAATTAATTATAAGCAGACACAGTCCAAACAAAAGAGACACACAGGATAGATTTGCACAATGAAGAGCCAAAAATACAGTATTTACAAGATGCACTTTACATATAAACGTAAGTAGGTTAAAAAAAAAGATGGAAAAAATACACAAACAGTATGCATTAGAAAGCTGAAGCAAATAGATTAATATCAGATTAATACAGGCTTCAAGATAAAGTATTAGCAGGTATGCATGCTCACACAGGTACTTAATTTGTTAAAGAGCTTATCAATCATCAGGATGATATGGTAATAGAGCTTCAAAATATATGAAAAGAGGACTGACAGAATTAACACTGATAAAACACTATTAACTAATCTATAGAATTTCACCAATTGTCTCACAAATGTTCTATTTCTGGTCCAGGATCCAATCCAAGATCCCACAATGTGTTCAGTTAGAATATCCTTTTACTTTCTTCCAATCTGAGACAGATCCTTAGGTCTTTGACTTTTATTATTCTGAGACTCACAAAAAATACTTGCTAGTTATTTTGAAAAATGTTACTAAGTCATGAATAAGTATCTTATAGGGACTTACAGGGAGATATTATCATTAATCATTACATTAATTAATTAGAATTCTACAGTAAGACCTTTCATTCATTTGTTCAATTATTAATTTACATCAGTATGGACTAACATATTCTGTACCTTATGCTCCATTACTATAATTATTCATTTCTATACTTGTGTCACTTTGGTGAATAGGAACCTTGACCCTTGCAGATGGTTCCTGTGTTCTTCTGACATATCCCCATGGTTCTTTACTTTTTGCACACTTCCTTACTTTCAGTTACCATTAAAATACTCCAGGGCTTAACCTGTAGTTCCCCTTCATAGGCCCTAGAATCACCCACTTCTCCGTAAGATCCCTGGGTCCTATTCTTGAAGAATGTTATCTAGAAATGAAGGTCTAAGTGCCTAGTACGTTCACTGTTGCTGGGTAGAGTAACTGCTTCTAGGCCCTCCCAACAAATAGGGTTAGGAAATATATTTATGTACGCACACATACATATACACAATACATTCTCCTACCTTTATATCTATCCACCTACTATATCCATAACCATACATTTATACTGATATCTTCAATTCAAACCCAACACAGAATTCAGTTCAGCCTTTCTTCTTTATCAGTAAGTTCTCTTGGACAGTGATAAACCTGGTTGTCATTATTCACAATACACTTAATTTATAATCTATACCCCTGTGAGAAACTAACTACAGTGCAGGATTGGTTTCTAGTTCTTTTTGTTTCTAGTTTTACACTATAGAGTTAAAACACTTCTTCAAAGTTACTTAGGTTTTTTTTTAATACCCTCCAGTATAGTTATTCTATTCATTCATAGTACAGTTAGATTCATTTGTTACTGTTTGTGTTCTATTTTAGGTTGGCTGACATAATGGTTCATCATATTCAGTTAATTTGGGGGTATATAAAATATTACCAGGTTGTAGGAATCAGAACTATCCAAAAAGTATATGCTCAGAGAAGTTCTACTTCTTCCACATCCCTATTACCCTATCTACAACTACCACCTATATAAGGTAGCCAATCTCCTTTGTTTCTGGTTTATTCTATTTCTTTTGAAATAGGCACATGTATACTTTGTTTTGCACATGTATATTTTCTTTCACACAGATATGTTCGTAGTGCATTCTGCAATTTTTCCATTTAACAGAATATCCTGGAAAATCACTCCATGTCCCTTCACACAAATCTTCCTCATTCTTTTCCGTAGCTTCATAGGGTTCCATTACAAGAATGTACTATAGTTTACATAACCATTTTCCTCTGTGTGGACATTTAGGTTATTTCCAATATTTTTGCAATGGCAAACAATGGTGCAATTGTTATCTTTTTTTGCTTTTTTCTTTTTGGAGGTATACTTCCAAGATAGATTCATAGATGTGAGATTGTCTGGTCAAAAGCACATACTATTTTGCTAGGTTACTACCAAATGCTCCCCTACAAAGGCTGTACCAGTTTGCATTACCATAATGCCTGAGAGGGCATGTTTTCCAATAGTCCCTTTTAATTATCAACAACTGGATAGGTGAGATACTGTACTTTAGTGCTGCTTTAGTTTGCATCTCTCTAACAATGTGTGAAAACTTTTCCACATGTTTAAGGGCTATTTTTACCTTGGTTTTCTGAATTGTCTATTCAACACCACCACCACCCCAACCCCAGTCCCATTTTTCTATCAGGATTTCATTTTCCTTCAACATTCTAAGAGTTTCTTACATAGTAAGGATATTAGCCCTTTGTCGGTGGTACAAGTTACAATTTTGTCCCAGTTTCTTAGATATCCTTTGAACTTCTGGGCTTTTTGCCAGCCATATAGGAATTATTTTTATTTTGTTCAGAATGACTGGCTATTGTTTTTACTGCCTCTGAATTTGAGCCATAATTAGAAAATATTTTCCTATACCATATTTGATGAGGATTTCAAGATGTTTTCCTCTACTATTTGTGCAGAATCTTTTCTTTTTTTTAAATCTATCTAGTAATCCTAGAAGCATTTACTAATAAATCCATCTTAGTCCCATCATATGCTTAATTTCTATATGCACCTTGGTCTATTCCTAAGCTTTCTAGGATATACTCCACTAATCTATTTATCAATTCATATGACATGTCACATTTTAATTACTGTTTTTGTTTTAATGGTGCTGGAAATTGAACCCAGGACTTCACACATGCTAAATAGGACCTCTACCACCAAGTTATATTCCCAACCTAAACACATTTTAATTATATAGGTGTAATGCCACAAAGCTACTGCACTTATAACACCTCTTTATTAGCAGAACCCAGTATTAATGCACATACCAATACGCGTGCGCACACACACTCACGCACGCGCACGCGCGCACACACACACACACACACAAACTCTCATCAGCCCCAACTAATTATATCACTGGTTCCTCTCCAATCAGGACTCAATCCAAACAGTTTCTATCAGAGAGGGCTTCTTTAACCATAGTAGATAGAGGTAACCCATAAATATGTTTTATTTATGATCTTACTGTTTAGTACTGTGAAGGTAATGTGGAGGTAGGGTCCTCAGGGATCACAAAATGATTCTGAATTCTTCATTTATTAGTGAGAAGACAACTTCTTATAAACACCCATTAACTATTTTGTACCTGGCAGCAGTCGCTAACCACATTTGACTACTTAAATTTTAAAAATCCATATACATAAACAAGGTCTGTTGGTATAAACTGGTTGAAGTATAAAAGCTACAATTTTATAGGTAAGTAGACAGGCTATTTTGCTTTTCTTCAACTGTTCACCTGAAAAATGGAAATCCTTGTTATAATCACTGGAGTAGAGATTTCAATCCTTTCGTATGCTTATAGTGTCATCTTCTTGTCTCCCAATAATCACACACTCTGCTTGTTACAAATTTTGCTCTTTGGATTTTATTCAATCTGAATGATTAAAAATTTATCAAATGAAAGAGTCAATGGGAGACAAGGACCTGTCCCCATATTACCTTAACAGGATTAAACAATAAGACCAGCAGACAAATTTTCATAAGAAACAAAGTCTGAAGAAAATGGAATACAAATCTGAAAGTGGTCAAATAAACAGAATTCCAACTCCAGCAAAAACATTCATTAAAAATGAAGGTGACGGGCTGCAGTTGTAGCTCAGTGGTAGAGCACTTGCCTAGCATATGTGAGGCACTGGATTTGATTCTCAGCACCACATAAAAACAAATTAATTAAATAAAGGTACAAAAAATACAATAACATTAAAAAAGAAGAAGGTGGTGAGAAAATGTATGGTTAGCTGGAAACAGATCATATCAAGAATTAGAAAAGCTAGGGTGGTGGGGGTGTTTAGAAATCAACCTGAGCATCCATCAACTTTGATTCTGTGGGTATGTGAGTTTAAGGTGGTATTGCTAGTACAAGGAATTCTGATGTTAATTATTTTTGAGATGGGATGCCACTATGTGGCCTAGCCTGATCTACAAATCTTGGGCTTAAATGATCCTCCTGCCTCTGCCTTCCAAGTAGTGGGGGCTACAGGTAGGGATACCAACAAACTTGGCTCTTTGAGGTTAACTGTGTTGACTTTAGATTGGCTTGTAAAATCCCCAAATGATTATGCTTCAAAGCTGGGTTTGGGAAACAGTAGCATTTTATCTCAAAGTATTTGATTATATCCCACAATTGTATAAAAAATGGGTATAGTAGGATCTTCTATTTCTTAGGTATGAGCTGCATGGCATATATATACTTGCCTTATTGTTACACTTGGGGCAAAGCATCAAAATAGAAATAATGTACATATATAATGATCAGCACATTTTTTTTTCTTCTAAAGCAGTTGCAAAATTTGTTTCATACAAATTATTATTATCTAATCTTTATTCTCATAAAAATTTATAACTGATTTTCTATTGTATTGCCTTAAGTAAATGTGTTACACCATTTATTATACAACTAAGCAATAAGTGAAATACATAGAAGCAAAATGTTCTAAAATGAAACTGAAAAAGTTTTAAAAATAAAACAACCACGTAAGTAATGGTAATGACAAAAAGTTGACTCCAATATGCCTTCCAAACACTGACACACAGAAGAACTATTTCAAATTTTTTTTAAAAAGTGAAAAAAACTATTTAAAAACAATGCATTAAAACAAGCATCTACAACATTTGGAAAGAAAATGAGGTACTTTGTATTACAAACAACAGAAATCTTAAATACAGCCATTTGAGCTTACAAATCAAGTTTAGAGGCAAGCCATATTAAATCAAACTTCTGGGTATACACTGTGTAATAACTGTTTAACTAAGCAACATTGGTACTTTCAATAAATATAAAATTTAGGTAAGAGGTAATGACCAGAAATCCATTAAAATTATCTGTATATAATTAATTTCATTAAAACCTATATAAGTGATCATTTTTGTTTGGTTCTATTTTAAATTGGGTAAGTTAAAACACTTACCTGGGTTTCATATAAATGGGCAATGTGAAACTGAACTGCAAAAGATGATGGAAAATAAAAAAAAAAATCAGTAACAACACAACAAAGTTTGGGGTAAATTAAGTAAGAATATCATAAAATGTAAAACATAAACACAGCCTATGTTGTATAGGTTTAAATAATAGGGGACTATAACTGTTATTTGGTTTTAATAAAAAATACTCAAACATACTAAAGAACAAACACAATAAGAAACTACATTTATTCATTTTTGGTCATTCATTATCAAGTAAAATTTCTTTCAATTATTAAATTAGCATTAATATCTATAGTACATGAGCACACAAGCATATGTCTTACAAAATTCAAAGTGGCAACATTAAGCAAATAAGAGAAAACCTTTATAAACTATACATTTCAAAACATGGTATTCAAAATCTAAGTTATATCAGAAAATATAGTAAAATCAATATTTCATAAAAACATATTAAAGCCAAACAAAGCCACTAGATTTTTTTTCTATGTACCATATTCTAGAAATATGATATTTACAATATCATAAGTCAGGATGACAATGGCAGTAACACACATAGGAATAGAGCTTTTGATTTTCTTTTTTAACTCTTCAGAATTAGATGGACTTCATCATTCAAAGAGAGAAGGAAGACCGAGCATTGTGGTGGTAGTCCCAGCAACTCAGGAGGCTGAGGTAGGAAGGTCACAACTTCAAAGCCTGCCTCAGCAACTTAGCGAGACCTCGTCTCTAAATAAAATATCTTTTAAAAGGCTGGGGATGTGGCTCAGTGGTTAATCACTCCTGGGTTCAATCCCCAGTACCGAAAAGGGGAGGAGGGAGAGAGTGGGAGAGAGGGGGAGAGAGGGGGAGAGAAGTGGAGAGAGAGAGAGAGAACCCATTTTGAAGTCAAATAGTATATCTCAGCTTTTATTTCCAACTCTTCCTGATACTATACTACCACAGTATAATTACTCAACAAAAGTAAAAATGAGCCAGAAACCCAAACTTTCTAATGGTACTTCGATTCTATGATTTTCATTCTTGGATAACAAAATCTCTTTTAAGTACTACATCTCTCTGTAAAGTTAAATATCACACATTAATTGGATATGAAGCAAAATTTTAAAATCATCTTTAGAAGATGAAAAACAGCTTTTGTTAAATGCAAAAATAATAACAGAAGTTATAGTATTTATCTCTCATTTACCTTCATGGTTTGAGGGCTTCTTCCTCACTCACTACTTCAGTGTAGCTCTCAGTCAAATCTCACCTCATTACATCATTGGAGGGAGACAGTTACAGGTTAAGAGAACATGAAAGGGATGGGAAAATCTATGCCTATTTTCCCCAATATTCTTATTCCTCTAATAATGGTGGTAAGGGGGGAATAAAAAAGATCAGCAGCTAGCCATCTTCTTACTACTTTCTCTAGGCTTTGTTCCAAGCCTTCTGAATAAGACTTCATTATCTCGTGAGTTTCTAAATTCAATGTCATCCTTTGTAGCATGAAAACCTTCATACATTTAAATTCTTAAAAGTCCTCTTCAAAGTGGAGTATAACTGTACAATTACAAAAAAAAAAAAAAAAACTCTACTTGGCAAGTCTCAAATGAAATGAAAATTTTAGCAAATATTGCCATAAAAAGTTCTGAAATTGAATTTAATTCAGAAATTAATATTTTCTAGAATAAAATTAATAGAAAAAAACAACTTTATTCCAAGAGGCAATTATATAATAAAAGTCTCACATCACTGATTCTACTTTTTATGATTCTATTTTTCATGCCATAAACTGTAATTGACAACTCTTACAAAGCTCTAGAAGTACTAAAAGTATTCACTTATTTTTAAAATTATACAAATGAGTCATCATTAAGTATCTCCAGCAGAAATGGTTTTAAAAGTTCACTTTACTTTTTATAATTCATGTATTGTTTTTGCAGTGCTAGGGATGTAACACAGTGTCTTGTGTAAGCTGGGAAAGCACTCCACCATTGAACCACACCTCCAGTCCTATGATTTATACTTCTGATCTTTCTAGTAAGTAGTCTTGACATATTTCAAATAATAATGAAGGTCTATAGTAAATGTAAATCGGTGATGATATGAAATAATTTTTAAAAAATAAGCTTTACAAAAACAAAAAAGAACCTGGTATCTAAAACAGTAATATTGGCTCAAAATAGGTACTCTGCAATTGTTGGTGCTCTGCAAGACATCTACTTTTAACATGGTTATCAAGTAAACATACAGAATACCCACATCAACTGTATTATAATGGCCTAAAAGTCTAAAGCATGTGCCCTTCCATTAGAGTGAATAACCATTCAAGTATATGAAAAGTCTAGGGAAATTCTTCAGCCATGAACAAAATGAATGTTGGTCAGCCTACCTCCTGTTTTCCCTTCTCAATAATCAAGAGAAAGAGAGGCACAGTAGACCTGAAGATGTTCTTCCACATGAAAGTTGCCTGCCCTATGGCATTCATTCTACTTATGTCAGGGTTTTCCTCTCAAGAGTAATGATCCACAACTGAAATTTAACCTTGACAGAGTAGATTATACCGAGGATTTACCAAAATATTTGACATTTGTGAGATGTCCCTCAAAGTTACTCAAACTAACAAGCAGTGACCAAGTTAGTGTTAAGGTATTAGAATGAATTAAATATATACTAGTTGCTTTTTTATTCCCATAAACTAATTTTTACAAAATTTTAAGGAACTGTATTTCAGAAGGTTTATATAACCTGGACATATAATTAAAGAAAAAGTATTAATCAGCACCTTATAAATTGCTATATCAATGAGTTATAAATTATCTTTCAAATCTAACCTTATCTTAGAAACTATAAAACGCTGCATTTGTTACCTTTCTGCCACTAATTCTGCAAATACACTGATCAGTACCAAATCTTGAGTTTCATTTAAAGAAAACAGAATTCCTTTTTTCCACCTCAGGAAACTGTCTTTAGTAGAAATATGAGATAATTTTGGTCTGATATAGGCAAGGATTTAGCCTATACTATGATTTGTTGTCCCAGTTTTTCCTTTGCAGTGCTGGGGATCCAAAACAGAGCCTTGTGTATGCTGGGCAAGAGCTCTACCACTGAATTACGTCCCCAGGCCTCCCTGCCATGTCTTAATCCAAAACTTCACAGCTTTTGCACTGATCCAATAATTTTCTTATGCATTTCTAAACACTGAGACTACTTTTCTTTTTTGAGACTACTTTTCACTAACTCATGTCTCTAATGTTGCATAGGCAAGAGATGAGAGTCACAGAAGAGCTGGCTGTATCCTTAAGCTCAGTCATTTGCTTCCTCTGCTACTTCAGACAGAGAAACAACAATGGTTTCCCACCTGTTATTACTTTGCCCTGGGCCCTTATTTTGTTCTTATCCCTGATTTGTCAAAAAAGAAAAAGAAAAAAGAGGAAGGAAGTGAGGGAGGGAGGGAAACCAAGAATATTATAGCAAATACTGACTTTCTGAATTCTAGAATCCTTTGACTGACATAAAATTTTCATTAAGAATGAGTTTTTCTTACTCTAAAATTTTTATTTTTCAAGTAAGAAAAGTTGTTTACAAATTCAGCTTGAATCCAATGAAAAATCTGTAAGTCATTTATTGTATTCTTTAAAGTCACTAAATAAGCAAATACACCGAAACATACTTACTGGTAAACTAATAATAACAACCACCACCACCCAATCTGCTTTTGGAAATATACAGAAGTAGAAAATAACTGAAGAAAGTCACTGTGTCAGAGCATACTTCACAAACACATTCTTCCTAAATTAACTGAAAAAAAGTCACCTCTGTAAATGATATGTAAAACTATAACAAAAGTCAAAGTATGCCTCAATAATTACCATGAATTTTGATATCACACAGCAGAATCAGTGAGCTACCACAATAAGAATCTTCATATATTCCTTTTTCCTAAATGGCTGAAAAACTCTAGTTTACATCTCAATAATTCATCTACAATATAATTAATACACACACAAATCAATCTTGTTCATTAGTACAGATAATTTTAATACAACAACCTATTTCACTGGCCTATTTTAGACACAGGCTGTTCACAATATCTGGTCTCATATGTTCCATTTGTATAAGTAGCCATAGCAACCAATACAGTTACATTCAATAATTCTAGAATTCAAAGAATTGCACAGAATTTACCACTAGCATTATTACTATAATTGATTGTTATTATTTGAGATGAAGTGATGGGAATACATGGAATAAACTATAGTACTTAATACTTACTTTCTGCATTGGACAAAGTGCAGGGATTACAGTCAACCAAAGCTAACTGAAAATGCTGCAAGAGGAGAGTAAGAAAATTAATGTACTAAATTTAGAGTCACATAAAAAAGTATCTCAAAATATTTTTCAGGTATGTAAGATATAATATTAAAACTATGTTATGCAAATAAAATGTTCTGGCAACCAACTAGAATTATTTTAAAAATTTATTGCTGAATACTGACAGGTTGTTAGGTTATTTTCTTGAGATAGTCAAGAATGGAGAATTTAAAGAATTAATTTTATTAAGTTATCTTATATGTATTTTTATTAATATGAAAAAAACTTCAGATTTTTAAGTCTTTACATAAACAGGAAGTATTACAACACAGTTTAAATAGAATAACCATTTGAAACTGCAAGTAGAAGTACAATGGCATTAGTATCAGAACACTGCTTTTTAATCTCCAAAAACAAAAAGCACTATAAAAATTGTGATAGAGGATAAAACTATCTGCCTTCACTGGTTCGTCATAATTACTATACTTGAGCACCTTTTCAAAAGCTTCTTGTTCAAGTTAATCTAATGAAATATAATGTCTGTGTAAAATTTAATTCCTCAGACAATATTAAGCCACTAATATATGAAGTATCCATTTATAATATCAGAAGTCTATCCAGAAAATACATGTTAACATCAATGTATATAACAGACTTTTTTTTACAACACAAATTTTTAAGAATATAAATTATTATGAATACTTGGTGACTTCTGATAGTTTGGCAACATTAAACTTCATATATAAATTAAGATAAGCAACAAGCACAAGAGTTGACATAAAAATATTAAGTTAAAACACAAGGTAACTCTCTTTGAACACTTCTAAATCACCGAACGTATATGCCTCTGAGCCTCCACAAATTTTCAGCATTAAAAGTAATCAACAGCCAGCCAAAGTACAAACCATATTTAAAACATGTATACAGTAAGCTCATTTCTATCCATAATCCAAACATTTAAAAGTTGTAATTTTTTATAACTTCTGAACAAATCAGTGATATTCATGATGACAGTTTCTAGCTGTAAACCCCCACAGAACTTCTTTTTATTAAGAGAAATAATTATCACCAAGTTTTAAGTTCTATATTTCAATGCAGAATTAACAACATTGCATTTGGTGAACTAGAACTTCCAATTAATAAGAATAAACTAATGTCAGCTACCCAATGCTACAAAGAAAGAGAAATTAGTAGCATTTGGTATGAACACAGTAGCTCTCATGTATTCATTCACAAATGTCTGTTATGTGCATGTACAGTTAGCCTACACTTGCGTTACTCTTAAGTTTGTAACATCTTCTGAATGGAATCAATTACTAACAAAAATGACTATAGCCCTTAAAAATTAAAGACTTAATCTATTTTACAAATATTTTTAAGAGCTTATAATGTCATAAGGACAATGCAGACACTAAGGACACAATGATAAACAAAAGTGAAAAATTTTCCCACAACTGACTGAATAATAAAAAAAAGTCCCAACATAAGAACACTTTGAGAACTGCTAGTATTTTCTCTTAGTGTACTAAGCAGATTTGTGTCTTCAAACATCCCTTTAGTATGCTACCATAGCAATAGAAAACAGACTATTTTAAGATGTGAATACTATGAAAGCAAAGTATGCTTTTATAATCAATCCACTGCTTTCCTCTAAACAAAAAAAACAACACAGCAGTCACCCATTCAGATTGTATTATATATTTAAGTCTAATCTATCCTGCAGACAATTAATATTTAGATAGAAGACAAACCTTTTCTAACTAAGGCATCAAAGGTTACACTGATCTCAGAAGAAATAGCCTTCAAGATGGTGGTACTATAATTTTACTACTTCACTGAAAATCCTTAGGAAGAACATCTATGAGCATCCAAAATCCTACAATGAAACCTGACAGGAACAGTTTTGATCACATTTTATGTAATTATTTTCAAATCTTAAAATCAGCAATCAGGTTACTGAGTTACCATTTCAAACCTACAACACCATGAAATTTCAAATATTTCCAAACAATAAACACAGGAAAATGACACAATAAAGAATACACATTCAAAAGCATGCATGAGAATGAAAGAACACACAGAATAATTATTAAGTGTTTTAAGAAACTTAAGAACAGCCAACAAAACTATTCCACATAACGAAAAACACAGACACACCTTTCATCACACTAAAGACAGATGAGGGACCAGGATGGGGATAACATGATCTCATAGCTTCATTTCCAATATCTAAGTCAGATGCAAAACAGATGTACCTATTGACATATAAATCAAGGGAAAGGACTATCAATTATAATAACCAGCCCACAAACCTGAAAAATATCATGGTAAATATTCAGAGCCTATCCCTGCAATCAAAAGAAACCCGGAAACATCTGCACCTCACACCAAAATATTGCAGCCCTTAAAGTGACTACTGCTGTGTAAAACAGTTATTATGGAGGCCTGTGAAGTTCAAAGGCTGTATACAAACCTGCAAAAAACAGTCTAAAGAAAATTGGTTTCCAAGCAGAAGATTCACCTAAGATGTGTTTTTAACATTACAGTGATTCTCTTTAGATTTGATTCATTACAATTTCTGTTGACATTTTTATTACCAAAGCCAACTTTTGTTTTAAAATCCTCTGACTTGTTCAGTATTCCAAAATTATGTTATACTATTTTGCTTCTTATAGCCTATGGAACTTCATTTCTAAATAAGGAGGGAAATCTATATTCATGTGATTACATGTAAAACTTGAGTTTCAAGACTTTCTCTTAAATTGTTTTATTTCTAGCTGCATAGTTTATAACTATCTTATTAATCTTCTTCATTGTAGAATCCTTCAACTGTGTTCTTGATCCTGAAGACAAGCAATCAAATAACTTTTCTTAATTGACAAATTATGTTTTATTTAGGAATCATTAATTTAGAGCAATGTTGGATTCCAGATCCAGTCTAGGAGGTTCCGATTCAGTGTACTGGGGTATTAACACCGTACAAATCAGAAAAAAACCTTCTGCAAATTATTCCAATGCATCACCAGAGTTAAATGACACTATTCTTAGTTTTTAAATTGCATGCTTGCTCAATTCACAATAGCTAAGCTATGTAACCAACCTAGGTGCCCTTCAGTAGATAAATAGACAAAGAAAATGTGGTCTACATACACAATGGAGTATTACTCAGCTATAAAGAAATGACTGTGACTTCTGTCAGCAAATGGATGGATCTGGAGACTATCGTGCTAAGTGAAGTAAGCCAGTCTCAGAAAACCAAAAGTTGAATGTTTTCTCTGATATGTAGAAGCTAACTCACAATCAAGGGTGGGGTGGGTGATGGAAGGAAGGGAAGTGGAATAAGCAAAGGAAAGACAATGGAACAAATCTGACGTAATTTTCCCATGTAGATATATGAAAACAACACAGTAAATACTGCCACCATGTACATCCATTAGAATGGGACTCTAACTAGAATAAGATATATTCACCCATGTTTGTACAATTGTACAAAGAGTCTACATGGAAATAATAATTTTTAAAAAACAGAAGTAGAGTAGAGGAATGGGAACAGAGGGAGGGAGAAAGGGAAGGAAAAAGAAAGTACTGAGGACTGAAATATAACAAATTATATTCCATGCTTATATGATTATGTCCAAATGAACCTATTATGTACTATGTATAACTATAATGCAATAATAGAAACATTAAAAAATAAAATGGATCATTATATCAAGAAAAATAAATAAATAAATGTATGCTTGTCCATAGAAGCCTTTATTTCAGATCATATAAATAAGGTGTATGCAGTCAATACTGCTGTCTATATTCAATTAAAAGTAGACATGGGTTTTTATGAATAACATGTTGGCAACAAGCTTTTACCAACTTTTACTCTGTATAGATACTCACACATCTACACAAAGTTCACTAAAATTAATGTGCTAATAAAAGTTCTAAAAACTTAATCTGCCCTGGGAATACACAAAGACAACTCCACAATGAATTAGGGGGGGGAAATGAACAGTAAGGAAAATTTTTTTATAAATTACTTCAAGATGAGAAAAGAGCTTAAGTTATTTTTATGGAGTCATTACAAAATGGAGTTTTCTGAATCATTTCAGTGAGAGAAGTGAAGGTGTGACAGATACTCTTGCAAATCAAAGGTAATTTTTTTCTTTTTCATTGTGCCACACGTGTAAAAGTATGACTTAAAACAAACAAATGCGATTTCTAAAATTAAGTCTATGATAAAATGGATGAGAACAGGAAAGTGCCTTAGGATGTGATGGTCTTTACTTCAGGGATCTGGTCTCTGAATGAATATGGTAATTTCCAAAAGGGCTTGTAAGACACATTCCTGGCCACACTGATCTAAATCATACTGTTCTGTCAAAGTCCTCAAACTCAGCTCTTCTGATTCTTTTTTTTAATAAAAAGTTATTACAAGTGCTCCTAGGGTAGATTCCACTACACACCAAAAACTTCCTAGTAGTAACAGATCCTGGCAATGTTCACTCAAAAAAGAGGCTCCTCCTTTGAGATTTCAACCAGTCTGCTCTCTTCTAAAAATTTCATTAACAAAAAGGAAGCCAAAACACACTATATTTTGGAGATATTCAAAATCTTATTTCTAGTTCTGATTTTTGGCTCCAGACTTAAATCTGCGTACAACATTGGATACCCTCAGGTATCCCCAACTCAATATGTCCCTTCAGAGCATATTCACCTCCTAAACCCAAAACCTGTTGCTACTGTCTCCATGCGGTACTTTAGTTAACAATATAATGATCCAAGAAAATAAATGGGGAACCTCTCCCCATACTGAGTCAGTTATTATATCTCCTTAAGATCTCTAGATTAGAGATCTTCTTCTTCTTTGCCCATTCATCCATGTTCTGAGAACCTACTTATCCTACACTCTTGTTCATCTTTTTTTATTTTTTATTCCCTAGCTTCTCAATTCTTCATTACTTTACAAAAGTATAGGTATGTAACTGATTAGAAATTGCTAAAAACTGGTGCTGGTGTATGTCCAATCTGTGTGCACAAATAACTGAATATGAGCTGACTTCATTTTCAAGCTCTTTCCATATAGTTAACAATTTACATATATATCAGAATAAGACTGATATGTACACAAACAACATGGTGAACATGATATATATTTTATAAAGATGATACTAAAACAATTTGAACTGAAAATATATTTGGAACACAACATTTTGTTTCATGTGACATTAGATAAATTGAATGCATTTCAAAATCAAATACAGGGGCTGGGGTTGTGGCTCAGTGGTAGAGTGTTCGCCTAGTATGCATGAGGCACTGGGTTCAATCCTCAGCACCACATAAATATAAAATAAAGATATTATGTCCACCAAAAACTAAATAATAAATATTTAAAAAGACAAATATAACTATAAAATTTTAGTTGTTATGGGTAAATACGAAAAATCACTTTTTAATTAGAAATTAATTCTGCACTTAAATATATTGGAAGAGAGAAATCTGTGACATGGGGAACTTGGAATTACCCGAGTAACTCCTCAGTACCAGACAGCATGGTTACTGCATATAGACAACATGTCCTTTACAAACATGCATTTTAGAAATAAGCATTTCAGACATTTTTACTACTTTATATATTGGAGACATGTAATAGAATGCAATGCAAAAAATAAATGTCAAACAGAAAAAAAAATTGGGTAAGTACAAGAAGCAGAAAGAACATTATTAAATAACTAGATAAACCAGTTAGGATAGATAATCAGATAATAATATCTAGGAAAGATTATAAGGTAAAGTACAAACTGATGAAAAGTAGAAAAAAGAAAAAACAGGGGAAAGACCTTTTTTCCACAAGTAAGGGAAAATGGACAGAAAACAAAATAAATATCAGTGATCATTTTCTTAAAAAAAAAAAAAAAACAGCAACATTATATGAAAGTGAAAACAAGAGTTCTACTGCCAATGAAAAGTGGCTTGCAGGTTCCCCAATCATAATCCAATCTCCTGCCAACCATAAGAAGCCAAGCTTTTTTATGTATAAAGAACCAATAGTGGGCTGAGGTTGTGGCTCAGTGGTAGAACGCTTGCCTAGCAAGGGTGAGGCACTCGGTTCGAGTCTCAACACCACATATTAATTAATACATAAATAAAGGTCCATCAACAACTACAATAAATAAATAAATAAACAAACAAATAAATAAAACCAATAGTTATCTGAAGGAAGAAATACAATGTCACAAATAGTAAGAAATTTTTCTTATGACTACCAGAATAATGTCCTAATATTTTTTTAGTGTCTGCTTAAGTTTATCCAGAAAGAAAGTTATTAAGAGTTGCTTCAGTGAGGCATTTAAAGATGAATACAGAAGTAATGAAAAATAAGCTTAATTTGTAGAGTGGAGCCTAACTGTAGTGATGTTGCTAACCAATACCAGACGAAACTCAAGTTAAAAAAATAAATAAATAAAAATAAATGACAAATCTCTCTCTCTTTCTCTCTACATCATGATTCCTATGAATACTCTACAGTTCTATGACATGGAAAACTCTGTAGATCCTTTTCTGAAGAATTTCTTTCTGTACTTGGTAACAGGTTTTAGGACAAATCTCATGATAAAGATTAAATCTTACATTTTAAAGTTCCCTCCATGTTCTTCTAAGTTATTGGGGATGAGTGGATTTTTCCAATTCCCTATAAAAGGGAAGGAGTCACATGGATAAGGCCTCTCTCCATCCCTCAAATCAAACCACTCAAAAACCGAATTTTCAAAATGCCAGATGGAAGAGTGAATTACTGAGCATCATAAAGACAGGGCAGGTACGGAGTAATAACATCAACTTTCATTACCTGCAGACAACTGAACCAAAATATACTGAAAACATCTACAAAGAAACATCACTATTTTAGAAACTTAAGGCATGGGTAAAATTAAAGTAATAACTAATATTCAAATTCTCAGCAAGTATTTCTACAGTAGACATGAGTTCGCAATATCTTAATTATATGAAACTAATGGTCTGGGCATTCTACATTAATAAGGAAAATAATGAAAGACAGGAGGCATTTCACAGATTTCAAAAGTGGTTTTGAAGAGAAGGTACATATCTTGCCTTTACTCAATCCTTCTGCCTTAATACACTGGCATAAGAAATATGACAATAAAATTCCTGGGTCTTATGCAGGGTATGAGATCAAATCAGGTACCTGGAAATGAAGTATTTCCCAGAGTAGAGTAAGGTAAAAAGAAAGGTGGAATTGCTATTCCATTCAGAAGTTTCATGTCAAGCCGGGTACAATGGCAGACGCCTGTAATTCCAGCTACTCAGGAGACAAGGCAGGAGGATCCCAAGTTTGAGGATCAGTCTGGGCAATTTAGCCAGACCCTTTCTCAAAAAAGAAAAAAAAAAAAACAATTTAAAGGGCTAGAGATGTAGCTTAGAGGTAGAGTACTTGCCTAGCATCATGCAGAAGCCCCAAGTTCCATCCCCAGTACCACCAAATGGAAAAAAAGAAAAAAATAACAAAATTTAATGTTAAATATAATTTAGAGGGAGACAGGCTGAATCAAGTGGTGATGATCTGGGGTATCTTGAGAAAAAAACGTAGCATTGGTTTTGTATAGGAAAATATCCTATCTTAAGAGATGATAAATAAAACCAGCTTTTTTTGTTTGTTTGTTTTTAATTTTCCCAGCCTACATTTTGAGCACATGTTTACTCATTTTTAGCCTGTGCCATTTCATTTATCTACCCATTCAAGAAGCAACAACTCCTAAAAGGTCTCATGCTAACACACAAGCCTCATGTGAGTTCAACCTGCTTCCTTTGAACTGTCTCTGTAATTCTCATCTTCCTATCCCTTTCATACTAACCCCTTCCATCAGCACTTACCATCTTCAAATGATAAGGAGAGTTTTAATTTTGGTACCCTAGCCAACCATCTGCAAGTTCCCATTTTACTCTACCCTTAAAAATCCAAAAAAGTTCTAAAGCTAACATATCTTAGGAATATTTTAAAATGTAAACATCAGGGGCTGGGGATCTAGCTCAGTTGGTAGAGTGCTTGCCTTGTATGCACAAGGCCCTGGGATCAATCCCCAGTACCACAAAAAAAAAAAAAAAGTAAACATCAGGGAAATGTGACATAATTTTCACTAAATCAGACATACATTGGTATTAACTGACCAAAGAATATGAGTGTTATTATATCTTATTTTGTATTACTAGTTTCACTTGAAGGAAATAATTTTTAAGTCTGCCAGGATGTAAAACTTAGGGATGCTGTATAAAACTTTGTCAAAATTAGCGTACTTTTTGTGAGGTAATGATAGCATACTGCTTCAAATATATAACAAATGTAAGTAATCATCATTAATATCATGAAATAATATTAATGAAATAAAATCCTGAATAAATTGAATGGAGTTAAATGGGCAACTAGACTCATGCAGGGAGATATTTTCTAAAGCAGATAATGGCAACAATAAAATACCAAGTAGAACGACATGTCACCTCAGAATGGGCTCTGATTCAGATAATATTAAACTAGTTCACAAATTAAGAACTGGTATATCTTGGGCTGGGGATGTGACTCAAGCGGTAGCACGCTCGCCTGCCATGCATGCGGCCCAGGTTCGATCCTCAGCACCACATACAAACAAAGATGTTGTGTCCGCCGATACCTAAAAAATAAATATTAAAAATTCTCTCTCTCACTCTCACTCTCTTTAAAAAAAAAATTTAAAAAAAAAAGAATTGGTATCTCTTACTCACTGTAAACACATGAAATCTTTATTGGCAAACTTAATGGAAAAATGACACCATATTATTGAAAAGGAAGCTCAGCATTAACTTCACATTTCTGGGAATGAGAAGAGTGACAAGAAATATAAAAGATTAAATTCTAGGACAGGAAAATGAATTTCAAAAAAAAACAAAAAAATCTCTATAATGGCCCCAAATTAGAGGAGTTTTAGATGGTAAACTGAGAACTAAAGACTGGTTGTGAAAAAATTGTTTGCAAGATACAGAATATGTGTGTGTATTCACTTTTACAGTCTTGTGAGGAAGATATGATTATTTGGTTTTTATAGACACAGAATTGAAAGAGTCAAGAATCTTACACAAGGTTACACAATTAGTTATGTGGTATGTGGCAGGGTATAATTTCAAAACAAAATTTGCTCTAAGAGATGTTCACACAGCACGATACATTTTTGTGAGAAATGTTATTACCAGTATGATAGACAGAAAACAGGACACCCTGGGATACATTTCTTATGTGGGTAAAAAGAATAAAGTTATTATGAAAATAAATTTCATTTTATTTAAATATGTTACCATCTAAGAAGTATTTTATATGTTACAACCCTCTTCAGGCAGAGGGAAAGGAAATAAGAGATGACTTGATCTGTAAGGAACAGATTGTTCACATCACCCTCCCACAATGAAATATCCTTTTTACTTAACTTTCACTCCTCCATTAAATACAAACAGTATATTTCATATTGAACATTTGAACCCTGCTCAAAGACTGGCCACACCTGATCAAAGCGTAATTGCATCTCATTTGAAAATGAAATCAATTAGAAATGGCCAGGTGTCCTATTTTTATCCAATGAGATACAAGGGGAAATATTTTTGAAGAGATCAACAGGAAGCCAGGATCTTTTTTTTCCATGAAATGATGATTGTTACCATTTATTAAGCACTATGATAAGCACATAAGCCACTATTCTATGATGTCTTTCTATGTAAGACATGAAAAAGGAAACATTACACTTTGGTTGCAAATGGCAACCATCTTACCTCTTGTGAGGTAGACAGTATTATTATGTTACATTATCAAAGAAAGCAACCAGTTATCTGAATAAGTCAATAGAGAACTGAAAAGAAAATGAATACCTGATGAAATCTTAGATCAGCTGAATCAACCAATCCTGAAGCTACTAATTTTTGTCATTTTAGCCAGCTTGTGTTGGAGTTCCTGAGGTTGCAGTCTAAGAAGTACCTATACCAACACACTATGCTAGGAAACAGCTTAACATGGTGGAAAGGTCAACAGAAGTTCCACATTTATCAAGATGAAAGAAAAGTACTAGTCAGGAAATTTGGAAGCAATCTAAGGGGAAAGAGGCCTATCATTCCTTCTGATTCCTACACCTCCCCTCACACATGACTAAGTACTTATAGTCATAAACCAAAATACCTTCTCCCCAACTAAAAACATTGATGCCCCAAATTCTCCTTAAAATAAACAAGGAATGCTGGACAAAGGAGGCTTAAAAAGCCAATGCCAGGGCGGGGGGAGCCTATGTCATGATGAGATTAAAAAAATATCAAATGAAACCTTCATACTATAAGGAAGAGAAATATCAGGATTCTTACAATTCTTTTCTATGTTCATACAAATGAAATAGTCATAAGAAAGCTACCAAGTTTTTTTTAATAAATGCTAAGATCACCATGACTTAAATGTTTGTCAGAATTTAACTTTTTCTTTTTTTAAGACTTTTTTTTAAAGATGGACACAATCTTTATTTTATTTATTTATTTATTTATTTATTTATTTATTTATTTATTTATGTGGTGCTGAGGATCGAACCCAGTACCTCACAAGTGTGAGGCAAGTGCTCTGCCACTGAGCTATAACCCCAGCCCCAGTTTAACTTATTCTTGAATAAATAAAAGTGGCATATAGAAATGTTTTGGTTCAGCATAAGTGAAGCAAGGACATTTTCAATTAGTTATGGAGTACTGTTTCCCCTGATTAAAGGGATTTTAAATATTGCCACCTTGGTGAAAACAGATTTGCATCCATAAAATTATTTAAGATACCACTGCACTGGTATTCAGAGGTAGTCAAATTCTATAATTCAGGACACATCTGATTAATTTCCCCCTCCCCAAATATATTTCCTGAGCAACATTTACCTAACTGCTACCAAATAACCTTTTGCAACATAATAGGCATGTTGTGACAACACTGGAAATGCTCAAATAAGTTCATTTTGTAACATAAGACATGTTAAGAGTTCTTGATAGCTAATGGAAACTGTAAAGGAGATGTTAAAATATCGAAGGCAGCATATTTGAATTTATTTTTCATTTCAAATCCACTGGACATCCCACAGTTAGCTGCTCTAAGCATGAGGAAAATTGCTAATTTCCAGGCAGCCCTTACTCTCCCATACTGTTTACAGTTAGCCTAGGACCTATTTCTCAACTGCACTTACCTTCAAACAATGTGATCTACATTTTTCACAATTTACTTGTCTTACTATTTTGGGTTGTGTGTCTCTCTCTTTTCCTACCATCAGCATTGTTTTCTAAAAATTCATAAATGGTAAAATATAAATATATATACATATCTGCATAATGTTCTACACTAAAAATCGAAACAATTAGGCAATCTTAAGTAGTTAAAAAAAAAGACTTCAGTAGCTCCTTCTTACTTTAAATTATAACCCACTGTAAAGTTACTCTTCCTGCTTTACCCTGCCCACACACACATACCTTTAGAATCAAGACAGCATGCAATGAGCACAGGAAACTCAATGAAGAAAGAAAAATTGGAGAAATATCAAACTTCCATAGGTAGGAAGTAAGATACTTAATCAACAACATAATATCTTTTCCCAACAATCTTTATGCTTACAAACCAGCAGTTCACAGGCCTTGAGAATATTCCTTTTTACAATTCAGACATAAAACATGCCCTGCTGGAAAGTTGGACATATTTTTATTGAGATCATGCAAAGAATGGCTAATGATTGAGTCACAGATACAGAATCATAAGTAGCTGCTTTTGATTTCTACAGGGGCAAATCACTTAGGAGGGTACTCAGATGTGCATCACCCTTTTCTGATTACAGACTTTAGTCAAAACTTAGAAACAAAATGCAGGTTTAACAATATAATTAGTTACCATGAGAACCTTAGCATTATAACTACTTTGTATCCTGAAACCCAACATTATATATCTTCTGGTTCACAGATGATAAATAGTTCCATCACCTAAATTTTCAAATTTTCTTTTAAAGTGCCAATATAAATTCCAACATTTCTCAATGCTCTAATATTTAACGACAAACAAACAAACAAAAAAAACAAAAAAAACAAAAACAAAAAAAAACACAGAAATGAGACATTGCATCTTGGGAAAAAAAAAAACCCAACAACCTACCTTTAAACTAGACTCATAGTCTGTGTTCACTTTGAACATAAGCCCAAGTCGTAAATGAATTTCCTTGGCTCGACAAAAGCTGGGATCAACATAAAGCACCTCCTGAAATGCTTTAATTGCCCTGAAAGAATATAGACATAACATAGCTTAACTTTTTAACACGTGCATTAATTTTAGCTTGGTAGTACAGTAAAATTTCTGTTTTATGCAATACTGTTTTAAAGGAAATGTCAGTTTTATAAAAATGATGTGAATAAATCATAAGGGGAAAAAAAAACTAAAAGGAGGACTTGGGCCTTAAAGGTATATCAAAGGAGGAAAGGAAAATAAATTTACTCTAATTTATTCAAACACTTTTTCATAGTTTAATAAAATTCACAATGTGAGCTGATTTCATTGCTTCTGGTATTTCTTAGAGGAGAAGAAGATAAGGCAGATAAGAAGATTTTGTTTTTGAGTTGAGAGATTAATTCTGTTTCTTATCTATTCCAAAAAAATAAAGAGTTTTCAAAACTTTATATTTTTGTGTTTCATATTTAGGTTTATAATCTATCTGTATCTTATCTTTTATATTCTGTGAGGTGGGCATCAGTTTTCATGTTTTCCATACTAATGTCCAACAGTCCTACACCATTTATAGTAAACATCATCCTCAATAAAAAGTTCTACAGTGTTACTTTATCTTAAATTAAATGTTCATATTCATGTGGATCTGTTTCTGGGCTCTTTATTTCACTCTGCTGTCTTAGCTCTATATCTGCATTAAATTAACACTGTTATCTTTCATAAAGATTTTGATTACCAATAGAATAAACGGGGGAAGGGGATTTTCACCAAATACATTTTATGTTGCTTAACTTGACATTACCTAATCACCTGTCTACTTTGAATTTTAAAAGTATAATACCAGATGTAACAGTATGTTAGATGTCATTTTAAATACCTCTACATAATTTAAAATTTATCCCAAACACAAGCTAATATATTCTTTGCAAGGTTTTTTTTTTTAACAATTAGTTCTACTATTAAAAACCTTAATGGTGGCTATTTTGAATCTTAGAGTCTTTCAAAACAAAAACTAGACTTTTATATAAAAAATTCAAAATATCACATCACCAAAAAACCTCATGTGTCTTTAGAAAGTTTATTTTAGTGGATTCACACCTTATTTATTTCCAGAAATATGTGTGGTTATATACATGTTCATTATAAAATCAACAATTCTAAATGGTTGAGTTTATTGGCAGGAGAGTCAAGAGGCAAAGGGACATGGAGCACAGGTCTGGCGTTAGACTTCTTTCTACCTGGTTATGATAGTACTTAAACTTCTTCTTGAAGAAGAGCTTTGGTGTCCATTTATTAGATGGTCTTTTAAGTGGGTAGATATGTACGTGTTTTATTATATGATATACACAGGCTTTGAGGCAGTAGAGAGGGATCAAAGGACTGACAGGAAAGAACTGGGGCAAATTAACATTCTAATTCAAAGGTGGCTTACTATTACTCTCAATCAGTGCCCACACGTGTGGAAGCGGGGAGACAACACACATTTATGGGGAGTGGCATCAAAAGTTTAGGAAGAGGGGCTGGGAGAGGACATAGGTCAGTGATAGAATATATGCTTATCACCATCTCCAGCACGCACGTGCGCACACACATACACACACCCAAAAAAGAAAGAGAACACTTGCAGCAATAAATGAGCTTTTAGGAGCTTCTGGAGTGATGGTAATATTTTATTTCTTGAACCAGGTGATGAATGTCTATGTTACATGAATGTCTACCTTAAAATAACAAGAGGTACACTTCTGATTTATGCACTTTTCTTTGGGCATATTATATTGTGTAGTAATAAAAACATAAATAATGTTTTATAATATCCTAATAATCTTACCTGATGATAAGGGTCAGAAAATTATCTGATGGAATGAATGGGTTTAGAACAAAACAATGTCCATATGTGCCAATAAAAACCTAGGCAGACCTGAGTCACAGACTTGAAAGAAAAAGAATGAAAAGTGGAAGGCAGCAAAAGGGAAGAAGGAATAAAGAAACAGAGAAGTTGAGGGAGGGTATAAAAAAGGGTATACAGGGAGGAAGGGAAGGAGGGAGAAGGAACAGAGAACATCGGTAGCAACCCCTCAGAAGAAATATTTCCTACTCTACCTTATATTCTGTTCCAGCCTTTTCCCTAAACACAGTATTTGTAGATATCTTATACCTTCAGTCCATCGGTGCCTTCAGCACAAATATATCTATAATTTAGTTCAAAATGTCACACAGGTACAAAGAAACACTGGTCTATTTTAACATATTTTCTATGTACATTAACACACTAGGGTGGAAGGGTACTACGATAAGCAAAAACATGTACTACAAACAGACTAGGCTGGGTCTATTATGTTTATTTTTTTTCTTTTATACTGGGGATTAAACCCAGAGGTTGCTTTACCTCTGAGCTACATCCCTAGTCCTTCCCCCCGCCCAACCCATTTTGAGACAGGGCTTTGCTAAACTGCTAAGGCTAGCCTCAAACTTGGATCCTCGTGCCTCAGTCTCCCAAGTCACTGGGATTATGTATGCCACTGCATCTGGTCTGTTTCTTCTTTAATGTCTATTAAAAGTCCCAGGACACGGTACAACCAATATACATCCCAATCATCAAGTTTTCTTTGTTGTTGTTTCAAAATTCACTTCAGATTCAATATCTCTTAGATCCAATCTTTAGTATCTCATTACTAAATTATAGAAATAAATTCTTTAAGGACTTCCTTCCTCTGTTCTAATCTGCATTTATTTCCTTGAATATGTGGATCTTGTGACTGCCTAACAACTTAATAATATTCCTACCTCCATGATGCATTTAAGACCTGTGAACCTATTGAACATTGTTTCCTGTTATGCTCTAACATTGTTCCTCCTCATCTGTGAACTGGCTACCTCAGGAATTTCTTCATTCTAACAAAGACTTCCATGGCTTCACTGCTTCTTCTCACTATATTCTGCTGATCTGGAATATTTTCATTTTTCAGCTTCCCTCTAAATCCTTCAAGACTCACCATCCAAACTCAGTTATCAACTACTTTTTGTTTAGTGTTAACTAGCAGTTTTCTATAATTAAACCATTTTATTTTCTACCTATTGGTGTATTGTCTCCAGTTTGTCTAAGTCTATTCCTAGGATCCACAGTGTTCTTTTATTTTTAGTATTCTAAATAATACAGTCACAGGTTTAAGGTTAATAGACATTAACTGATTCCATCACTTTTACAGTTAATTGATAGGACTTCCTGTTGGGGAGAAGAAACTTCACAGTCTTTTTAACTGATCAGTTCCCCTCATTTAACACAAAATACATTATTCAAATAAATTAAAGTTCATTTTCTTTCTAAATTTTTGCCCATTTTTCTCTTCTGTGTGTTTTTTCAGTTTTTCTCAACTGGGGAAACAATAAAACAAGTATGTGTGGGACAGGGGAAGATGGAAAGAGGTAGAGAACATAGGTAAGGTTCTAATTTTGGTTGTCATTTGAATGCATTCATATCTCACCAAAATAAATGTAGTCAGAACCTGGTCTCTGCAGCACAAACTACTAAATCACCAACAAATACAATTTCTGCTGACTTCAGAACTTTTGACTGACAAGAGAATTTTAGAACATAAGAAATGGATACCAAAAACTATAAAATACTTTTATGATACAATGCCAGAAAGGTTCATAATTTTTAAGCATATTCTCTACTACAATGAAAAGTGCATATTGCTGTCTACATTATCATTGGCATTGTAAATTATAAATTGAAAAAAAAATTTATACCAACAAAATTATTTCTATAGATTTTTCAGTTTAGATTATTTTCATTTAACATCTACCATTATTAGCAATTTAAAGAAGAAAATAATAGAAAGGTAAAAGTTCAACAGTACTACTTCCAAAAAACATATGCATGTGCTGAATGTATGTTAACACGGTTATTTTTAATAAAATTTCTATAAAAACACAGTTTTTAAAAGCCCTTTACTGTAATAAAAATATTATTATTATTAACTAAATATCCCTAGCATAGTTTTAGTACCCTTGAAAAGAAGCATAATAAACTTTAAGTTCTCTGGGGTTAATAAAGCTAAGCCTGGAGATTTCCCTCAGGGATACATGGAAGGGCAAATAAATTAATTGTACAACATTTCACACTAATTAAAAAGAGAATATTCGAGCTCTAAATCAGTAATAATACACACACAACACATATATATTTTCACACATATATATTCAGAAATTTAGAGATTCTTTTTAAACCACACAATGAAAAAGATTTGGCGAAATAATCAGAGTCAAGTAGGTGAGATTTTAAAAAGTGAGCATAGAAAGACAAGGCAGACCAAATAGTAAATGGCACCCACAAAGTCACAGTGGTTTAAAAAATAAATTAAAAAAAAATTACTTTGAGGACGTTTTTAGGGAAATGTTAATACAATGTGACTAGTACAAAGAATATATTTAGAGGAATACTATGCTAGAAGGGTGAGGTTGAATCAGAAAGTACTATAAATGTGAGTCTAGGTTAGAAAGATGATGCACAGGTTTACTGACATGAATGTTTGGTAATGTGTTACCTTTCCTGCCTCTTTTACCCTCACTATTCACTCTTCATTCTAATCCCTCCCTTACTGAAAGATTTATGTTGTATACAGTTTTCCTGAAGTTTGATTAATCAAAACCCTTCAGAATTCTGACAATCTTTGTGTCACTAGTAAGCATAATTTATCAGAACTGCTTAGTTAAATCTGCTAGTTTTTATAATAAAATGCCGAATTTTTAAAAAAAAAAATCTGTTAGTTTTTTTCAAAACAGAAGTGTCCATAAACTCAACACGTTAACATCAACTGTTTACTTTAATGGAAATAAAACCAAACTTTCAATCTAAGAGTGTGTTTATATTATGATAGCTCAAAACTATACATTAAAGTGTTTTTATCAGACACCGTGCTAGATGAGCCTCAAGATCAATGGTATCACAAGTACATAAGGTTTATTATGCACTATTCACTATTCTCTTTCATTCTATCAAAAAATTTCAAGATCATCACTAAATTCACTATTCTTTTTCCCTACTGCACCTAAAAAGTATTGACCATTACAGGAGAATGGAAATTCTTACACTCTTTGGGAACACCTATGATTAGTGCACTGCTGTGGGGAAATGAATTCTAAAGAAACTTTACTAGTTAGGTGTTAACATTTCTTTTTGAACTCATCTATACTCCTTTCCCCTAATCATTCTTGATGAAAACGTAATAATTATCACTACATTTCCTTATCAAACTGTCAATTAGATTTGGAAACCTAATTTCTATAATCCTATGCCTGTAGCACAGACTATCCTGATATTCAAAAGAATACAAAAGGTTATAGGCTGGGAGGGGAGGGGAGGGGGGATAGTAGAGGATAGGAAAGATAGCAGAATACAACAGTCACTAGTATGGCAATATGTAAAAACATGGATGTGTAACCGATGTGATTCTGCAATCTGTATACGGGATAAAAATGGGAGTTCATAACCCACTTGAATCAAATGTATGAAATATGATATGTCAAGAGCTTTGTAATGTTTTGAACAACCAATATAAATAAATAAATAAACACTTTAAAAAAAAAAGAGTTCAAAGCCAGCCTCAGCAACTTAGTGAGAAAAAAAAAGAACATAGAATTTGACAATAGAATTTTGACAACAGAACTAATATTAGTCTTTGCTTTTATGTAGATAAACTGAATTTTGTAATTTGTAATTTTTAAAATACCAAGTGTATGAATACACACTAAAACACTAGAATAAATTTAAGTTTGTGATCAAATAAAAAAAAAAAGGTTATAGGCCAAACTTAGTTAATGGTTTTTAGGAAGATGTATTTAGGGTATGGCTATAGGCTGTACTGGGAAGAATAGTTTGTTTCCTTCAGTTTTATTTTTTAAAAACTTGACTGTTATCCCCCCTCAGCTACCTTTTTCTGTCAGTCTTTCCTTTCTCTGTATTTCACTTCCTCTCACTCTAGGGTACAGAATTCTTCCCCAAAACAACTTCTTCAGTTCAAGGTACGCTTTCAGGTGGCAATTTAGGGCATGGGGTTGATATGCACGCACATGTAAAGGAACAGCTTTATAAAGACCTGTTTCTAGCTCTTTGCTGTAGATATTTTACCATGTGTCTCTATGTCTGTTTTTCTTCTTCTAGAAATCCTTTTTAAAGTTTGGTCCCAGATTAATCAAGCAACAGATGCTGTAATCTACTACTTTACGACACGGGTTCCTCCAAAAAGAGGCTTACAACTGAAACTGAAAAAAATGACCAAACAATTGAACTAATCTAAAAGCTGACCAATAGAATC
This sequence comes from Callospermophilus lateralis, assembly GCF_048772815.1. Taxonomy (NCBI): domain Eukaryota; kingdom Metazoa; phylum Chordata; class Mammalia; order Rodentia; family Sciuridae; genus Callospermophilus; species Callospermophilus lateralis. The sequence continues at coordinate 31,062,411 of NC_135325.1, read as the reverse complement.
AACTCCAAAAGAAAAAAGGGTAGCATAATCTGACAAGAAGCAAACAAGTTAAGAGCAAGACTATAGTTTAAAAAACAAAACAAAACAAAATTTGCTTTTAACCAAGTTAAAATTGAGTTTAACCAAGCCAAACTCACATGTTGGCTACACATTATTATAAAATATTTAATCTTATTAAATGCCAACAGACACCATAACCAAATACCAAATTTTGCTTAAATTATACATGAATCAGAAATATAACACTGAGCCATCCTAGGCAAATTCTCTGTGCTGACAATGGGTGGGTGGGGGGGGGGCGCATCCAGAGGCCATTCTCTTGTCTAGAAATACTGTTCAACACCCCCAAAGAGTCTGGTGTGTAATTAAAATTTCCTAACCCCAGTAACCAACAGGCATTCACAAATATAACACAAAACTAGCTTTAATCTAAGTAAGTTCCTACCACTTAAAACTACTCTAAACCTTTCACTAAGCACCCCATGCTTTCTCATTTTGTAGCTGTTCAAGAGACAACAAGTTGAGGCAGAAACGTTAAGTATAGTTTGTGAAAGAACATTTAATCAGCAAGAGAGAAAACACATAGTCAGGGTAAATTCACAGACAATGTGTAAGATGTATTATTTTAGGAAGTAGCTACAGCATTGAAAGTCAAGACATGAGAAAATGGTGGTGACTAAGACAAGATCAATAAAGCAGAGGGCACTTATTAATGCAGACATTGCTTATCCTTTTATTACTCAATTTTATTTCTTAGGTCAACCTAAATATACAGAAATTGTATGTAGGTAAGGAATCAAAAGAGGTAATAATTTTCCATAGCTATAAGACCCTTAACTTAACATGAACACATACTTATTAAAGCAATCAAACTTTGAACTGATGACAGCTTTTATCTCACTATCTTTATGTTCTTATCTTAAATATAGAGGGAAGCTCACAAGTTACCACTGGTATGTGGGGAAAAAAAAATTAGGTGAGCTGGTATGAGGTATATATAGCCATTCCTCAACTGTTCCTTGCCTTGGTTTCCATTTAAATTATTTCTGGCATACCATAAAAGACAATCAATGTGCCCCAAGATAACAACTACAAATACGGATTAAAAATAATCACTTGAGGATGGGTGCAGTGGTGCACACCTGTAATCCCAGCAGCTCAGGAGACTGAGATATGAGGATCACAGGTTCAAAGCCAGCCTCAGCAACAGAGAGGCACTAAGCAACTCAGTGACACCTTTTCTCTAAATAAAATACAAAATAGGGCTGAGGGTGTGGCTCAGTGGTTGAGTGCCCCTGAGTTCAAACCCCAGTACCAAAAAAAAAAAAAAAAAAAAAAAAAAATCACTTGGTGTGTACGTACATACACACACACACACATATATGCATGCTTCCTTGGGGAATCTGATACACATCTTACTTTCTCCACATGCAAAAAGGAGAAACCCATTAAATTATCTCTAAGACCACTTCTCTGTTAGAACTTTGAATTCTATAAGTAAGATTTTCAAGAAACGTTACCAGGTACTTATCCTTGGTTTTAAATATGAAACACAGAACATGATATTATGAGGTTCAACTAACGACTTGCTATAAAACAAGAAATAATTCAAGAGAAAAATTTCAAAGCTTCTTTATGAAGATCTCAATTACTGGTTTCTAAAAACCAGTATTCTGAAGGATTACAATCCTCTATATACACACATAAGTGCTCTGTAATAATGTGGTTTCCATACATGATCAAAAGCCAACAGGACCAAAAGATAAGACCCAAGTAGGGAAGGAAAAAATCATACTATAAAAAGCCAGTCACATCCAATGTTTCATTTTTAAGGATACCATATTAAATCACTGCCAATGAATATGTGGAAGTTCTGTACTAAATACTCAGGATACATATCAGGTAAATAAAAGAGTTATAACCTTCAGCCAAACACATAATCACCTTCCTCTGGACTCTCACTGACAAAGTTAAATACACTTCAAATTTTTAAAACAAGTTTATGCAAGGCTTTGCAGTTTAAAAGACGTATATTATTACATCTGAGCATCAAAATTCTGTAAAATACCTATGACTGCAATGTCGTTTTTGTTTTATAAACAAATGAGAAAACAAATCTAGGGAAATTATTTCACTCAAGAGCAAACAAAGTGCCAATCTTCCAACTCAAATTCTATATTCTTTCCATTAAAGGATCTATCTGGTAAAGAGAAAAATAACAATGGGACAAAGGCCATAGTAACAGAGCCCCACACTTTATAAAATCTTACACATTGCTATAATAATTAATCTCCAACACTGAAATGTTACCTTTTTTTTTTTATAGAAGAGAGAACTGAGAGTTTATGAACTGGTACCTAGTTATTAGAAATTGTAAAGTGGTAGCCATTGTATGGCAGGGAGGAGTCAGAAAAGGTAAAATTACTGGTCATCATGTATCAATAAAAATATTGGTCATCATGGATCATTTACCCACAGATCTTGAGATCATAGTCATTCTTTAGTTCAAACTAACCTGGGACTACCAGTCTACAATGAGTGAGAAATTTCAAAATGCTTCCTAATTTAAACCTTCTTTGACCAGAATCTCATATCAGATTCTTCTGTATACACAATTCTAATAATCTAAGGCGAGTCAACACATCTGAAGGAAAAATCTAATCATTTCAATAGACTATTGAAAAATATAGGGTTACTGACACAAAAACATTTTGTACAGACTATGTATGAGTGTGTGTGTGTATGTGTGTGTGTGTGTGTACACACACATACACAAACACACACTCATACACAAATAATCAAGCAAAAACAAACCAAAGAAACTAAAACAAACTATTTACTGGGAACAACTGGAGTTATTAGTTTTATGTCAACTTACCACTGAAATGCATTGTAATGGAAGTAGACCAAACCAAGACCATATAAAAAGGCAGCATTCTATAAAGGAAGGGAAAAAGAGACTTTTAGGAAAACCATTTATATCTAATGCATATGATGTAATTACTATAAAATATAGTATCCAAGATATTTTAGATTCTTAAAACTCTATCATGCATTACAATATATTTACAATATACTTTTAAACAACAAAATAACAATGATGAGTCAACATATGGCACAGAATTTAATCAACAAAGATACATTCTATTAAATCAAACTTATCAGCATAATTCCATCAGTAAATTTAAAATAAAAAACTCTTCTTTAGGAATAAGAAAATGCTAAAACTATGCTATCCTATTCTCTCTTGTTTGCATCTGCATTCTTTCTCTGTTTCTTTCTGCTTCTTGAACTGTTTTAAATTTTATGTTCAATATTACTAGGAAAGTACTTAGAATTCTAAAGAAATACATAATATAAACCTAGACAAATCAGAACATCTAAAAAAGAGAGAAAGAAAAGTCACATGCCAAAATAACATGGGTTATTCTGGGGTTTAATCACATCTGATTCCTTCTGCAGTATGAAACAGAAAGATGCCAACACTTATCCTGACTCATTTTACCTCTGGTCTCCAAAGAGGAACTACCTACCTACTCCCTTTCTTCAAGAAAGGCCAACATTTGAATATCTAGTATATGTTGTACCAATAATTAAGCAAATCTGTCTTAGTAAATCTTCTCTGAAACTTTCACACTGATTCAAATGAATAAATTTCTCTAATATTCTGTATTTTAAATTAAAAATGTCTCGATGATTACTAAAAGATTAAAAATTTTAAACTTATTAAAGTAAAATTTTTTTTGCTATATAGTCTTCAGTTATATTTCCCAAGAAGTAGACCCTGAGACAAAGGTTTTAGAACTTTTGGTTTAAGCCGTGCGCGGTGGCATACCTGTAATCCCAGTGGCTCAGGAGGCTGAGGGAGAAGGATGGCGAGTTCAAAGCCAGCCTCAGCAACTTAGCGAGACCCTAAGCAATTCAGTGAGACCCTGTCTCTAAATAAAATACAAAATAGGGCTGGGGATGTGGCTCAGTGGTCAAGTGCCCCTGAGTTCAATCCCCGGTACCAAAAGAAAAAAAAAGAAAAAGAGAAAAAAAAAAAAGAACAACAACTTTCATTTTATTTGGGAAATTACCCCATAAAACACCTTTTTTGAAAGGAATGAAGAACTAAGACAGGAAGGAAAGAAGTCAATAAAAGGATGCATTAGGGAGTTGATTATAGCTAGAACTAGGGCATTTATCCCCCAACTGCTGTCAGTTTGCTGACTTGAGAAAAAGATGTTTAAAAGTCCAAAACATAAAGTGTTTTCAACACGACTTTTTTAAATACTAAAATGTGTTCTAGGATTACATTGTGCATTTCCTTTGAATTGTAAGTACTTCCTAGAAACACTTAAAATTGAAGTATATCATAAAATGTAATTAAATGAAAATTCAATTTCCCTAAGTTCTTATTACCCCCAACTTTCTGAATTAGAACATTATGTGAGAGAGGTATTCACAAATTTGGGGAAGTCACAAAGGTCTCAGACAACATCCATTTCAAAAATTCATACTGAATTTGTTAAAAATTTAGTTGAAATTGTTTTTAATCAGGATCATTCATTTGCTATTTCACCAACTGAAATAATTTTAAGCATTTATTGAGTGCCAGGGACAATACACAGGGTTGAACAAGCCAAAATGAATAAAATATTCCACTCTCAAGAAGCATGAAATCCAGGGAGTGAGAGGGGAGGCATAGATACTCAGGATGCAGGAGTAGTTAATTCAGAAAGTCGAGATTTGAAAGACCACTGTCTTCTTAGGGACATGGATAGGGAGGTTAGTGGTGAAGGGAGCAAGGCTTGTGTAACAACAGACAACAAGTAGGAAAAGTGGAAATATGAGTTTGTTGAGGGGCAGTTCTACTTTTATAACATATCCTACATTCTCCCAACTTTCTTATTTGTTCATACTTCATCCTTCAACTGAAATCTTGCTCCATTCTTATCACCCTATAAATTCTATCAATTTTTCAAAATCCATTTAAATGTCACCTTCCCCATGAAACTTTGCTGTTCTACCTAAAACCAGGGTAATCTTTACAACCTCTTAATTTGGTCTTAGCAAAAAGTATATGACATTATTATTGTGTAATAATAAGTACTTACGTGTCTGTAAAATGGTAATATCTATTTTTAAAGATTCTAATAACCCTATGAGGTGGTAGAAGGCTTTGTTTATAGAATGAAGAAACTGAGGATCACAGACTAAGCAACTTGCTTAAGAAGGTACTAAGTAGTAGACACAGAAACTGAAGCTAAGTCAGCCTCTAGAGCTCACTTTTAAATACTGTGTTTTGTTGTTATTGTTATTTAATAACTAATCTCTACTTCATCAAACAAAAATGCCACAACAACAGAAGTGCTAATCATCTGTGTCTATCCCCTATTACTAGGTAGGACAATGTGCTTCAATACAGCAGGAAGTCAAAGATTTACTATATCCAATCATTTTGTTGTGTGCTCAGTCTCCTTGGGTGACCCAGACTAGCAGAAGGCCTGGCCCTTATCTACTATTAACTAGGAGATGAATCCCATTTTTCAATAACAAAAAACAAAGGTATCCAAACATTTATTGAGCACCTAGAGCTATAGCCGAATTATAAGGTACTGTGAAGATAGTGATGACAAAGTTCAGAACACATTATGCCAAAATATGGCACCTTGGCATACATAACATTTAAGCTGAATTTGAGAAACAGCTCATGTAGGAAGGATTTTCTGACCTTCTCCTACCCTTCTCTGAAGAAGGTCATTTCACCCCCATTTTTGAGTTATCCCCCCACCGATCCCCCAAGATAAAGGGACACAGAGAAGAATCTGAACTAACAAGCCTTGCTAAGTTTCTCCCAGTCAGCTCATATCCTTTATCCTAGGACAGAGGAAGACTTTTATTCTTTCATCAAACCTAGCATAAACACACTCAGATTTAGCTGTTTCTTCATATCTTCCTTATGAAGGCTCCCATGTCACATAAAATTCATATTAAATAAATGTGTGTACTTTTCTCTTGTTTGTCTTTTTTATTACAGGGGCCCCAGACAATGAACCTAAAGTGAGTAACAGGAAATAGTTATTTTTCCTCTCCTATGGTAGTGAACAAAGGGGTGGAGTGCTATTCTCAATGAATTTATAATCTAATGACAAAAGATTTTTGAAGTTAAGGTCTAATAATAAATGCCAAGCTACAAACTTAAGAGTTAATGAAGTATAATCAAGAGTAGGAGAAAAGCTAGGATAGTACTTGGGTACTACATCACAAGGATGGTAGGGAAAGAAATAGAAACATCTCAGCCAAGGGTCCTTAAAATTTTTGGAAATAGTGGAGTATGAATTGCTATGTCCCAAAATACGTATATCCCCTTCAAAAGTCAACATACTATCTCATCAAAAATGCTAATGGTATTCCAATTGGGTCCCTACAAAAGGATGACCTGAGTAAAGGAATTAATATGGAAATGAATTTGAATCTCATGTAGTCACTCTTTACTGTGAAGAGTTAGGGGAGCAGTTTTATGTATAAAATGTGTAGAGTCCCCCGCCTCCAATCCATGGGGGGATAGGTTCCAAGACCCCAGTAGATGCCAGAAACTGCAGATAGTATTGAACTCTATATATGCTATTTTTTTCCTGTACATACATACCAATGACATAAAGTTTAATTTATAAATTCAGCATAGTAAGAAATTAGCAGCAATAACTAAAAAATACAATTATAACAAACTGTAGTAAAAGTTATATGAATGTACATGCTTTTACCCTCTCTCTCATAATATTGGGTTTTTTTGAGATCATGTGGGTTCCTCGCTCAGTATATACACCTAGCTTTATCATATGACCTGCAGTGTTGCCACCGAATACCAGAGTTAATTTGTCCTTCTATGTTTCGTGCGCTTGTGCCTCCTTTACATTTCTATGAATATAAGTTTATTGGGTATCTTTTTCTAGAAGGGCCAAATTTTGTCACAAATCAAGACTTAAACAGTGTCCTTAATCAACTTCACTAGATATGTGGCAGCAGCCTTTTCGTCACAGACACAGACTCTCGGGAATTTTTATATTTTGCAGTCCAAACTTAATTCCTCAATTTTAACCATCCTTTACTTGCAGTAAATGGCTTAGTGTCACTCTTTTCAGAGGATCCTTTGCTGAAATCTTTGTATAGGCTCAATGCTTTCCAGGACAACCTGTTGCCGCCAATTAGAACATATTGTCTCCTATGTCTTCTGTCCACAAATTTAATATCCATATTAACTAAGCACTTATCACATACTTACATACTGTAACCAAAATGTCTGTAGTTTGAGGTGTGATAGCAAAAGTAGTGTGAATTTCTTTTTCCTTCTCCACAATTTCAGATAGAGAATTCATTCTTAACAATCTTGGCATAAAATTTTCTTCTCTTATTAATTAAATTGAGAACTTACATCATTTTACTTATAGGAAGCAATTCATGATTCCTCTTTCGTATATCCAAATTGCCTGCAACACTACTCTTGCATTGTAGGGCAATTATTTAGTAAAATAAGGGTCACCTGAACACAAGCACTATGATACCAAGACAGTTAACATATGATAACCCTGAGGACTAATAATTGACTAACAGACAGGTAACATATACAATGTAAATATATTGGACAAAGAGATGATTCACATCCCCAGCAGGATGGAGTGGCATGGCCCAAGACTTCAGACATAGTATCAGAACAGCAGGAAATTTAAAACTTATCAATTGTTTATTTCTGTAATTCTCTGTAGTTGGTCTCAGCCATGTGAAACTATGAAAAGCAAAACTGCAGATACGAAAGCATTGCTGTACTGATACCTCAGAATACATTCTTATGGTAAGAATACCCACTAGAGAAACCAGCAAATTATGGCACACAGAACAAAACCAGGCAGTCCATGGCCACACCCATCATTAATATATTGTCTATGGTTATTTTCAGCTACACAGTTGAGGTAAGAAATTTCACTGGAAATCATCTGATTTATAAAACCTAAAATATTTATTATCTAGCCCTCTACAAAAGAGGTTTGCCAACCTCTGACCTAGACTATTATTACAGTACCCATTACCACAGCAAGTTAAGAAATTATATCTTGATGAGATTACTATCAGTTTCTAGTGAGGATTCTTATACTGTGTCTACAGTAAAGCCGTTGCAGTAAAGGATGTAGTTCATTAGGTTAGTAGTTTGCCAAAACTGGAATCCACAGTGGTGTTTCCACTAATCCCTAATATAGCTCTTAGATAACCACACAGTTCTTAGATAAACTTCTGAATGCTCGGTTACATAATTAGGGCTCCAAACTGTACAACCCCAGACAAGAAAGGGAAGCAAACTGTAATTTTCAAAGTTAAAATGCTGCGAGCTCTATTCTATCTAGCCCTATAGGAAAAAGGTATTAAAAACAGTAAGAAATGGGAAATAGACATTGCTGTTTGTCATAGTTTCCTCAGGCTATTTCCAAACTGAAGGAAAGGTAATTGAAGGTTCTGTTTCCATTTTCATGAACATCCCAGAAGTGACTGGGAAAAAGAGTGCTAAATCATAGTAACAGTGAACTTTACAGAATAAAAGGTGAAATAAAGAAAACTTTGGCCATCTTATATTAGACAACCGCTACAAAATCTTCTTAAATCTCTGAAATCTCATGAAAGGCATGCTGGTTGGATAACCAAGCCCCTCTTTTCCCAGCCACCTTCAGTGAGATAAACCTGGTAATGTAACACAATTCCTGCCATTGAGAACAAGCAGATTTGTACCATGGTTTCTAGAAAAGATGAGTTTTCTTTTTCTCCTTGTGTCGCCTTCTCTTCTGTTACTGTGTCATAGTCACCAGAAGGCTAAAGGAATTAATAGCATACCAAAGTGGTATGAAAAATCACTTTAAATTGAAAACATCTGAACAATAAGCAGTTCTCTAGACTGATGCCCTTCCCACCTTCCAAGGAGGTTCCAAATTGAAAAAAGACTGACCCTTAACACTAGAAAGCAGAAATTCATTAGTATCAAATTCCATTGCTATCAAAAAGTCCAACTGGAAAAGGCAGAAAGTATGGAGGCAGTAAAAAGATCTGATTACTAGGGGAGGGAGGGACAAACAGGAAGAGCACAGAGAATTTTTAGGGCAGTAAAAATACTCTACAATACTATAATGGTAGATACACATCATTTTACATTTTTTCCAAATCAATGGAACAGCAACGAAAGTGAACTCTAACATAAACTATAGAATTTGGGTAATAATGATATCAACGTAGGTTTATTGATGGTAACAAACGGTAATGGGAGAAGTTATATATATGTGGAGGCAGTGGTCACAGGGTTTCCTTAAATTGCCTTTAATGAATAATTGAGTAACTTATGGGAAAAAAACAGGTGTACTAAACTTGAGCATAAATGGGTGATAACAAAGGGAGGCAATTAAGAAATATGGTAGGGCTGGGGTTGTAGCTCAATGGTAGAGTGCTTGCCTACTATGTGAGAAGCACTGAGTTTGATCCTCGGTACCACATAAAAATAAATAAATAATAAAAAATATTGCGTCCATCTAAAATTTAAAAAGAAAAATTTTTTTAAAGAAATGTGGCAAGAAAGAAAGATCAATGGGACTAACACCTGACAGGGTCTACTGGGATCACTGTAAAGTCAGTTATGGTCACAGGTTTCACAATGTGTATTAGAAGGGAAATTTCTTTGATAGCACAGGCACACTAAAACAGTTTCCTAATCAATGACCCCAGCACATACATTAACATAGGAATGACTTGTAGATGAAGCCCCCCTGAATGATATGGTCACCAGGACAGTTCTGGAAAGGACCAACAAGGGTCAAACCCCCCAACCCACTCAATGCATAGGTGCAATTAAACACTGGTCTGGTGAAGACTGCAGAAGGTGAATCCCAATTCTCATGGCAAACATAAAGCAGTAATAACTTTGGAAGTAGCAATAAGTTTCCTCTGTCATTCTCAGCTCAGAGATGACCCACTCTTTCTCTTGAGAGTGTGCTTTGCTTGAGCCTTATTTTCACTTTAAAAATCATCTTGCTTGGCTTTTCATATCTGACTTGACTTTAAATTTTACCTCATTGGGACATAAGAACCAAGGTTTAGAGCTTCTGTTCCCCATTCGACTGTGACATTTTGAAAATTTATTTCCAGGTATTCAGAGTTGCTCACCAAACCAACTCTCAAGTGTAGAATAAATAAATTTTCTTTTTTTCCTCTTAATCTGTGTATTGTCAATTAATTGTGGGATCTCAACTATTAGACCCAAGTTGGAAAAAAGTGTATTTCCACCCAGAGTAACAAGCATCAACCTGTGTGTAAACTTCTGACTGGGTCAGAATGGCAGGACAGTCATGGACATACCATGATTTTAAAGGAAAATAAGCTTTTCAGAACACAGAGAATCAATACGTTTAAGATCAGAACACTGCCTTCCCCCATAGAGTTATTTTGTATTGACTATGATATGTTGTTGAGAAAACAACAGAGTCTAAACCTTTATCCTAGGAGCAGGAAGGACAAAGTAGCACTAATGAGAAGGCAACGGTTTCCCAAAGAAAGGTAAGGTGGGATGAAAGAAGAAAATGTTAATAAAAGTAATATTAAAGTTTCTGAAACTTTTATTAGATATGATCTAAACCGAATGTAGTCTAGGACAACTAACTAGGTTCTAATTGACAACATACTGTTATAATGTTGACAATTTGGGAGTGGAATTAACACTCTGGTTATAACTACCATCAGGCATCCCTTAGTTCAATAGTCATCTTTGAAGACAACTTCAAAGATATTTTTAAGAAATAAACTCAAGATGGAAGGAGATGTGGCTCAGTGGTAGAGTCATCTGCCTGGTATGTACAAGACCCTGGATTCAATCCTCAGAAGGAGAAAGAAACTAACTCATGACAAACTGGAAAAAAATTAAATGTCCTGATTAATGCTTTTCTGCTCTAAACTTTATTCCACAAAGCCAGTGAAAGTAGGTGGGGGCTATATTCCACAAAGCCAGTAAAAGTAGGTGGGGGGCTATTAACCCTACTGGGGACCAAAAAGGTCAATGAAGGTAATAAGGACATTCCAAAAGCTCCAGGCAAGAATTTTCAAATGCCTTTGAGTTTCTTCCACCTGCTACACATCCTATGAATACCTGAAACAAAACGAAACCAAGATTGAACAAGAGACTGTTCAATCACACGTTCTACTGGTACCGCAACCTCAACTGTTGACCAAGCTAAAAATTAATCCTATTTTTCTCCTCTCACCTCCTCCCCATAAGTGAAACACATTCATTCTATCCACAAAGCTCATTTTAGAATCTAAAAGCCTTTCAATCTACCCCCTCTCCATTCCTACTGTCTTTCTATAGATTATTTCGGACCTCAACTCTATCTTCTGTTTTATTTCAACAGTTATCTCGTCTCCCCAACTCTAACTTCTCCCTCCATTTCCAATCTGCCTTCAACATGACTGCCAATGAGCTTTCAAAAACTCAAATAATGCCGAGTGCAGTGGTGACTCAGAAGGCTGAAGCAGGAGGATTGCAAGACTGAGACCAGCCTCAGTAATTTAGCAAGGCCCCAAGCAACTTAATGAGACCTGTCTCAAAATAAAAAATAAAAAGGGCTAGAGATGTGGCTCAGTGGCAAAGCACCCCTAGGTTCAATCCCTGGTACACAAACAAAAAACAAAAACAAAACCCTCAAAAGGAAGCCAGGCATGAAGGCATATGCCTATAATCCCAGCAATTTGGTAAGCTGATGCAGGAGGATCTTCCATTTGAGACCAGCCTCAGCATTGTAGTAGCAAGACTCCCAGAAACTTAGACCCTGTCTCAAAAAATACGACTAGAGATGTATCTCAGTGGTAAAGTACCCCTGGGTTCAATCCCCAGAAAAATAAAATAAAATGACACTTTTAATTTTAAACTTCTCTGTCTGAAGAGTTCCTATAATCTAGCCTGATTTATAAAAGTCTTCATTTTTTGACTCTTGCTGAATTTTCACAAATACCACATCAGTCACAACAAATAACATGCAGATCTATGGAATACAATATATTATTACATACTTCTCTGACTGTGACTATGATTGCTTCCTTTGCCTGAAAAAGCCACTGTCATCTTTCCCTACACTCATTTCTCCATTTGGCAAATTTGTATCCACCTTTAACAACACTCACCTTTCTCTTTTCCAAGTGATTAGCTGGCGCATTCCAAACCCAAAAAGAAGTATGTTTTCTGCTATTCACAAATGAATACCAATGTCTATTACAGATATACTGATTATCTCCTCCACCAGAATATGAGTCTATAATGATAGATAGAAACCAAGGTGTATTTTGATCTTTATAATAAAGTAACTGACATATATAAATTATTTAGGAAAAGTCTGCTACTGACTAAATCAATGCCTTACAGTCTAATAACCTGCTATAAAGTTATCACTGAAGAATTTAATTCTTTGCTGATTCAACTTAGACTGAATCACTTAATATAGTCTGAACTACTCTTTGGATAATTAAAAGTTTTTTCTCAGTACCAATAATACAGCAAAAGACATTAGCTAAATCTTATAATATACATCAAGCCCAAAGTTACAGCACTGCGGCAAAATTTCTGCTATCAAGACCTGTGTATAGTAGTCCTAGCAATCATGAAATCAAATTGTAGTTGACATTAGACTTGGGTTGTAATCTCAGCCTTTTTACTTACTAGCTATTAAAACTCATGAAACAAGTTAACTAATTCACCTCAATTTCTTCATCTTTGTAAAATACAGAAAGCAGTATCTCTATTTCATATAGGGTTATTATGAACAATTAGATAATTTATACATGTAAAATACTTAGAATATAATGTATCTAAACACCACCACGAAAATTATCTAGCACAAGATAATTTACTCAAAGAATATACATGAGACATGATAAGGTTTATGTAACATCATAACCAGAGATTTTCAAAATGATAACTAGTACCTGGAAAAAGCCTGAAGGAAGGTTAGCATGGCTTGCCTCAGTTGTTATTAAAAATGTACAAAAAAATGAAGTTAGAATGGTAACAACCCTTTAATTAAAGTGGAGCTGGATGATCCTGAAAGAATGAAAATAGCTGAGAACGTTACAAAACTATTGAAGTTCCTGTCGGGGGAGTCCTGGATGAAGGTAGTTATCCCTATTTGTTGTTGTTGTCTTTTGTTTTTTTGTGGTCGTGGGAATCAAACCTAGGGCCTCACAAGTATTCAGCAAGCACTCTACCACTGAGCCACATCTGCAGCCCAAAGGTGATCATCCTTAATTTTCTTAAGATCTAGACTAAATGACTCCTGCTGCAAGTATAGCAGCCAAGCTGAAAACTCTTCTTTCTCTACTGACATTTATAATTATACTCCCATTACCCAGGGGGAAAAAACTGAGTGAAGCAATAAGACTTCCACATCACATAAACATAATTTCCCCATCTACCAATGATATATGAGCTAATCTGCATTAATAATATATTCTATCTTGCAAAACGTGGAGTTTCTTTTTATTGTTCTCCATCCTATTCTCACATTTCACATTCCCCCTCAAAGACTCACCAATGAAATGGGGGTAGAAGGCCATCTTATAATTCCCTTAAAGAAAAGAGCTGTTACTTTCTGCTTCCTCTTCCTCTAACCAGCTTTCTTTGGAGCAGCACCAGCTCCAAGAAACCTTGAACTATGCAGTCAAGGACAACACACCATCAATAGCCCTAAATAGCATCATGGAACAAAACTGCCTTGCCACCATTAATATCTCTACCTATGAACTACAGAGATATAAAAAAAAATCTCTCTTCTTTTAAGTCACCATTTAAAGTCTCTATAAAAGATGGAATCCACACCTATTTAATGTGCCATCCCACATAAGCCATCATGTCTACATTCTAGAAATAGAAGACTTCAGGCTTGTTCTGCATATTGTCAAATGCCATCCATAAACTTCTTTCCTTTGTATTTATAGCTTTTCGTTTATATCTAAAGCACAAATTAAAGTATTTTTTTCAAGTGTCCCAGCATTTTCATTTACATTTCCTTAATTATGGTATAATAGCTAAGAGACTTCAATGCATTCCACTTCCAAATATATGACCATCTGGTCAAAGTAATAGGTTGGAAAACCCTTCTGATACAAAACTATTAAAATGCTAGATAAAACATGTTAAACCTATTCTTTATAAATGAATGGCTGAGCTGTCAACAAAAGGGAAAAGGCTGAAAACTAAAAGGGAAAAACACAGACAAGCAAAATTCAATTGCCAATACCTGAGACCTAGAGCTTTCGTTTTCAACAGTAATGTAGGATACATTTAATAAAATGATGCACTAAAAAATTTCTTTCCAAAACAAAACAAATAACAACAAAAAACTTTACCCCATGATAGAATAGAGAAAGAAATTTTACATTAATTGTAGCTACAGAATGAATGAACTAAAAGGGAGTGTGCTAGAAATTATTCACAATGCAGCACAGCAACACAGAGGAAATATGAAAATGAAGTTAAGCACTAGGAAGTGAAGTCTACTATAGTTCTAAAACCAGTTATGAAATGGGTGCAGTGGTACCCGCCTGAAATCACAGCAACCCAGGAGGCTGAGGCAAGAGGATTACAAGAGAGAGACCAGCCTCAGCAAATTAGCCAGGTCCTAAAAAACTTAGCAAGACCTTGTCTCCAAATAAAAAATAAAAAGAAGAAGGGGGAGGTGGTTCAATGGCAAAGCATCCCTGGGTTCAATACCCAGTACCCAAATAACTAAGTAAAAGCAGCTGGAGAGGTGAATGAATAAAATGGGGCATCAGTAACATTTGAAGATGTAGTAGCTAACATTTTTCTAGTGAAAGCAATGCACACATTCACAATGTGTAATAAATAAAATGAAATTATATACACAAAGGGAAGTTACAAATAACAACGAGAAGATCTTTCAAAAGAAATAAGAGCTTCAAAAGATGACAGGTGGTTAACAGGAGGTTAGAGAATTAAGCTAAACAATACTGAAATAAATAACAACCAACTTTTCAAAAGTATTCAGTGAAGCTAGAAATCTGTAGAAATAAGCAATAACCAAGAATTGTTTGTGCAAGAAAAATACCTTAAAACAAGGGTGAAAGTTATTTTCATGCAAATTATGAAAATACATTATCACTGAATCTAAGACTTCAAATTTAAGATGAATCATATTTTACGTACCATGAGAATGAAAAAAAACACTTCAAATTAAGTGTGCTTACACTTAGAATTAGTACTTAAAACTGTGCTGAATTATTTTTATCACATTTCCTTCGCTTTTTTTAACACATGAAAATTTAAGGTAAAGAACTTAAGATAGCTTAAGCATAGTGTCCAATTCCAAATTACTTTTCAATACTGTTATCCATACTCTCATCCATGATTTTGTAACAATGGTCCCTTTACCTTCTCAATATAGCCCTCTTTGCTCTAAGGCTTATTTTTTTTTTTTTAAAGAACATGTTTTTTTTCCCTCTCTTCTACCCTTTCCCCCTCCCTAAGAAGATTAGGGAGACAGCATTATCATTTCTGAGGATCTGGGAAGTGAATATCTCCCAAATTAACAAGTGAATTCTAACACACAGCTGGCACCCTGGAACCCCCTACCCAAGCACACCTGGAATGCAACCCTTAAAAACTTTCTTTAAAACCCACTGCCCCCTCCTGATGGGGAGTTACAGAATTTGGGACAGGAGTCCTAGGTGTTTCTCCTTTGCTAGGAAAGCAATACACCTTCTTTTTCCTTTTTCTCAAAACCATGTCTTCATTATTAAATTGGCATTAATTGGCATTGGGAACAATGCTTTTTGGTTACACTTTTCCACAGAATATCAACTTCTGGGCCAACAAAAACGGTAGTGGCATAGCATTTCTCATATAATAAATATACTTCTAAATTCAAAACATGAATTTACAGTTATTTAAGAAAATAGTCTTATTATGTAGAAAGGTATATAGAACACTGAGGACTGAAATGTTCTGCTTCTTTTACCCTCAAACTGTCCCAAGAAAGAAAATGTCATTATAAGAGAGAAAACATTTAAAACAATTTTTGTTTTGTTGTGTTGTATTTTGCTTTGTTGTGATACTGGAGATGTAACCCAGGGCTTTGCACATGCCAGGCAAGTGCTCTACCACTGAGGTACAACCCCAGACATTTGTTTGGGGTTTTTTTTGTTTATTTGTTATTTATTTATTCACATTTTAAGACAGGGTCTCTCTACACTGCTCAAGCTGACCTCCAACTTCTATTTGCCTGCCTCAGCCTCTGAGATTTACAGGCATGCACAACTTCTTCTGGCTAAAAGAACTTTTGTAAACCCTGATGAACATAAGCCAGGAAGGCATTAAAAAAATGTCAAGCAAATGGCTCATGGTTAATTTAAGTGAAAGTACAGGGGTTAAAGAAATAAGCTGAACAATAGCCTAAGAAAACAATAAAACAAAGCCAGCAAAAGGAGCATTCATTCTATAACACAACTGAACTGGTCTCTTAAAGCCAGTAACAAGAAAATAAACAAAAAATGATGCAGGGTGTGGTGTCTAGGAAGCCCTGCCTTAAAAAGGACACCTAAGGGACTAGATGTAGGTCTGGACCGCCCCCCCCAAAAAAATACATACATATATATATATATATATATATATATATATATATATATATATATGTCTGTGTGTATGTATATATATACACATACATATACGCACACTCATAAAGACTTATATATTATATATACATATACATAATACATTTTGTAGTAAACTAGGTAAACTTTTCTACATATATATATGCATATACAGTTGACCCTCTTTATCTTTGGTTATCTATGAATCCAATCAACAGAGGATCAAACACATCTGGTAGGAAAAATGCATCTGCATTAAACTTATACATACCTACCTGTTATTCCCTAAACAATACAGTGTAACAACTTTTTTCATAACATTTACATTGTATTAAATATTTTAGCAATTTAGAGATATATAACAGACTTGACCATCCTCAGATTTTGGTATGGAGGAGTTCTGAAACCAATCCTCCTCATACCAAGGGACAACTGATTGTATGTAAAAAAAAAAAAAAATACAATAAACCTAAAGAAAATTAATATACTTCTAAATTCAAAACATGAATTTAAATTAGAAGAACCTTGGGTTTTTCTATTATAATAATTCTCTCCTCAAAATCTCCCCCTACCAACATTACCCCATAATCCCACATTATTGCAGCATTAACAAAAAATAAAACCATACAAGAGAAAACCTCATTAATTAGGCCCAATAGAAAAAGGGCCAGGACAAATTTCAGAGCTGATTAAAAAAAATAATAATAATACAGTATTATGCCAGGTCCTGTGGCACACACCTGTAATCCCAGCATCTCAGAAAGCTGAGGCAGGAGGATCCAGAGTTCAAAGCCAGCCTCAGCAAAAGCAAGGTGCTAAGCAACTCAGTGAGACCCTGTCACTAAATAAAATATAAACTAGGGAAGGGGATGTGACTTAGTGGCTGAGTGACCCTGAGTTTAATCTCTGGTACCCAAAAGAAAACAGTATTACAATTTCCAAGCGTATAGTGAATCAGGCAATAAAATATGTTATTTAGATCTTTCTAGTTTATCTGCTTTAAGGACAAAAATTAATTAGCATACCAAAACCATATACACATTAACCTCTCTACAAGTTTTGAGTTCCCAAAACACTTGATTTTCTTCTTGAGCAGTGAGAAGTGTCCCAAATTAAATTTTAATATAGCAAAAAAAAAAAAAAATTGTTGTATGTCTTATAACAAGACAAATTTTTCAAACAAAAAGGACTGTGCTCTATAACTGTTCTCCATACTCAGTGTGTTTCCATAGTTCTATTCATACAGACATTATTATCATACTCAAAACCTTTTCTTAAATACAAGTGGGAAAAAAAATAATGAAAAGAAGAGATTGTATTTAAAGTTTACAGATATTAAAAAAGTGTATCCAAGTTATTTGAGAAATTACAAGATAAAAAGTTATCAATAAGCACCAGCATGTCTTGGCATTTTAACATCTACTTGTATACCAAAATACATAGCAGCACTAACACTATGCATGTACTTTTTGATCTCTGTTTTTATTAATACCATACACCATATCAGAAATTTCTAAACTTTCCTGGCTCATGAATGAGTTAAGGTTTGAAGGGGTTTTGTTTGTTTGTTTTTCAATTATTTTGCTCTTGTTACAGGATATGTAGAACAAATTAAGTTTTTATTTATTACTACCTTGATTAGAGAAAGGTATTTATTACAATCATAAATAAACATAATGGTCATGAGAAAACCAACAAAAATTCACCATTTCACAAATGACAAGTTTCATTTGTACTGAACTAGTATGAATTATGATTAATATTTTGAATGGACTACTGGGTGGTAAGTGTAGGCAGGTGGCACAGGTTAAAGAAAGTAGGTCACTGAGGGTGCCACCTTTGGGGATTAGATTTTGTCTCTGGCTCCTAAACCCAAGTACACACCCTTGTGCACTCTCTGCTTCCCAGGGGCCAAGAGCTAAAGAAGCTTTCCTCCTCCAGGCTCTTCCACCATGATGATGTTGTGCCTCACCTCAGGCCCACAGACAAAATAAATTTTTCCTCCTCTAAATTGTTCTTCTAAGCTATTTTGGTGATGGGAATAAAAAGCTGATTAACACAGGCCCTTACCTCAAATTAATTACCCTGCAATTTCCATCAATTTCAGACTGTTTATTTTTCCCATAACTTTATTGAGGTAAAATTGAAGTACAAAAAAATGCACAATTTGAAGTATGCAATTTAATCAGTTTTGACACGTTTTGACACATATATAACCAATAATCAATATAAAAAGCATTACCGTTATTATTTTTTTTTAATTTGAAATCATGCAGACTGTGTTTCCTGCATGATTTATTACATTAGAAATCAATCACCTTGGGCTGGGGTTGTGGCTCAGCAGTAGAGTGCTCGCCTAGCAAGTTTGAGGCGCTGGGTTCGATCCTCAGCACCAAATAAATAAATAAATACATAAATAAAGGTACTGTGTCCAACTACAACTAAAAATATACATATATATTTAGAAAAATAAAATAAAATAAACTAATCACCTTAAGATATATAGAACCCTACTCCTGCATGTCAACTACTTCAAAATTAAACAGCACACTTATAAACCTCTCACATGTCAAGGAAGAAAGCACAAGTAAATGAAAACTGCTTTTAATTAATTGATAATAAAAGCTTAAAATATCAGAAATTCAGGGATGAAACAGTACTGAGATGAACATTTATAACTTAAAGTACTTGTATCAGAAAGAAACTAGATTAACAATTATTTTCAAATTAGGTAGTTAGAAGGAAAAATAAGAGTAGAAGCAGAAATGTAAGAAAGAATATTGCTAAAAATTAATAAAAATCAAGTCTAATCAAGAAAAAGTAACAATAATAATATCAATGGAAAAGGAGCTATCAAAATAATCCTACAGATGCTAAAAATATATTAAGTTAATATTACAACTGCATACCAACATATGTCATAGCTTATATAATGTGGTCTATATTAGAAAAGGAACTGTGTGCTGCTGAAAAGAAAGTATATTCAGTCACTGATGGATGAAATACTCTGTATATTTCATAAAGTCTAAATTTTTTATTGTATTTTTTAGTTTATAATTTCTTTATTTAGTTTTTGTTTAGAGGATCTATGCAGTGGTGACAGAGGCATGTTAAAGTTACCCTGTATTATTGTGTTGTGATCTACTTGACTCTTGAAACTAAAAAGGGTTTGTTTCATATACATAGATGCTACATTGTTTGGGGCATAAATACTTATGATTGTTATGTCTTATTGATGTACAGTTCCCTTAAGTAGAATGAAATGTCCTTCTTTATCCCTTCTAACTTTGGTTTGAAGTCCACTTTATCTGATATGAGGATAGATACCCTGCTTGTTCACGAGCTTCATGTGATTGCTATGTTTTTGAACTATTCTTTTACCTTCACTCTATGGATATCTTTGCTGATGAGGTTAATCTCTTGAAGACAACGTACTGTTGGGTCTTGTATTTTAATCCAATCTACCAGTCTATGACTTTTGATGGATGGGTTTAGGCCATTTGCATTCAATGTTTCTTTTGAGAAATGATTTTTATGCCCTTACCTTTTTATTTATTTCTGGTTTTTACTTTGAATTAGTTTCTCCTTTGACTAATCTTCTTGTGCAGTTCCTCCCTTTGACGATTTTCACTTTTATTTTTCATGTCTTCTTCATGAAATATTTTATACAGAATGTTTTCTAGTACAAGCTTTGTAGTTGTGAATTCTTTTAACTTTAGTTTATCATAGAAGGTTTTTATTTCATAGTCAATTCTGAGGCTCAATACCATTGCTGGGTATAGTATTCTCAGCTGACATCCATTTTCTTTCCTCTGAAAGATGCTGAGACAATCTGGTATATAGACTCTAGTATACATCATCCCAAGACCACCTAGCTCTGAGGGTGTAAGTTGAGAAATCAGCTGATATCTGGATTGGTTTCCCTCTAAATGTTACCCATCATTTTTCTCTGGCAGCCTTTACAATTCTATCCTTATTTTGTATGTTAGGCATTTTCCTAACAACATGCCTTAGTGTGAGTCTGTTGTAATTTGTATTTGGGGGTCCTGTAATCCTCCTGTATTTGATTTTCTGTTGAGAGCCACAGCTAAAAGGGGCCCCAGCAAACTTCCAGCTCCCAGCAACCAGCTGCCAGCTGATGATTGGCTCACAGCGGCCCCAGAAAACTTCTAGCTGCCAACTGATTGGCTCCTCTGCGGTGATGCTCATTGGGATGTTTCCCCACCCTTTCAGACCACGGAGCTGCTCACTGGGGGACTTTTTTTGGCTCCGCCCACACGACCCAGCCAATCAGCCTCAAGAGGGGGGGGGGTTTGAGAGGCTTGTGGGAAGCCGGTGGTGGCAGTTGGGCTCTGAAGGCTTTCCTGAAGAGCTGTGTGGTTTGGCGTGTGTGGTTCTAAAAATAAAGTTTGTTTCTTTTGACAAGTGGCTCCTGAATTGTGCCCAGCCAGACTGCGGCATTTTCCACTTCATTCTTTAGGTTTGGGAAATTTTCTGATATTATTTCATTGAAAAGATTGTGCAATCCTTTGGTTTGTATCTCGAAGCCTTCATCTCTCCAAATAAATTTTAAATTTGGATTTTTCAGGTTATCCCATATTTCTTGGAGAACTGTTTATGGCCTCTTAATAACTTTTCTCCATTCATTGCATGAAACTCCAAGTGTCTTCCAAGTGATTTAGTCTGTTGCTGATGCTTTCCATTGAATTTATATTGAATTAATCTTTCATGTCCTGTATTTTCGTTCTTATTTCACTCCTTTTACTTTGCAGATCAGTTTGACTATGTACATTCTAAATCCCTACTCTGACATTTCTTCCACTGTGGTGTCGTTAGATTCTGTTATTGGTTTGGTTGGAGTGATTTGTTCCCTTGTTTTTTTGTGTGTTAATTTGTGTGTCTACCCATCTAGTAGTATAGATCTGAGGTAGCCGATTTTCTACCCTGTGGACTTGTAGTGTCCCTGAAGATTTCCAGTACCTCACCATTTAGGGGGAGACAAATAATAACAACCAATGCAAACAATATACAGTGTTAAACCAAATAATTACTACTATGACATCTACAATATTAATCATCACAATAATGTAGGCAATAACTCGTAACAAGTTTGCAAAAGGGTTTTACAATTTCAAATGGTGGGCAGCAAGAGAAGTGACATAGGATATGATGATTTTGAGGGAGAATAAGAGAAGATAAAAGTAAAAAATTAAAGAAGGAGTGAAAAAGCCAATAAGGGAGATTGACTGTTAGCTGAAGAATAGATAGAAAGAGCCCGACACTGTGGCACATGCTTGTAATCCCAGCAGCATGGGAGGCTGACAAATTTAGCAAGGCACTAAGCAACTCAGTGAGTCACTAAGCAACTCATTGAGACCCTGTCTCTAAATACAATACAAAATAGGGCTGGGGATGTGACTCAGTGGTTGAGTGCCCCTGAGTTCAATTCCCAGTACCAAAAAGAAAAAGAAAAGAGAGAGGGCTGGGGATGTGGCTCAAGCGGTAGCGCGCTCGCCTGGCATGCGTGTGGCCCAGGTTTGATCCTCGGCACCACATACAAAGTTGTTGTGTCCGCCGAAAACTAAAAAATAAATATTAAAAAAAATTCTCTCCCTCTCTCTCTCTTAAAAAAAAAAAAAAAAAAAGGAAAAGAGAGAAAGAGAAACAAGGGAAAACAGGTAAGAAAAAAATATTTATGAGAAGTAAAAAATTTTGAAAATTAAAAATAAAAATAGAAGAATGCAAAACAAAACTAAAATATACTAATCCAACATCCTAGTCCTCAAAAAACTGACCCACAAAAAGTAAGTGGCTTCAAAAATGCTAGAACCAAGGTGGGGGGAGAGAATACATGAGTATGTATAAATACCCATGTTCAACTAAGGTCACAGAGAAAAGAGGGAAAAAAAATCTTGATATAAAGTTAAAGAATGCTTTCCATTGCAGGTCAAAAGATTCTCGGCTTCTCTTCTCAGCAGTGTTAAGTGGGATCTTCTAGAGTGTGATGCTACACCCTCTGGACATGGGTAGTGAGAGGGTAATCCCTGGAGGCAGAATTCCTACATGGGCTCCAGGTTCTTCACTGAGTGCCAATTGTTCTGAAGACTTCAGATCAGTGTACCTCCAGGGCCCAGTAATTGCTGGTCCACACTGGAAGACTATAATCCAGGGATTTTCCCCTGGGTTCCGAGGTGAAGGAGCCAATTCTTAGTCCCATATGTCACCTGTAGCCCCCACACTTCCTGGTCTGCTTTCAGTCTCCAAACTCAATCTTTCTTGCCCCCACCCTTACGAATTTCCAGAGATGACACAACTCTCCCAGCAGGTCCTGGAAGCCGCCAGACTGGAGAGGTAGGGGGAGAAGGAGGGCTAGGTGGGTTTCCACAACCAGTTGTCCTCTATGTAAACCACTCACCACGGTTGAATTTTTCCTGATCACTTAAGCGCATACTACAGCATGCAGTGTTTGCTAGGCTTGTATTTCAATGCCAAACTCGGGTTTGCCAGGAATGACTTGGTTTTAGTCCATAGAGCAGCAAAGAAAGTGACCTCCTCTATTCTGCCACCTTGTAAAGTCTCTCAAGACTATTATAACGAGATTTTTACCCAATAAAATCCCAACATTGAAAGACCTGCCTTAAACCAAACTCAATTATCAATCAATTCTGATCTTACTTTCCACACTACTAGATGCTGGGAAAACCTTGCAAAAGTGGTGTTCTCCCTCACCATGGTAAACATTAACCTCAGATTTATGTTCTTGGTATTTGGAAAGTCAATTTTCATAACTGGGTGGATCTCAAATTATTAAGAACTTCATACAATAAGACCATATGATAAATTAGTCTGGTGGCTAATTAAGATTCCATATACTGGACATTCTGCAAGGAATTTATTTTCTCCCTTGTTATTACAATATCAAGGGCACTTAACCACAGAACCACATCACCAGGCCTTTTTCATATTTTATTTAGGGAGAGGATCTCACTAAGTTGTTCAGGAACTCACTAAGTTGCTGAAGCTGACTTTGAACTCACAATTCTCCTGCCTCAGCCTCCAGAGCAGTTGGGATTACAGGTGTGCACCACCATGCCTGGCTACAGTAAGTTTTTTAACAATAAATTTTACAATATGTTTTCCTTATTATAAGTAAGATTAAAGTTCTATTTCTGGCAAAAGTAGACTAATTTGTTCCAGATGCAAGCCCCAACATCCTGTTCTACCCTAATAAGTATAATAGAAAAACTGAAAAAATATATTTTTAAATTTGTTTTCAGGTATCAGATCTATGAACTGTTCTCCCTGTGTCTCCTATTCTGAGCCAAGAATAAACCTTCCATCACTGCTCATTAACACTCAGTCTTGTAACTGGTTCCACAATTTCAAGAAAGAAAAAGGTACCCAGTTGGGCATTAAAAACTGTAAGAGGACCATTTTCCTGAACAAGTCACATGCTCATTCAAAAGCAGCAACTAAAAGGCTAATAAGAATGAGAAACAACAGGAATACTTAAGAGAATGGAAGGCTGAGAAACTTAGTCTCCCAAAGTACACTTTTTGGTATGCTGTTTGCCAAAAAAGTAGTAAAATTAAATATACATTGTCATATGACCCAACCATTCCACTCCTTAGCATATACTCAACAGATTACATTTTTATAAAGTTCAAAAGGAGAAAAGTGAACATTATGTTATCACACTATTGCTTCCAATGAAGGTTATATAAGATAATTCTACAGAAGATCCTCCTGCAGGTAGCAACTACAACTATTGCTTTATAAAATCTATACACGCTAGGCTTAATATATTAAGCAGCTAGCTAAAGGAACTCAAGAGTAAACAAAAGGAGACAGATTCTAGTAGAATGATAAGATTGGCTAAATAATTGCCAGAAAAGATGCCCACATCCTAATCACCAGAACCAACAATATATACCTGACAAGATTTAAAAAAAAAAAAAAAAAAAAAAAACTGTAGCTGTGATTAAGTTAACAATCTTTCCATGGGAGATCATTCTAAATTATCTAGACAGGCCCAATGTGATCACATGGGCCCTTACAAAAGTGAGGCAAGAAATTCAAAGGCCAAAGAAAGCAAGAAGATAAAATGAGACAAAAGTCAACAGGATATGGGGCCACATGTCAAAGGAATGCAAGTTGGCCTCTAGAAGCTGGGGAAGAGGAGGAGACAGATTCTCCTCAACAGTCTCCAGAAGGAATCAGCCCTACTAACACCATGATTTTAGTGTCAAATGACTCATTTTGGACCCTGGCCTCCAAAACGTTAAGAAAATAAATATTTGTTATTTTAGTCACCAAATTTGTGGTAATTTGTTAAAACAGTAAAGGGGAACTAACACACAAAGCCAAGCGGGTAGGAGGAAAGTATTAAAGTAATATAACTTGAGGCCAGATATAGTATACACGGTGGTGAGAAAAAGCAGTTTTCCTGGTCCAGAAGACTGGAACCAGGAAAAATTACAATCTGCTAGGAAAAAAAAGAAATCACAGAAAGGAAAAAGATCAAGAGGGAAAACAAAACTCTGTCCATCCATATGTCAGGTTGTCTCTACTGTATGCAAGTTAGAGTCAAAACAATCAGGAACAGTGATGCATGCCTGTAATCCCAGCAGCAGAAGGTGGGGGGTGGGGTGAGGGGTGTTAGTGCCTGACACAAGAGGATAGCCAGTTTGAAGACAACCTGGGCTACATGTCAAGGACTGTCCCAAAAAATAACAAACAAAAAAGGATTCAAAACATCTAAGCTACACAAAAATACTTAAGTTGATACTTAAGCTGGCACCAGAAAAAAACTAAGTTTGTATTTCAAGTCTAACAAAAATAACTGCTTGATAGAAGAAAACAAAAATCACTAGAAGAGAACAACCAACCACTCAAGACTTAGTACAATTTTCATAATGTCAATATCTGACACAAAATTATACAACATAGGAAGAACCAGGAAAATAAAGAGACATTCTCAAGAACAAAAGAATATCAACTGAAATCAAACTCAAAATGGTAATAAGCTAGAAATGGCGTACAAGAGTTTTATAGCTACTGCAACAAAGTAAAACAAAACATCTATGACTAATGAAAAGATCTGCAATCTCAACAGAGAAAAACAATTTTAAAAAAACCAATGGAAATTCTAAAACTACAAAACATATGAAATAAAATTTAATGGATTCAATTAAAATGAGATGGCACAGGAAAAAGAAAAGGAATTTCAAAATAGAAAACTCAAATTATCCAATGCAAAGACTACAGAGTAAAAAGAAAAATAAATATTTTAGGGGACCTGTTACACAAAAACAAATTATCTAACTTACAGGTAATTAAAGCTCCAGAAGGAAAGAGAATGAACAACAACAACAAAAAAATCATTTGAAAAAATAACAATAAGCCAGTCATGGTGGCACACATGTGCAATCCCAGCTACATGGGAGGCTGAGACAGGAGGATAGCAAGTTCAAGATCAACCTGGGCAACAGAGAAAGACCCTGTCTCTAAATAAAACAATTCAAAAACAAAAACAAAAAAGAAATAGAAGAAAAAAAGTAAAAATGCTGGGAAAGTAGCTCAGTGGTAGGGCTCTTGCCCAGCATATGGAAGGCACTGGGTTCAATTTCCTGTACCACAAATAATAATAATAGCAAAAATTTCCCAAATTTGATGTACATTGAAGAAATTCAAAATAAACATGAAGACTATCTAGAAGTATACCATAATCAAACTATTGAAAACAAACAATAAAAAAGCAAATCTTCAAAGGGGCATGAACAGGAGAACCAGACGTTCAGTTAAGAGTTAGTTTTTCATCAGAAAGAAATGAAAGCAAAAAGAGGCATAACTGGCGGGGGGGGGGGGGGGGGGTTGACAAACAATTTTGAAAAAGGATACAGCAAAACTTACACTTCTTTATTTCAAGAATACAGTAACCAAAACAATGTTATGCTGACTTAAAAATAGATACATAGACTGGGTTCAATTCTCAGCACCGCATATAAATAAATGAATAAAATAAAGGTCCACCAAAATCTACTAAAATTTTTTTTAAAAAAGATTTGTCAAAACTGATAAATGAACTCAATAAAGTTATACAATATGAAACTGACATACAAAAACCAGTAGCATTTTTATACACCTGCAATAAGCTTGCCGCGAAAGCAAGCTGGGAAGCAATCCCGTTCATAATAGCTACAAAAAATAAAATATCCAGGAATAAATTTAATCAAGGACATGAAAAAACACTACAACAAAAACTAAAACATTGATAAGGGACTAGGGTTGCGACTCAGTGGTGGAGTGCTTACCTAGCATTGTGTGAGGCACTGGGTTTGATCCTCAGCACCACATAAAAATAAATAAATAAAATAAAGGTAGTGTATCCAACTTAAAAAAAAAAAAGAAAAAAAATTTAA
This sequence comes from Callospermophilus lateralis, assembly GCF_048772815.1. Taxonomy (NCBI): domain Eukaryota; kingdom Metazoa; phylum Chordata; class Mammalia; order Rodentia; family Sciuridae; genus Callospermophilus; species Callospermophilus lateralis. The sequence continues at coordinate 31,035,328 of NC_135325.1, read as the reverse complement.
AAAACATTGATGAAAGAAACGGAAAATATAAAAATCTGAGATCTCCCATGTTTAAGATGGATTGGAAGAATAATAATAATAATAATAATTATTATTATTATTATTATTATTATTATTATTAAAATGTCCATACAGAGCTGATGATGTCGCTCAGTGGTAAACACTTGCATATATGCACAAGGCCCAAGGTTCAATCCCCAGTACTGCAAGAAAGCAAATAAAGAAAGTCCATAGTGCCCAAAAGTGATTTACAGGCTCAATGCACAATCTTCATCAAAACACCAATGACATCTTCACAGACCTAGAAAAAACAATTCTAAAATTCACATGAAAGTTAGACCAGAAATCACCAAAGCAAATCTTGAACAAAAATAATAAAGCTGGGAGCATCACAATATCTGATTTCAAGACATACTACAAGGTTATAGTAACCAAAACAGCATAGTAGAGGCATAAAAACAGATGTGCTGACCAAGGAAACAGTAAATTCCCAAATAAACACACACATCTACTGCCAACTAATTCTTGAAAGAGGTGCCATAACACACTAAGGAGAAAGAACAGCCTAATTCAATAAATGGTGCTAGGAAAACTAGGTGTCCATACCCAGAAGAATGAAACTTAACCCTATCTTTCATCCTATACAAAAATCAACTCCAAATGAATCAAAGAGCTAAACAGGACTTGAAAGTAATAGAAGAAAACATCGGGGAAACACTGGTATAGGCAATGGTGTTTTTGATGTGACCCCAAAGCACAGGAAACAAAAGCAAAAATAAGCAAATGGGATTACATCAAACTAAAAAGCTCCTGCACAGCAAAAGAAACAAATCAACAAGAGTGACAAGACAATCTACAGAATGGAAGAAATATGCCAACTAATCCAACAGAGGATTAATATCCAGAATATATAAGAAACTCAGAAAACTTAACAAAACAATAAGTAATCCAATTAAAAATAGGCAAGTTATATGAAAAGACATTTTCCAAAATCAAATGGACAACAAATATATGAGGGGAAAAAACGCTCACTATCATTAGCTGGCAAAGAAATGCAAATCAAAACTTCAAAGACATTATCATCCCATCCCAGTCAGAAGGTCCATTATCCAAAAAAAAAAAAAAAAGAAAAAAGAAAAAGAAAAATAACAAATGCTGGTGAGGATGTGGAGAGAAAGGAATCTTAGGTACTACTGTCAGGAATATAAGTTAATAGAGCCCTTATGGAAAACAGTATAGAGTTTATTCAAAAAACTGAAACTAGATCTACCATATGATCCAGCTCTATATACTTCTATATACCCAGAAGTGGGTATATGATATATATACCCACTTCTGGGTATATAGATGTCCAAATGCAATGAAATCAACATACTATACAGACACCTGCACTACCATGTTTATTGTGGCACTCTTCACAATAGCTAACATACAGAATCACACTATTCAAAATAACTAAGATATGGAATCAACCTAGTTGCCCAGCAAGCAAAGAATGGATTTTAAAATGTGGTAAGTATACATCATAGAATATTATTCATCCAAAAGAAGAATGAAATCTTACCATTTGTAGCAAAATGGATGAAACTGGAGGACATTATATTAAATGAAATAAGCCAGACACATAAAATAAATACTGTAAGTTCTCTCTCATTTGTGGAAACTAAATCAACCTGAATATAGAATAGTAATTACTGGAGATTGGCAAGGGGGTTGGGGGAGAATAAAGGAAGGTTAGACAACAGGCATCAAAATACAGTTAAGATAAAAGAAGTAAGTTCTGATGTTCTGCAGCACAAAGGAATGACTGTAATTCAGAGTAACCTGTTACATATTTCATGAAGATCTAGAAGAAAGGAGCTTAAGGCCTCTAAACACAAATGATAAGGAGAGGAAAATTCGAATTACCTTAATTTCATCAGTGTATGCTGGGTTGCAATACCACACTGAACCCCATTAATATGTACAGTTAATGTGTCAATCAAAATAGGATTAAAAAATAATAATTATATAGACAAAAACATAAGAAATATAGCTCTAGAACTTCTAGGGAACAGGAAATTTTTAAGATCTTGAGTTTAGGCAAAGATTTCTTAACAGTCCCCAAAAAGTACAAGCTGTGAGAGAAAAAAAAATTATTATATGAAAATCAAGAAAACTACATGTTGATAATATGGGCAAACTATGTAAACAGATAATTAACAAAAGAAGGTATACAAAAGGCCAGTAGCTCATGAAAGATGCATATGAAATGCAAATAAAAGCAAAATGAGAAAATAATACACTTTAAAACAGCATATGTTAAAAAGAGTGACAATACCAACTGCCAGTGAAGATACAGAACATTTAGAAATCTCATTCACTGCTGGTTGAAATATAAAATGGTACAAACCCTTAGGAAACAATCTGGCAGTTAAACCTTCCATTGCAAGGTTACTCAGAATTATCAAAGGCTAGGGTACATATATCAAGAGAAATGAAGTATGTCTACACAATGCCAAATAATGCTCACAGTACTTTATTCATAATAACCAAAAGCTGGAAACAACCCAAATGTCTATCAACTGATAAATGAAAAAATATAAGTCTGCCTATCCATTCTTTGAAATACTAGTTTACAATGAAAAGAAACACAATATTGATACACCAGCAACATAGATGAATTTCCAAATCAGCATGCCAAATGAAAGGTATCAACAACAACAGAATACATGCTGTTTAAATCAGTTGCATGACATTCTAAAAAAGGTAAACTTAAAGGGTTAGAGAGCAGATAAGTGGGTTCCCTGGGACCAGGAAACAAAAGTGAGAACCACCAGCACAGGGACAGAAGGAATCACTTTTTGAATCACGGAAATATTCTGTAGCCTAATTATAATAATGGCCAAAACAACTATACAAATTGTTGAAAATCGGCAAACTATAAGTTTAAAATAATGTAAATTATCCCTCAAAAAAGGTGGAGAAAAGAATCCATCAGATATCTTTGTGGAGATAGACAAGTTAGTAAGAAAGTTTATTTGGAAAAACAAGCAAGCCAGGATGGTCAGAAAAACCCTAAAAGTAAAATAATGTGGTATTAGTTCATGAATAGATAAGACTAATGAAACAATAGAAAATCCACAAATATACAAAACTGCGTATGAATGTATAATATACAATTAAGGTAACAAATCAGTGGAGGAAAAGATGAATTTTTACAATATATGTATGTTAAGGGCTGGGGCTGGAGATACAGCTCAATTGATAATGTGCCTGCCTAGCATGTACAAGGCTTAATGGGTTCAGTCCCCAGCATCATAAAAAAAAAAAAAAAAAAAAAAACATATATATTATGCTGAGATAATTAGCCATGAGGAAAAATATAACTTAGATGTTTTCTTCATACTATCAAACAAGGATAAACTCCAAATGAATAAGAAATGTAAATGTAACAAAACATCAAACTAAAACTAAATTCGGAAACTAAAAAAATATGGGGGAAAAAGAAAGAAAATGGGGGTAAAATTCTCCCCAAGACCTAGAAATGAGGACAAACTTGTCCTCTAATTCAAAATGTAGGTGTAGGATAGAAGATTTCTACATGGGCAAAACCACACACATAAAAACAAAGCAAAACAACAAATCACTAACTAGATAATAGTACCTGCAACTTATATCACAGATGAAGAATAAATATACCTATGTAATACATAAATATGGCTACATAAAATCAAGAAAGAAAATAATGGCCCAGTAGAAAAATGGGCAAGAGACATGAACATGTATTTCAAAGAAGATGTTAACAAACTTTAAACTTTAAAACATACCCAACTTTACTAAAAATTAAAATACTAAATAAAATCGCACTAAGACACCATTTCTCACCTATAAGATTGGCAAAAAGTCTGCTGACATGAACTTTCTTGGTTAAGACCAAGAAAAACAAACGCTTACATACATTTACTAAAAGGAATACAAAATGGTTCAGTTCTCAGAAAGCAAATACCTTCAGACTCAACAATCCCACATTTAAAGCAATCTATAAAGAATCATTTACAAAAATATGGAAAGATACTGTTATAAGACTACTTATTACAACAGTCTCTCTGCAAAAGCAGAACACTGAAACAAAAATCTAAACAACCATGGAATAAATCTTAGTGATTCTGAATTAGATTTGCCTAATTCAACACCAAAAGTGCAAGCAAAGAATGATAAGTTGAATTTCATCAAAATTAAAAACTTTTATACTTCAAAACATACTAATCTATTTCCTCACAAGAAATGAAGATAAGCTACACACTTTACAAAAAATTTGCAAATTATATATCTAAAAAATGGATTATATCCAGAACATATAAAGAAGTCATATAACTCAAAAAAATTTAAAGTCCAATTTAAAAAATGGGCAAAGGATTTGAATGGACATTTTGTCAAAGGTGACCTATAAATAGCTAATATGTTCAAGAAAACATAACCAACATCATTAGTCAGTAGAAAAATGCAAATAAAATCATAAGATACTACAAGTGTTGAACAAGATATGAAAAAAGAGGAACCCTCATATGTTGCTGCCAAGGATAGAAAATTGTTCAGTTACACTGGGAAAAGTTCTGGCAGTTTCTCAAAATGTTAAATATAGATTTACCCAACAACCCAATAATTCTACTCCTATCTAAGAAAACTAAAAACATTATTTCTATTCAAAAACTTGTACACAAATGTTCACAGAAGCATTATTCACAATAATCAAAATGTAAAAACCAACCCAAACCAAGTGGCTCAGAAGGCTGAGGCAGGAGGATCACAAGTTCAAAGCGAGCCTCGGCAACTTATGAGGCCCTAAGCAACTCAGTGAGACCCTGCTCTAAATAAAAAAATTTTAAAAGGCTGGGGATGTGGCTCAGTGGTAAAGTGGCCCTGGGTTCGATCCTGATAACTATAATCAAACAAACAAACAAACAAAAAAAAACCCAAATACCCATTAATAAAATGGATAGATAAAATATGGTATACCCATAAAGTGGAATATTAGTAAGAAATAAGAAAGAACAAAATATTCATGCTATAACATTGATGAAACAAAAAAAACATGTGCTAAGGAAAGGAGCCAGTAACAAAAGACTACATATTATATTATTATTCCATTTACATGAAATGTCCAGGAAAGACAAATATCAAAAGATGGAAAACAGAAAACAGATGAGTGGTTGTTAGGGGCTAAGGGTGGGCATGAGGTTTCATTCTGGAGAGAAATGAACATGTAAAATAAGATTATGGTGATGTCTGTATAACTCTGAGGATTTGCTAATCCTAGCAACTCAGGAGGCTGAGGCAAGAGAATCACAAGTTCAAAGCCAGCCTCAGCAAAAGCAAGGCACAAAGCAACTCAGTGAGACTCTGACTCTAAATAAAATAAAAATAGGGCTGGGAATGTGGCTCAGTGGTAGAGCACCCCTGAATTCAATCCCTGGCAACCCCCCCAAAAAGAATTACTGATTTACATAGTTGCATTTTATAGCATGTAAATTACAACTCATAAAGCTTTAAAAAAAAAAAAAAAGATAATCCCTAGCACCAACAAAAAAAGAGAGAGAAAGACAGACAGACACAAAAGCCACAGACTACAGAAGATTATTTTCAATATAGTTTTAAAAAATTTACTATGGACACAGCTCCATAGTAAAGAGCTTCCATAACATGTGTGAGGTCCTAGGTTCGATCCCCAGCACCATACACGAACACACACGAAAAAATGACTAAAAAAATGACTAAATATATTTCTAAAACGTCTACACAGTCTCTCTGAACAAAATGATTACTGAAGGACTCTCCCAGACAAAGCCAGTCTTGTCTAGAATAAGTACCTATATCTAAAACTTATACAAATCAAAAAGTTTAAAAACTACACAATAGAAAAATAAAATCCATTAAAAAACCAAAATTTAAATTCAGATAAAAAACCCTACTGATTAATAAGCTTATATTTAATAGTAAACATGATATGAAAGATTATTTAAACTAAGATATGAAAGTGAATGATTCATTCATTATTCAGTTTTTCATTTGGGTATATCTTTTTAAATAGATTCTGCCCTCCTCAGAGCTCCAAATATAGACAGACTATACCAAGAAAGATTCCATAAATTTCTCTTTACACCTTCCTGTTTTAGACTGATAAACCCATCTTCAACCTTTTTTTACTCCTAGGTACCAATTTAAAACAAGAAAACAAAGAATCATTTTGTTACTGCTAGTTGGTTGGTTGGTTGGTTGGTTGATCATGCTTGACTCAAACTTTCTCACTTAGGCTCATCTTTGGCTAGTAAAAGATGTTAGACTAAATCTAACATTTTAATAAAATACAAGGTGGTTCAAATAAGGTAGGACAAACAAAATACTCATTTTTCTTTTTCCAAGCCCTTTTCTCTAGAAGTAATATTTTCATGCAATTAAAAAGGCAAGAGTTCAATTCATTTTTAGTATAATTGGCAATAATCTGCTAACAAAACCAACAGGCATGCAAATATGTACTAACCTTCCAGTAGTCAGATTGTAAACTGTAGTACCTCTGGTATGCAGATAATGCTGGAAAAGGGGAAAAGTGGAAATAATTATGAGTCATGATTATGTTTCATTTCAAAATCAATAATATATGCTTTAAGAAACATTCTAAAAAGCCTCCCATCACATCCACCTCCATGCAGATAATGATATTTCAAATACCCAACAAGTGAAAAATTTGGCTCCTCCCTAGTCAGAAGTTCAAGGACAAGAACCATGGTCAAATCTTAGACCTACAACCGAACATAATTTAGGTTAACCCCTTGGATCAACTTGACCTTCCTCAGGAAACAAAACTAATAGAGGATTATGATTCCCCAAGGTTATTCCAAAATGTAATAGATTATTTATTCTCACAAGGGACCCAACTGCCGAGAATGATTAGGATTAACCCCAAAAGGAATTATTTCTTTTTTGACGTTTCCTTTCATTCCATCAAAAAACCAACAGCCCACTGCCTTACTCCAATTCTATTTCAAAATAGGACAACCTATACCCCTAAATCTATCTCAAGGTATAAAAAGGCTCAGAAAAAAAGTAGCTCCTGTCAACCTAAAAAGCTTCAATAAAGTGAGGAAAAAATGAAAACTAAAAGTTACATATGTACATTATAATTGGTAGAAATGGGGGGGGGGGCCCGCGGGGGGCATTATCAGGGATTGAACTCAGAGGAATTCAACCACTGAGACACATCCCCAGCCCATTTGTGTAATTTATTCAGAGACAGGGTCTCACTGACTTGCTTAGCAAACTGGAGGTTGCTGAGGCTGGCTTTGATCCTCCTGTCTCAACCTTGGTTGGGATTACAGGCGTGCGCCACTGCACCTGGCCTTTGAATATACCTTTTATTGAAAAAGAAACTGATGAGCACATCTCATCCCATCCCAAATAAGTCATTATCTATTAGAGGCTGAAAATTTATACATTTAAAAGATCCCCAGTTGATCTTCCAAGTATAGCTAGTACACTAAGCAGTACTCTCAAGACCAAGGCAGTAAAAGGGCTATAGAATTAAGCCAGAAGTGGCAGCGTTCTACATACATTCTAATACACCAGGGAGTTTCACAGATGAATCAATTTATTAACTTCAGACATGCATACAATAAAAGCAAACTGCCTATATTACCTGAAATACTTTCATAAAATTAAATAGGGAAGGAAAGACAGTTAAGACAAACATGTTAAGTAATGAAAAGAATATGTTCCATCAGATACTGAAACTATTATAAAATAATTACAATAGGAATAGAAAATAACCAAAACCTCAAAACAAAACCTTGGGGTATATATAAGAATTAGCAAAGAATATAGGTAGCATTTCCAATCAGTAGGGAATTAGTTCAGTAAACAACTTGTTTAAAAAAAAAAATATTTTGAGAGAGGGACTCTCTATGTTGTGCAGGCTGTCTTCAAACTTGAAATAATATTTTCTGATAATCAGCTGTAGAGGATTTTTTTTTAACTTTTGGTTTATAATTCACAGATTAAAATTGAGGAGGACTAGGATAAAAACTGAGAAGTAGTCAGTTCCCTCAACTACCTTACTCAATCCTTGACATATTTTTAGACAATCTGACCAAAAAGATACAGATTCTCCAACAAAAATCTAGGTAGATGATATTTTAAAAGTCCCACCCATGTGCTCCAATGTTTCCAGTTCTCAGGTTTTACAATCTTAAAATATGAAAGGCTAAGAACTGCCAGACATCTAAAGGAAGTCTCTTACCAATAAGAGACATAATTAGAAAAATGTAACAAAAAGATAAAAAAGAAAAAGACCATGCAAGGAAAAAATTACGTTTAAAAAACTGCTGGTCTTCATCTTAGATTAGGGGAAAACATTGCCTTCAAGGAGGAGAGGAGATCAAACAGGATGCTCTAGAAAAATAAAACAGAATTCAGAGAACAAAGTATGAAAGGATAAGTGAATAACTCAATAAGCAGAAGAAAAGAGAATAAAGAAATCTCCCCCCAAAAGTAAACAAAAAGGATTGAAACAAAAATTGAAGAAACTCTATTAGAGAAACTCTAACATTATCAATGATAGGGCTGGGGGACTGCAGTTGTGGTTCAGTGATAGAGCGCCTAGCATGTATGAAGCACTGGGTTCAATCCTCACAATCACATAAACACTAAAAAATAAATATTGTGTCCATACACAACTAAAAAAGACCGGGCTGGGATTTGGGATTATAGGTATGTACCACCACAACCAGCCCCCTTCTAACCTCTTCTTAACCTGAAAACTGAATATCTGGATAAGCCTGGTCCAGATTTTTCTCTGGGCTTGGCTTTTCTTGACCATGTTCTGATTAAGTTCCTATTTTTTCCCCTCCACCAAAAATAGATGATCTGATGGCTCTCATCTTATCCCACACAAGTGTTAAGTGCTCTGCTGTGTACTGCTTCTGAACTGCTCACTTCCTCTGATCATATTCCTGACAGATTTTCTAGTATTCAGTCCCCATTAGTCTTATCAAATGTCCTAACTCTGGGTATCATCTTTGCCAGGGTCCATATATACCATAGCCCACTGTGTTCCCCCAAAGGGGCTCTTGTAAACTGCTGAGAAAACAGAAGTCAAACTATGACACGGAGTGTATTGTTTATAGTTTTACTTTGCTGAGACCCTCCTCTAATTATAACAATAAGGCCCTTTCCTAATATAATTGCATTTGGGCTTGCTGCTCAGTTTTTCAAAATTAAACAGTATCTCACTGAAGGGTATTACTATTGTGCCCTTTAAAGATGAAAAAAAAAAAAAATAAAGTAGGATAGAAAAAGAAAACCAAGAGAACACAGAACAGCACAGTCAGACACAGGTTTTATGAATGGAGGAAAGGAGGAGGATATAACTAGAGAGAACACAAGCTAGGGGTACCAACTACCATTCCAATTCTTAAGTATAGCAGTTAAGTGGGTATCAGTTGTAATAGTCTTTACATGGTACATATATATTCTGAACGCTCTCCTTATATATAATACATTGCTCAATTTAAAGGAAAAAAAAAAGTATTAAGGACTGGAAACCAGTAAAGAAATTTTGCAACATGCTGCATCTTCACACTCACTAGTGATCACGTTGCTTCTTCAACAAAATGGTAAATAAAACATAATCTCCTGATTAAATATGAGACTGAACATGAACCAAAAATGGAAATTAACATTTTCTAAAACACCATAATTAATATTGCCAGATGATTTATTAATAAACATATATGTGAATGCCACATAAAGAACTTTCTGAATATGTTCAGAAAGAGAAGCATTGGGGCTAGGGATATAGCTCAGTGGAACAGTGTTTTCCTTGCAAGTGCAAGGTCCTAGACTGGATCCCCCACCACAGCAAAACAGAGGTAGGGGAAAAAAACTATACAAACACATAATTATATATGTGAACAAGTAACTTTTTCATTTGAATAATGTTTGCTTTTTTCCCATGAAGATGATGTCAACCAACCTACACTAGAAGGAAATGAGACTGTGAATAATTTTTTCAGTTCCCTGTTTCCTATTTCTTTATGTATAAGTGTAGCTAGTCATAAAGTCATTAATTGTCTTCCCAAAGGAAAAGTAAACCAAATTATCAAACGAGCAATGAAAGAACAGTCAGACAAGAATTTGTGAAATGAATGGCATGAATGATATTCCAACATCCATTTCAAACCCACTTCCATCCTCCACCATTGATTGGAGAGGAAATGTGAACAAGGAAGCATATATCACCAACTGTCACCACAAGGGATTTTTAAGTCCAGAGAAGACCACAAATAGATGGAAAATAGCTGGATCCTTCTAGACTTGAAATTGCATCCATAGCACAACCAATCTACAAACTTCCAATTATGCATGGTAATGAATCTACTTATTGTGTAGGCTACAATGAAATCTTTGATATTTGTGTCTAAAAACATCCTAATTAATAGAAGGCCACGTCTCTTGACAATTTTGTGTAGTCACCATACCAAACCTGGAGACTGTCCTTTTAATGATGCTATAGAATTTCAATAAATTTGGAGGGTATATTTTCAATATTCTGATTAATAATATATATCACCTGACGTCATAAAGTTCCCTTTCACAATTTGGGAGCCCTTAGGGAAATAGTAAGATGCCTTCCAAAGTAACTCAAACTGAAGCACAAGAAACCCATGTGATTACCAGTTGGGAGAAACAGGGCATCCATACAACAACATGGTATGCCAAGAAATAAATACAAACCCTCAAATTCAAAGTCATAAAGAGCTGACACTCTAAATTACAGCAACAGATTGTAAATGAGCCATTTCTTCCACGATCATTTATCTTTCCACTCATTTACATATTTTCTCAATAATTATACTTCACCTCCATTTGGACTGGCATTTAATTTTAAGATCCTAATATATTTTGTTTACTAATTCAAAACAATTATTAATATTAAAACTCTAAAGGCTATAGAAGTAAGCACTGCCAAAGTCTCTCTAGTAAAATTCCTTTAACCTAAGCATAGTCCTTATTTCTAATCTTTCAGTTAACTAACTATCCATGAAAAACATTTTTAGTCTGTCATAACTAGATTTTTCTTAAGTTCTTAAAAGAAAATTAGGGAAATAATTTTGTAGAAACCAAACTCAACATCTATCATTAAACAGCATGCATTTTATGCTTCTATACTATAAATATCTCAGGATAGAGTACTGTTGTTTGATATAAGAAAGACCAAAAGAAAGCTCATACCAAACTCTGACTTCTCCACATTAGTAACTCCCAGCATTTATAACTGCTTAGGACCCTAAATACCTAAATCCTATTTAGCCCAGAAGTGACAAATCAGCAAAGAAGAAGGGGGAAAAATTACTTGAAAGGAGGAAAAAAGCGAGAAAAACCTATTCACTGACCAGAATTTCAAAGATTTATAATTGGGGAACATCCAGCTTAACATATTGAAATAAAGAAAATATTCATTATTTTGGAGTTACTTACTATCTCTCGTGTAACAATGACATCATTGTTTTTATTTTCATAATATTTTCTGTGTTCTTAACTACTTGATTTTTCTAAGCAACTAATTTAACTCAGTGGCTTTTTGCTCCTATAATTTATTACACATATTTTCTAAAGATCTAAATATATATCCTTGTCCTTCAACCTGGGGTTCTGTCTCTCAGGTTGTCTTCCAACCTGGAGAAATTACTGTACTGTCTCCATTGCTTAAGGCAGTCTGACAGCCACATTAGTTGTTTGGTTCAATAGAGGTTAATGGGTTTTGCTGTGTAGTTCAAAGTAGAAAGGAGGTATGATAGAAACTCCAAAGAACCATTCAAATCCATTTTCAAGGAAGAACTGTTGGGAGTTATGCCCACCTGACAGCTTCTAGCTATGAGTTCCTACAAGAGGTGCCTCAGCTGCAGAGAGCTGTCTTATCCAAGTTCAAACTTCTTCCCAGGCTGGCTCACATTCATTATCAAATCAGTACAGAATATGAGTCTGGCCATCTTGGCCCAACTTGGGACAGCTCTGAAAGGCTCCAAAGCTCCCCATGGAGTTGGCCAAGTCTGTCACAGCTTAGTTTCTCCCTCTGTCCAATCCTGGTTCTGTTCTCCACCTTCCATGGGTGTTAATCCTAAAGGTAATTTCCTACTAAAATATTCCTTACAGGCTACACTCCTTCTCAGAGAATCCAACCTACAGCATTAGGCCTAGTGCACTGAGCCCCATTTTCCCAGAATCTCCTATCCAACTGCTTTTAATAATAAATTCCTAGAAGCAAAATCAAGTGACAGAAATGTTTTTAAACTCCCTGTGCCTATTACCAGACAGAAAGGTTAGGAAAATATTTTAGAAAGTCTTTTTCCCTTCTGCTTCAAATTCATCTGAAATGACAGGTGGGGGGAAATGAATGAATAAATTCATAATAGTAATGATAACCAAAGTATAACATTTGTAGACCAAAAATTTTTAGGTATTCCTATAAGACAGGAAGCAGACAAGATCAAAATAAATATAGAAAAACCGCAGTCCAAAATGTGCACAAACAGGTTCTACCATTTAGTATTGCAGAAGCAGAAGCAGCTTTTTACAAGGAACTCAACTCAGACAAACACTGGGCTTTTATACAAAGGAGACAACAACAAATCAGAACACATATTGAAGAACTGTCTTCAGAATAACAAGGTCATAAGTCCCCTACATAAAAATACCTAAAGCAGTTTGTTCATAGAATTACATGTTCATTGTATGGTTCATGTTTACTTTCAAAAAGTTATGGTTTATAATGTGTTGTCTAAAAATAAACATTTATTTGCCTGGGTTTGGTGGTTCTCTTATCTTATACAGGTCCCAAAGAAAGAAAGAAAAAGCAGCCTGAGGCAACTAATGTGGTGGTGGTGGTGGTGGTGGTGGCTTGAGTGTGGGTGAGTACATGGGGGAGGGGAGTGTGCTATTAGAAACTGGTTCTAGTTTCAGACTTTTAGAAAGATGAAGGGAATTCACAGAAAGAATTCACTAGTTCACATTTTAACAGGATTTTTTTTTTTTTTTAAGAGGGAAGGAATGTAGCCCAAAAAGTCTCAGGGAAAATTCAAAACACTAAATAGACGCTCACATCTTAGTAAACAGAAGCCACCAGCTTGAAATATTAAAATATACTGAAATACCTTTGTATACCTCTATATCCACTCTCTCCTTCCTCTTCCTACTATTACAAACTAATCAAGCTACTTCCTACCTATCAATGGCCAGTTCATCTATATAATAGTAAATGGGTCTAGGGAGCACATCTTTTCAAGTACTTAGATCCTTAGGCTATCCTCCTCCTCCTCCCACTTTACTAGATCAATCCCATCAGCTAGTTTGCCAACATAGCCTAACTGCCACATGCCCAACACTCTACTTATTCCCCCCCCCAAAAAAAACCCTCCAAATATCCGTGAATTCTTTATTATCTTCATAGCCAAACTTTTTACATTGGAAAATATATCTAAATCCATTAAAAAAATAATGTTTTAAAAGCTAAAAGATATATCCCTAGATAACCACTAAGGAGAAAGGACATATAGCCCCAAATGTACACCCAATTTTCAAGTCTTAGACTCTGTTTATCTGCTGTCAAATTAGTATGCTCTCAAAATACATAAAGGTGTAGCACTAAAAAATTAGATTGCATAGCATTCTATATATTTGTGGTATAATAGCTCCTTTTAAGTTAACAGTTTTAACTGGAGTGTTAAGTAATTATTAATACCTATTATCCTGTTGAACTGAAGCCATTTTCTTAAGTACTAACTAGTATCACATAATAATCACAAGCCCCTGAGCTATTATCTACCCTCCCCTGTCTTTATAGATTAGAACACGGAAACTCAAAGATATTTATATAATCTAAAGCTATAAATAGTACAGCTAAACTGGGAAATAAGTCTAACTTCAAATATGCATCTTTCATACTAAAATCACATTTTCAAGTGGTATAATAAAACATCAACATGAAATACCAACAATCCTTCACTCTAGCCCTGAAACTATCATGTGTTCTGCCTACTAAAGGCACTCGCTGATAGCCTGAATTACGAATCTACTGCACATCAAGATGTTTACTATTATCAAAAGTTTAAGATGTTCCTATGCTTGTAAGTTAAGTTTTCCTTTGCTGTGGATTCTTCCATTGGTATGAAGGTAGGGGTTATCTGAAGGTACTATTAATTTCCTAAGTGAGTAATTGTATGAGTTGGCAACTTGATACCATGAAAAAGGCATGTCTTTAAGACCAATTATTTTCAGTCATTTAACTCATTTCTTAAAGAAAAAAATTTCAAATGAATAAAAGTCTGGTTTTATTTAAGGTTCCAGCTCATATCTAACCAATATCTCTGTTTTATCTACCTTACAACATCACTACATATCAGATTTTCATTCAAATATTTTCAAACTAATGTGGACAGGCTTTAAAGCCAAGATAAAGAAGGCTGAGTCTGTGTAACCTTGCCAAAGTACCCACCAATGTACAAATACCTATATCAAACTGAGATAAGAATTTGGGGATACAGAAAAAAGAAGGGACACGGAGTCTCAAAAGAAAGTGCCCTTAAGTCACCGGAATGCAAGAAAATGCCTTGAACCCTAAAATGCATAACCAACAACTCATCAGCAACCCAGCCTATGCATTTGACCTGCTTCCATGTCTGCAAAAAGTAACATAATAGGAGCTGACAACGGGCAAGCAAGCATTAGAAAAATAAGCACAAAATCACCTAACCTGGCCCGGTTCCACCTCTATTCCAGTCCCTAGCTACCTTCCCTCTGTAAAAATTAATGGCCCAGGCCAAAGGGTTTCTACCTCTTGCTTTTGAGATGGCCACATGCTTCCTTAAATGTGTATTCCTTGCTTTATCCCAGAAACATTTGTCATTCGCGATACTCCACATTCTCCTAGAATATGTCTCTGCTTTCCTAAGTAAATCTGTTATGTATCTCCTGATTGACACATCCTTGAATTCATTTTTGCAAAGTTTGTTAAGAACCCCACTTTCCCTGAGTTGAGGTCCCCCTCTCCAGGAACTTCTCAGACCACCTCCAATGAGAAAAATGGCTCACTTTCTACTATGGCAGAACCTTTTTAAAGGGAAGGATTTTTAACAAGACAGACCGAAATGACATTGCATATGTAGGAGGTTGTAAGTTTTACTGAAGGGATAACTTATTGATGATTTACACAGAATTACACAACTTTCTCCATCTATCCACTTTTCTTTCTGTTTACAATGTTCATGAGCTTATGATTTCTTAGAAGTAAAAATGGTAGTACCCTTCAATAGGGTATAATTACAGTTACCTTAAACATATATATTAATCAAATAGAAATTAACAAGGGAAAAAAATTACCTTTTGGATAATCTTCCAATAAGAGGTTGAAGTGACCTAATTGACAAAAGAAATCAGACTCCACTTTTCCTTCAGCTTTTAAGATTAGAGATTCGTAGCAGCGAACAGCCTAGAAATAAAAAATACAAATATTTAAGACAAAGATAAAATCCCAACATGGATATCCTTCCTGAGATAATGCATATATCCTCCATTCAATAACCTAAGAAGTCTATATCTATATGTTTCACTTCTATTTCAGACATATTCATTGTAGTGTTCTTCAGAAGGAATAACTTCCTTAACTAAGTATTTATTAAAAGACCCACTAGTTATGTATGGTCTAAGTGATTTTTCCATCTATAAAATGCAAACAATACTGGCCAAATCAAATAATGTAGGAACACTTGATAACTTTATTCTTAAATTGAAAATCTAAATTATTATTGTGGTCCCTGTTGACATAAACAAACCTACCCTCAAATACAAACATCATCCATCTTTCCCACAGGCAGGAAGAAACATATTGAATTATGTGAGAATTTGTAAAATCTCTAGAGTAATAAAAATAGCATTTATACTGAACTGGCTTTTTGCCAGAACCTACCAGATTTAAGTTACCATAGACAACCTTTTGTTTATCTTCTCTTTGTGATATACTTCAAACATACCACCTCTAACTCCATTCCTAATCTTACCTAGACTCCAATACAAGCTTATATACTCACTCTGGCTTTTACTCCTCCAAAGGAAAAAAACAACAATTCCATAAAGGTATCAATTCTCTCCCCACCCCCTTTTTTAAAAAGCACAATTCAGGAGACTGCAAGGAGAAAAATGAATGACACAGAACAGAGTTCTATAGCCTAACTATATAAACTCCAATTGTCATATGCTGCAGACACTGAGGAGTGTATCCTCTCTCGGTTCTGGTTTTTTGTTTTTAGTATGTGCTAGGATTGAACCTGGGAGCACTCTACTACTGAGCCAACTCTTTCAAGCTGCCCAATAATGTTGTCCAAATTTCCCTGCTAACAACTAAATACTCCACACCACTGTTGCTCTGTTATATATGTCCTGGCATCATTAAAGTAAGAAATGTGTGTGATTTTTCAAATCTCTATAGATACACTCCTAAGTTTGGTTCACATGAAGAAAGGAACTCATAGCTTCCATAATAATAAAAAAAAATTGTTTTACAACCATTTTCAGAGTTTTCTTGAGATGAGTACCTACTTAGGAGGCCTTCGTTTTTCCTCACCTATGAAATATGTACCTTTTTATGGACAGTTTCAAAATGTATAACCTGCAATTTACCCAAGCAAGTTTGGAAACCCATACTACACAAATTTGGGCTGATCCTCTCATGCTTAAAGCCTAAAATTTCTAAAAGATCTGTCTTCAGTTCCCCACCCTTAGCTATCTCAATGTACATACATACCAAATCACAATCACTGAAAACTAATCACTCTCCTTCTCTATAATTAAAAGAGTCTGAGTGCTACACTGAAGTCTCAGAAATTACTATAATTTGGAAGCATGAAATTACAAGATCTTCTTTATTTAAGGCATATATAATTCTTATCTGGCAGATGGTTAGAGTACAAAATACAGTTTATTACAGAGCTTTATAATGAGAGAAATTCAGAAAATTAGGCCACAGAATGACAATTCCTAATTTTACATTAAATAAAATGACTTTCTAAAGCTAATAATGATATTGTAAATAAAAGATTCCTTAAAATAGTTGTCTGTTTTAACTCATTAAAATATTTAGAAACTTAGTTATTCCTGACAACTTCTTAGAGCTGATTAACATTAAATTTATAAGCAAATGATGGTGAAAGTATTCAAGATAAAATCATGAGAGACACAGCCCCTAGTCCCCTGTGTTTCTCCTTTGCTTGCAAAGTAAGAAAGCTTCTGTTTCCATAAAATCACAAAGAAATTTTCTTTAACGATTTAAGCAAAAAAAGATGCCAACATCCTATACTTCTTCCTACCACCCTTGATGCCATACCACTACCATGGTTACCTGTTGCTTATATTCCCTTTCTCAAAATATAAAGGAACATGCTTGAAATTATTAATATCATACATACCTCTAATTATTATAAAACATAACACCAGCTAAAAATGAGAAAGAGTGGATTTAAATTCACCTACCCTACACTTCTGGTTGGATTAACAGATTCTTAACAATTTCCCCACAAAGTCACTACATACCTACTAAATAGACATCAATGTTGAAAGATGATGCTGACAAAGCCAAATATCAAACAAGATCAAAATGAGTAAAAAGGCAGAATAAAATTTCTAAGCATATTATGTTATAATTTAAGTAAAATTTCATGAATGTATTTGGCATGTTTAAGGTAATTTTGATATCAGATCAAATCCTAACATAATTTTTAATGCACAAAGGAAAATAAATAACAAGATAGTTTCCAATACCACTAAAAACACAGTATTTTTATAATTTTTTTTATTCAAAGGGCTAATGGTAAACATATAAGATATAGGATTAGACTTAGAACAAAGGTCTGGTAAACACCTATTATAAAAGGGGTCCATTTCATGGTTTGAATATAACCAATGCTGCTCTGCCTCTGCAACTTACTTTAAAACTGACTTGTTCTTTTCCTCCTTTTCCCTCTCCCCTTCCCTAACCATGAAGGAAGCATGTAACCTTCTCCTGTCTGAGGCCAAGTTATCTGTCCTTGGGCTCATGGACCATACGAATGAAGGAATCCAGACTTTGGGCACCTGAAGTTCTTTTAAAAAAAAAAAAAAAAAACAGCTTTCTCTCAAGGCTATAAATGATAAGGCACAGCTGTAGTGCAGCCTTTGTATCTCACTCTTTGAAAGCCTACTGTTTCCCACTGGCAGTCAGAATCACAGCATCTGGGACAGGAGTCTACTGTGTTTCTCCTCTACTAGCAAAGCACTAAAACTTCTTTTTCCTTTTTCTCAAAACATTTTCCTTATTACTGGATTGGCACTGGTCACCAGACCAAGCTTTTGGAATCACTATAAACCAAAAATATTTCCTTTTAAAAGGGTTACTTTTAAGCAAGATGTGGTGGCACACCCTTGTAGCCCCAGCTGTTGGGGGGAGGGGAGCGCTTGAGTCCTGGAGTTTGAGACTAGCCTAGGCAGCACAGTGAAACCTCCTTCTTGCTTGTATTTTTTATTTGGCATATGCACAAATAAAATCATCCCCATATAGAGTGTATGCTTGTACATAACTGGAGAGAAAAATGACTAAACTATAAAATAAGTCTTAAAAATAGAAACTCTACAGTAGGCACATATAAAAACTTTGTTAATCGCTTTCCTAGATTTTTTATTACTAACCTATATCATTTCTCTTTATGTAACAATCATTAAAGAATTATTATGCTTTCCCCTAGAATCCATCCTATACCTTCAGTGTAAGGATAGTAAGATGAAAATCACCTGTACACTAGATCAACGATCATTCTACAAAGAACTTTCTGCAATGCCTATAATCTGTGATGTCCATTGTGATAGCCAGTAGAAATGGGTGGCTCTTAAGCAGGTTAAACATGGGTAATGCAATAAACAACTGAATTTTTTTAAATGTTCCACTGAACACTTATTTACATGAAAATAAACATATTGCTAACAGTTACCATTTTGGACAGTGCAAATATAGATATTTTTAAGGCTTAAAACAACTGAATATTCAATCCATTTATTAAGTATTAAGAAAGTAAATTTCTTAAGTTTATAAGTGAAAAGTCCACAAAATTATTAATATCTTGTAATGGGAACAAGCAATACCCACCACACCAAAATCATTGTTATATCCTGTAACTGGTGCGCCACACATCTGTAATCTTCACTATCTACTACAAAAACACATTTAGAAGGAAAGTTTATCATTAAATACTAAAAGCACAGGAGAGTAAACAAAGATCCTCCCAGTCAGGTATTCCTCCCATCTTAGCGCCATTTTCTATAACATTCACTGTAATTTGTGTTTGGCATCTCCTTTGCTCCCCTCTCAATTGCTCCCCCTCCCCCAGTACTGGAGACAGAATCCAGGGATGCTTTACCATTGAGCTACATTCCTAGCTTTTTTTATTATTTTTTATTTTGAAAAAGCCTTGCAATCCTCCGCCTTAGTCTCTGGAGCAGCTTGGATTATAGGCATGCATCTACATGCCAGGTTCTGCTTTATTTTTATTACTTGAAAAATCAGTTATCCCAGAACAATAACTGTTTATAGCTATTGGTAATAACATTACATTATCCTCTATAGCTAATCCTTGCCAGATAAAATTTAGAGCTCATGAACACAGATAACTAATTTATTTTTAAAATGTTAAGTATTAATATTATATGATGAATATAGTCAATGCCTAACTAAATTAATGTACTGTTAATATTTTAGAATTTTTAGACATAGGCATTATTTTTCAATGAAAAGGTTAACTGAAATAGCTAGGTGACATTATAAATAGTAGAAAAATTTTAAATATAGATTTAAATACCCCATGCAAGATGGTTTAGTAGCCATCTAAAAACACCTTAAAACAGATTAAGGGATTTAAGCAGATTACAAATCAATGTGTCACCCATGAAATATGCCTACTAAAAAAGTATTCGTGACACAAATTAATAAAGTATATTATACAGATCAACAACCATAATCAGCTCACCAAAGTCTAATATGATCAGATGGCTAACATTATCCTCTGTTCTCAGTATTACATTTTATCAGGCTATAACAAAATAAAGGGCTACCATTTGGTGAAGGATGTGAAAATAAATTGTCACATGAAAATTATCTGGGGACTGAGAGTGTATGTATAGCTCAGTGGCAGATCACATGCTTACCATGCACAAAACACTTGGTTCAATTCCAGTGCCCTCATTTTTTTCTTTTAACTGAGTATAACTGAAGAGAATCACAGGAGATGTTGTACTCAAATATTTAAAAAGCTATCACTTAGGAGAGAATACTAATTACATTTTGGGTAGTTTCAAATATCAGATCGCTGTATGGGTATTAACTTAAAAGCAAGCATATCTGGGCACAGTGGTTTGTAATTCCAGCAGCTCTAGAGGCTGAGATAGGAGGATCTGAGTTCAAAGCCAGCCTAACCAACTTATTGAGACCATGTGTTAAAATTAAAAATAAAGAGGGCCGGGAATGTGGCTCAGTGGTTAAGTACCCCTGGGTTCACTCCCCAGTACACACACACAAAAAAAGAACAAACATAATTGAGTTCAATCAGAGAGGAAGAAACCTTAAACCATGCCCACAATTAAATGGGCCATCTTTGGCTCATACTATGCAAAGAACTTAAGTATGAAGCTATTTGAGTGAGAGAAAGGAATGAGACTTCTTACCTGGGATATCATACTAAGCTCTATTTTTGACCTTCTATGATTCTAAAAGCCCATTAAG
The DNA here is from genome assembly GCF_048772815.1 of Callospermophilus lateralis. NCBI lineage: Eukaryota > Metazoa > Chordata > Mammalia > Rodentia > Sciuridae > Callospermophilus > Callospermophilus lateralis. The sequence goes on along the minus strand of NC_135325.1, from coordinate 31,014,501 downwards.
AATCATACAAGAGGGGCTGGGGTTGTGGCTCAGTGGTAGAGTGCTTGCCTAGCATGCATGAGGCACTGGGTTCAATCCTCAGCACCACATAAATGTAAAATATTGTGTCCACCTAAAACTAAAAAATAAACATTTTTTTAAAAAAATAATCATACAAGAAAAAATATAGATTTTTAAGAATCATGGTTTTTAAAATTCACACGTTTCTCAATAAAAGACCAGTCAATACATAATTTCAACACTACTATAGGTTGAGTAGCCTTTATCCAAAATTCTTGGGACCAAAATATTTCCAATTTCAGATATTTTCACATTCTGAAATGTTTACATGTATATAATGTTAGGGAATGGCACCCAAATATAAACAAAAAATTCATTTGTTCCATATACACTTTATACACATAGACTGAAAGTGATTTTATACAATATTTTTAATACAGCTTCATTTTGTCTACAACCCTTCACAGGAGGTCAGGTATAGAATTTTCTACATGGAATGTCCTATCAGTGATCAAAAAATTCAGGATTTTGGATTTTGGATTTTCAGATTTGGGGTGCTCAACCTATTATTTTAGAAGGAAAAGAAGAACCTTTCTTATTTAAAGGGGATGAATATTACAAGTATTTTGGGGTTTCAGTTTTGAAGATAAAAAGTGTTCTGGAAACTGGCAGCACAACAATGAGAATGTATTTAACAACAGTGAACTACACAAATAAAATGGTTAAGATGGTAAGTTTTTTGTTATGTGTATTTTACACAGTATTATGCTAGTCACTAATTAATGAACACTTAGTCATGAATGCAACTGCTAGACATCACAAATCAAAGCAGGGTGAATCCTGCTTTCTTAAAATAATTTTTATTTTCCTCCACATCATTTGTTTTCTGCTGTTTTCTAACTTTAACGCCTTTCTAACTCCTCTTTCTTCTTTGACTCCAACTTCATTACCTTTACTCTTAACCAAAGATACCAAGAGTCACTTTTGGGCCCTATAAATTTCGTTTAAATACTCCTTATCAAAACAACAGAAAAGAAAAAAGGAGTGAAGACAACTCCAGTCTTCAATAAGCCTCCATACTAACAAGTCTAAAAAAGCTTTTAACTCTCAACAACATACTGGACTTTTCCCATCTAGACACCAAACATAATCTTAAAAATTGATCAAGCAATAATTAAGATTTTGCCCTGTTCAAAAAGTTTCCTCATCATTAACAGCAACAATTCAAAGCATTTCTTTATCCCTACACATCTAATCAAATTACTGCTGTTTTCCCCTACCACTTTTCTTGTAACCATTCTCCTTTTCTTCTTAAATATCATTTCCCAATTGCAATGAATAGCGTATTATAGCATCACTACCACTTGATGTGCCTGAATTGCTGTCACCCCAACTCATAACCCTAAACAAAAACCACTGCCCCAGTCCGGCTGCAGCAAAATAACCGGGGGGTGGGGGGGGGGGTGGTGACGAGGAACTTGTGTAGATTGATACAGGAGTGGGAGCCATTTATTGTAGGACCGGAGGGGTATATATACATTACACACAGCTTATCTTAATTAACAAACTAGATACAGCAGTCAACCAATAAGGAATCTCCACACTTAATGGCTCCCTGGCGTTACTTCACAAACCACTCCTTCTGCAAAATGCCAGGCGCCATCTTGACTTGTTTACAAACTCTAACAAACCACTCTTCAAGCACTGTGATTTATTATTATGCTTCCTGTTCCTAAACCTCCAATTAATTATTTGCTCTTGATACTTAGGTCCACTTCTTTTTGCCTACCCTACTCCAACCCTGTACCATTTTCAAACTTTCTTACCCCACAAACTCCATATATATTTTAACAACTTCATATTCAGATACTCCTAGAGGTGATAAACTATGCAACTATAGATTACTACTGCTGCTTCTGAAATACATCAGTAAAAGGACATTATAGAAATCCAGATAAAATCAGGAAAAGGTGTTTCTGTCAAACTACCACTATTGTCACCCACTTAAGAGTGTTTCATTCTACATTATGAGTAAAGTGACATATCATGCAATTATGTACAGTACATATAACATGTAATAACACACAAAAATAATTGTTGAATTACAACATGTGAGTATACCTCTCGATTAAGTCTATGATTAGTTTATTCACTGCTTTGAATTTCCAGAATAATAAAAAAATAAATGTATTGACCATCTGATTTCTTTAAGGAGGAGAAAAGGGACCTAAAAATATCCACATGGTAAAAGTTAATAATACCCTTCCAGAAACACACCTCATAAATCAGAACAAAAATCTGGACCTTTCCAAGTACTCAGCAATTCCTTCACCTGATATTATCTAAAAATATCTTTTTTTTTTTTGAGAGAGAGAGAGAGAGAGAAAATGAATTTTAATATTTATTTTTTAGTTATTGGTAGACACAACATCTTTGTTTTTGTATGTGGTGCCGAGGATCGAACCCAGGCTGCACACATGCCAGGCGAGCGTGCTACATTTAGCCCTCGTTTTCTTGGGGATTGGCTTATTTCACTTAGCACGATAGTCTCCAGCTCCATCCATTCACCAGCAAATGTCATAATTTCATTCTTCTTTAAGGCTGAGAAATATTCCATCATACATATACCACATTTTCTTTATCCATTCATCTGTTGAAGGGCATCTAGGTTAGTTCCACAGTGTAGCTATTGTGATTTGAGCTGGTATAAACATTGATATGGCTGCATTACTGTAGTATGCTGATTTTAAGTCCTTTGGGTATAGACCAAGGAGTGGGATAACTGGGTCAAATGGCAGTGTCATTTCAAGTTTTCTAAATAATGTCCATACTCCTTAGTTGCACTAATTTGCAGTCCCACCAGCAATGTATGAGTGCCTTTCTCCCCACATCCTCACCAGCATTTACTATTACTTATATTCTTGATAACTGCGATTCTGACTACAGATGGAATCTCAAGATATTTTTAAATTTTCATTTCTCTAATCACTAGAGATGTTGAACATTTTTGTGTGTGTTGATTGATTGTACTTCTTCTTCTGTGAACTGTCTGTTCGGTTCCTTTGCCCATTTATTGACTGGGTTATTTGGTTTTGGGTGCTAAGTTTTCTGAGTTTTTTAATATAGCCTGGAAAGTAATTCTCAATCTGAGGTGCAGGTTGCAAAGATTCTCTCTCATTCTGTAGGCTCTCTTTTACATTCATGATTATTTCCTTTGCTGAGAATAAGCTTTTTAGTTTGATACCATGCCATTTGTTGATTCTTAATTATACTTCTTTAGCTTTAGGAGTCTGGTTAAGGAAGTTGGATCCTAAACAACATGATGTAGATTTGGGCCTACATTTTGCTCTATTAGGCACAAGGTGTCTGGTCTAATGACTAAGTCCTTGATATACTTTTGAGTTCAGTTTTGTGCAGGATGAGGCGAGAGGCGAGATTAACTTCATTTTGCTACATATGAATTTCCAGTTTTCCCAGCACCATTTGTTGAGGTGGTTATCTTTTTTCCAATGTATGTTTTTGGGGCCTTTGTCTAAGATGAGGTAACTGTATTTATATGGGTTTGTCTCTGTCTTCTATTCTGTACCACCGGTCTACATGTCTGTTTTGGTGCCAATACCATGCTGTTTTTGTTACTATGGCTCTGTAGTATAGTTTAATGTCTGGTATTGTGAGGCCTCCTCCTTTGCACTTCTTGCTAAGGATTGCTTTGCCTATTCTGGGTCTCTTATTTTTCCAAATAAATTTCAGGACTGCTTTTTTTATTTCTATGAAGAACATCATTGGGATTTTAATCGGAATTGCATTAAATCTGTATATAGGAATTGCATTAAATCTGTATATAGCTTTTAGAAGTATGGCCATGTTGAAAATGTTAATTCTTCCTATATAAGAACATGGGAGATCCTTCTATCTTCTAAGGTCTTCTTCAGTTGCTTTCTTTAGTGTTCTGTAATTTTGATTGTAGAGGTCTTTTAACCCTTTTGTTAGACTGATTCCAAAAAAAAACTTTTTTGAGACTACTGTGAATGGGGTTGTTTCCCTAATTTCTCTTTCAGTTGATTCATCACTGATGTACAGAAACACAGTTAGATTTATGGATGTCATTTTTATATCCTGCTACTTTGCTAAATTCATTTATGAGTATACAAGCTTTATGGAATAGTTTTTTGGGGGGTCTTCTACATGCAGACTCATGTTTTCGGCAAATAGGGATAGTTTGAATTCTTCTCTATTTGTATCCCTTTAATTGCTTTCTTCTATCTAAATGCTCTGGCTAGAGTTTCCAGGACAATGTTGAATAGACGTGGTGAAAGAAGGCATTCCAGTCTTGTTCCAGTTTTTAGAGGGAATGCTTTCAATTTTTCTCCATTTAGGATGATATTAGCCTTGGGTTTAACATATATAGTTTTTACAATGTTGAGGTATGTTCCTGTTATCCCTAGTTTTTCTAATGTTTTGAACATGAGTAGATGCTGTATTTTGTCCGATGCTTTTTCTGCATTTATTGAGATAAGCATATGATTCTTCTCTTTTGAGGTCTGTTGATGTGATGAATTAAATTATTTATTGATTTTTGTAGGTTTAACCAACCTTGCATCCCTGGAATGAACCCCACTTGATCATGGTGTACTATTTTTTTAATATGTTTTTGTATGCAATTTGCCAGAATTTTATTAAAAATTTTTTGCATCTATGTTCATCAGGGATATTGGTCTGAAGTTTCCATTCCTTGATATGCTGTCTGGTTTTGATAGCTTCATAAAATGAGTTTGAAAGGATTCCCTCCTTTTCTATTTCATGGAATAATTTTGAGTAATGGTGTTAATTCTTCTTTGAAGGTCTGATAGAACTCAGCTGAGAATCCATCTGGTACTTGGCTTTTCTTAGCTGATAGGTTTCTGATGGCAATTTCTATTTCCTTGCTTGAAATTAAGCTGCTTAAATTTTCTATTTCCTCCTGTTTCAACGGAGGAAATAGACATTTGTCAATGTCTACAAGATTTTTCTATTAGAGTATAAATTTTCAAAATGGTTTCTTAAATTATCAGTATTTCAACAGTGTCTATTGTGGAATTTTCTTTTTCACCCCAAATTTTAGTAATTTGATTTTTCTCTCTTTCTCTTCATTAGTGTAACTAAGGGTTTACCAATTTTATTTATTTATTCAAAGAACCAACTTTTTGTTTTGTTGTTTTGAATTTCAACATTTTTTAACAAGAGAAGACTTACTAAAAATGACAACCTTAAGCATTATTGACTCTTAATGACATAGCTATTCCTGTACTTATATACCAGACCTCACCTTCAGATGTTTTTAAATTCCATTTATTATTTTTAAAAAGTAAATTTACACATCATCAATTCAAAAGGATATGTATACTGAAAAGTCTCTGAGTCCTGGCCTCAAACATTAAGTTCCCTTTCCCATAAGTTAACAAATATTTTTTAAAATGCCTACCACGTTCTATTGCACACATATATTAAGCACAAGTATTTGTCTACTTTACTGTTAATATTTACATATTTATATAAACATTATTTTGGAACTTGCTTCAGATTCTAGATGTCTCAGATATTCTCTCTATATTCTTTGTTAATAGAATTCCTAAACCTAATTGGACACATTTATACAAAAAAAAGGCAGATTTGCAACAATTCCTACAGTTATGGCCTGCTCATCCAGTTCTGTCCAATGGGATATAAGGCAAAAAGACAGACTCTGCTTCAGCCCCTCTTCTCCCTACCATCTGGTTATGACCTAGATGGCAGGAGCTTTGGTAATGCTCAAGACTATGAGGTAGATGCCACAGCTGAAAATGGCATAGTAGGAAAATAGATGCCCATGTTATTGAACAATAACATTCCAGTGAGGCCTGAAATTACTGCTTCTGAGAATTCTTTATTTTCCTTTAAATAGATTTTTTTTATTTGTTCTAATTTGTTATACATGACAGCAGAATACACTTTGATACATCTTACATAGATGGGGTATAATTTCTCATTCTTCTGGTTGTACATGATGTAGAATCCCTCTAATTATAGTCATATAGGTACACTGGGTAGTAATGTGTGAGTCTGAATCATTCTACTATCCTTCCTACCCACCCCCCGTGCTCCCTCCCCTCTTCCTAATCTAAAGTAACTCTATTCTTCCCTAGCACCCCCACATACATTGTGAATTAGCATCTACATATTAGAGAAAACATTTGGCCTTTTGTTTTTTGGGATTAGTTTATTTTGTTTAGCTTAGCATGATATTCTCTAGCTCCATCCATTCACCAGCAAATGTCATAACTTCATTCTTCTTTGAGGCTGGGTAATATTCCATTGTGTATATGTGTATGTATATATCACATTTTCTTTACCCATTCATCCACTGAAGGACAACTAGGTTGGTTCCATAGTTTAGCTATTGTGAATTGAGCTGCTATAAACATTGATATGGATGTGTCACTGTAATATGCTGATTTTAAGTCCTTTGGATATAAACCAAGGAGTAGGATAACTGGGTCAAATGGTGGTTCCATTCCAAGTTTTCTGAGGAATTTCCACACTGCTTTCCAGAGTGGTTGTATCAATTTGCAGTCCCAGCAGAAATGTATGAAATGTGCCTTTTTCCCCACATCCTCACCAACATTTATTGTTGCTTGTATTCTTGATAATTGCCATTCTGAGCAGAGTGAAAGGAATTGTTTGATTTGCATTTCTCTAATTGCTAGAGACACTGAATATTTTTTTCATATATTTGTTAACTGATTGTACTTCTTCTTCTGTGAAGTCTGTTCAGTTCCTTAGCCCATTTATTGATTGGGTTATTTGGGGCTTTTGGTATTAAGTTTTTTGAGTTCTTTATATATCCTAGAGATTAATGTTCTTATCTGAGGTACACGTGATAAAGATTTCTCCCATTCTGTAGGCTCTCTCTTCGTGTTACTGATTGTTTCCTCTGCCAAGAAGAAGCTTTTTAATTTGAATCCATCCCAGTTTTTGATTCTTGATTTTACTTCTTACACTTTAGGAGTCTTGTTAGGAGGAAATCAGATCCTAGGACCAACATGGTGAAGATTTAGGTCTACTTTTTCTTCTATTAGGCACAGAGTCTCTGTTCTGGTGCCCAAGTCTTTTATCTACTTTGAGTTGAGTTTTGTGCAGGGTGAGAGATAGGGGTTTAATTTCATTTGTTACATGTCGCTTCCCAAGTCTTTAAGAGATAAAAATAAGTGTATCACCCTCTTTACTCATGAAAAGGAGAGGGGAGCAACAGCCTATGACATAATCATTAACACATTCAAGAAGGATGAAGGGAAGCAAACAGAAACCTAATTAACTGTCACCCATAGCTAACATTTGAAAGAAGATAAAGGAATTTATATATCTGTTATGCTACCCTATCCCACTCTTTCCTGTTTTCAACTAATACACATCTTTTGCATCACAATAGTCCGTATAGCAAAAATTAAAAACATAAGTCTCAGTTACAGACTTCTCAATATCTCTGAACTACTACTCTGCACTCATGTGATATGCTGAATGCTAATGGATAAGCAAGCATCATTTGAAAAACTATCCCAGCACTTTATCATTCTTTTCAAATAAACTATTTAAAACACTATGTTATTGCAAATTATTCTCACACAACTTCACTACTGAACTCAGACTAGACAACTTGGTCGTTAAAGTATTGATAGCTAATATTTATATTCTTGAAATGTACTAAGCTCTACATCAGAACTTACCATATTCTTATTTCCTTTAAACCTGGCAATTTTTATATGACGAAGTCTATTATCCTTACTTCACTGATAGAAAAACTTAGTCATAAAGAAAGTAAATTCTGTGCTCAAGATCAGAGTGATACTAACTAGCCAAGGGTACATTCCAACAGCGAGGCTCCAGAGCCTCTGAGCAGTAAAGTATTCAAAGGGGGCCATGCCTAGGGACCTGAAGTGATACTAAGAAAGAGAACCTCGGGCTGGGGATGTGGTTCAAGCGGTAGCACGCTCGCCTGGCATGCGTGCGGCCCGGGTTCGATCCTCAGCACCACATACAAACAAAGATGTTTTGTCCGCCGAAAACTAAAAAAATAAATAAATTCTCTCTCTCTTTAAAAAAGATTAAAAAAATTAAAAAGAAAGAAAGAAAGAAAAAAAGAGAAAGAAAGAAAAAAAGAAAGAAAGAGAATCTCCATGGGACTGGTAAAGTGGCTCAGTAGTACAGCATTTGCTTGGCATATGTAAGGCTTTGGGTTCAATCCCCAGGACCACAGAAGGAACAAAACAAACCTCCATAATTAGCTCTTCCTCATATACTTCTACACACTGCACCTCTCCCCCACTCTTGTCTCTATAACAAGCAGAAAAGCAGCACCCAAGATCTCCATTTCCCCACTCTCCCCATTGTTGAGAGCCACAGCAAAAGGGGCCGCAGCAAACTTTCAGACTACCAGCTGATGATTGGCTCACAGCGGCCCCAGCAACATCTAGCTGATTGGCTCCTCTGCGGTGATGCTCATTGGGCTGTTTCCCTGCCCTTTCAGGCCACGGAGCTGCTCATTGGGGGACTTTTTTGGCTCCGCCAACGCGACCCAGCCAATCGGCCTCAAGAGCAGGAGGATTGTGGGAGGTGGAGAGGCTTGTGGGAAGCCGGTGGTGGCAGTTAGGCTCTGAGGATTTCCCCTTCCTCTACTGTTTTCTCTTTGCTTTCCACTATACAAAGTCTAATTTGGGACAGAAAAGATCCGTTCTTTATAGGACATATCAGGGCACATACAGGATTGCCTGGAGCCCTTAGTTTGGGCAATGATTTAGCAGATAAAACTACACATGACATACATATTTTCTCTACACTAGAAGAAGCTATACATTTTCATAAAATGTTCCATGTCAATGCTAATACTTTACAAAAGCGTTTTAAAATAACTAAGGAACAAGCTAGACAAATAATAAAACAATGTCAAAATTGTGTGACCTTTTTACCACAAGTTAATCTTGGAGTCAATCCTAGAGGATTGATACCTAACCATATTTGGCAGATGGACGTCACACACTTGCCAGAATTTGGAAAATTAAAATATTTGCATGTTACAGTTGATACTTCTTCTGGATTTTTGATGGGCTCCCTTCATGCCGGAGAAAAAACTAAAGATATTATAGCTCATTGCTTACAAAATTTTGCCACTGTGGGCGTTCCAAAACAGTTAAAAACAGATAATGACCCTGGTTATACTTCTACCTCTTTTAAACAATTTTGCTCATCATTTGGCATTACTCATATAACAGGAATCCCATACAATCCACAGGGACAAGGCATAGTTGAAAGAGCTCATCAAACTATTAAAATGTACTTATTAAAGCAAAAAGATGGAATTGAGAAGGGGAATATATTCCCCAAAGATAAACTTAAAATAACCCTTTTTACTCTAAACTTTTTAAATTTGGATTCATCAGGACTTAGTGCTGCAGAAAGGCATATGTGTCCAAAAAATGTACATAAGCCCAAGGTACTTTGGAAAGATATTCTAACAGGACAATGGAAAGGTCCTGACCCTGTAATTGTCTGGGGTCGGGGGTCTGTTTGTGTGTTTCCACAGGAAGAACAGCAGCCGATTTGGATTCCAGAGAGATTAACTAAAGCGATTTCTACAGACCAAAAAGAAGATGATTTGGCTCAAATCCATAACAGCTGATATCCAGAACTCCAGTTTGGCTACCCTTACATCTGCGACAGAACTAGGATGCTTTTTTCAGTATCTATTTATTATTGCCCTTTCCCACATCATGAAGTTCTATTTTGTTTTTGAGCTCATACAGACCTAGGTTAATGTTTTGCTGATCAGTTCTGTTTTTTGACTATAGAGTTTTTAAACATTGCAATGGAAATTTCACCTGTAAAAAGTTATAAGGTCTTTACTATTATGTGTTGTATGTATTATATTATGTGTGCACACTTGTGTTTTGTGTTATATGTTTGAATGTACGTATGTCCATATGTCATATATGATGAGCACTCATGAAAAAATGGATCCAAATATTTTTTTTTCACGTGATTTAAATGGTTTAATTTAAACTGGGTAAACAGCTGTTGAGGATTGTTTTAATATGTGAACAAAAAAGGAGGTTAACAGATCTGTTTGTTTACTTTCACCTTTCCTTTTCATTATATTTAATAATTCTCTTCAAGATAATGTAAATTGTTAAGAAAATTGTTTTCTTTTAGTGCCTTCTGGAATGTTACATAATTTTTTCTTTAGCCAGAATTCCTATCTTCATCCCAGTGCATGAAGACAAAGATAAAACCAATCTACAGCTTCTGCAATAGCCATCACTGAACTGCTTGCAGAACTTGCCTGGACTATGTATCACTTATATGCATTGTGAACTCACTTGTATGCATTGTGAACGATCTGTTGGTGCAGCGACTTGTGGTAGTGTTGGGGTATTTATGCTGATGGTGTCATCGGTGGTATAATTTTTCCAAAAGGAGCCATCAACTGGCTTGGTGTATCTTCCTTCCTTCTGCTTGTCATGATCGTTCAGCTAAAATTTGGGGGCCAACAGAGGTGAGGCAAAGAACCTCACCCCCCCCACTGGTACAAAGACCTCTCCACAGGTGTGGCTGTATACTGGACCGATAGTCAGTGACAGGTAAGATCCAATTGCAGTGGTACCAACCTAAGACAGGAGGCTGACGCCTTGAGGTCAGCTCATCCGATAACGGGTAAGGACCATATGTACTATTGGACAACCTAAAGCAGGCACGGTCCCTAAGCCACATGCTTGTTGTTTAAACAGAGAGGGGGAGATGTTGAGAGCCACAGCCGAAGGGGCCCCAGCAAACTTTCAGACTGCCAGCTGATGAGCTGAAGGGGCCCCAGCAAACTTTCAGACTGCCAGCTGATGATTGGCTCACAGCGGCCCCAGCAACATCTAGCTGATTGGCTCCTCTGCGGTTATGCTCATTGGGCTGTTTCCCTGCCCTTTCAGGCCACGGAGCTGCTCATTGGGGGACTTTTTTGGCTCCGCCCACACGACCCAGCCAATTGGCCTCAAGAGGAAGAGGACTGTGGGAGGTGGAGAGGCTTGTGGCTGTGGGAGAGGCTTGTGGGAAGCCGGTGGTGGCAGTTAGGCTCTGAGGGTTTTTCCTGAGGAGCTGTTTTGTTTGGCGTGTGTGGTTCTAAAAATAAAGTTCGTTTCTTTTGACAAGTGGCTCCTCAATTGTGCCCAGCCAGACTGCGGCACCCCATTACACGAAAGACAACCTCAGTTCTTTTCTCACCTTTCTTTATTTAAAATCATTGTAAGAAACAATCGTGGATTGGTGTAGATCAGTGGTAGAGAGCTTGCCTAGCATGAGTGAGGCCTGGATACAATCCCGGAATCTCAATTTGAGGTGGGGTAGGGGAGACAGAATCATCATTTTTATTAAGACACATCCAAAGGGGAGGAGAACTTCCCATATTTAAAAGCCACCTGCTGCAGAAAAATAACACACTATTACAGACACACACACACACACACACACACACACACACACGAATGTATACCACTTCAGAAATTGGCCAAAACTATACTGTTCTATTGTGTACTTGTACAAATATGTAAGAACAAATTTCATTATTATGTATAATTATAATGCACTACAAAACTCACAAAAATGCCAATAGTAATAATACACCAATTCAGACAAAGTGTAGTATATATGTGAAAAATATTAAACTATTTTACCCTATTTCTTTGTCTCTTCTGAATTATACCTCCTACTTAACCTAATGTTGATTTTTCTCTCTAGTATTTTTGGCAAAGGTCCAAAATAAGCTGCAACAAAGCAAATTAGGCTCTACTGTCTCATGCAACAAGTTGCTAGTTTACTAACTCCAAAACCTTTGTCATAAATACATGCAACTATACGAATAAATGGATTTTATAGTCACATACACACACGCCCAGGGCCAACATTAAATAAAGAGAAACTGTTCTGACACTACAGCTAAGTTATTTTTCAAACAATTTTTTTCTGTAGCATGCTAATGTAACACTGTACAGATGGTGTACATTCAAGTATACTGTTTCAAGTCTCCTTATTCAAATTATGCTTGTTAATTAAGCCTTGAATAACCTTTAAAATAATGTACATTTAAAATATGAAGCTGAGGAGAGTATAAGATAGAATTTCAATTCAGAATGATTTTTGTGAAGCCCAGAATGATCCTGTGATCTCCCATCTGAAGCAGTAGACATTCTACCAGGTCTATTGTTTACTGCTATAATTTGGATATAGTTTAAGTATATCCCCCAGGGGTTCATGTGTTGGAAGTTTGGTTCCGGTGCGGCAATGTTGAGAGAGTAATGCTAATATTGTGGTCTGGAACGTTTAAGAAGTGGGGCCTAATGATAGGTGGTAAATTCTTGGAGGCACCACCCTAGGATGAAATTAAGTTCTCAGACAGGATTAGACAGTTCAAGCGAGATCCTGTTAGTTCTTGAAAGGCAGCTTTAAGAAAAGAGAGGTCTGACCTCAGAATCATACTCTGGGTTTCCCATCTCACCTTCTCTCTCTCACACACACACATGCTCCCACCATGATGACACCACACAGGATCTTCACCAGAGCCATGGCCACCATGTTTTTGACCTCCAAAACTTGAGGAAAATCAATCTATTTTCTTCATAAGCATCCAACTTCAAGTATTTTATTACAGCAACAGAAAATAACACTAATACCTAGAGGTAGAAAGAGATAACCTTACGGGACACATTAAATGCAGAGATTAAAAAATATACACATACAAACAAAACCTATCTCCAGCAAAATTATGTAGACTGTTTTCATGAAGGTAAAATACCTTAACTATTATGCTTGCTGTGTCCTAGACACATATGTAGTTCAAAATAATATCTTAGGTACCAAATATGCATTCTCTTTGCCTTATAAATAAATGCACAGGAAAAGATAGAGCAAGCACTTCAGATTGCATGAAAGGACTGAAAAAAATAATCTGCTTAGTTTTGTAATTTTTAAAATATAGCAGGCAATTAGATACATTTATTGAATGAAGAAAAACTCTACAACTATAAAAACTAACAAGGGTCTCTCCCCCAAAGAAATGTTTTACCTCCCCCCACCAAAAATCTAAATATACCCTTTCAGACTTCATATCTTCATATGCATATAGATGGATGGAGAGAGAGGGAGGGAGGGAGGGAGGGAGGGAGGGAGGGAGGGAGGGAGGGAGGCTGGATCAGGGGTTTTTTGGTGGCAGGGTGAGATACCATACTGGGGATTGAGCTCAGGGGCACTCGACCACTAAGCCACATCCCCAGACCTATTTTGCATTTTATTTGCTTTGCGCCTCGCTTTTGCTAAGGCTGGCTTTGAACTCAAGATCCTCCTGCCTCAGCCTCTGGAGCTGCTGAGATTACAGGCATGTGCCACCACGCCCAGCCACAAATAAACCTTTAGTCACAGTTTGGGAACCATTTCACGCAAGCTCCAAAATACTGATTACATTGCAATTATCTTTTCTTATATATAGTACAAATCTTTATATCTAATTTTATGAACTACTTCTTTCATTCAATGTATTAACTATTTTCCACATCAAAACAAACAGATCTCAAAATTAACATCTGCCTGGCGTTTTACTGAACAGTTAAATGATAATTTATTTCTACTAAAGAGTATGTGATTGTTAACAAAGTCTCTATTTCCCTATGAACATAATTTAGCAAATTTATATTTCTTTAAATTCCAATCAAATGAAAAGCACAATTTAAGCTTTTGATAAGCCCACAAGCAAAGCTCAACAAATAAATCCTCTGTCAGTAATGCTCATTTTCAGTTCTCTAACTCTTTCCCAATATTTAATAGCTAAATTTATTACTTTTTTCAAGACTTATCAACCTGTTTAAAGACTGTGTCCAGTTCTCTATTCGGTTGTAGACAGTTCTTTTCCTAAATTGTATATGGGGTAGGGGTAGGGGAGTGAGGGGACAGACTCTCTAGGGCCTCTCTACTGAGCTACATCCCCAGCCCCAACTTTATTTTTCTTTCTTTCTCTCTCTCTCTCTCTCTCTCTCTTGACAGGTTCTCACTAAATTGTAGAAACTGACCTTGAACTTGTGCTCTTCCTGCCTCAGCCTCCCAAGCTGCTGGAATTATAAGCTTGTGCTACCATGCCCATTAGGTACTATTTATATATAATATTACAGGATATCTTTCCCCAGGATAGTCAAAGCCTCTCAGAACACTTGTGTATATTTACTATCACCCATGTTAAGTGCCCTCAACAGTTTCTCCCAGTACAATGAATTTTTCATTTATGGAAAATTTACTGAAAATTTGAAATATGAAACAAAACACACAAAGGTGTGCACAAAGTTTGTGGGGTTTGTTTGTTTATTTAATACAGGGTCTTGCTAAATTGCCTCAAATTTGTGATCTTCTTGCTTTAGCTTCCGAGTAGCTAGGATTACAGGCATGTGCCACCACACCCAGAGCCACACAAAGTTCTCAACATAAACTTAACCTAGCAATGAAGTTGCACAGGCAATACCAAAGTGATGGGTATATCTGCATGAACCTAACTTTGGAGGCCTCATCCAGGGGACAGAACACAAAGCCTGGAGGCCACTCAAGAATGCAGTCAAACAAGATACCTTCCAATTAACCCCAGAACTTCAATGGATTAACATCTTCAATTTAAGTGTAAACTAAAATAATAAAACAATGTTTAAATGTTATTTTAAAACTGACCTTGAAAGGCAAGGAAAACTGCCCACCCTCTATGCCAATGAGTGGAAAAGAAAATATGAGTACATGAACCATAAGCACATTAAATTCTTTCAATCTAGGTAGAACATACAAACTTCAGACAAGAATTACATGGTCTCTAACTAACAGCAATCCAAAGTACAGACCAAAATCAAATACACTATTATCACATGCCAGGTCTAAAAAAAAGCCTACAGTTTAAAACAAAATAAACTCTTCTTGTCCAAATTTGCTATATCCGGATAGGGAAAAAGGCAGAAAAAGTGATTTATATGTCTATATTAAAATAAATACTTATTGTTTACTGTAATATTTCAATTGCAATGGATGTAAATGGGATAAATATGCTATGTAAGAAAAAAATCCAGATTTATGTAATTTATAAGACATACCAAACCAGAAAGATTTGCAGAGGAAAAAAAATACTGAAAAAGAAATGCTATGCAACTATTAACAAAGTTGGTGCTATATCACATGTACATTACAATAGAAATAAAGAGAAACTGTTACATAAGTAAACAGTTTATTTATTACAGAAATAAAGAACTGTTACATAAGTAAAAAGTAAATTAGCAACAGAGTGAAGAGCTCAGAAACAGAACTTACATATATGGAAACTTATAACAAAATGGGCAAACATTAACTAAATTAAAATATGGTGATGAGCCAGTAAGTTATTTCTAAAGGAGGAAAAGAAATATTAAAAGAATTTGTACCCACATATACAAAATCCTATTCTAGATTGATTAAAGACATAAATGTAAAAGGCCAAACTACATAAATCTTTAAGAAGAAAATATCTTGGACATAGAGATTATGGTAAGATTTCTGTAAAAAAATAAACAAAAGGTGTATATCAAGAGAAAAAAGGTTGACAGATTACTTCGACAACATCAACATTCAGAAGTTTGTATTCAGATCTTTATTTTTAAATCAGTGAAATAAACACCAATTCGTTAGTCTCAGAAGGAACCTTAAATCCAGATTTTCCATATAAGACAAACATTTGGATTACTGAAGTGACAATCTTCTTGACATCTCAATCTTCCGCTTCAGAAGGAACTTTGAGACTTAAAAAATTCTTATGTCTCTGGACTTCTGCTTCTAGTCAAGATTCAATTAAAAAAGGGACCAAACAATGAAATGCCAGAAAAAAATTGGTGACACATAAGTGTTTAGATATCAGAGAATGTGTGACAATAATCCCTGAGAAAGAGAAAACAAAGAGGAGTTCTAAAATTACCCCAAGCTTATTATCTGCATAGACTTTTTAGGTTGCTGCACATGTATGGATAACTTCTTAGATGCTGGACTAAAGTAGAACATCTTTATAGATACTGAATAGAAAAGGGAGGAAAAAACAGTCAACTTACAATTCTATACCCAGCAAAAAACACTTTTTAAATGAAGATAAAAGTATAATTTTTCAGATACACAAAATTCATCACCTGAAAAAATTCGTCACCTGAAAAAAATTCATCACCATCAGCTCTAAAATCTAAGAAATGTGAAAAGAAATTCTCAGACAGGAGGAAAATAACACCAAATAAAAATGTTGATCCACACAATGGAAGGGAGAGCACTGAAAATTCTAGGTACAAAGGTAATTATAACAGACATTTCTCTGAATTTTTAGAGCCTCCTTAAAACTCAATTAACCAAAAAAATCTAACCCCCCCCAAAACCATAAAAATCCTATAAATAATTGAGTTTAGGGCTAGGGAATGTGGTTCAGTGCCAAAGTACTTGCCTAGCTTATATTGGGCCCTGGGTTCGATTTCTAGCAAAATGAATGAATGAATGGGATGCAAGGTTAACATACAAAAATAAATTACATTTCTATACACTAAAAAGGGAAATCTGGAAACAAATTCCAAAATACCACTTACAATATAACTCCAAAAATATGAAATATATGGGTATAATTCTAACAAAATATGTACAGCAGATCTGTATATGGCTGGAAAAACTATAAAACACTGGTGAAAAGGTTCAAAGAAGACCTAATAAGTGCAGAGAGATTAACATGTTCATGAATTAGAAGACTAAAATATTCCCAAACTACTTTACAGATTTAATGAAATTCAGGTCAAAATCCCAGAAGGACTTTTTATAGATACAAATAAGAGGATTATAAAACTTACATAGAAAGGCAAAGGAACTAAATAACCAAAACAATTTTGAAGAAGAATAAGCTTAGAGGACAACATGTCCTAATCTCAGGATAAAGCTACAGCAGTCAATTAAAGCCATGATGCAATACTACTACATACCTATTTGAAAGCCTAAATTTTCAGAAAATTATAATACCAAGTGTTCATTAAGATGCAGAACTGGAGCTCTCATACCCTGCTAGTGAAGATGCAAAGTGTCCCTCTAGAACACAGGTTGACAATAAGTACAAAGTTAAACATACATCATGTGACCTGGAAATCCTACTCCCAAGTATTTTCCTTAAAAAAAAAAAAAAAAGCGAAAACATATGCTTATACCAAAATCTGTATGTACATGACTTTAAAGGATCTTTATCCATAATCACTGAAAACTGGAAATAAGCCCAATATCCATCAATAGGTAAATGAATACACTGTGGCACACCTATATAATGGAATTCTATTTAACAAAAAGGGATGCACTAATGATATAGCATTAAAAAAATCAAAGGAATTATACTGATGGAATGAAGCCCATTTCAAAAGACCACAGAGTACATACATTTGTCTAAACTCAAACTCTTAAATGAGTGAAATTTAAAAATGTAAATTATACCCAAAAATTTTAATTTTAAAATGTGATCAAAATATAATAACAACGTGCTGTGGGGTTTATAAAGTACATAGAAGTAAAATATATAACAATACAAAGGTCAGGAGGAGAGAAACAGAAGCATATTCTTATAAGATCCATATTATATAAAATGGTATATTATTATTTAAAGATACACTACAATTTAAAAGAAGAAACAACTGATAAATGTAATACTCAAGATGAATATACAAGTCAATTATATTCTTATATACCAGCAATGAACAACTAGAATTTTAAACTTTTTTTATAAATTTATAATAGCATCACATACACACACAAAAAGTAATTTAGCATAAATCTAACAAAAAATATTCAGAATCCGTGTGTGGAAATAATAAAATACTGATGAAAGAAATCAAAGAATGTTCAAAACAGAGACATATGATACTGACAAATAGAAAGATCATCATCATTAATGTCTGTTCTCCCTAATTTGACATACAGATTCAAGGCAATCCAATTCAAATTCTCAGCATGCTTTTTCTATACATATTGAGATATGACTATAATTTATATGGAAAGCAAAAGAAGAATACTCAAAACAATTAAGAAAAAGAATTAAGTCAAAGAATTCATATTACCCAATTTTAAGACTTTACACAATAAGCTGTAACATCAACGCAATATTGGTGAAAGAAAAACACAGATCAACAGATAGCCCAGAAACTGATCTACAGTAATATAGTCAGCTAGTTTTTGACAAGGTACACAGGTAATTCAATAGGAAAAAAAAGATAGTCTTACAACAAAAGATGATGGAACAATTAGAAGCCAAGTACAAAAAATAATGAATCTAAACACATACTTCATGAAAGAGAGTTAAAGATATTTGCAGAAGGCAAACCCATATGCAGAGGGGAAAAAAATGATCAAGAAAAGTCAGCCATGTAGGAAGGTATGACAAAGAAAAGACTAAACATGCAGATGACAACTTTTGTGGGGAGAGGCTGTACTAGAGACTGAACCCAGGGGCATTCTGAGTTTGTCACTGAGCTACATCCTCAGCCTTTTCTTCTTCTTCCCCCCCCCCCCCCCAAGACAGGTCTAGCTAAGTTGCCCAGGCTAACTGTGAAACCTGTAATTTTCCTGACTCAGCATCCCAAGTAGCTGGGATTACAAATGTGAACCACCATACTCAACTGTATATGACAACGTTAAAGATGATACTGTGTGTAAAACATAGAGTTCATATATACAGCAAGGATAGAATGGGGATGGAAAGTATAGGCATTAACACTTGCATTGCCTAAGGGAAGAAGTACCAATTAGACTTTGGTAAGTCAAAACTACAGCTCTTCTCAAAGTGTAGGTCATGGACAACTGGGGATCTCTGAAACTTCAGGTCTATTAGGTCAAAATTATTTTCATTATAATATTAAGGGATTTTTTTCTCTTTTTAATTGTATTGACATTTATAATGATGATGCAAAAGAAATGATGAACAAATCTGCTAGAACCCCAGCAGGAATCAGGACAGAGGCACCAAACTGAATACTACATAATCATCGTATTTTTAACCACCTAGGACTTGTAGCTTTTGGGAGTTTCTTTCTTGCTTTTGTTTTGTTTTTACCACCGCACCTGGCTGTTTCTGGTTTTTTTGCTTTTGGTGGGGGTTTTTTAGTTGTTTTTTTTTTTAGTTATAGATGTACACAATACCTTTATTTATTTTTTCTGCGGTGCCATGGATCAGACACAGTGCTTCACACGACCTTAGCAAGTGCTCTACCACTGAGCTACTACCGCAGACCTGGTTCTTGTTTTTTAATGCCAGTTTCATTTAAGAATATCCTCAATGTTCCTTTTAGCCACCAAAGATGCCAAAAGGAAAGATAACCAAAGGTAAGAAAGTGGCCCCAGCCCCTGCTGCTGTGAAGAAGCAAACAAAAAAGAAGGTGGTAAAAGTCCTCTCCATTTGAGAAAAGACCTAAGATTTTGGGAACTGGCTAGAACATACAACCCAAAAGGGACCTTACCAGCTTTGTCAAATGGCAAAAGGACTATCTGCTACACACAGCTGAAAGTACCTACTGCAATTAACCAGTTTGCCCAGGGTTTATTTAGATCACGGAATAGCTACCCAACTGCTTAAGAAGCCAATCAACAAGTACAGACCAGAGAAGAAGAAGAAGCAAGAGAAGAAGCAGAGACTGTTGGCTGGGCTGAAAGGAAAGCTGCCAACAAAGAGTATGTCCCCACTAAGAGAGTGCCTGTCCCTGGAGCAGAGGTTAACATTATCACAACCTTGATGGAAAACAAGGCAACATAGCTGGTGATGATTTCTCATGATGTGGATCCCATCCAGCAGACTGTTTTCCCGTCTTCCCTATATTATAAGATGGGAGTTCCCTAATATTTAATCGAGGAGAAGGCCAGACTAGAACATTTAGCCCTGAGAAAGACTTGCACCACGGTTGCCTTCACACACATTAGCACAGAAGGCAAAGTAGTGCTAGCTACATAGGTGGAAGCTATCAGGACCAATAACAAAGTCTGATGTGATGGGATCTGCTATCACCAGGAAGGCAATGTCCTGGATATAAAAATCTGTCACTTAATCAAGTTAAATGTAGACTATTGAGTTTTCGAAACACAAAAATAATAAAAAAAAAAATCTCCTTTTGGAAAAATAAAAGCATATCCTTGATGCAATTGCAAAAAAAAAAAAATTCATTTCATTAAATGCCAACCCTTGAACACAAATTATTTTTAATTATCTTTGTGATGCGTTGAGAACTTTATTTAAGGCATTTCTACTCCATAGTGAAGTACAACATCTCCACTGTATTAAAGGAGAGTATGCACATGATTAAGTTATAAATTGAACTAGCCTCTTTTTTCATGCAATGACATTTTTACAAAGAAAGAATGACTAACAAACTATGCTTATTCAGACCTGAATAAATGAACTGTCATTCTAAGCAAGGCAGCTAACAGTATTTGTTACCAACAATAAAGTTTGAGATTGCAAGCAAATAACAGAATTTTGGAAACCTCATCCACTACTACAGTGAGCTTGACAACTTCCTCAAATTTAAAGGTCTTTCTGATGAAACTGATGGTGATCTTAATGAATGCCCCACTACCACCAACCAACTTCCCCCAATGCCTTTCCCCCCAGTGCTCAGAATGGAATCCAGGGCCCAGGACATGCTAGGCAAGCGCTCTACCCCTGAGGCATACCCCCAGCTCTGAATGCATTTTTTAAACATGGCATAATTAATGTTATTAACATACTTATAATTAATAAGTATGTTAATGTTTGGAATAACTGGTGGTGCTCTCCTACTTTCATGTTCACTCAACTGCCCCAAACCAAAAATGTAACCATTGATATTTCTTCAATCCATTAAAAACATCTCTTATTCAGGGTTACAATATCATTTCAATATCTACAAAACCTAAAATCTGTATGTATCTTTCCAACCTCAAAAACTAAAATATAAAACAAAACAAAAAAACTAAGTCAGTACATTATCAATTCACTGCTACTCCCCAAGGCACAAGTCAGCATTAATAAATCATGCAGAGTTATAACAAAATTAGATCATTTATGGTGCACTCTTAAGTAATTTGTTACTATGATTAAAGGGTTAACAAAACAAAACCCTTTCTCTATGGACAAGTGTATCAGTTGTGTTACTAGCAACATTCATAACACTCATCACAGTAAATATTATCCCTGATTGGTGAAATAAATCCAGAATAAGAGAACTGCAAATGAACTGTAGGATGCCAAAGCTCTGGGATTCTCTCAGAATCGTAGCACTTTTAACTGAGCATTTCTTCTGTAGACATGTGGAAAGTACGCCTATAAATGGTTACAAAAGATACTGGTTCCTAAACTAGGCATGGAAGACTAACAAAATATTAGCTTTCATGAGAAAAGATTAAATATCATCTTTTTTGGATAAAAAGATGTGACAAAGATGTGGAAAGGAAGCTAAGTGTCTCTGCATTATCTGAGTGGGCCCTAAATGCACTATCCTTTTTTATAGGAAAGGCAGGAGTTTACAGACTCACAAAGGAGAAGGTATGGAATTGATTCTCCACTATAGCCTCTGGAATATGACCCTACTAATACTTTAATTTCTCACACCTTCTGGCCTCCAGAACTGTGAGAGAATAAACTTCTGGGTTTTCAAAAACTCATTTTGTGCTAATCTGTTAAAGCAACCACAGAAAAATAATAAAACAGAATAGTTCTGTACCCACCCATCTGAGTCTCATTCACATACCTAAGCTGTAATTCATGGACCAAAAACTAGCCCCTGGACTACAGAAAGGATTCCCAGGGAAGAGCAATGCCTAACACTGCTCCACTGACATACTGTTTACTGTCCAATATTGTTCGGTCAATAGGACACAAAGTGTGACTCGATCAGGTCCTACTTGTCTGATTGCTGAGCCTAAGTCTCCCCAGTGAACATTGCAGTTACTAATGATACTTACAGTGCCACATTGCCCAAATGCTTTATGCTTTTTAATGACCTCAGAACTAAGTGCTGTAGATAAAAAGTGTGGGCTCTGGAACCTGGCTGAGATTTTAGCTTCATACTGTGTAGCACTGGAGAAGTCACTTAATGTCTCTGTACTATGTAAAATGTGAATATTTTTTAGCAGCTACCTCATAGGATTACTGTAAGGATTAAATGAGTCTCTACCACAATTTAAGATTTCAAACAAAAATTAGAATTTTGGAAAACTTGTATCTGCCACCACTGTGAACTTAATGAACTATGTGAATTATGATTCACAAATTGTATTTTTGCCACAAACGGCCTGTTTCATTACGATTCTAAAGTTAATTACTGTTTGCCTGTACATTGTTTGTGACTCCGGTTATATTTCTTTCTCATTCATGATGTTTTATATTTATGCTCCCCTTTATCCCTTCCCCAAGCCTTACTAGAGGTACATGTATTTTGCTCTTTCCAAACCAAACACTGGATTTTGTTATGAACACATTTTAAATGTTGTACCAAAAATCACTTAGAACCTTACAACAGGGTGAGGATGTGTGTATTTTCACTAACTCTTGTATGTCCATGTTTCATTAAAAGAAAGATGGCTTCCCAGGATTGTGCATAATCAAAAAAAAAAGGGGGGGCAGGTAAATATTACACATATTATAATAAAGGGGAAAAAATAATGGAGAACTATTTACCAACACAATGATATAAAACCAACAACCACCCCTACCAAATGTTTGTTTCCCCTTAAATTGTTCCTTAGACATATCATTTCTTCTTAGCTCAGTGCATTGGTTTATAAAATCTAGTATGCCAAAAATGACTCTGTTTCCTAACCCATCTACATAGGATCTACTGTTGTCTAAAATTCTATCATATACATAATTAGAGGCTTCATATTACCATCACCACTCCCCAAAAGTGTGTGTCTATCACTTCTCTAATTCTTGTATATTATTGGATAGGTACATTCTTGTAATCCCAACTACTCTGAAAGCTGAGGCAGGAAGATCACCAAGTTCAAGGCCAGCCTGGGCAACTTCTTGAGATTGTGTATCAAAATTTTAAAAAATAAAAAATAAAAAAGGCTAGGAATATATGTAGCTCAATGATAGGGTACCCCTAGATTCAGTTCAAAGTACTGCCCAAAACAAAACAAAAAAAGAAATCTCATATATCTACCCCTAAGCCACATGGTAGGGTTGCCATTCTAAATCATCAGAGTCCTGTTAAATGGGCCTATTAAGGTATTTACTGGTAATTTCAAGTAACATCAATGAAAAAGTTAAACTAACATGCATTTCCCAGGTGGAAGAGACACAAACTTTCACACAGACCAAGGTATATCACCATGATTTTTCAGAACACTAAGTATAGATACAACATATAAGAAACAGACCTCAACTAACAACAAAATTTGTGAAACCTTACTCCTACAAAGATGATGAAAAGCCAAACATTGAAGAAGAAAAGGGGGCACCTGGCGGAATTTAGAAGAGGAAAAACTGTTAGGTTTTTCAACGTATTTTTTAAATAGAAAAAAGTACTCAGAAGCAATTTTATGGTTGTTTTGCAAGGATTTGTAACAGACACAGAAAATTTAGGAAAGATTAAAACATTAAAAATGATAAAATTTTAAAAGTAAACATATATCTTAAATACACTTCTTCATCTATCACTAGAAATACCAATACAAATGCTGATATACAGGAAGGATAGAGAAAAGAGAAAAGGTCAACTTTATGCCCTATAATAGTCAACAGAATGTAAATTTTGGTGGTGAAGGAATTACAGAAACAGCAATATAAGCACATCATTTAGAAATACACAAGGTAAATACCAAAAGCAATAGTTACACATTGAAAGTGGTATCTCTGAGGAATAGTGAAAAACTGCTATTTTCACTAAAAGCCTTGCACAACCACTAGAAGTCTGTTTTTTAAAATGTGTACCTATATTTTCTAAATTAAAAAATATATGTGGATAAGCCTTTGAATAAGGGGCTTAATAAATATTTACAATTAAATGGGTGGGATAGAAGTGTGAAACTAAATGAAATAGGTAGAAAACGGTCAGTGAAATAAGAGGAAAATCAAAAGACTTTGTATGTCAAAAGTAAAAAGCTTTAGAGAAGGCAAAAACAGTTGAACATGCAAAATGGTGCTGAAAAGCCAATTAAGTTAAAAAAAAAAAAAAAAAGCAATCTGCCATGAACCTAAATGTCAATAAGACACAAAAAAGTTAACAGAAAAAGATTACTAGATTATCAGAAGCTACAGCAGTCCAGCTAAAACTGCATTGACCTAAATGGTATCACAAGACTATACCAGCAAGCTCCTCAGTTCAAGACAAATTGTAGGCCAAAGCAGGCATCCCTGTCTTGGTTCCAAGATATTAAAATAAAACAAGGAAGATGGACGAAAACCCCCTTCATTATACAGAATACAGGTATGACGATGTGAGGGGAAAAAAAAAAAAACAAGGGGGTCACATTAGATTGAGTAGAGAGAAGGGAGGGGAGGGGAGAGGAGGGGAGGAAGGACAGCAGAATAAAATAGACATTATTATTGCTGTGGTTATACACGTGACTGCATGACCAATGTAATTCTGCAACCTGTACACTCAGAAAAATGAGAAATTATATCCCATCTGATTTAAATGTATGATATGTCAAGATCATTGTACTGTCATGTGTAACTAATTAAAACAAAAAAAAAGAATGGAGAGAAACCAAATCAAAAAAATAAATAAATAAAATAAAACAAAACCAAGCTTATATCTTAACACAAAGTAAAGCTTGTACTCTATTCTGTTTAATAGTGATCATCTCCTCTTCCCAATGCTTTGCTGGATTCCTTTTCAACAATCTAATTGCTAGCCCTAAGGGTCTCGCAGTTGAGAAAACTAGATGACATTAAGTCACTATGGAGAATATTTTTTAAAAACATTCCCCCAATTAAAAGAACTCCAAATAATAAAATTTTAACGGGATTTTTGCAGAAACATTTTATCATTTTTTATTGTGGTTAAAAACATAACATTAAATTTATCATTTTAACTTTTTAAGTGTATAGTTCAGTAATAATAAGTTATTAACATTTCTATTCAACAGATCTCTAAAACTTTTCATCCTGCAAAACTGAAAATCTACACTCATTAAAGATTAATTCCTGCTCGCACTCCCCCCAGCCCTTGGTAACCTTTCTACTTTCTGTTTCTATGATTTTCGACTTTAGATAAGTCACATGAGTGGAATCATACAGTATTCACCTTTTTGTGATTGGTTTATTTTGTGTAGCATTATTTCCTCAAGGTTTATCTATGTTGCAGCATATGGCAGGATTTCCTTCTTTCTCAAGACTGCATAATTCTAAGTAATGCTACTGTGAATATACTTTGAGATCCTGCTTTGAATTCCTCTGAAAACATAACCAGAAGTGGGATTACTGGATAAGATTAATTTTTTAAATGTCTTTTGCTTTTAAAGCAGAGGACCAATAACTGAATGGGGAGGAGGAATAAGGCCCAGATAAGAAAAAGGCACTATTGCAGCTAGGTCTCTACCCAGCACTGACTGGGTCACACTTTAGGCATTCCCAGGAGGTGGTCTTTAAGAACAAGGCAGTGGAGAGGATGAAAAGAATACCCAGAGAGGTAACCTCACATCACTTCTGAACAGTGTCCAAGGCAGAATTCAAATCCAAGATTCCTTATTTTTGATCCAGGTCTCTGTATTCCACACCTATCCTGTGGGTAACATGTTTGAAGAAATGAGTATTGTGGGGGACGGTTTTAAAACTCAAAGGGACTTGAGTTAGGATCCTAATTCTACAGATAAGGAGAATGATTCTGAAGGATATAAATTCACTATTTAAGCCCACAATAGGCAAGGCATCCTGGTGGGAGGTTTGAAAAGGAAAACACTCCAGATCTGGAGGAGGAAGACAGGATGAGAAGTGGCACTCGAGTCCATGAAGTCTTTGGCACTACCACCAAGCCCTGCTCTCCATCTCCCTAGACAAAGTCCAGGGTAGCCTGCCTGCCCCACCAGCCCACAGCACCAAGCCTCCAGAGGCCACAGCAGCTCCAGGCCATCATTCACCTGGCTCCAACAACTGCCCTACTCCATGCCCAGGCCCTCTTCCTGGATGAGGTGGATTTCTCCCTGTCCACCATCGTTGGCTCTACCCTCAGGGAGATGTCTCCAGATATATCCATGGAAGACAGAAGCACCTCTCTGAATCCAGTGGCTCCCTTAGGCTTCCAGACTGAGCTGCTATCAACCTGACCCAGTCTTTTAGAAGCTCTAAATTCTGGGTACCTGGAGTACTCTGTCCTATATGACTTTTTGTATATATACATTTTTAGTTAAAGAAGGACACAATATATTTATTTATTTTTATGTGGTGAAGATGAAACCCAGTGCCTCACAAGTCAGAGGCAAGTGCTCTACCATTTAGCTACAGCCCCAGCCCCTGTATAACTTTTTCTGGACACTGATACATCTACAGTGGAAAAGGAGCCAGCACCCCGCCACACACACACACACACACCCCTTCTTCTGTACCCCAGGATACTAGGAATAGAATGAACTAGATCACATTTAGGACATCGTTCTGAGATCCTAACTACAATGGGGAGAGATCTTTCCTTACATCAGTCTCAGTGGGCTAGATCCCTGGCTGCAACGTGTGTGTGTGTGTGTGTGTGTGTGTGTGTGTGTGTGTGTGTTTTACCCACTCCAGCCTTCATGTAAAGATGAGCCTTGCTGAATTAATTTATCTGTTCCAAATGCCTTAATGAGACTGTTTCGGGGAGTTTGTACTTATACATATTTCTTCTGCCTTTCCCTCCAGGTTTCCCTCCCCTTCCACTCAGGGAAGATAAAAGTGGGGCCTGTCAGTGGTGGCAGGGGTGTGCTACCAGGTTGCACTGGAAACCCAGGATCTGCCTCTTGAGTGGAAAGGGTTAGTCTCCTCCCCCAAGGTTGAACTCTACTTACTGTGCAGAACCACAGGCCCAACAGCCCCTGATTCAGAACCAAGCCAGACCACATGCAATAGGGTCTACAGAAACCAAACTGCTCCAAGCTGCCACAGTCTGGCTGGGCACAATTCAGGAGCCACTTGTCAAAAGAAACTAACTTTATTTTTAGAACCACACAGGATAAACAAAACAGCTCCTCAGGAAAAAACCCTCAGAGCCCAACTGCCAACACCAGCTTCCCACAACCCACACACCCCAACAACCTCTTCCTCCCACAATCCTCCTGCTCTTGAGGCCGATTGGCTGGGTCGCATGGGCGGAGCCAAAAGAGTCCCCCAATGAGCAGCTCCGTGGTCTCAAAGGGCAGGGAAACAGCCCAATGAGCATCACCGCAGAGGAGCCAATCAGCTAGATGTTGCTGGGGCCGCTGTGAGCCAATCATCAGCTGGCAGTCTGAAAGTTTGCTGGGGCCCCTTCAGCTCATCAGCTGGCAGTCTGAAAGTTTGCTGGGGCCCCTTCGGCTGTGGCTCTCAACATCTCCCCCTCTCTGTTTAAACAACAAGCATGTGGCTTAGGGACCGTGCCTGCCTTAGGTTGTCCAATAGTACATATGGTCCTTACCCGTTATCGGATGAGCTGACCTCAAGGCGTCAGCCTCCTGTCTTAGGTTGGTACCATAGTAATTGGATCTTACCCGTCATTGACTACCAGTCCAGTATACAGCCACACCTGTGTAGAGGTCTTCGTACCAGCGGGGGGGTGAGGTTCTTTGCCTCACCTCTGTTGGCCCCCAAATTTTAGCTGAACGATCATGACAAACAGAAGGGAGGAAGATACACCAAGCCAGCTGACGGCTCCTTTTGGAAAAATTGTACCACCGATGACACCATCAGCATAAATACCCCAACACTACCAGAAGTCGCTGCACCAACAGATAGTTCACAATGCATACAAGTGAGTTCACAATGCATATAAGTGATACATAGTCCAGGCAAGTTCTGCAAGCAGTTCAGTGATGGCTATTGCAGAAGCTGTAGATTGGTCTTATCTTTGTCTTCATGCACTGGGATGAAGATAGGAATTCTGGCAATAATGGCTAAAGAAAAATTATATAACATTATATAACATTCCAGAAGGCACTAAAAGAAAACAATTTTCTTAACAATTTACATTGTCTTCCCTGAAGATAGGAATTCTGGCAATAATGGCTAAAGAAAAAATTATGTAACATTCCAGAAGGCACTAAAAGAAAACAATTTTCTTAACAATTTACATTGTCTTCACCGGCACTGGGATGAAGATAGGAATTTTGGCAATAATGGCTAAAGAAAAAATTATGTAACGTTCCAGAAGGCATTAAAAGAAAACAATTTTCTTAACAATTTACATTATCTTTAAGAGAATTATTAAATATAATGAAAAGGAAAGGTGAAAGTAAACAAACAGATCTGCTAACCTCCTTTTTTGTTCACATTTTAAAACAATCTTCAACAGCTGTTTACCCAATTTAAATTAAACCATTTAAATCACGTGAATAAAAAAAAAATTATTTGGATCCATTTTTTCATGAGCGCTCATCATATACGACATATGGACATACGTACATTCAAACATAAAACACAAGTGTGCACACATAATACATACGACACATAACAGTAAAGGCCTTATAACTTTTTACAGGTGAAATCTCCATTGCAATGTTTAAAAACTCTATAGTCAAAAAACAGAACTGATCAGCAAAACATTAACCTAGGTCTGTATGAGCTCAAAAAAAAAAAAATAGGGAAAGGGCAATAATAAAATAGATATTGAAAAAAGCATTCTGGTTCTATACTGACTATCGGAAAATAAATTAAATACAGAATTTTTAAACATCACAAAAGCCTGTAATACTGCCTTAAGCTCTACCTTTTGAGCTGATTGTTTGGGTACTAAAAATGTAAAAGTTTGATCAGGTGTAACTATTGCTGCTGTACCATTATTTGATCCATCAGTGAATATATTTGGAGCATTCCCGATAGGTGTTTTTCTTGTCATTTTTGGAAAAATTACAGGATGCGATGACCAAAAAGACAATAAAGGATTAGATGGTAAGTGGTTATCAAATGAAACATTAGACTTGCACATGATTATTGCCCAAGTATTTAACTCATTAGCTAACTCATCAATTTGATTCATAGTATATGGAGTAATAATTTTATTGGGAGAAATTCCAAACACTCCCTTTGCTGCTTTTATTCCTTTGAGTATTAATTGTCCTACAGCCTCAGGATACCTAGTAAGAATAGTGTTAGGAGAATAAGATAAATGTATCCATAATAATGGGCCTTCTTGCCAAAATACTCCTGTAGGAATATTTTTTGTTGGTGGTACAATAAATAATAAAGGCAAACTTATATCAATTCTATCCAAATGCATATTTTCCATATATGTTTAAATGATTTTTAATGCCTTTCTTGCTTCAGGCGTTAACATTCGGGGTGAATTTGGATCTGATGGACCTTTTAGGATATCAAATAAAGGTCCCAACTCTCTTGTTGGTATGCCTAGATAAGGCCTTATCCAATTTATGTCTCCTAACAACTTTTGAAAGTCGTTAAGTGATTTAAGTTGATCTACTCGTATTTGAATTTTTGGTGGATGGACCATGGTTGAGGATAATAGAACTCCTAAATAATTAATTGGAAAATTTAATTGTACTTTATCTATTGCTATCTCTAGATTATAATTTTTTAATAAGTTTGTAAGTGTGGCATAACAGTCTAGCAATGTGTTTTTAGCTTTGTGTGCTAATAATACATCATCCATATAGTGAAATATTTGTAGTTCAGGATTTTGATTTCTAAGTGGCTGGATTGCTTTGTTAACATAAATTTGACACATAGTTGGGCTGTTAGCCATCCCTTGAGGGAGTAATTTCCATTCATATCTCTGATCAGGACCTTCATGATTCAGTGCAGGGATAGTAAATGCAAAACGTGGACTATCCTCAGGATGAATTGGAATTGAAAAAAAAACAATCTTTAATATCTATAACTAAAACATACCAAGTTTTTGGCAAAGCAGACAATTGAGGAATCCCCAATTGAGCAGGTCCCATAATAACCATCTCATTATTAATGGCTCTTAAATCTTGCAATAATCTCCATTTACCAGATTTCTTTTTGATGACAAAAATGGGAGTATTATGGGGAGATACAGAAGGTTGTATATGTCCTTCTGCTAATTGTTGTTTGACCAGATCATGGGCTGCTAGTATCTTTTCTTTAGTCAGGGGCCACTGAGGAACCCATACTGGCCTTTCTGATTTCCAAGTAATTTTTATTGTCTCAGTGGCCCTTTCTGAAAATCCAACCCATGTCTGTCTGTTCCTTGATCTATTTGTATTGGTGCTGCTATACCTTGTTCTTGTTTTCCTAATCTTTTTCCTTTCCTAAAACCTTGTCTAGTCATAATAGTGGGTGCATTTTGGTTGATGTTATTTGTTAATGTCAAACCTAATTGATCTAGGACATCTCGTCCCCATAAATTTATAGGAAGATGATCCAATACATATGGCTGTATAGTTCCTTCACAACCTTCAGGATCCTTCCAATCTAATACCATTGCACTTCTATGGGGGATTAGTCGCCACTCCTAGGCCTCGAAGCGTTTGAGTGGCTTGTTGTAATGGCCAATGTTTTGGCCATTCTTGACGAGAGATGATGCTAAGGTCTGCACCTGTATCCAGTAGCCCATTAAATTCATGTCCTTGAATATTTAGTTTTAGCATGGGGCGAGAATCTAAATTTAAAGACAGCATAGCCCAATCTACACCTGTGGAGCCTAATCCCTTGGAACCTCTTTCTATAGCATGACTGGAAAATTTATCATGTAGGCTTGGTATTATTAGTAACTGTGCTATTCTATCTCCTGGTGAAATTACTGATATACCATTTGGAGAACTGGCTATAATTTTTATTTCACCTTCATAATCGGGATCAATTACCCCAGGACTTATCATAAGTCCTTTTAGAGTAGAAGAGCTGCGTCCCAATAATAAGCCTACTGTTCCTTTGGGAAGAGGTCCTTTCACCCCTGTGGGAATGATTTGAACTCCCATCTCTGGAGTTAGTACTGATCTGGCGGAGGTGCAGATGTCCAGCCCTGTGCTCCCTCTGGTTTGTCTGATGAGGGATCTGATGGACAATGTGTCCTGGGCACTACCCTGATGGGGTTGCTGGGTTCCTCCAGTGCTCCGTATATTTGTGGTTTTGGGCCCCGGAGCATTGGGCCCCCCTGTCCAGTTTTTGGCAATGGAGCCCAATGCCTTTCTCCACGATATCGTGGATAAACACTTGGTCCTTGTTCGTTTTTTGATAATGGAGTACCCTCTATGGTGGTTTGAGAACGGCATTCATTAGCCCAATGTCTCCCTCTACGGCATCGTGGGCAAATACCCGGTATTCTACTCCTTTGATACCTAGTTTTGTTAAACCCTCCTCCTATGGGGCAATTCCTTTTAAAATGTCCTGTTTGTTCACAATTGTAGCATGTTCTTGGCCTGGAATCTAAAGCCTGTTTTACTGCAGCTGCCACAATTTGCCTTTGTTCATTAATGTCTCTGGCATCTAAAGCCTGTTTTACTGCAGCTGCCACAATTTTCCCTTGTTCATTAATGTCTCTGGCATCTAAAGCCTGTTTTACTGCAGCTGCCATGACTTGCTCTTGTTCATTAATGTCTCTACATAATTTAATATATGTGTTTAAATCTTCATGTTTCCATGGTCTAATGATATCTCTGCACCAACGATTCGCTTGGTCATAAGCCAGTTGTTTTATTAATGGCATTGCTTGTTCTGTATTCCCAAAAACTCTGGTAGCTGTTTGAATAAGCCTATCTACAAATTCAGCATAAGATTCATTAGTTCCTTGTATTATCTTAGATAATTGACCTTGTAAACCTCCATGTCCTTGTAAAGTCTTCCATGCCTTAACTGCATCTACAGCAATTTGTAAATATACACCAGGATCATATGCAATTTGTTGCTGCTGATCCTCATAAGGTCCCTTTCCTAACAACATATCTAGATTTCTCTGAGGATAACCAGCTGCTGCATTTCGCCTAGCCGTCTCCTTGCAAAATTCCTCATTGGCAACCTTCCATAACAGGTATTGTCCTCCATTTAGCACAGCTTTACACATATTAGCCCAATCTACTGGCGTCATGTTCAAGTTGGTAATGGATTCGACCAAGCTTACAGTGAAGGGTGCTTGAGGACCATAGGTTGTTACAGCCTCTTTTAGCTGCTTCACTGTTTTGAAATTTAAAGTATGGTAAATTCGCTGCCCTCCTACCTCAAATACAGGGCATGTTAATACTTGAGATCCTGTCTCAGGATCTGAACTATCCACTGCGGGGGTTGGGGGCCTCCCAGCATATGAAGGTGGCCTTGTCAGTTGGACACTTACGTCCTCTGGTGATAGAAAGGTGTTAGTAGCAGTCTCCTGTAGAGGTGGTGCTGTTGGTTGGACACTTAAGCCCTCTGGTGATAGAAAGGTTTTAGTAGCAGTCTCCTGTTGTAACTTTCCCCCTGATGGCTTTTTCTGCTCTAAACTTTCTTTCTCTGTCTGATTAGCTCGAAAGACCTTCTCTTTTACTTGAATCTTTTCCTCTTTCTGACTAACTTGAGAGACCTCCTCTTTTACTTGAATCAATATGTCTTCTCCTTCCTCTACCTTTGTCTGAATTGAAGGCTTTGGACTAAGAAAACCAGATACCAATGCCCACAATGCCAATGTGCCAGCTGGCAGAGTTCCTGGGCTGTTCTTTTCTATTCTTTTTAAATCTTCACCATGATGGTTCCATTGTGATATATTTAACAACTCCTCCTTAAAAAGCCATGGGCTACATTTTTGCATTGTATCAACGTATGCCCTGACTGTTCTTGATTTTACTGAGATGCCTTCTTCCTCTAACAATTTACTTAACACTCTTTCAGTTTGTTTTTTACTAGTTTCTGATCCCGTATTTCTACTATAATACAACCCAACAAGATAACACCAAACAAAACCGAGACAGAATGAAATAAAAATGGAACAACAAAAATTCATTATAGCCTTTCTATCCTCCTTACATGTGCATCCGTCCTTTCTCCCTATCTGTTCCTCAGACGTAAATAGTTTTTCCTCAGAAGTGAGCGGTTTTTCTTCTGTCTCACTCATCTCCAGGGACAGGCAACTTAAAACAAAAATGAAGCAAAACAAAAGAGGAATCTTAAAATGGCTCCCCATCCTCTCACCCTGCCCTCAGGGGCGAGCGGTTTACTTACCCTCAGTCGCTCCCCATGCGAGCCACCAAATGCCGCAGTCTGGCTGGGCACAATTCAGGAGCCACTTGTCAAAAGAAACTAACTTTATTTTTAGAACCACACACGATAAACAAAACAGCTCCTCAGGAAAAAACCCTCAGAGCCCAACTGCCACCACCGGCTTCCCACAAGCCACACACCCCAACAACCTCTTCCTCCCACAATCCTCCTGCTCTTGAGGCCGATTGGCTGGGTCGCATGGGCGGAGCCCAAAAAGTCCCCCAATGGGCAGCTCCGTGGTCTCAAAGGGCAGGGAAACAGCCCAATGAGCATCACCGCAGAGGAGCCAATCAGCTAGATGTTGCTGGGGCCGCTGTGAGCCAATCATCAGCTGGCAGTCTGAAAGTTTGCTGGGGCCCCTTCAGCTCATCAGCTGGCAGTCTGAAAGTTTGCTGGGGCCCCTTCGGCTGTGGCTCTCAACACCAAGCCACATTATTAAAAGAAAAGCAGGGTTTGTGGTGGCTTTTTAATTTTTTTAATATAATTATCTTGGAAGGGGGTAAGGAAAATAAGCTATTAAGAATTCAAATGTAAATTTAACATACATTATTCAGATTGGGGGTGTGGGGGTAAAACCGTTTGTACTACATTAGCTAAGAACACTTGTCCATTGCATTGGTTTTAATTCTATGTATATAATAAGAGATAATTCTATGATTTATCTTCAACTTTTTAGATTGCTTCAAAGGATGAATACAGCCATATGTATTTAAAAACAATTAAAGTGTACACCTTTCAACTTAACTAAAATATCTTTAAAATTATTTAAACTGACACTATTTCCATACTCTTTAAAATCACTCTATTAATTCCAAATGAGAATTTTTTTTACATAATTTTTGGTCATTAAAGGATCTTTATTTTATTTATTTATATGTGGTGCTGAGAATCGAACCCAGTGTCTGACACTTGCTAGGCAAGTGCTCTACCACTTCACTACAACCCCAGCCCTCCGAAATGAGAATTTTATGATATAAAATACTCAGCAGCACCCTTTAATAGAGTCCACCTTGAATTATATAGAAGAACCCTTTCCAGAAAATGAACCAAAATTTTAAGAATACGTAAAAAGGCAAGAATTTCTATGGCAACACCTTGAATATAGCTAAAGTCTATTACCTATCTCACTTCTGAAAAGGTACTTTCATCTGCTATAGGTTTAGAAATAAAAGATCAAACTTATGAAAATAAAAATTTAAACTAATATTCTGTTACAACACAAAAGCGTAATGAGAAAAAAATAACAAATTAAACCTTATCAAATTTTTACTCTTTAGAAGATACTGTTAAAGAGAATGAAAAGGGAAGCCCCACAGTAAAGAAAATCTTTGCAAAGCACGTATCTTAGTACTTATATCCAAAATATATAAAGAGCCCTCAAAACAAAACAGCAAGAAAACAACACAATTTTTTTATAAAATTGGCAAAATGGAAGGTCCAAAATTTTAAAAACAGTAATCATGGGAAAAGTTGGAAAGGATATGGAAGAACTGGAATTCTCATTTCTGCTGGTAGAAATATTTAAAATGGTAAAGCCACTTTAGAAAATAGTTTGGGAGTTAATTCAATTAAATATATACCTACCATACAATCCAACCATTCCACTCCTAGATATTTACCTAAAGAAAAGAAAAGCAAGCTGGGTGTGGTGTACACACCTGTAATCCCAGAGGCTGGGAAGGCTGAGGCAGGAGAATTTTGAGTTCAAAGCCAACCTCAGCAACTTAGCAAGA
Source organism: Callospermophilus lateralis (assembly GCF_048772815.1). NCBI lineage: Eukaryota > Metazoa > Chordata > Mammalia > Rodentia > Sciuridae > Callospermophilus > Callospermophilus lateralis. Next base: position 30,979,380 of record NC_135325.1, on the reverse strand, counting down.
CCTGTCATAGAAGATATGGGGATGTGGCTCAGGGGTTAAGCGCCCCTGGATTCAATCTCCAGTCCAGAAAGAAAGAGAAAAGAAAAAAAGAATCAATCTCAAAAATTGTGCTGAATTCACCTAGAGCATACAAGGTGTCTGGTTCAATTCCCTGCACTGCAAAAAAAGGCTGAAAGAAACCAAGCCAAAAGGATACATAACATGCATGATTCTGAGGCAGAATAAAATATAAAGGTTGTATAGAAAGTTGACAAAAGAAAGGACAAGAAAACTGTAACTTCAATCTTAAAACTTTATATGCTAAAGTTTCCCATCTTTCCTCCCCAAACTGGGTCTCTCTCACATGTCTGCTACTACCCAAACTAGTCTCTCACAGGTCTGTTACTCCCAAATTTCTGGGAAATCTACAAATCTTCACTTACAATCTTAGAGTTATTAAAAATTTACCCATTTATGAAAATTTGCCCACATACTGTTATTTAGCCCACTAATAAACATATTTTTAGAATAGATTGAGCAAAGGGAGATATGAAATTTACTTTTAATACAGTGAACTTCCCAGTGTTATCTATTTATCAGATAATGGGGATCTTGAGAATTGCCAGACTACCAGAAACCTGCTTGTGATCACCAGACTGAAACCATCACCAAATACCTTGCCACACCCACTCCTAACCAAGTTCTCTTTAAAAGAAGAACCTGAAAAGCCCAAAAGCAGCTCTCATTCTCAAGATGGTCTACATTCTCCCTTGAATGTGTCTCTGCTTTCCTGAACAAATCTGTGAATCTAACTGACACATCCTTAAGCTCATTTCTGGATGTTTGTCAAGATTCCCACTCATTCTGAGTTGAGGTCTTCGTCTCAGGGACGTCATTAAACTTCTTTCAGTGACAATTTAAACAAAACTTTAGAAAATGCAAACCATTCTAACATGAGAGAAAATCAACCAGTAGTTGCTTCAAAATAGTAGAGGAAGGCAGAAGAAACAGATTACAAAAGATCATGAAGAAACATTTGAGGATGATAGATATATTGCCTACCTTGTCTTGGTAATCTAGGTTTATACATGTCAAAAATTACCAAACTATATACTTTAAGGATGGGCAGTTTACAATATATCAATCATTCCTCAATAAAGATGCTTTTTCTAACAAGATGGGGAAAGGGTAGTTTGGCTAGAAAGACTGGCTAAATCATAGATGGGACAAAATAAAATGTTCCAAGAATGTAGCCCCATGCCTAATCAAATTTGCATAGCCTTTCTTGAAAACCACTAACAGCTAAAGATAAACATACACTTACTGAATGACCCAGCCATATCACTCCTGAGTATTTGCCCTATAGAAATGGAAAATTGTATTCATTCTCTCAAAAATCTGTTTATGAATGTTTGCAGCAGCTCTATCCATAACTGCTAAAATCAACCCAAACATCTTCCAACAGGAAAATTAATAGTATGGTACAGCTATCCAATGGAATACTGCTTAGCAAAAATAATTCATGATAAAAACCTACCAATACACACAAAAAACTCAAGGACACTATGCTGAATTTTAATGAAGCCAGGCTCAAAAGGGCACACATACTGTATGATTCCATTTATATGATATTCATAAAAAGACAAAAATATAGTGATGGAAAAGATGAAAGATTACCAGGAGTTATGGGGGTCAGGGGAGGGTGTGATTATGAGACAGGAAGGGACAGAACAGAGGACAAAATGGCAGAAAAACTCTGGAACCTTAACTCATAATCCATTACTAAAAGTATTTTCCTATTTCCCCACTCTTAGAATGTATGCTATTTTTTTCTCACTTTCCTATTCTTAATCAAATTAACCACGAACACCTGACATAGGGAGACACCAGGCTATCCTACAAGAGTTCCTTCCACAAGAACTCCTTAAAGAAACTCCTTAAAGAAATTACCATAAAAATACCAGGGAGGGCTGGGGATGTGGCTCAAGAGGCAGCATGCTCTCCTGGCATGCGTGCTGCCCGGGTTGGATCCTCAGCACCACATACAAAAAACAAAGATGTTGTGTCCGCCGAAAACTAAAAAATAAATATTAAAATTCATTCATTCATATATTCTCTCTCTCTCTCTCTCTCTCTCTCTCTCTCTCTCTCTCTCTCTCTATCTCTCTCTCAAAAAAAAAAAAAAATACCAGGGCCCAGCCACTCAATAAATGCCTGGGCATTCTTTGGTTCACAAGTAGTTGGGACTTCTCTCTCAAGGGGGCTATCCCCTTCACCTGGAGGTGGAGCATCCTCTCCCTCTCTTGTCCCCCTTCCCTGCCCCCATAAAAGTTTAGCCTATATATTCATTCTCACTGGACTCAAGATTCCCTTTTCACCTGAACTAGACAAATTTCCCAACTCCATTATCAATTATAAAGGGAAAGCATAAGTTCTGTATCCTAATAGTGGCATGTATACCACTCTATACATGTGTTAAAATGTATAGTACAGTACGCCAAAAGAAAGAAGTCAATTTGACTATGCTATAACTTTTTTAAAAAATAAGAAAGAAAACAAAAGAACCACTTCAGGATTCTGGAAAATGACCAAAAGCATACAATAAATTTAAAAGTATGTATTCAAGAAAAACTACTGAACCACAGTAAAAAATAGTGGCAGTATGGCGTGTTCACCTGAGGTACTAGCAAACCCCTGTCCATCAAAGGTGTTATTTCTACCAGGGCACGCAAAGAAAGTTATGAAAAACACCAGCTCAGAGGATAGAGGGGGCTGGACTTGAAACAATATACAAAACAATAACAATCTAAATGCCAAACAACTAAGTCCCACATCATGGCTGCCTTTTGAGGCTACAATATAAGTGAGTGAAATCATAAAACCAACTGTAAAACTTATCGGGTGATCTAGGGAATAAAATAGCCCTGGTCTAGAAAGCTGTGTAGACTTAGAAGACTGGTAAATCCTCCAGCTGTCTACCCCCGCCCCCAATGAGAGGCTTTGTTCAAGCAAAAAGTAAAAGACTGAATTTATAAACTATCTCAACTTTGAATGTGGTCCCAACCAACAAATTAGGGCAAAGAAAAGAAATCTAACTGGTTCAATAAGTTTAAACACAACATTTCCTTATCACATCAAGGATGCAGAGGCAGAGGAAGTCAAATTTAAAAGGGTCAGGGGAAGGAAGGGGTAGATGACAGCTAAGCAGAGATATCAATGATCATGTAACACTGAGAAGACTAGGGAATTAGTCTAGGCAATCCACTAAACAAATAAACAGCAACTATGATAACCTGAAAGGTAGCAGGCATTAGAATCTAGAGTTGCTAGATTATTGATAACGTACAATTTTCTGTGGGAGCCAACCTTACATGTGACTGAGTTACACTCCCTGGCTGGGTGCTGAGGCGCTCAGTCGCAGAAATGTGGCACCCTTCTTGGGTTCGTGGGTCCGGTGTCTCGTGCATGGGTGTGGTATGTCTTGCTACAGCCCCATGGATGAAGCTATGCTCACCTGTTCTATCGTAATCTAACCCCTTGCCCTGTTTAGGATAGAATCTTCCATGGAAGTGCCTTGTGTGTGTCTCCTTCTCTTACTGTGTCCTTGGGTGTTGCCTACCCAGGTGTCAGTCAACCTGCTGACAGTGGACATCATGAAGATACTCAGCCCCCCTGAATCCTGACCCCTTGCCTCATTTGATAGCTTCTCCTCAATAAAAGGGGTCAGCGCGGTCTCACTCTCTCTCTTTTTCTGCGGACCCTTAAGGTCAGAGGAGCCGTCACAGTGACCCCAAAGAAAAAGGTATTTGTGTCTCTTGTGTGGTTATTTCGTGCAGCCCAGTTAGCCCAGTTTACCTGGAGTGACCCCTGAGCCTTTTAGTCACGAGAACAGACTCAATTTTCAACAAAAATTCATGAGACATACAAAGAACTTAAAAAAAAAAAAAAAAAAGACTAGGGAACTATAAAGGAGACTAGACAACATAATACAAACTACAATCCCTAAAAAAAAATCTAAGATTTTAATAATATTAGCTATAAAGGATACTATGGGAGGAATAAAGAAATCTTAATATAAGCTATATATTAGATAATAGTATTATCAATGTTAAGTCCCCAGAAAATGATTACTGCACTGTGGTTAATTTGGAGAATGTTTTTGTTCTTAGGAAATCAATCATGGAGGATTTTAGGTAACTTAAAATTTGAAGAGAAAACACAAACGTGGCAAAATGTCAACAATTGGTATATCTTGGATAAAGAGGACAAGGGCAAGCTTTTGGCTTTTTTTTAAACATTAAAGCTTCTTGGGCTGGGGTTGTGGCTCAGTGGTAGAGCGCTCGCCTAGGGAGTGCTAGGTCCTGGGTTCATTCCTCAGCATCACATAAAAAATAAAATAAAGGTATTGTGTCCAACTGCAACTTAATTTTATATATATATATATATATATATATATATATATATATATATATATATGCTTTCTTTATTATTTAAATTGTCTACACATATTCATGTATTACTTTTTTTATGTCAACATTTATCTGGGTGGTAGTTGGTAGGCATTCTGTTTTCTTCTTTAAAGGAGGGTAAAGGAAATTCAGCAAGCCTTAAATGCATTTCTCTGAATTTCAAATACTTCTTTTCTTTCAATACTATAACCTTCAAAGTCACTTTACTATTTTTTAGTAGAAATATCTGAAGGACTTTATTTGTTCTTGAAAGGGGACAAAGGGAATAAGGAGATACTGTCATTGTTTTCAGGTCTTCTGGAATTTACAACAGCAGTTCACCATAGATACCTATATATATGCCAGAGTGTCTTACCAGCATTCTCTTATTCTCTTACCTTACAATCATTCCATGAAATAGTACAGCTTTTAGTATACCATATTCATGAAAATGGGTCATTGAAAGATTAAGTAATTTGTCCTGAGTTCCACAGGTAACTAGTAGCAAAAAAAGGCTAGATTGGGCTCTCTATATAGCACTTACAGAAGACTTCTAATAAGATTAACAAGTACATGCTAAGCAGTCTCAAACTGGAAATAACAACCTAATGGAAATCAATCAGAGCAGACCTTTTTTTTTTTTAAGTGAAATTAGTATCAGAAAGGCTCTTATGTTAAATGGATAAATAACATTTCATAAAACTTTTATGTGCTCCACATAAATGACTGCATTATATACTGAACTATGATGTAAAATCCATTATGCTGGAGCCAGGTTAAAACATTTCTGAAAATTGCTGTTTTATTATGATTATGTCTACAGTAACGACTGTTAAACTCCACATAAGCATCTGCACCCTCATCTTTTTCTATTGAAATACGTTTAATAGGAGAAAATTTTAGGAACCTTGGGATATCAGTATTGCATATATTATTTCTGAAGTCTCATGTTTCTACTTTAAAATTCACATAAATTTTAGATTGTTCTCAAAAGCTATTTTAATATAAAAAGTTACCCATCCCAAAACTTCTAAATACAACTGACATTCCAGGAAGATGTTTTAAGTTCTATAAGTATGTATCTTCCTCTCCACCAGTTCTTAACACCCAAGGGATACATTCACCCAATATGAGGACAGCTAGAACTAGGTTCTTAATTGGTCATCTCCATTTTGACAAGACTAATAAATTTTAAATCACAGTTCTACCTTTTTATAGTATTAACTGCTTCTCCAAATCTCTATTTACAAAATATTCCTGCTCAAACAGAAATGCAAACTATTGTCTTCTAAATACACACACACACAAACTAAAAAGAAAAACCAAAGGACATGAACAGATGATTCACCAAAAGGAATGGAGACAATAAAAATTGCAAAGTTTACTTAGTATTATTAATGATGAAAGTTAAAAATATGAAATAATGCTTCTGCCAATAGGGCTGAAAAAAAACTAAACTCAGTTTTGTTTAGGCTATGAGAAAAACACACTGAAGGACACGTCAGTGAAAGTATAAACAACGTTTACCAAGGCATTAATGCCCTTATTTTTAAGTCTTAGAGAGTTCCCTTGCCCCTGCCACCATCTGAGAACACAGCAAGACAAGCCTAGGCTACACCAGGAAGTGGACCCCCACCTCTTCGCCAGAATCTGTCAAGAATCTGCAGGTGCATTGATCTTGGACCTGTCTCCAGAATTGGGAGAAATAAATGTTTGTTATTTAAGCCATCTATAGACCAAGACAAAGGCTATGGAAGAGGTTTGTTCAGGGAAATACAAACTAGCCAAGTTCTTCATCCATCTCACCACCCTGAGAAACAATCTATACAATTTATTAGAATTAGGCAGACAAATGAAATAATTAGGAAGTGAATCAAAATTAGTGATGAATATGTAGAAAAATAATCCAAAAAAGAGAAGATTATTAAATGCAGGAAAAACCAAGTTTTTGTGGAGTTACAAAGTCACAATGCATATATTGAATACCAAAGTTAAGTTCTCAAGTACAAGATTATAATAGGACAGTAGGGGGGAAAGCCATTCAAATCCTTACCTTCTGTGATGGAAAATCAATTGAAAATGATTTAAACTGAAAAATGAAGAAGTAGCAACACAAGTATATTAGACGGGAAAATAAATGTGATGAGCATAAAAATGTGAAAATTGAGAAATGAAAATGGCAAAGAGATCTAGGAGCTCCTGTTTTTAAAAGCTTTATAGGATTTTTTGTATTCTAAACTACATGCATAGTAATGAAGTAGAATGTAAGAAATAAAAAGTTGGTAAAAACAAAACAGGAAGGGGGCTGAGGCTGTGGCTCAGTGGTAGAGCACTCGCCTAGCACATGCGAGGTGATGAGTTTGATCCTCAACACCACATAAAAATAAATATTGTGTATAACTACAACTAAAAAAAAATATTTAAAAAAAAACAGGAAGGACAAATAAATATAATTTTAATCTGTGATTCTGATACTTTTCCAGGCCTGTCACTCCTCACATTAGTTCTTCTCCCAGACCTGTCAACTCCCGAATTCCTAGGAAATTGGTAACCTTAAAAATCACTCACTTGTGATCATTACCTTGTACACTGTTAATTAGCCCAATATAGATAGATAGATAGATAGATAGAAAATATTTTAAGAAACCTATAATTTAGGTGACTTTCTAGAATCATGTTTTGATCAGATAATGAATATCAAGTCAGCCTATGGATCCTGAGAATGCCCAGATCACCATAAACTCTGTTGTGATCACCAGACTAATGTCATCCCTACGTACCTTCCCAAACCCAACCCTCACCAAGTTTCTTTTAAAAGAGCCTAGAAACCCAAAAACATGTCTCACTCTCAAAATGCCCCACATTCTCCCTCAGTTTACATCTTCTCTCTGGTGATGGTACCTTGGTAAATTTAAAGAAAAGGCTAATTTCAATTCACTGATACAGAAATGGTAATGGCCAGTAAAAAACAAGGGAAGAAAGGTAACCTTGTAGAATTTACAAGTGCAATAGATAATACTTACAGAATTTATTATGGACTAGACACCAAGTGTTACATATGCATTAATTCATTTAATTACAATAGGTCTTGACCAAGGTGTCACTATTCTCCCATTTTACAGATAGGGAAACTGAAATATGTTGATTTGCCCGAGGTCAAAATATTAGTAAAAGAATAAGTCATGATTGGAAAAATACAACCTCAGAGTTCACACATTATATAACTACTCTAGACTGTCAGAAAAGAATTAGGTTGGGAAAGAACAAATAGTTTGGTAGAAGCAGAAGCACACAAACACATTTAGTAGAAGAAGGAACTAGAATAATACTGGAGGATAACTAGAGAATATTTACCAAATTTCTTTAAACCCAGGCTTTCAAAGTGGTGAAAATACAAACTGACACAACAACAATGGGAAAAAAATGCCACTAATCTACCAACACCAAAGATGGATGTATATATGTGCATGTTACATGTATATATTCTCTCTCCTTTAACCAAGCAACTAAGAATCAGCACTACAAATAAATATGTACAACTGTATAAAATAACATATACAAGATTGTACTAGAAAAAAATTGAAAAAAACCTCAGTATCCATTAAGAGAAATCAGTAGACTTATTAAAAGTATGAGCTCTTGAAACTATTTAGGTAAGTATCCCACAATAATTAAATACATCTTTAAACGTTAGTAAAACATCCTTAAACATCTAACTACACACCTCTAAAGATTTTCAGAGGTAGAACACTAAAGCCCAGTGGCTAAATACGTTTACACTGGTTCTTTGGTGATTCACAGAATTCATTAGTACATCACTAGCTTCAATAAGTGCTGATATAGATTTAACTCTCTTTACTCCCGAGTTTCCTAAATACATTTAGTTCACAGAACCCATTTTATTGTGAAAATCAATAGAAATCTAGTGAGATTAACAAAGTTTCAAGGAATAAAGGTAGAAAACTCTGTGCTAACGCATGCATTAACCAAGTTATGACCTCAAAACTAGAAATATTTGTGTTAGCATTAGAACACTAATCCTATGTGGCATTTGAACACAGAAAGGATCTGTACCATTACCATACCATTCCTTACTCCCTTTCATGGTACATTACACTATGTCACATACTACCCAAATTTATGAAAAGAGTCTACAGGGCATTCCTGCACTAAAGGCAACTTAAGAGTTGTTCCTTAGCAAATATTCTAAGTAAGCAGACTAAAACACAAATGAGAATTACAAATTTATCAAAGATTTCTACTTCTGGCCAAAATGAAATAATGAAGACCAGATTTATAAAGCCTCATTAACTAATAAACAAAGCAGAATATGTGAAGCAACATTTTCAGACACTGGACAATAAGTAATGCAAGACAACAATCTCTGAGAGAAAGGAAACAGAAGAGGTGACCCCTATAAAGAAAGTTGCACGCAAAGGCAAAGGTAGGAGGGAACGAAGGCAAAGTGTATTCTCCTAGAGTCAAAAGGAGCTGAAAATTTAAGTAGGCCAAGGTAGCTAAAATACAGAAGGGGAAAGTGTGAGAGGAAGAGCTGCACAGGCAGAAGACTCTGGGAATCTGCACAGTCTCCCCAGAATCGCCAGACAAGTAAAAATGAGCATGTGAAGGTGAAGAAATTACCCTAGAATCGCCTAAAACACACAGTGGGAAAACCCATATGGTTCAAACAGTGCCAAAAATGGTTGCTGCTCCCACCTCATAATTTAAGTAGCATCACAAAGAGTACTCAGAAGGGTATCACCTCAGTACTAAGGAAAACTTACACCATGACTAAAGGCTGCTCTGTCCCCACCCAAGAGTGTAAAAGCAAGCCTCAAAAGAATCAAACTATTTCTGAATAAATTAACTTCATCCCAGAACAAGTTCAAAAATATTTAGCATGAAACAATAATATCCAGAAGCTAACAAGGTAAAATTCACACTATCTGGCACCCAATGAAAAGTTACAAGGCTGGGGCTGGAGTTGTGGCTCAGTGGTAGAGCAATTGCCTAGCACATGTGAGGCACTGGGTTCGATTCTCAGCACCACATAAAAATAAATAAAGGTTTAAAGAAAATTTACAAGGCTGAGAACAATCAAAAAAACTAAAAATAAGTATTATTATAATTATATTGAAAGACCCCAGCCCAGCAACCTTAGGCTTAGTTACAAAATTATTAGGGCACGTCACAAACCTGCAGACAATGTGTTTTTCAGATAATCAGTTAAGTGTGACCGATTGAAAAGGGAAAAACAGGTTGGTTGGGAAAGAGCAGAAAAACAGATTCCAGGGCATGCCTGAATAAACAGGGGCTAATAAGCAGGAATAGAAAATGACCAAGAATGCTCATATGTAACTGTCATGTGGTATTTTTTCAGGAACATAAAATGAAAAATAACTTTACCCTTTAGGTAACCTATATGTTGGGTTCAAAATAGCCAATAAGAAACCTGTTGCTTACCGCGCGCGCGAAACCTGCCCCTTGACCCTATAAAAAACCTGTACCCCAAAGCCCGGTGTGCCAGCTCACCAAAGCTCCGGCTGAGGTTTCGCTGAGCACCCACAGGCGTCTGTGTCTGAATAAACCTCATGCGTTTGCAGCCAGTGCCTCGTGCGTCTTTCCTGGACAGGGAATCGGTGGGTCTTTCAATATGTAACAATTATAATGCACCAATAAAAATGTCTTAAAACATTACAAACCGTAATAAACAGAAAATTAATCAGAAATTGTACAAATACCATTTTTTGTCAAACTATATTCTGCATACTAAAGAAAGTAGAGAAAACCATTAAGCATGTTAAGGAAATGTATTTTTTAAAAGGCCTAAATGAAAATTACAATATCTTAAGATGAAAAATATACTGGAAAGAATTAAGGGAAGATTAGATATTGCAAAAGAAAAAAATAATAAACTTGAAGACAGCAAAACGAATAATGCAAAATGAAATACAGCAAGGAAGAAGATTGAAAAAAATTAACAGTAAAAGAAAAAAAAGTAATGGGACAACTTCAAATGGTCTTAACAGAAGTAGGAAAAGAAAAATGTGTCTGAAGACAGAGCAGAAAATTTCCCAAATTTGGTGAAAATTATAAACCCATATGTCCAAGGAACAACAGAATTCAAGCACAAGAATTAAAAAAAAAAAAAAGACCAACACAGAACATAGCCTATCTGCTAACATTAGCAATAAAGAGAAAATCTTTATAGCAAAAGAGGGGTGACATCTTACTTGCAAGAACGATAACAAAAGTAAACTTCATCTCAAAGACCAACATAAAGCAGAAAACTGTGTCATGACATCTAAAGGTAGGATAAAAATAAATCTAGAACTCTATATCAAAGCAAAATATAAACTTTTGCAGACTAAGGCTGAAAAAAATAATTATCAGCTGTTTTGTGTGAGCTATGTCATTAGCAAAGACCAAACACATCTGTGCCTTTCCACAATGTCAGAATTTATTGAATAACAATAAATTCACAAACTACACTACTTTCATCAGTGGGAGTTCACTGAATACTGGGGGTCAGCTGGTAGTCATAAGCTGGGCAACCAATCCTAATTTCCAATATCTGTAGCACTCAAGTCACATAACACATTTCACACTATTTATATGTATAAGTATGCATACACACATACGTGTGTGTGTGTGTGTGTGTGTGTGTGTGTGTGTGAGAGAGAGAGAGAGAGAGAGAGAGAGAGAGAGAGAGAGCGCGAACGCGAGCGCGAGCGCGAGCAGGAGCGCTACAAAAAGGCTAGAAAAGGGTTAATTAAGGCAGCCACAGGGGTTCAGGAGACTGAACTGATAGCAAAGGCAGAGAGCAGATACAAATGCAAAGAGTCACAGTAGGTGGTTAGAACCCATTATGAGCCAGCCAAAGAACTTCTTCAGAGCACACAGCTGTCAAAAATGCAGGAACTTATTTCTAGGCCAGGGTCTGACAATTTCAGGGTTAGCTTGAGGTGTCAGCTTGGAATGGGCCTCTGCTAAAGCCTGGGGACAGATTCAGATGTTTTGCTGTGGTGACTTTCCTGGGCAAGGCTCAGGATGAGTGACCAGGTGATAGGGTCAAGGTGTGCCATGTCCAGCCAGTCTCTCCTTTTATAGGCCCTGAGTGAAGGTGTTGCTTCATTCAGTGGTCTGGTGTATTCGGTAAACTCATGGGCCTGGTGTATCTAGGCTCATGCATTCTTGTGTTTCTAATTAATTCAAGAAGTTCACAGGTGGTCATTTTTATTGGCCCAATTAATTTATAAGTTTGTGCTTTGTGACTGTGCCAGGCAGATAGTAGTTGTTTACTTGTACAAACAAGTTGCAGAGTCATTCCACCTTGCACTTATACTCAAAATGGAATAGCTTATGACAAACCACTGCTTTACAAAATGGAGTAACTTAAGAGCAGGAGAGTAACTACTCTCCACACAAGCAAATCTTCACTATAAAAAGTTAAAGTCCTTCAGGCAGAAAGAAAATAACACAAAATGGAAAAAATACACACACACACACACACACACACACACACCCCAAAAGGAAAAGCAAGGGAAATATAACTTTTTCACAGGAATATAAACCTCCTTAAAAGATAACTGTTTAAAGCAAAAATGTAACAATGTATTGTGAAGGCAATGAATTACAACAATAGCACAATATTCAGGAGACATAAAACAAAAATGTACCTTACACACATATGAAGAGGTACACTATTACTTAATAGTAGAGTGTGGTATGTAAACGTGTACATTTTGAAACCTAAAGTAACTACCTGAAAAATAGAATATGAACACCTACCATAAGCTAGCGAAAGAAAAGTGAACAAAGACTCATAAAAACTACTCCATTAATTTAGTAAAATGTAGAATCAAAGGAGTAAAAAAAGAACCCCCCCAAAAAAATAAGGAACAAATAGGAAACAACAAGACTGACAGACTCAACCATAATTATATCAGTAATTACACTGTTGTTGTTGTTGGGACCCAGGGTGCTTAACCACTGAGCCACATCTCCAGCCCTATTTTATATTTTATTTAGAGACAGGGTCTCACTGCGTTACTTAGGGCCTCACTAAATTGCCCAGGCTGGCTTTGAACTCACAATCCTCCTGTCTCAGCCTCCTGAGCTGCTGGGATTACAGGCCTGTACCACCACACTGGGCCCAGTAACTACTTTTGAAACACCCCAATTAAAAGGCAGAGATCAATTTCTGATTCCAGAACAGATGGTGGTACATGCTAACTTTTCCCTGCTACTCCCCTTTATACACAAATACTAGGGGAAATAATTCAAAAGGCAATGATAAAAGGACTCTGAAAGGTAGAAAGGAGGAGGCATACCCTTTAGGGCCTTCAAGACTTGAGGAAGGAAAACAAAATTAATTCCCTGGGCATTTGGTCTTATTTTTGTTTTTTTAATCCAATATATCCTGGACATACACCCTTCACTGAGCACTGGAAAACACCTTCTTCAATCCAGAACACCAAGAGGCACTGGTAAATAGGAAGAAAACCACAATCAGTACAAAAGCAGGCAGGCCACCCACCCTTAGCAAGTTAAAAGGCCTCAGGCCTTTCAAAGCTTCCAAAATCCACAGCTCACACTGGTGTACTATCTGATCCAGAGATAACATCAAAGCCCAGGGCCAAACCAAGCTTCTGCTCCAGGAGGATACCAACAAGTGATTTGACCCACGTGCAGCATATTTATATCTATATTAAAAAAAAAAAAAACTTACAAAACTCAACATTTAAAAAACAAATAGAAAACCGACAAAATAGACATTTTACAGAAGAGGACATACAAATGGCTAATAAGCACATAAAAAAGATGCTCAACTTCAATCACTATTAGAGAAATACAAATTAAAACCTCAATAAGTAATCTTTTAAGTACCTATCAGAAAGACTAAAATAAATAACAAAACTAATACCAAGAATACAGAGATACTGGATCATTCATACATTGCAGATGGGAATATAAAATGGTACCTACCACTCTTGGCAAATAGTTTGGCAGTTCCTTAAAAACTAAAAATGGACTTACTATAAGACCCATTCTTGGACATTCATCACAGAGAATGCTGAACATGTGTTCGTTCAAGGCAATTTATTTCTAATAGCCAAAAACTGGAAACTAACCATTGTCCTTCAATGAATGGGTAAACAAGCTGTGATATATTCATAACCATGAAAAACTACTCAGACATTGAAAGGAACAATTAATACACACAATAATGTGGATGTGCCACAAACATCATGCTAGTACCAAAAGGATGAAAGCTACATGATTCCATCAGATTAGTGGCTCCCAGAGGTTAGGTTTTGGAGTAGGGTGATTGAAGGGGTTAGTGTAGTTATAAACAGACAGCACAAAGGAGTCCTGTGGTAATTGTACAGTAAAGTAGCTATTTCTTTTATCTTTTTTAAAATTTTATTTTAGACAAAGCCATCCTCCTGCCTCAGCCTTTTGAGTAGCTGAGACTACAGGCACACGCAACAGAGACTTGGCCATAGTGTGTGTATGACATCTCTCTCTTTCTCTTTTTTAGCTTTTTTAAATTTTTTTTATTTGTTCTTTTTAATAATACATAACAATAAATGTATTTTGACATATCATACGTACATGGAGTATAACTTCCCATTTTTGTGGTTGTGCATGATGTGGAGTTATTATGTTCATATATGAATACATGCCATTGTAAGTTATGTCTGATTGATTCTACTTTCTTTCCCATTCCCATCCCCTCTCCCTTCCCCCTCTCCCGCCTGTTAAATCCAGTGAACCTCTACCTCTCCCTCCCATCTGCCTATTGTGAGTCAGCATTCAGCCTTTGTTTTTTGGGGAATTAACTTATTTTACCTAGTATGAATAGTCTCCAGTTCCATCCATTTATAGGAAAATGTCATTTCATTCTTTATGACTGAGTAATTTTTTGTTTGTGTATATGTACCACATTTTCTTTATCCATTCATCTGTTGAAGGGCACTTAGGTTGGTTCCATAGGTTAGCTATTATGAATTGAGCTGCTATAAACATTGATGAGTTTCTTGACTGCAATCATAGTTACATAAAAATACACTTGATAAAGTTGCATAGACCTATACAATACAAACAAACAATGAGTGCGCGAGTGTGTGTGTATATGATGGAATCTGAATAAGCTTTTACCAATATCAATTGCCTAGTCTTGATAGCATTCTGTTTTACTCAGCTTTTTTGCTCTATGACTAAAAGACCCAACCAGAACAATTGTAGAAGAGGAAAAGTTTATTTAAGGGCTCACTGTTTCAGAGGTCTAAGTCCACAGATAGCTGGCTCCATTCCTCAGGGCTTGAGGTGAGGCTGAAAATCATGGCAGAAGAGTGTGGCAAAAAAAAAAAAAAAGCAGCTCATGCCACAGTCAGGAAGCAAGAGAGAGATCTCCACTTGCCAAACACAAAAATATACACAAAGCCACGCCCCACCTACCGCCACTCAGTTAATCCCATCTGGGGAATTAATTCACTGATTGGGTTAAGGTTCTCACAACCCGATCATTTCCCCTCTGAACCCTCTTGTATTGTTTGGGGAACACCTCACATCCAAACCATAATGCATACAGTAGTTATGCGAGATGTTAACACTTGAATAAAGGGTGAAAGGATTTGGCAGATTTCTTTGTAACTTCCTATAAACCTATAATTATTTCAAAACAAAAAGTTTTAGAAAAATTAAAAAGGAAAAAAGCAGAGTTCATCAGTTTAAGACAGAATCTTGCCACCTAGAAGAAATTTTCTTTAAATACAGATACATAAATAATGTTAAAAGTAAAAAGATGTACCAAGCTAACATTAATCAAAAGAAAACTAAGGAAAAGAGAAAACTAGAGAAGCCATATTAAAATCAAGTGGGTCTCAGAGCAAAAAATATGACCAGAGAGAAAGGGCAATTTTTAAAGGATCAACTCATCAACAGGGTTTAACAATTCTATTCTAAACACGTATCTACCTAATAAAAGAACTTCAAAATGCAGTAAGCAAAAACTGACAATCGAGAGGAATAGACAAAACCATAATACAGCCCTCTTCCAATGATTGATAGTAAATATACAATCAGTAGGTTAGAGTAGAATTGAGAAACACGACTAAAGTTGAACTAACTGATATTTCTGCAGAATGCACATTCTCTTAATGGGCAGAGAGCACTCACCAAAGTGTACTCTGGTGAGTTTTTAAAAAACAAGTTTTTAAATTTCTCAAAGAACCCAAAACCATAAAAAAATGTTCTCTGACCAATAATATCTAGGAAATCCTCAAATATCTGGATATCAGCTCATAACAGACTTCTAAAATCCAATGGATCAAAACAGAAATAAAAAGGCAAATTAGAAAATAATTTTGAAATGAAAATACAACAATACCAAAATCCATGGAATGGAGCTAAAGCGTGTGGAGAAGAGACAAATCTTCATTTCAGAAGACTCCTAAAGAATTTATGTAAGTATTTTACCCTCATGGAGGGAAAGTGTGATTTTTTTTAATAAGACATGATGAAAAGGGCACTTTACTTCTATGATCTTCAGCTAAAAACCCTCTAATCCCACTCTAATCATAAGAAAAGCATCAGTAATACAGTAATGTCCCCAATAGAGGGGCATCCTACAATATACAAGTACAAGTATGCCTCAAAACTAAGGCCATCAAAAAGAAAAGTCTAAGAAAATATAACAGCCAAAAATAGGAACCAAAGAAATAAGAAACTAAATGTAACATAGTAAATATCCTGGATAGGATCCCAGACTGGTCAAAAGACAAGAAGTAAATCCTAAGGAAACCTAGATAATGTATTGACTTTAGCTAATAATAAAGTATCACAATATTGGTTCATTAATATCAAACATCATACTAACATAAAATGTTAATAATAAGGTAAACCGGGCATAGAAACTCTGTACTATCTTCTCAGTTTTTCTGTAAATATTAAAACCATTCCAAAAATAGCCAATTTTTAAAAATTACACTATACCTAGGAAAATTTTAATTTCCCTATCCAAAGTAATTCCTCCTTTTTATGATGTGTCACAGTGTATATGTATTGTTCATGACACAGGTCTCTAACTTTTCTAAGAGTCACATTATTGCAAAAAATCATGAACCACACATCTTTGTGAACTGCCACCTTTCGTTTCATTTCCACCCTAAAATTATAACCTCTTTCCTAGTTTGTAAATAAAATTTTTTATTTGTTTTAATTAATTATACATGAGAGTAGAATACACTTCGGTACATCATATATAATGGAGTACAATTTCTCATCATTCTGGTTATACATGATGTAGAATCCCACTGGTCATATAGTTAATATATGTACACAGGGTAATGTCTGATTCATTCTACTATTCTTCCTACCCCCATACCCCTTCCCCCCCTTCACTCCCCTCTACCTAATACAAAGTAACTCTATTCTTCCCTAACTCCCCCCATTGTAAATTAGCATCTCCATATCAGAGGTAAATAAAATTTTAAATGGCTAAATCAGGAATACGAGATACCTTTCAACTGGGATTTCTTTAAAATTATTCTAGTTTATTATTTCAAACTGATAATTCTTCAACTACATAAAAAACATAGTTATACCAACTAAAATGAAATTTTACTTAAAGCAGTATATTTAGAACAGGGGATCCAAGTGTACTTTCTAGAATCTTATAAGTTCTTATGGAAAATATAATTACATTGCCTAATTACTAAGATGATTTAAATATACCTAATAAAACATTCTCATTACTCATATTTTGATGACTCTATTATCTAAAACCTGCCATGCAATAGCAATTCCCACATTTACCTTCACAACTATACTACTGCTGAGCAAAGCTCCTTTTGGTAGCAAATTATTTATTTCCCAAAACTGAAAGTCAAATGAGATAATGTAAAAAATGAGAGTTTTATACAAGTGCTAATACAGAAAAACTACAGGTGAATGAAGTCAGACAACACATAGTACAGTCATGCCAAAAGAAACTGACCTGTTACAACCCTACCATAAGTCATAAGTCATAAGTCATAACGTGATTCATTATGACTAAATAACATCATCTATTACATTAACATTACTTCCAATTTTTAACTGGCTTTAGTTTGATTTATATTTAATTTATAAATTTATTTTCTAATAGTAGAAAAGAAATGCAATAAAAAATTTTTTAAAAAAAGAAAGGCATAAGGAATTCACTTAGAGATGTCTGAATAAATTTAAGTAACATTTTTATGAAAGTAAACCAATCTAACACATTTTCTGTAGGATTTTTCTTTTTTAATTTGCCCTGGTATAAGACACCGTAAACTCATAAAAGAAAAACTGTGCATGCTCAATATATGGCATAATGAATCCCACTGTCATGTTAAATTATAATGCACCAATAAAAAAGTTTTTTGAAGAGTATCTATTATATTCACTCAAGAATATGTCCAGTGGTGCTTTAGGTTTCACACTTTACTATCTTTAAGGGCACCCTGTAATTTAAAAATTACAAGAAAACTTTGGTTTAGCTAGACATTAACTAATCACAAGGAAAACATGGGTAATATACCAATAGAGGGGAGTCCTACAATATATATGACTCCTTAAAACTAAGCTGTTAAAACTGAAAATTAAAAATAAACTGAAGTACTAACTAATCTGATTTAAGTCCCAGCTTCACTACAACAACCATGGGGTCTTATTGAAGCCACTTAACCCTTCCTGAGCCTCAGTTTCCTCATATATAAGAATACTATCTGTTCTTACTATCTCACATAACCAAGTGTAAGATGAGTAAAACTCATCTTACACTTGGAAACTCATTTTACACTTGGTTATGTGAGGTTGTAAGAACAGATAGTATTCTTATATATTCATATATATATATAAATTTATAAATTAAATACAAATCAAACTAAAGCCAATTAAAAATTGAAAGTTTCATTGTCAATAAATATGCTTTCTCTTCTTTCTAGACAGGAAAGGTCAAACAATATAAACAGTTCACTTCAGAAAAACACCAAGACCTAACAATCGTCATCCCCCAGATTTAAACATTTACTACACAGATAAAACATATCAGATATTCTGATAAATTGAAGAAACACAGAAAGGAAGAAACAATACATACTCTCTCAAAGTATGTGTGCTGGCACTTAAGACAATTTGAGAACATTATCACAAATACCATTAAGAAATGTGTAGTACTGCCAAAGTGCGGTGGCTTGAGGCTGAGGCAGGAAGATGGGGAATTCAAAGCCCCTTAGCAATTTAGCAACTCAGTGAGGCCCTGTCTCTAAATAACATATTTAAAAGGGCTAGGGATGTGGCTCAGTGGTTAAGCACCCCTGGGTTCAATCCCCAGTACCAAAAATATAGGGGGGTGTGGGTGTTTGTGTAGTACAACAGAAACCCTAAATACCTGGCCAAATGGGAAGTCAAATTGCTTTAAAGTTATTCAAATGCAAGTTACAAGTAATATAATAATCCCTTACTGGACATCTATTACGTGGCAGGCAGTGTGCTAGGCAGGTATACCTGATTCTCCACTAAACAAGAAAGACCATGCCACTTCTGTAATCCCAGCAACTCTGCAGGCTGAAGCAGGATGATCCCAAGTTGGAGATCCGCCTTGGCAACTTAGTGAGACCCTATCTCAAAGTAAAAACAGCCTGGGCTGTAGCTCAGTGGTAAAAACAACTCTGGGTTCAAACCCCAGCATCAAAAAGAAAAGAAAGTAAATAAGACAGACCTTATGTATCCTCACAGAAACAGTAATCAAGCAAGGAAGACAAAATTTAAAAGAGACACATGGCAGGACAGAGAAACAGTGTACCACTGAAGTATATAGTATTAGGAGAAGGACAATCTAAGGAAACATACATTAGGAAGAAAAATGCATTTTCTCTTTTTAAACATTAAAAAGAATCAAAGGATTGGGAGACATTTATTTTTTTAAAAAAAAGTATTGGTAAATAACTGAACACTGATACTTTAACTCTTATTTCCTCCCCTCAATATTATTACAAAACCCACATTTGACTTAGACCTACCTTGTTATAGTATAGCATTTGTCAGGCTCTAGTCATAGGTGCACTAGTATTCCTCCCCAAAAAGAATACAGGTATTCCTTAAATTTACATCATAAATTTAAAATATCATAAATCAAAAATGCACTGCAGCCAGGGTATGTCATATGTAATCCCCGCTACTTGGGAGGCTAAGGCAGGAGGATCATTTGAGCACATGAGTTCTTAAGACCAAATTGGATAACACAGAGATTGGGTCATTAAAAAAAATTTTTTTTAACTTCACCAGGTTAATCTACCACAAATCCCAACCTCACAGCACAGCATACTGTAGGACATAAGTTGTTTCCTCCTAATGGCCATGTGGCTAACTGGGAGTAGGTCTTGCTACTACCACATCCTGAGAGGGTCATACTATTTCACCACTAGCCCAAGATAAGATCAAAATTCAAAGTATTGTTCTAGTAAATGTGTATCACTTTCCCACCATCAAAGTTAAAAAAAAAAAAAAAAATGGGGTGGGGGTTGGGAATGAACTGAGGGGCTTTTTTTTTTTTTGGAGACAGGGCCTTGTCACACTGGCCAGACTGGCCTTGAACTTGCAATCCTTCCTGCCTCATTCTCCTGAGTTGCTGGGATTACAGGCATGTACCACCAAACCCAACAAAGTTTAAAAAAATTGTAACTGTGAACCATCATAAGTCAGGGATGTCTTTTCTAGCCTGCCTGGCTCACAATAAACATGAAATGTATATTTATGTAAGATCCCCCAGTTCTTTACAGGGGATGGAAAAGCAAAATTTATCAGATTAGCTGTGCCTCTCTTTTAGAATAAAAAGCTGTCTTTGTGAAAACTAACCAACATTTCTCCTCTCCAACAAAAGTGAGAGCACAGATCCAAGGCCAGCCATTGGTACCAAAGAATGATGAACACAAACAGTAAACCAGGCTAGGTCTCAGAATTTGAGAAGTGTTACTTTTCTAGCACTGGAACTGAGGCATATCATTTTTAGCTACAGTGTTAACATTTCCAAAACTACACCTTCTATTCTTTCCTCCTTTATTTATTTAAACACACACACACACACACACACACACACACACACACAACAAAAAATTCATGACCAGCAATATAAAGAGAAAAGATTAAGGTAAATAACAATTTTTCCACATACTCACATACTACCACCTCACATAGAATATTTATATTAAGCAGATGGCTAATGTCAAGAACAAAACTCAGAGCTAAGTTCAATGTTTAGAAAGCATCCATAATGTGTTACCTGACTAAAGCAGTTGTCTAGGTTCTGGAAAAGCCTAGCCAGCTGCAGGTGTTTCTGTCAACACAGCATATAGTAGGATAAATAAGACTATCTTAACCTAGATTTACCACTATGAAAAATTATCCCAATAAGATATGTAAGACAGTGGCTTGACTTTGGCCACAATGTGCTCTCACCTCAGACACACTCTACAGGGGTATCCAGTATTATGCTCATTCCAAGCTAGCTTTGCTAAGGCCACCCACTTAGTTCAACCACTCAGGAAAACATACCAAACAAGTAGTAGTATGTTATTTTAGAGAAAATCTTAAACTACATCTGACTGTTTTCTAGAAGTAAATCACTTACAAACTTTTGTTACAGGTACTTTTGTTAGTACTGCAGTTAAGTAAAAGATCTGCAGTCTCACAGCTAGTAAGTGACAAAGTACTGGGATGGGAACACAGAAGATATGAAAAAGGAAAATCTAAAAATGTTTCTGAAACCTACCTGCATCAGAAATAACTACCCACTCCTTTCTGTCAATTCCACCAAGTGACACCTTTCTTACAATTCACTCTGGATACAATGCTCTTCCTAGAATCTTTTAATCTAAAAAATATATCTGAGACATAAAGAACTCCTGCATACACAAGACGTCATTTTAACATATTCTTGTTCACCAGAGTATTACAATTGTTAATTATTAGCAACACTATTAACTGCTAAGCACTGTGCATTTTACATGTATTACCTCATTCAATTCACACAAACCTATGAAATAAGTGAAAGTATTATTTTACATCAAATGAGGAAATAAGGCTGAGATGCTATAGGACTTACTTAAAAAGCAGATAATATTGTACAGTTTGGGACTTATTCTTAACCACAGTCATGTATTAATTCACCTCCAGGTGGCAAAAATGCTATCTTATTATAATCAAAATGCAGGGTGAAAAGACAATGACAATCAAAAGTGGACAAAAGCCATTAGGAAATAAAACTGCTCTTAAAATTTTAGTGCCGGTTTTAAAATAAGCTGCTTTTTTCCTTAGGTCTCTGAAAGCTTTGGGACCTAGTATAGATATTCTCCTAAACAGTCCTTTCCACAAATGTCTTCCTCAAACCTCTCTGTTCAGTAGCTCATTTAGACTCCTATGGTAAGCAACTTGAAATAGTTGCAAGTGAACAGAGATTTACCTACCTAGCATTCTGAAGCAGTATTTTTCTAAACCATTACTTTTTTTTGATTGGGGGGAACTTCATGATTTGTGTAAACGCATTTCTTCCTTCCCACATAATGGGGGGGGGGGGGCTGCTCTAAATGTATGTGAAAGAAGTAAAAGCAATCTTCATTCCTATGTTTTACATGAGAATGAGATGTTCCAATGGGCAGATTTGAAAACAACTGAAAGCTTCCAATACAGCTACATTTGGGGTTTTTGTTTTTTAAAACTCAGTATTGAACCAAGGTGCACTTTACACACTGAGCTATATCCCCAGTGCTTGCTTTATTTTGAGACAGGGTCTCACTAAATTGTTGAGAATGGCCTCAAACTTGCAATCTTCGTTCCTCAACTTCCAAAGTCACTAGGATTGTAGAATTAAGGCATGTGCCACCATACCCAACCTACAGTGGCCTAACAGATACATTTTTAGGATCTCACGAAAATTTCCAAGTGTGGACAAAACAATTAAACTATTCTTTGGTTAAAGAAATAATCATTAAGAAAAAAATAGTTATGCCGTGCAGTGGCATACGCCTGTAATCCCAGCAGCTCAGGAGGCTGAGACAGGAGGACTGCAAGCCCAAAGCCAGCCTCAGCAATGGTGAAGTGAGAACCTGTCTCTAAAAATACAAAATAGGGCTGGGGATGTGGCTCAGTGGTTGAGTGCCCCTGAGCTCAATCCCCAATACCAAAAAAAAAGGAAAGAAAGAAAAAAAAGTTATTAGGGATGGGGATGTGGCTCAAGCGGTAGCGCGATCGCCTGGCATGCGTGCGGCCCAGGTTCGATCCTCAGCACCACATACAAACAAAGATGTTGTGTCTGCCGAAAACTTAAAAAAATAAATATTAAAAATAAAATTCTCTCTCTCTCTCTCTCAAAAAAAAAAAAGTTATTAGGCTGTGATATTCTAATAAAACAAGGCCACAGGAAATTCACCCTAAACAGCTACAAACTTGCTATGCTTTTATCTCCTTTATTCTTTTTATGCAGTCATCTGTTGTTTTTCACTACTATATGATATCAGAATAAAAGCATCTGACAATGTCTCTCCTAATTCACAAGTTCTACTATTCTGCAGAACAGAAAACCAAATAAATAGCCATCCTTAATGACCATCATCTGAAATAAAAATGAATAAACTCACTACATGGACTGAGAGATATGCGTTGGCTTAGAGACCTTGTCTTTTTGTCTTACTTATTTCACAATACATTCCAGAAAATTGAGAATGGTGAACAAAGGTCCTCTGGTGTAGATAACATAATAAAAAAATTGTTGAACGGGAGGATTCAAGGGTGACAGCAAAGATAAAGATAAGCTATTAAATGAAAACTATCAGAGTAACTACCATGCAAATAAAACAATAAAGATGAGACTGAAAATCCAGAGAGTTTTAACCATTATGAGACATATCAACAGCCAAATGGACAAATTCATACACTTGTATATTGGAATGCTATTCAACAATAAAACAAAGTAATACTACACAAAAATCAATAATGATGAATCTCAAGTGTATTGCTAAGCAAAAATAGGCAAAGAGTACATCCTTTATGGTTCCATTATATAAAATACAAAAATATGTAAAAAAAAAATAATAACCTATAATAACAGAAGCTAGTGTAGTGGTTACTTTGGGTGGGGAGAACAGAAGTGACAACTGTGAAGAAGAAACAGGTGCTTCTGGGACACAAAGACTGTTCCATTTCCTAATCTGGGGTGGCATTTACAAAACCCGTAAACCATATGGTAATTCATTGAATAGCACACTTTTGATGGGTGAACTTAAATGTGTCCACATTACACTTCAACACAAATTAGTTTACTTAAAAACAAAAATTGTTAAGCAAGGAATTTCTGGTTAGGCAATTTGAATAATTGAGTTTGTCTCTGCTCCCTCCCAACGCCTCTAAACTAAATGTGAAAGAATTAAACGATAGCACACCTTAAAAACAAAGTATGACAGATTATATTCTCCAAAAATGGTCACAATATCCTCCATATCACATGATTTTCTGCAGTGTGACCTAGCCACTTCCCCATCAAGAGATGGGAATTCCTGTCCCCTCCCCTAGAATCTAGATGTCCTTGTGATGTCACAAGAGAAGAAACCATCTTGGAAATAAACACTACAGCCCACTGTTTCATTCTCCCTCTGCCATGAGTTAACATAGCTGAAGTCCCAAACATGTGAAACAGAAAGGAGACATCCCTACAGTACCCTTTCCAAATTTCTGACCCACCAATCCTGAGAACATAATAAAGTTAAGGTTTGTTATGCAGCAAGTAAAAAAAAAAAGAAAGAAAGAAAGAAGAAGTAACAGTTCCTAGTCAATAAATTAATTCTGAAAGACAAAAAGGAGATGAAATAACAAGTATCTAAGATTCTGCCAAGAAATCACAAGCCCCCATTCAAGCAGTAGAACCCTGAAAATACTAAGAAATGATGGAAGAGGTTGAAAAGAAGAGGATTGGTGAAAAACATTAAATGGTAATTGGTTAGATCTCTAGACCTGGTGCTCCAGATTAGGTTGCCAGGGAACTGTTCCTCCTTTATTACCTTGTCCCCAATCTCAACAAAAGACCAAACAATTAACTCAACAGGGATGCTGAATAAAAACAGAAACACAAATGGTGAGGAATGGCCCATAATGTAGTCCCTTCCCCAATTTAGCTACCAAAACTCTAGTTACCAGGCTTATGCTGGGTTTTCTTTGTTGTTGTTTTTGTTTTGTTTTGTTTTTTTGGTACTGGAGATTGAACCACTGAGATACATCCACAGCCCTTTCTGAGACAAGGTCTTGCTAAATTGCGCAAGCTGGTCTCTAACATGCTATCTTCCTGCCTCAGCCACCCAAGTTGCTGGGATTACATGCATGTGCCACTGCACCTAGCTCAGGTTTATGTTTCTTATAACCCCAGAATCAGAATCCTGGAATTTCCAGAATGCCAGTTATCTAATAGGCCCAGTGGCCTACACAGCAACAGCAGTCTATGATTTTAAAAATTTTAAAAAACACCTGGAAGGACTGATAATTACTTAATATGTTTGACATGAATGAGAAAGGAATACCAAACTAAAACAAAAAGCTAATCCATGACTCAAAACAAAATCTGTACATGAAAAGTTGCCATAGTGAACACTACTTACTTATATAGTCTTATTCCAAACACTGATTAAACACAAAACATTTCAGAGGAGAAGGGAAATACAAATAGAAAG
Organism: Callospermophilus lateralis; assembly: GCF_048772815.1. Taxonomy (NCBI): domain Eukaryota; kingdom Metazoa; phylum Chordata; class Mammalia; order Rodentia; family Sciuridae; genus Callospermophilus; species Callospermophilus lateralis. Next base: position 30,954,212 of record NC_135325.1, on the reverse strand, counting down.
GTTGGATGGGAAGAAAGTTATCTTCTGTAGTAAACAACAGTCTAAAATTGAAAAAAAAAATTCAAGAAATACCAGCATTGGCAATATTAAATGTAATGAGAAGAGCTAAAGGAATGAAATGTGGATTACCTTTAGAGAACAGAAGTATTATTTTATTTAAACATAAAACTGCACACTATATGAATTATATAACATTAACAATGCTGCTACTAACTTTTTAAAAAGTTAATTAAATTTTAAAAAGAAATATTATTCTAGGGGTTCAAAGAACAACTGGTTCTACCTCTATAGGTTAAAGGAAAGCTTCAGAACAAGAGAAAGTCAGAGGGAATTTAAGAAGGGTTATGTATAAAAAGTTATATGGAGGCCCAAATACAGGGTCATCAAATCCCAATCATCAATAGGAAGAAATCAAAGGTTTTTTAGTCAAAGTTATAACTGAAGGGAGGGGAGTACAGAAAATGATCCTCTGAAAAGACCAAAACCTAACCAAAAGTGTTAGGTTCCTGTATATCCAAATAAAGTACAAGATAGTAGGAAAAAAATCCCAGTCACAGATACAAGCATGTATGTGTACGTATACATGTATTTCGCTCTAATTCTTAGTCATAAACTTATTTTTAAATGGTTTTAAGTACTTTACAACCATGTACTTTAAGTGTTACATTATTTAAGGGGGGGGGGGGACAGCAAATTAAGGCCAGGCCACAGCAGCACATCTATAATCCCAACTACTTGTAGGCTAAGGCAGGAGGATCAGAAGTTCAAAGCCAGCCTCAGCAACTTACCAAGACTCAAAATTTAAGAAAATGAAAGAATCAGGGATGCAGTTCAATGGTAAAAGTTCCCTGGGTTCAGTCCCCAGTACCAAAAAACAGAACAAAAGAAAAAAAAATCCCTACAAGTTAAAAAAGCAATTCATAAAAAGCTAAACAAGAAAATAAAATTAATAAACCTTACTGTATAAAGCCAGTTGATAACATAACCAGAAACAAAATAATTATTTTTGGCTGGGTGTTGTGGCACACCCTATAATCTTAGCAGCTCAAGGCTGAGAGGCATGAGGATGGAGAGTTCAAAGCCAGCATCAGCAATTTAGCGAGGAACTAAGCAACTTTGCGAGACCCTGTCATTGAATAAAATACAAAAAGGACTGGGGATGTGGCTCAGTGATTAAACACCGGAGTTTAATCCCCAGTACCAAAAAAAAAGAAAGAAAAACGTTACTGTCTAGTGGTGCTGTGTTTGTTGTCTCCATTCAGCAGTTCAGCAAAGAACTGAATAACAGGACACAGAGATAGCAAGCAAGAAGTAGGTTTATTGCAAAGATGACAGAGATATCAAGATAGACTTTTCTAAAGAGAAGGGGCCCCAGAACTGGGAATCCAGTAGGGGAGTTATGGCTTAACTCTTTTTATGGTCTCTGGAATTTCCTCCTTTCCTTATCTTCTCCCCGGTCCACAAGCTCCTATTATTGATTGGTGCTCCCTCTATCCACATTTTACGGTTTTTTAAAATAATTTATTTATTTACATATTTTTAATGTAGTGCTGAGGATCAAACCCAGTGCCTCACACATGCTAGGCAAGCCCTCTACCACTGAGTCACAACCTGGGTCCCTGCTTTAGTTTTTCTATTGGATCCCCTGCTTAGGAGCATGAGTACATTAGTGTCTGTCTAACTGGATCCCCACTTGAGTCCGCAAGCACTTTTTTTTTTTTTTTTTTTTTTTTTTTGAGACAGAGAGAGAGAGAGAGAGAGAGAGAGAGAGAGAGAGAATTTTTTAATATTTATTTTTTAGTTTTCAGTGGACACAACATCTTTATTCTATTTGTATGTGGTGCTGAGGATCGAACCCAGCGCCCCGCGTATGCCAGGCAAACACACACATGCCAGGCAAACGCGCGCATGCCAGGCAAATGCGCTACCACCTGAGCAACATCCCCAGCCCCCACAAGCACTCTGGTCAACCAGGAAATTGACCTCATCAGAAGACCCTCTCCATGCTTCTTTGTTCTGACTCTGCCCCTAGTCTCCTCACTAGCCATCATGCCCTGACTGTCTAAACCCTTCTACATCTCCCTCAAAAAGAAAAAATTATTTGAGGAATTTTTAAATTGACCAGATGCTCCCAGGGAACTATATCCTAAGAACAAAAAGAACTACAAAAAAATCTTCATGCTACAGTGAGCAACCATGCAATTCATGCTAGTCTTGGTATTGTTATTTTAATACTGTTAACATATGCAGTGTGTGATAAAGCAATTAAGTAATTATGCCGCTGTTTTTGAGAACTAAAATGCCCAACATAGTATACATTTTAAATTGATGACAAAACATTGTAGTCCTGAATTTGAACTGAAATGTCTATTTAAAATCATAATTTAGCCGAGTTCGGTGGCACACACCTACAATCCCAGCAGCTCAGCAGGCTGAGGCAGGAGGAGTTCAAGTTCAAAGCCAGCCTCAGCAACTTAGTGAGACCATAGCAACTTAGTGAGACCCTGTCTTTAAACAAAACATTTTTTTTTTAAAGAAGAGGCTGGGGATGTGGGTCAGAGGTTAAGCACCCCTGGATTCAATCCCTGATATCATAATTTATTTTATCTTTAAGGAAATGAAAAGTAACATTGGCAAAAATGGTTGAGTATGAACCTCCAATAACTCTTCTCCAGTGAAAAAAGCAGTTAAATGCTGTCAAAATTAACTTGGGGGGGGGGAGTGTATGGAGATAGATATGTTGGAGAATTGAATCCAGGGGTGTGTGTGTGTGTGTGTGTGTGTGTGTGTGTGTGTGCGCGCGCGCGCGCACACACCTATAAAAACAGCAGAGAGAGCAGGTAGAGGCTGAAGCTCCTTCAGAGCCTCATTCCTCCCCCAAAATTATAATTTGATCTGTGTGATGTTTCCCTGGAAGACCCCACTTGCAGGGCTATTCCTACTTGACTTAAATAAAGCTCATTACATGTGAAAAATTTACTCCAGGGTTATTTGTCAAATATAATTCCAGGGAATTCTTTGACTTCAGGGCTGGATGAAATAGAGGCTAACAACTGGAATAAACAATAGACTAATCAAAAACTTTAGAAGAAAAAGCAGGAGAATGAGGGGCTGGGGATGTGGCTCAAGGGGTAGGGCGCTCGCCTGGCATGCGTGCGGCCCGGGTTCGATCCTCAGCACCACATAGAAACAAAGATGTTGTATTCGCCAAGAACTAAAAAAAATAAATAAATATTTAAAAAAAAAAAAAAAAAAGCAGGAGAATGAGATGTCTTTCTCAAAGACTGACAGACTTTCCAGGTAGTTATGGAAATTTCTCTCTAATACTAGCTAAAAGCTAAGATAAAAAAAACTTCACTGGTAATAGGCAACAAAGCATAGAGACTTTACAAAATTAGTTCAATAGAGTCACTAAAAAAAAGAATCAAGGGGTTGGGGTTGTGGCTCAGCGATAGAACACTCACCTAGCATGTGCGAGGCCCTGGGTTCAATCCTCAACACCACATGAAAATAAATAAAATAAAGGTATTGTGTCTAACTACAACTAAAAAATAATTTTAAAAAAAAGAAAAAGAAACAAGTAGAACAAACTAACAAAAGCAAAAGCTACAGTGCAGAGGAGACATTTGACATTCAGTGTTACTACCTTGTATTAAAGTGTCCCAGTTTTCAAGCAAAATTTTTTTTTAATTTTTTAAGATATTCATAGGAACAAGAAAGTAAGGTCTATCCACAGAACAGAATGACAATCAATGCAAACTGTCCCAGAGGAAAACCCAGATGATGGGCTTTTAGACAAGAATTTAAAAGTCAGCTATTGGGGCTGGCTTGTGGCTCAGCAGTAAAGCGCTCACCTAGCATGTGGGAGGCCCTGAGTTTGATCCTCAGCACCACACAAAAATAAATCAATAAAGGTATTTGTCCAACTACAACTAAAAAATAAATATTAAAAATAATAATAATAAAATAAAAGTCAGCTATTATGAAAATGCTCCAAAAACTAAGGTAAAATTAATGCCAAAAAAACTAAAGGAAGTCAATGTTACAAAGAACAGAATATATAAATAAACGAAGAGAAATCATATTTTACAAAGACCAAAGAGAAATAGAAAGCATAATAACCAAAATGAAGAATTCACTAATGAGGTTCAACAGCAATAAACTTGGAAAGAGATCAACTGAAATCATCCAGTGAAGAAACAGAATGGAAAAATAAGAAATGAAAAAAGGGCCTTGTTACTTGTATAACACCACAAAGTATAAAAAACATGGATAACTTTAGTTGCAGAAGGAAAGAAGATTAAGAAAGAATATTTAAAGAAATAATGGCTGAAACACACCTATAATCCCAGCTCTCTGGGAGGCTGAGGCAGAAGGATACCAAGTTTGAAACTGGCATGGGCAATTTAGTGAGAACCTGTTTCAAAAATAAAGAATAAAAAGGGTTGGGAATGCAGCTTAATGGTAGGGCACCCCTAGGTTTAAGCCCCAGTACCAAAAAGAAAAAAAAAAAAAAGGAAGGAAGGAAGGGAGAGGAAAAGAAGAAGAAAGACAGGAAAAAAGGCAGGCAGAAAAACTTACCAAATGTCATTTTTTTTAAATTTAAAAAAAAATTCAATTATAAAAAGCTCAATGAACTCAAAATACATAAAGCTCAAGGAGCTCTATCTACATTACGATACATTATAGTCAAAACTGTCAAAACAGAGAATCTTGAAAGCAACAAAAAAAATAACTCATCACATGCAAAGGATCCTGAAAAGATTAATACCCGATTTCTTCATCAAATAACACAGAAACCAGAAACCAATGGGATGACATGTTAAAAGTGTTGAAAAGAAAAAAAAAAAAAAAGTCAGTCAAGAATTCTAAATCCAGCAAAACTATCCTTAAATATGAAGGATACATTAAAAGAGCGTACTACAGGGATACTGCCACATCGATGTTCATAGTAGCACAATTCACAATAGCTAGACTGTGGAACCAACCCAGATGCCCTTCAATAGATGAATGGATAAAAAAAATGTGGCATTTATACACCATGGAGTATTACGCAGCACTAAAAAAAAATGACAAAATCATGGAATTTGCAGGGAAATGGATGGCACTAGAGCAGATTATGCTTAGTGAAGCTAGCCAATCCCTAAAAAACAAATACCAAATGTCTTCTTTGATATAATGAGAGCAACTAAGAACAGAGCAGGGAGGAAGAGCAGGAAGAAAAGATTAACATTAAACAGAGACATGAGGTGGGAGGGAAAGGGAGAGAAAAGGGAAATTGCATGGAAATGGAGGGAGACCCTCATTGTTATACAAAATTACATATAAGAGGTTGTGAGGGGAATGGGAAAATAAACAAGGAGAGAAATGAATTACAGTAGATGGGGTAGAGGGAGAAGAGGGGAGGGGAGGGGAGGGGAGGGGGGATAGTAGAGGATAGGAAAGGTAGCAGAATACAACAGTTACTAATAGGGCATTATGTAAAAATGTGGATGTGTAACCGATGTGATTCTGCAATCTGTATTTGGGGTAAAAATGGGAGTTCATAACCCACTTGAATCTAATGTTTGAAATATGATATGTCAAGAGCTTTGTAATGTTTTGAACAACCAATTAAAAAAAAAGACAACCAGATAAACAAAACTTGAATTTATCACTAGCAGACGACCTGCACTACAAGTACTATGAAAGGACATCGTTCAATTTGAAATGAAAGGATACTACACAATAACTAAAATCCACAAGAAAAAAAAAAAAGAAGAAAAAACTCAAGTTCCAGTAAAATTTACTATCCAGAGCTATGGTTCAAATATGTACTCCCAAAATTCATGTTGAAACTTAATCCCCAATGTGGTAGAATCAAGATGTGATGAGGCCTTTAGAAAGTGATTAAGTTATAAGGACAGAACCATCATGAATGGGATTAATGACCTTATAAAAGAGGTGAAAGGGAATTGGTGGTCCCTTTTGGCCTGCTGCCATCCATCTTATAAAGCCATGGCAACAAAGTACCATCTCCAAAGCACACAGCATGTGTCTTCAACAGATATTAAATCTGCTGGTCCCTTGATCCTGAACTTCCTAGTCTCCAGAATTATAAGAAACAAAGTTCCATTATTTATAAATTATGTGTTCTATGGTATCTTCTCACAGCAGTACAAATGCACTGAGACACCAGGTATCAGGTATTTCCTTTGTTAAAACTTTTTTCTTACACTTTTTCTCCCAGGTGACTTAAAAGATACTCCATTATTTGTATACTAATGAAATCAAGTTGCTATTATTCAGAACTAGATTGTTTTAAACTATGATTTCCAGAAAAACCATGTTAAAAAATAAGTACATGGTAAAATAAACAAAATGTGAATTAAGACTGTACACTGAAAAAATTGTAACACCAAAAACATAGAAATGGAGTAATAAAGAACAAAACCAATGGAAAACAAATAGTAAAAAGATAGATGTAAATCCGTTCTTCAATCATCACATAAAATGTAAATTAACTAAACACTCTTACAATTAAAAGGCAAATATTGACAGAATGGATTTTTACAAAGCATGGCCCAACTATATGCTTTCTAAAAAGGACACACTTTGGACTCAAGGACAAAACCAGGTGAAATTAAAAAGATTATAAGAAATATGTAACACATAAACAATAACCAAAATATAGCTGAAGTAGTTACACTAATATCAGATATACTTAGGAGATGAAAACTGTTACTTGGAATAAAAAATATTCTATAAAGACAAAAGGATCAATTCATCAAGAAGACATAACAATTTTTTTTTAAAGAGAGAGAGAGAGAGAGAGAGAGAAAATTTTAATATTTATTTTTTAGTTTTCGGCGGACATAACATCTTTTGTTTGTATATGGTGCTGAGGATCAAACCTGAGGCGCACGCATGCCAGGCAAGCGCACTACCAATTGAGCCACATCTCCAGCCCAGAAGACAACAATTAAAAACAAATGCCACGGGGTTGAGGTTGTAGCTCAGTGGTAGAGCACTTGCCTAGCACATGTGAAGCACTGGGTTAGATCCCTAGCAACACATAAAACTAAAAGTAAACAAAATAAAGGTATTATGTCCATTCATAACAAAAGAATATTTTTAAAAAAAAATGCATGGCAGAGCTCAAAAAAGAAGCAAAGCTGAATTTAAAAAAAAAAAAATTCAACAGTAATAGTTGGAGACCTAAACACTACACTTTCAATAATCAACAAAATAACTAGACAGTAGATCACAAACCCACAAGACCTAAAAGTCATCTATAGAACATACCCTCCAACAAGAACAGAATATATATTCTACTCAAATACAGATGGAACATTCTCTAGGAAAGAACATGTTAGGCTGTGAAATAAGCCTCTGTAAATTTAAAAGGATTAAAATCACAAAAGCTATGATTTCAGACCAAAATGGAATGAGTCAATAAGAGGAAAAAATTTAGGAAATCAAATATATAGTAATTAACACACTTCAAAATAATTAATGGATAAAAAAATGTACAATACTAAACCATTCCACAAAATTATGGTTAAACATAATACACACAATAAAAAACTCACTTCTTAACAGAATAAATGGCCTAACAATCTTTATTCCAGGAAGATTTTTCTCTAATTAAAAAAAAAAAGCTTCAGGTTCCATATAAATTATAACAAATTCAAAAGATTAGCAAAAAGGAAGGACAAAGTTATAGAATTTCAGAGCTGGAGTGAATAATAAAAGCACCCCCCCATTTTAAAATTGTATTATTTTATTACATATACGTTGTTGAAATTATAGTTAATCCTCTGCCTAATAAGGACTAATGCTCCCCTACATTTAATAAGTTCCTTGTCAATTCACCTGAAATTCACAGGGTAACATCTACACATACCATCTGTTCTTCTCCTTCCTCAAAACTTTTGAACCACTTTGTCTCAGACATTTTTAAGTGTTTAAGGTGTTTGGGAAAGACATTTTGATTTCTTGGTCTTAATATGGTGAAAAGAGCAGAATGTATTGGTGTATTTGAGCATAAGAAATTTAAAAGTAATGCCATTAGATGGCAAACCAGAACAGTGACATTCTGCTGTAATGCATCTTATCTTTCAGTTTGTTTCTTGGCATGTGAATGTGTATTTCCTTTAAAGAACAAGAGAAAATATTCAAAGTTCAAAAGTAAACACTATAGTTATATTTAAATCTTCTACCCAAAATAATACACCTGATATAAGGAAATGGCTTTATAATAAGGATAATGTTGTGATCACTGGTGATTGTGTCGGAAGTCAAGATTTTTCTAAAATTTAATGCTTTCAGACTTACTGAAATCATGTGGCCCAATAACTTGAGGCAAAAATTTTCACTAACAAAGCTTGATTTATACACAAGTCAATGGAAGACTTCAAGTTCCATCAAAATGAAGTAGCTTCATTCCTACCAAGTCCTCCCTCTTATAACTAAAATAATCCTGGAAATAATACAAGAAACAAGCATAGAAAGTATCTGAAAGATGGGCCAAGCTTGGTGATCTTACACCATCTACCCAACTACTCAGAAGGCTTAGGTGGGCTATGGGCTGGGCTCAGTGGCACACACCTATAATCCCAGTGGCTTGGGAGGCTGAGACAGGAGGATCAAGAGTTCAAAGCCAGCCTCAGCAAAAGCAAGGCACAGAGCAACTCAGTGAGACCTGTCTCTGAATAAAATACAAAATAGGGCTGGGGAAGTGGCTCAGTGGTCAAGAGCCTCTGAGTTCAATCCCCAATACCCAAACAAGAAAAAGGTGGGGGGACTGGGACTGAGCTCAGCAGTTAAGAGCATGCATGACGCCCTAGGTTCAATCCCCAGTTTTGTGTGTGTGTGTGTGTGTCAGAGAGTTTTTCCTGGAAAGAAAGCAGCAGACTTTCTAGAGACCTCAGAACTTGAGGAATAACAAAGCAGTGAGTTCCCTCAGCTTTCTTGTTGCCTCCCACTTTTCTAGGACAAGGTACCACTTCAGAAATCCCTAGTAGTAAAGGGGAGAGAGTGGAGGTATAGAACAAAACCAAAGGGCTGGGAAAAAGAAGCTTAACAATAGAAACATTTTTGGAAAAGCCACCCCTGCCCTACAAACAATAATGGAAAATACACACACACACACACACACACACACCCTCTAGTTTCAATGGGGTTAAGCTTATAGCTAATGTTATATGTACATATACATACACAACCCACCACAAAGCAGAAAATGGTATTTTTATTCCCCCACCAGGTGGTATTTGCAGGGCAGAATACAGAGGAGATTTTACACCATCTACCCAGATAAAGCAGGCTGTGGTTCTTGAAGCCCCTATCAGGGTAGTGTGGGCTGAGCAAAACAGGCTACTCATCTTCCATTCCCCACACAAGGGTACTATAATTTCCCTGACAAGAAAGTATAGGTGGAGCTGAGCAGGAAGCTAATGTTCCAGGCCCCACAGAAGTAGAGGGATGTTCCAATCCCCTTCCAGGGTTGGTGGCAAAGCTAAATGAGTTGATTTTCCTTCCATAATGCACCCAGTAAAGCAAGTGGTGCTCTGATTCACACATTTAAGGTAATGCAAGTAGGATCCAAAGGCAAGTGAGGTTACCAGCAGCAAGGAGACTTAACAAAGCTATGTAAAGCAATCTGTCACCAGCACCCTTTACCATCACCACAGCCTCACACACAGGTTTGGTGTCAACAGGGTCCCAATAAGGAACTGAACCTGCACCCCTATCCAGCATCAATAAGGCAGTATGCGATGGAGTCAGTCAGCATTCCATTCTCCCCTTCCCTCACCAACCACCAAGGAGGAACCATTTGGGTCGGGGGCTGAACTTCCACACCTACCTAGCAAGGAGACTGAATGAAGCAGTGTAAGAAAGAATAGCCCACAATCAGCTTCAGCTTTTCTCTCAGTGGTACCCAAGGTACCACTGGCATGAGCTTCCACTCCCCACCTGACGTGAACTAGAGGGAACTACTAAGAGGTAAGAAATTTCTGCCCCACTCTGTAACATCAGAATGGTAAGAGATGGCCCTCAACTTCTCTCTTGCAGAGTAGCAGCACAGCCCATTAGGAAGTTGATCTTATACCTCTCAAAGGCAACAAGGCGGCATAAACTTGTGCCCAATGTTTGCTGGGAAAATGTCAGTGAGGGTAAGGGGAGAGCTGAACTTCCATTCCACTAACTTACATCAAGTCTTGGAATGAATCAGTTCCCCACTTTTCCAGGTTAACTGTTGGCAGGACCCAGTGAGAAGCTGAATATACACACCCATCTAGCCCTTGCCCTACACCTCAACAAAGGGACTGATTACCATAAAAAACAGGATCCAGAGTTCTCATAACATGCTGAATGTCCAGGGTACAACAGAAAACACACACAGTACCAAAACCAGTAAAGTATAACATGAATGAATAGAAACAACAAACACTGACAATGGGGTCTTTTTTAGTTACTTGACAAGAACTTTAAAGTAGTCAACAAAATACTTCAAACAAGTAATTACAAATGGTCTTGAAACAACAGAAAATCCTAGCAAAGAAAGGGTATTTAAAAGAACCAAATGGAAATTACAAACTAAGAAACACAATAACCAAAATAAAAAGTCTCTCAATGGGCTTAACAAAAGAGTGAAAATGACAGATGATATAGTCAGTGAGCAAATCGATGGAATTCAGCCAATCTAAACAGTGAAAACAAATGAAAAGAACCTCAAGAACCTACAGAACAAAAAGAAAAGAGCTAAGATTCTTCTCAGAGACCCAGAAGATGAGAGAGAATAGACTGAAAAGTATTGCCAGCCACAGTAAGCCAGGCATGCCTATAGTTCCAACTATTCGGGAGGCTGAGACAGGAGGATCAGAAAGTTCAATGCTAGACTGGGCAACTTAGCAAGACATTGCTCAAAATTTTAATAAGTAAGAAAATACATAAATAAATAAATTTTTAGAGGGTTTGGGAATTTGGCTGTGATAGAACACTTGCTTATCATGTGCAAGGTCCTGGGTTTGATCCCCAGTACCATGAAAGGAAAAAATGTATTCAAATTTGGTAAAACACAGTATACACAGATGTAAAAAAAACAAATGAGTGAGGTTGCTGGGGTTGTGGCTCAGCAGTGGAGTGCTCGCCTAGCACGTGCAAGGCCCTGGGTTCAATAAATAAAGATATTATGTCCAACTACAACTAAAAAAAAAAGTGAGTGAGCAACCAATAAAGCAAAAGACAACAACACCAAGATATATTCTAATTACACTTTTGAAAACTAAAGACAAAAAATACATTGTTTATAGGGAAACACCAATTCACATACTAGCAAATTTCTCATCTAAAACCATACAAAAGGGAACAGCACAATACTTGTCAAGTACTGAAAGAAAAGAACTGCCCACTGTGAATACTATATACAGCAAAAGTATACTTCAGAAAAGAAGAAAAATAAAGACAATCTCAGAAAAAGTAAGAATATGTTGCTAGCAAACCTTCCTTGAAAGAATGGCTAAAGAAGTCCTTTAAACAAAAAGGAAATGAAACCAAAAGGCCAAAACTTCAGAAAGAACACTAGAATAGGTAAAAACAAGGGTAAAGGTAATAAGACTATCAGACTACTGAAAAGTTTCCTCAATCATATTAACTAACTGAAGCAAAATTCATCATACCATCTGATGTGATATTCAATGTACATATAGACAATATTTAAGAAAATCATAAATATAGAACAAAGGGACCTAAATGGATGCGAAGTTTCTACATTTCACTCAAGTGGTAAAACATCAATACCAGTAGATGGTGATAAATTACTTACGAATACTGAAATACCTACAGTAACCACTAAGAAATCTATACAAAGAAAAGAAAACACAACAAAATGAAGATGGAATCCTAAAAAATATTCAGATAACCCATATGAAACGAGAAACACAGGAAACAAACAAAAAGTAATAAAACAGCAGACTTAAACCCTAACATACCAAGTGTAAATGATCTAAACATATCAATTAAAAAAGATAAGAGTGGGTTTTCAAAAACTGTCTAACAATATACTATCTAGAAAAAAAGAACATGATAAAATGAGTAAGTTCAAAGTGAAAGAATGGGAAAAGATCCACTAGGCTGGGGTGTAGCTCAATGGTAGAGTACTTGCCTAGCATGCACAAGACCCTGGGTTTGATCCCTCTCATACTGGGGGTTTTTTTTAAAAAAAAAAAGGAAAAGAAAAAGACCATGTAAATACTACATTAAAAAAGAAAAAAAAACAGAAGTGACTTTCAGAGAAAATTAACTCCAGAGTAAGGGAAATCATTAGCAAAATAAAGAGAGACAAAACTATATTATATATAATAAAAGGATCAATTCACCAGAAGATAATGATGATCTTAAATGTGTACTGACATAAGAACAAAGCATCAACATACAGAAGCAAAATAGAAAAATAGAAGAAAATTAGACAAATCAACACCTGTAATTGAATGCCTGCAACACCACACATTCAGTGCTGACAGAACTCCTGGACAGAAATTAGTGATGATAAAGAACTCAACATAACCAACAGGATGTCATGAATACAATACTTTACCCCAAAAGAGCAGAATATATACTCTTTTCAAGAACCCATGGAACATCCCAAGAAAAACCATATCCTGAGTCATAAAACATCAACATACACAAAAGAAAAGCAAACTCTCCAAGCATAATGAAATCAAGCTAAAATTAATATGAAAATCTCCAAACACTTAGAAACTGAACAACACACTTATAGATCAAAGAGAAAATCTAATCCAAGAGGAAAATTTTAAATGTACAGAAGCAAGTGAAAAATAGAAATTCAACACATAAAAATACATAGAACATAGCTAAAGTAGTACTGAAAGGTCGATTCATATCACTAAATTATTACATCAGAGAAAAGGAAAAGTCTCAAATCAGTAATCCAAGTTCCTAGTTAGAAACTAGAAAATGCAGAACAAACAAATCCAAAGCAAGCAGAAGGAAGAAAATAATAAAGATCAGAGAATAAATCAATAAAATTGAAAGCAAGAAAATGAAGAAAAAAATCCACAAAAGGTTAGTTCTTCAAAAAAAAATAGCAATTGATAAATCTCCAGAAAGACCAATAAAAATGAAGACATAAATCACCAATGTCAGGAATGAAAATGGGGATCACACTACAGATCTTGCAATCATTTAAAAGGATAAGAAAAGGAATATTGTGAACAATTCTATGCTCACAAACTCAACAACTTAGAATTAGGTCAAATCCAATCCTCAAAAATTATAAAGTACAAAACTCTGCAAAGATGACAGTCTGAAGAGTCCTATAAGCAATAAACAAATTGAATTTTTAACTGAAAGTTCCAAAAAAAGTTAAATCATTTCACTAAAGAATTCTTGCTAACATTTAAAGATGAATTAAAACCAATTTCACAGATTCTCATTCCAGAAAAAGGAAATATTTCCCAACTCATTTTACAGGTGCTAGTATTACCAGTACCAAAAACCGGATAAATAATGTACAAAAAAAAGTTACCTATAAACCAGTGTCTCTCATGATACTTAGGACACAGAAATCCTCAACAAAATATTAGCAACGTAATTCAACAATGTACAAAAAGAAGTATACATCATGACATCAGTTTTCTTTTTAACATTTTTTTAGTTGTAGATGGACACAAAACCTTTATTTTATTTATTAATTTTTATGTGGTGCTAAGGATCAGACCCAGTGCCTCACATGTGCCAGGCAAGTGTATTACCACTGAGCCACAACCCCAGCCCCACACCACCACCACCACCCACCACCACCACCCTGTTCAGTTTTATTATGGGTATACACAGCTGGTTCAGCATTTAAAACAAAAAAAATTAAGTTACCTATTGTATCAACAATAAATAAAACTGAAAATCTAAATCTGTACTTTACAACAAAAGAATGATCGGTTTCCCCTCTACCTGCAGGATCAAGGCAAAGCCATCCACTGTCACTATTCTTATTCAACACTGTACTGGAAGTTCTAGCCACTGCAATAAGGCAAGAAAAATAGAAGGCATAAGAGTTGGAAAGGAAGAAATAAAACTTTCCCTACTTAAAGGTAACATGAATATCTGTCTAGAAAATCCCACAACAAAACAAAAAAAAATCTTTTAAAAAAATCTCTAATATAAATGAATTCACTAAGATCAGAAGATACAAGACCCACAGACAAAAATCTACATACTAAAAAGGAACTTTGGGAAATCCAAATTAAAAAAAAAAAAAAAAAAAACTCACCATTTACACTTGCTCCAAAGAAAATGAAATATTAGGTATAAACAAACAGTCATGGAATAAACCAAAGAAAATCTAAATAAATGAATAGGAATCTCATGCTTATAAATTGAGACTCAACACAGTAAAACGATTATTATCACATCTATAATCCCAGCAACTCCAGAGGCTGGGGCAAGAAAATCCCAAGTTCCAGGACAGCCTCAGCAATTTAGCAAGAACATCTCAAAATAAAAAATAAGAAAGTACTAGGAATATAGCTCAGTAGCAAAGTGCCTCTGAGCTCAATATCCAGTACCCACCCCCCCACAAAAAAAAAATACAAAGTTGATCTGTGCACTTCATGCAAATACAGAATAAAGTGGTTGTACAAGACCCTGGATTCAATCCCCAGCACTGCAAAAGAAAAAATAATAATAAAGCGTTAATGATCATTCACTATACCTGGTATTAAGGCCTACCTACTATGTAACTAGAGTAACCAAGATAGTGTGGTACTGGTGGGAGAACAGACATGAGATAAATGAAACAGAACAGAGAACTCAAAGATAAGGACCTAGGAATATGTCCAACTAATTGTGGAGTTCTTTCCTTTATTTTATTTATTTTTTTTTTTTTTTTGGTAGGGGTGGGGGGGGAATACTGGGAATCAAACCCAGGGATGCTTTACCTCTATTCCCAGTCCTTTTTATTTTGAGACAGGTTCTCACTAAGTTGCCTTGAACTTGTGACCCGCCTCCCAAATCACTGGGATTATGGAAGCATACAATGCCCAGTTGGCCAACTAATTTTTTTTTCTTAAAGAGAGAGAGAGAGAAAATTTTTTAATATTTATTTTTTAGTTATCGGTGGACACAACATCTTTGTTTGTATGTGGTGCTGAGGATCGAACCCGGGCCGCACGCATGCTAAGCGAGCACGCTACCGCTTGAGCCACATCCCCAGCCCTGGCCACTAATTTTTACAAAGATTCAAAAGCAATTCATGGAGAAAGAAAAGTTAGCCTTTTAGACAAATAATGGTGGAGCAATTGAATACAGCAAAAACAAATTAAAGCTCAACCTAAACCTCTTACCTGACACAAAACATAAATACAAAACTTTTAGTAATAATCATAGAAAAAATCTTAAGGACCTTGGGACAGGTCTTAAAGATCCATAAAATAAAAACTGATAAACTGAACCACAACAAATTAAAAACTTTTTCTCTGGGGGAAAAAGAAATATAGAAATGTACAGACCAGGAGAAAATATTTCCAACAAAATATCCAAGACTAAAACCTAAAATATATAAAGAGCGCTCTACACTGAATACTTTTTTTAAAAAAATATTTATTTATTTATTTTTAGTTTTCGGTGGACACAACATCTTTGTATGTGGTGCTGAGGATCGAACCCGGGCCGCACGCATGCCAGGCGAGCGTGCTACCGCTTGAGCCACATCCCCAGCCCTACACTGAATACTTTAAAAAAAAAATTTAAACAATCTAATTAGAAACTGTGCAAAAGACATGAACATATATTTCAGTGCAGAGGATACATGGAAAATAACAACATGAAAGATGCACAAAATCATTAGTCCTTAGGGAAGTGCAAACTAAAGCCACAAGGGAAAAGAAAAAGGGGGGAAAAAAAGTCCTTAAAGCCTCAATAAGGGGCTGAAGTTGTGGCTCAGTGGTAAAGCGCTTGCCTAGCATGTATGAGGCACTGGGTTCGATTCTCAGCACTGCATATAAATAAATAAAATAAAGATCCACTGACAACTAAAAAATATTTTTAAGAAAACCTCAATGAGTTATTACTATAGACCTATCAGAATGTCAAATATTTTTTTAATACAAAAATAGTAGTAACACTAAATGTTGGCAAGTATGTAGTGAAACCGAAACACATATATGTTGCTGGTAGGAATATGAAATAGTAAAGAAGCTCTGAAAAATAGTTTCGCAGTTATAAAATGACATACATTGGGGCTGGGGCTAGGGCACAGTAGTAGAGTGCTTGCCTAGCATGTAGAAGGCACTGGGTTCCATCCTCAGTACCACATAAAAATAAATAAATAAAATAAAGATATCGTGTCCATCTACAATTAAAAAACATATTTAAAAAATTAAAATAAAATGTTTGAACCTGATTATATCTTTAAAAAAAATGTTAACTACCAGAAAATGTACTTAAACTGAAGCCAACTTCTTGTCCCAGAGCTGTGGAACAGCAGCCAGAGGGCAAGCAGTGCAGGCCATGGTCACGCCACACCAGTATGGACCTCAGGCACTGCAAGTCAAGGCACACCAACTTGTGGCATCATTGCTGCCTAGCCGATAGTGGACTCATGCTCCACACAGTGCTGCATCCCTAAACCCCTGAGCATCCACAATCCACCACAATCCACCACAATCCACCTCAACGTCCCACTTCCACACCAAAGCCAAGAAAACAGACCTGAATAGAATTTCGGACTTGAGGGTCAATCAACAGCATTATTACTTTTCTAAACAGATTAGCATAAATTTAGACCTATAGCTTTAGCACTTTCCAAACCCTGACTAGCATAAATTTGGACCAACAGCTTTGACCCAAGTGCTATATAAACCCCTGGACTAGCACACTCAGGCAGCAACCCTATGGGGTTCCCCTCTTGCCCCTCCAAGAGTTCTGTTTCTATTCTTTGTACTTGAATAAATCCTACTCCTTCCACTCTTGCCGTCCATTGTTCCATGAATTTCATTCTTTGGATGTGCAAAACAAGAACCTGAAAAGAAGTTGGCAGTGAGCTACTGGAGTCTACTACAACACTGGAGGACACGCCCCATTTGAGGCTGGAATACTGAGAGCTGCAACATACCACTCAATGGTAGTAAAGAAGAATGGGGCTTTGCTACCTGCAACCCAAACACTCAAATGGATTTTCTAGGCTGCAGAGGCCTGCTGCTTACACACACTCCATGAGCCAAGTAAAGCAGAGAATTGAGTTTCATCTCAAACGCCAGTGTCATACCAGAAAACACATATTTACACACAAAAAAAGTACATAAATTCACAGCAACTTTATTTACAATAACCCTTAATAGGTAAAAAATTAAAATTGTGGTACATCAATACCATGGAATACTACTCAGCAATAAAAGGAACAAACTACAGATAAGCATGACAACTTAGATAACCCCAGGGAAATGTGCTTAGGATTAAACAGGGGAAAAAAAAGCAATTCCAAAAGGACTGAATGATCCCATTTATACAACATTCTTGAAATGAGAGAATTATAGAAATGGTTGCCATGGATTAAGAAGGGGGTCAGGAGTTGGCTGTAATGGGGCAACAAGACAGACACTTTTGGTGATGAGCTGCTCTGTATTTTGACTATATCAATGCTAATATTCTGGATATGATAATGTACCAGTTTTGGAAGATGCTACCACTGAGGGAAACTGTGTAAAAGGCACACTAGATATATTATTTCTTACAACTGCATGTAAATCTACAATTATTTCAAATTAAAAAAAAAAACTTGTTAATACAAAACTATTCCCATTTACAGAAATGTATTCATATATCCAATCTGTCATGAAATGTCCACTTCTGTAGATAACAACCACCATGTCCAATGAGACAAACAGATAAAAAACATACATCAGATTGGTAAAGACTCATAATTTTTCCTGCAGACGTTCAGGGCCCAGTTACCTTTTCCCATACAATCATGACTAGTTAAGAGCTGAATAACCCTTCTGTAGATGTCTATTAAAAGCTATTCTTTGGACATCTGAATACTATATACAACAGCCTAGCCAAGCAGTGTCGATGCATAAACTTGATCTCCAACGACAGAAGACTCACTTCATTTTATCCACTTGTCATCTTTGAAAAGTTATTTTTTTAAGTTTTCCTTTTAGAATTACAAGCATGGAACATAATTTAAGAGTTAAACTCTGGGGGAGGGAGAGCACACATCCTGTAATTGCAGCCATTGGGGAGGCTGAGGCAGGAGGATCACAAGTTCAAGCCAGCCTCAGCAATTTTGCAAGACACTGTCTCAAAATAAAAAATAAGAGCAGAGGATGTAGCTCAGTGGTAGAGCACACCCAGAGCACTCCTAGGTTCAATCCCCATTGCTGGGTGGGGGGGTTTATACTTAAATCTTAACTTACAAATTCCAAATGTCTTTTGTAACTGATAGATTTTAATTTAAGTAAACACACACACACACACACACACACACACACACGCACTCCAAAATCCAACAATAAAAGTTTACTTTCACTAGATCAGAAAGTGTCCCAAACAACGTCAAGTGATTCTTACAACTCTTAAGGAGCCTTACTCATTTTTCTAATACCCAAATGCCCAATACCTAATAGCACATATTTATTCAATGGTACATTTCTCATCAATTCACACCTAAGAATTCATTTAGCCCTGTTACCTCGTGAGTTCCTAGCAGGCAGAAAGATCCATCAATTATAGCCAGAATTAGAAATAACAATGACCTAAGAAATGACAATCCCTGTAAGAAGCAGTTTGTGAGTTAGTCAAACACTTAACCATTAATAAATAAAATGACCTTTCAAGCCAATCTAAGATGAATTGAATGGTTAAGAACTAGATTAAAAAAACATACAATTCTCATTTCCATTATGTACATTCCTTCAGTTTCTAGTCTTAAAGACTTGAGACTAAATCAAAGAAAATTACAATCTAAAAGAAAGTTTAATTGTGCCGTCCTGGTTCAAAACCTTAAGGAACTGAGTCAACCCTAAAAATTCAAATTAAGAGCCACCTATAATTTTAGTGCTTGCTATATAATCACTTTGTAAATTCCTAATTTTAACAGAAGGTAAAATTAGAAACCATAAGAATTAAATGATTTAACAAAAATAGGGACAAGACTAAAATTCAGGTCTTCAGTTTTCTAACCCATTATTCTTTCAGTTTATCACGTAGCCTCCAAACCAAATCAGCATTTTGAGCACCCAAGCTGAGGACACAATACCAAAGCCTATTAACTATATTAAGCATGTACTTACAGGTATATTTCCAGTTAAAGCAAAAGATTCTCTGGGGATCAGTCTTCTCTACCACTCTTATGATTAATAGAGGAGAAATTGAAAGAATAGAACACTATGTGGCAACATCCATGCCATCTCAGATTAACCAATCTACTTAAC
The DNA here is from genome assembly GCF_048772815.1 of Callospermophilus lateralis. NCBI lineage: Eukaryota > Metazoa > Chordata > Mammalia > Rodentia > Sciuridae > Callospermophilus > Callospermophilus lateralis. The sequence continues at coordinate 30,934,779 of NC_135325.1, read as the reverse complement.
GGTCTTGAACTTTTCTTTCTCCCCAGAATACTCCCCCTATATTAATACTCCCACCATTAATACCATGTACCCAAGAATCAGTAAACTAAATTAACTAAAAACATTGGAGGCTGGGCACCATGGCACATGCCTATAATCCCAGCAGCTCAGGAGGCTGAGGCAAGAGGATCGCGAGTTCAAAGCCATTTAGCTAAGACCCTAAGCAACTCAGTGAGACTTTTGTCTCTAAATAACATGGGGGGGGGGGGCGCCTGGGGATGGGCTCAGTGGTTAAGTGCCCCAGGGTTCAATCCCTGGTACCAAAAAAAAATTAGAGTCCATGGTTAGGTCTCAGGGAGGAAACCCTATACTCTCTGAAATCACATATAAAATGTACGCAACTACAATGACCTTCAAAGAGTTAATGACTTCTAAAAAGTAAAGTACCACTGTTCAAGCCCTATTACAAAGCTACTGTGAAAATATATATATTCTGATATGAAATAAGTTAGTAACACACTAAGGGCTGTACCTCTTTTAACTAATCAAGAATACAAATTTACCTATTTTCCCTTTTCTAAAATAAAAAAAACAAGAATAAATCATGAAGATGAATGACTCTTAAGAACACAAGATATTAAGTAGCATAAACCATGACTACTTCTATACACCCTCAGGGAATAAACTAAATTAGTATTCATGAAGTCTGGTAATCAGTCACACCAATAAAACCAAAATATGAAGGCAAAATCCACCAATTATTCCAATTGGGAGTTCACAGCATATAAAATTAAGCAACTGCTATCTTAGGAAAACACGTAAACACACTTTCAATTAGGACCTTTGCATGTTGAAGAAATTCTGCATTCAATAACCACATACATTAGGAGTAACAGAACCTCAAAATCCAAGTAATTTAAAAATCACCCAAACCAATCCCCTCACCAACATTTCATTACTTGAATAACTAGAAAACTCCTGAGACTCAAGACAACACAATATAAAAACTACTAATATTTTCATATGGCAAGCAATAAAATTAAAGCATTTTAACAAAATGTATATAATACGAGCTCCAATTGTATGGGGAAAAAAATACAACAGCATGTGCTTATATATGTTGAAATACTATGAAAAGTTACCCAATAAATATTTATCAGTGACCACTTTTGAGAACTGGAATTAAATAACTGGGAAATGATATAAGAGGAAGATTTTCTATTCACTCTAACATTCTTTCTGTAACTTCTCAATTTTGTACTATGTGCAAGTCTATCTATTCAAAAAATTGTATGAAGGCATTTTAAAAGACAGGATCATGTTATAATTAGGATGGTGACAGTGGGGAAATAGAGGAACAAACAGATTTGAGACTTAAAACACAGAAATAACAAGATCTGGTACTATCAGAACTTAATAAATTAAGAAAAAAAAGGCTGGCACAGTGGCACATACCTATAATCCAAGCACTATGGAGGCTGAGGAGGAAAGATCATTTGGGCTCAAGGGTTCCAGACCAGCCTGGGTAACATATTGAGACATGTCTCAAAAAAGAAAGAAAAAAGAGGCTTCAAGAATGGTTTCAAGATTTCTAGCACAGAAAGTGGTAAGGGACATTTACTATGATAAGGAACACTAAAGACTGATAAATTCAGTTTGCCTACATTCAGTTTGAGGTCCAAATAGTCAAGTAGGCAGTCAAGTATGCATACAAGTTGGGAACAAAGTGAGTAAAAAAGGCTTAGAACAGAGCTTCCTTGCAAAGGAGATTGAGATGACACCAAAAAAAGCTAAACTAGTAAGATTCTCAAGAAAGCCAAGGAAAGGGCTTCTTAAGAACTCTCAAATCTTCCCCCATGACCCTTTCATTCCTAAATCACAGCCTTAATTTAAACTTACCCGTCTTTTTCAAGATGATAACACATATCTTGTACTGAGCACCTTCCATGAGAAACCCAATGCCAAGTACTTTTACATATTCTTTTTTTCTCCCTAACACAAAATACAATAGCCCACAGGACATCTATTATCACTTTTACTTTACAGATGAGAAAACTGAGTCTCTGAAAAATTCTTGCCTAAGGATCACACATCTATTAAGTAGTAGAGGCAGAATTTTACCTAAAATCCACAAATCACCATCTAACCATAAGTAAGTACTTTACAACTAGTTTTCTTTCCCCCCATTCAACTGAATTTTTCTCTCAGTGGCCAGTAATAGTCCCATAAAACCTTCTTTTGGTCATGTCACTTCCCCTGATTAAAAAGTTAAATTCAGTGATGCCCCCCAAAAAATCCTACAGCCTATAGCGATGCGGTTCTTCACATGTTCAGTTACCTTTTCCCAATCCCACTGAGACACCCTACCCTCTACCCACACTACACTATTCACAGTTCCTCAAAAACCATTTAACTTCATGTCTCCAACTCTTTGCCCTCTTTTTCCACTTACTATATGCCTGGTAAACTTCTATTTATGTTTTACAATCAAGACCAAATGCCAAATCTTTGTGCACTTCCCCTCATTCTCTTCTCTAGTCAAAATTAACTACTCCAAATGGTGGGAATTGTTGAAAATAGTTCACTGAACTATCTTCAATACCTGTACACAATTTAAACTATCCACAATAAAAGTTTGAAATGTTCCAATTGCTCCATCATTGGAGAGCCCATAGCACTTTGCATTATCCTTAGTATTGAACTTACTAAATCATATGACCACTCAGTCCCTTGGCCTCTTCCCACAAACTGCAGGGTATAGAAGCTAGGTCTTCCCGGTTTTCTGTAAACCTGACACAGTCCCTCCCTACAGTTCACAAATGTTGCACAAATCAATCAAGCAACATAAAGCTTTTATAGTTCTCATTCTGTTATCCAAAATTCAGATGACAAGATCAGCATGTTCAGGGTGGTATGGCCACAGACTATTATATGAAATTCAAATACTGCATCTTTTTTTTTAATTATTTTTTACTTGTTGATGGACCTTAATTTTTTTATTTATTTATATGTGGTGCTGAGAATCAAACCCAGTGCCTCTGCTAGGCAAGCACTCTGCCAACTGAGCCACAACCCCAGCCCCAAATACTGCATATTAAAAACATTTTCCTTAAATATATAAACTATCCAAAGAGACTAAAAGAACTAAGATTTATAAATTTCTTAAGGAAAATTATCTCTTTTGGTCATGTATTGTATAATATCCACCCCACCACAACATCAAAATACAAACTCACCACACATTCTGCTAAATATCGGTTTCCTACTCATTTCCTAAGCAACTAATGGTCAACTTTCACATAACAAAAAAAAAGTCCCATGGACATCTGACATTAGGAAATCATTTCTATGTTTAACAATTTGGGCACTACAATTATGTTTCAGAGACAGATATCTGCAAATTAAATGATACCACGGAGGGCTGGGGCTGTAGTTCAGTGGTAAAGCACTTGCCTCCCATGTGTGAAGTATTGGGCTCGATCTTCAGCACCACATAAAAATAAAAATACTATGTGTTCATCTACAACTAAAAATATGTTTTTAAAAAAATATCTGAGATATACCTCAAAGTAATGGGGGTAAAGGGAAAGATAAAGATGAAACAAGACTGGCCACGAACTGAAAATTATTGAAGCCGGGTGACAGGTCATGGGTGGTTGGTTGATTTTTCTCTACTTCTTTTTTTTTTTTTTTTTTTTTTTTTTAAGAGAGTGTGGGAGAGAAAGAGGGATAGAGAGGGAATTTTTTTTAATATTTATTTTTTAGTTTTCGGCAGACACAACATCTTTGTTTGTACGTGGTGCTGAGGATCGAACCTGGGCCCCACGCATGCCAGGCAAGCGCACTACCGCTTGAGCCACATCCCCAGCCCAATTTTCTCTACTTCTTAATAAAACTGTGTTTTTTCCCAAAGAGAAGGATCTAACAAACATACTGTAATAAACCTATAGTCTGAAAAACAACCCTTTGTCCAAAATAATTTCTTCCACTGTTCTAAATGAAAATGAATTAGATGACGTTATATAATATCTTCAACTATAACAAAGCCCAACCTTCTTCCTGAAGATAAACTGAGCAGCTGGCATCTTTTATTTATTCTAACACAGACAAAATACTACCACAGACAAAACAACAAAAAGGATACAAGAATACATTCACAACAAAATGACACCAAGTTTTAGCAATATACAGGAATAGACAGAAGACAGACAAAAGAAGGGGAAAAAAATACAGTGTAGAAGAAGAAAGTAGCAAACAGCCTACAAATTAGCTCAGAAACCTAAAGCAAAAAACAAGGGATTACTCCAACCTTCTAGGTCATATATCTTATTTACGTCCCAAATATCAGCCTGGGCCACATCAGGCCCCAAAGTAAAATCAGCCATGAAAAAGATGCTAAAAATCAAAATGAAGAATGAATGCAATGAATATCACACAAAGTCATCTAAAACACAAAGAATAGGATCTAACATCTCTACTTCATTAGCTGCTACCCCCCCCATTGAGAGACCACAAAATTCAGAAGTATTCCAATTTATTATGTAATAAAATATAATAAAACCTGTAAGTGTTCTTCTAGCTCAGCATGGTGGTAAGCACCTGTAGTCCCAGCAACTTGGGAGGCTGAGGCAGAAGAATCACCAAGTTTGAGGCCAGCCTTAGCAACTTACTGAGACCCTGTCTCAAAATAAAATAAAAAGGACTAGGGATGTACAGTGGTAAAGCGTTCCAAATTCAATTCTCATCCCACTTCCCCAAATCCTTGTCTAACTACAGACAACAGCCATTAGCCATTTAAACGCATCTAAAATGTAACATTTTGGTATACTATCAGAGTTGTTGTTGTTATTATTATTATTATTATTATTAAAGTAATATATGTCTATGGTTTTTAAAAAAAAAAAAACAGAACTTTATGAAGTAAAAAGTTTAAAATCTCTTCCCTGCAGCATTCCAGAGGTGTTTTGTACTGCAAAATGACCATTATTTAACTACTTCTTGAATATCCTCCCAAACTGTCAGAGAATTTCTTAAACTGATCCATTAACACTCATTTATCCCAAGTTAAGAACTCCTAGCAAAGGTATGTATTGCTACAAAATGAGATCAGGAGGTATAGAACACACAGATAATCCTTGGAACATCTGCTAAAAAGCAAAATCTGATTTTTAAATGTTTTCCTAAACAAAATTAAAAGATGTCTTGCTGGGGCTGGTGATGTAGCTCAGTGGTAAAGTGCTTGCCTAGCATGTGTGAGGCCCTGAGTTCAATCCCCAGTACCACTAAAAAAATTAAAAATAAACATGTATTGCTACTATACAAATCGTAAAACACCATCTCCAAGAAACACAATCAAGAACCAATTCCCATCCTATTAAGGGTTATTCTAAACTTCTAACTTCTTAAATTGACCTTTATAATTAACTTGCAGAGTACTTTACTCTTTTGCTGCTGATGGGTTAGTCATACTTGTCTCACTCCTATTAGGTAACTGCAAGTTCAACACAGGGGAATGATATCTAAGTTATCCTTGTATTCTTTATACAGACAGCTTGCACTTAGCATATATTCAAATATTTGTTGCTCTGATTTACTGTCATAACTTACAAACTAATATGAAAAATTGATACAATTATATGCAAAGTTTCACTATGAGTACATGAGACTGTCGTCCATCCACTAAATAATCCCATTAATTAATTAACTAGTCTACAAATAAATACATGCAGGCCCTAAACAGCCTAAACACCATTTCAATTCTTAGATAATCTGATGGTATTTTCTTAATTAAACTAGTTCTCTGCATACCACATTTCAAAAATACTAATAATGCACAGTGTTGGGCTGGAGAGTATAGCTCTGTGGTACAGAACTTCTCTAGCACATGCCAGATCGTGGATTGGACTCCCAGGACAGCAAAAATTTAAAAATAACAATTATGCACAGTGTTATCAGTCATTAATATCAATAAGCCCAAAGCATCATAATGAATTTCAAAGTAAAACCAAACTCAACAAAATCTTTTTCAAAATTTGCAAAATATTGGCACTATATAAGTAAAACTAAACATTACATAATCTTTGTAAGAAAAAGATTTACTCTGCAGCTAGCCAAGCAATGAACCTTCACTTTGGTTTTAAGTGTGTGGCCCATGACTCCACTCTATCACGTGTAAGTCATAAAAATTCATCGCTGAAGCAGTTTTTAACAACCTCAAATATCTAGAGGCAGCAGTCAGATAGATGATCCCTAATTTGATTTTACAGAAAGACTATTCAGTAAAGAGAAAAACAGAATTTAAAAAGTGCCTGTTTATATATTGCTGAAGTTCTAATTCATGTGCAGATATGCAAATATATCCTCTACTATATCTTTATTACTAGAGATAATCAAAATTTTAAGAAATGTGTAGTGGTCCAAATAAAGTTATAATTATTTAGAAGACAACTTTCTAAACTAGAAAATACTTTTTAAAATCCATCAAATCAAAGACGTAATTTTCAAACACAAGGCACATTACTTCTGTGGTTATTTCTGTGCCACCAGAACATCAGAAAGGTATATATCCCTTTAAGTGCCAGCAAACAATAAACACAATAACGTTTGTTTTTTAACATCACCAATATCCAAATATTACAGTATAAAAACACCACCTCTAGAACTAACCTAATAATTTCCCCCTACATACAAGCAAATCATATTCAGGAAAATATATTCTTCAATGGATCTTCAATTATTTCCATTACCCCCAAAATTAAAAATACCAACTATTTTAATATAGTTATTTCCTTTTAAAACATAGGAATACACTTTTAAAGATTTTTTTTTAATATATTTATTTTTATTTATTTTTATGTGGTGCTGAGGATCAAACCCAGGGCCTCACATGTGCGGGGCAAGCGCTCTACCACTGAGCTACAACCCCAGCCCAAAACACATGCATTTTTAAACAGTAATCAATCCATAACTGCTTCTTTTCTACATAACCTATTAATGGAATTATTAAAAAAACTAATAATAGAGTACTTAAATCAAACTTCAAAATGATATAAGTTTAAAAGAATATATGCATTTATTTTAGTAATAGTTCCCTGACACAGAGAAGATACCATATTGATCTGACACTGAGGAAGTCTTCCCCAGCCCTCTAGCATTATATTAATACTCTAATGATACCCTCCAGTATTACTAAATATAATAATATATATACTATTATATAAATATATAAACATATACTTATGTATATAAATATATATTCTTACAATGTTTATGCTATATATACTATACATATTATACTTTAACTTAAATCCTTATCATAGTAAAAAATAAGTAAACCCAAAATGTTTTTTAAAATATACTAAGAAGTTGGGCACAGCGGCACACACCTGTAATCCCAGCAACTCCGGAGGCTAAGGCAGAAGGACTGCAAGTTCAAGACCGGCCTCAGCAACACAATAAGAGACCATGTCTCAAAATCCAAATAAAAAGGGCTGGGGATATGGCTCAGTGGTTGAGCACCCCAGGTTTAATCCCTAGTACCAAAAAAAAAAAAAAAAACAACAACAACAACAAAGAAAGAAAAAGAAATTGTACTAAAAATGTCACCACAGTTAATTTTGGTTAAAATGTTTCATTTCTTAATTACTTTTGAGTAACTCCACTGTAATTAAAAAAAATAATAAGAATCTTGAATTATTAAATTACCTTAAGATTATGGGTCAGCATTAACAGGAAAACTGTTCAAGATCATGCTGAATTACAAGAACTCTAATTAAATAGGCTTTCGAGCTTTATTTACAATCTTATTTTTAAAATATTACTACAAAAAAAATAATATACCATATTACTAATTTAGTTGCTTGGAGTTTTGTTTTACAGTACAGGGGACTGAACCCGGAGGCACTCTACCAGTGAGTTACGGTCCCAGCCCTTCTTTTCTTTAATTTTGAGACAGGGTCTCACCAAGTTGCCCAAGCTAGCCTTGAATTTATGATCCTCAGGCCTCAATCTCCTGAGTGACTGGGATTACAGGCATGTGACACCATACCCAGCACTAATTTAGTTTTTTAATCCAAAACCCCAAACACTGTATATTAAATGTCAATCCTACAAACAAAAATTATTTCAATTACTCTAAAATAATTGAATCTTACAAAACTTCAGAGAAATCAGCAGTTTGGATAAAGCAGCATCACACCTGAAAAAGGAATACCTAAAGTTTGGGGGCAAGTAAGAGACACTTAATGCTATCAGCCTTCAAAAATTTTTAAGAATTATTTTTGGGGCTGGGGATGTGGCTCAAGCGGTAGCACGCTCGCCTGGCATGCGAGCGGCCCGGGTTCGATCCTCAGCAGCACCACATACATACAAAGATGTTGTTACAAACAAAGATGTTGTGTCCACCGATAACTAAAAAATAAATATTAAAAATCTTTCTCTTTAAAAAAAAAAAAGAATTATTTTTAAAACGTACAAATGTGAATTTAAAAACTTGAAAAAAGATCCAATAATGTGTGTGTGTGTGTGTGTGTGTGTGTGTGTATGAATGAGAATACAAATTTTTGAAAACAAGCAGTAAAAACTAAATTTGTTGTAAAAGGAAAAAAAGTTAAAGTACAGATTAAATTGAGGAGGGGGCAGAGAGGGGAGTGGCACAACAAAAAAACATAGCTAAAAAGAGAATTCCAGAAATTATTCAATTCGGTTAAGTCTTTAATCCAGTAGCCTGAACGCACCTCAGTAGAGAAAGCCAATTCTCATGTTTAATACTTACAATAAAAAAGACCACTGAAACCAACATAGATCAACATTTCACCAAAAAAATTTTAAAATATTTAAAAAAAAAAAACAGCTTCCCAGGACTGTTAAAAAGCGGGATGAAACTAAATAATTCAATACTTCCTACAGCAGAACTCCAGCTCATTCATTCTATTCAGAATCCAATTCTAACAGAAGGTGTGAGGTTATATAATGTCAAGCTTTACATTACACATTCCACTGGTATGTTCAGGCTCTCAAGGATGCAACCAAGGTTTGAGCACATACTATAGAATGTTTTATTTTAATGTCAAGGCTAACGGGTCTTGATTTAAGCAGGTATGACCTCACAAGTTTATAAGTCTGAAGCAATGAAGATCTTTTTTTTTTTTTTTTAGCTCAACAAACTAGTTTACCAAATTACCCCATACTTGATAAACCTGTAATTTTTTGCCAAAAAAAAAAAATGAAGCTTCCTAAGTTTCTCATTTTCAAGATGTTACTGTACTCAAATGTCAAAAGTAATACACGACTTCACAAAAAAATGCATGAAAATACTGTTTTTCAAAATTTATACTCAGTTCATACCAACTGCAGGATTCAATATTAACAATATGATATCCAATGTTAAGCACCATCTACTGTCAATGTATCTGAATGAGCATTCTAAGACATGAAATCATCAACTAGCATTTTACACCTTATTACATAAAATATCAAATTACATTTGTTTCTTCATCACCATAACCAAAAGCAATAGATTTGACCAAACTTGCCCAAATGAATTATCTTTGCAAGCAACTTTACCAACCCAGTATTAAACTGGCAATATTCATTCCAAAAGAAAATGCTCCTTAAATTTAAATCATTTAATTTTGTTTTGGATGATAATTTTGACAGTGGTCTAGTATTTTTAAATAAATACTTCATATATTCACATGGTGGGGGGGGCTTTAAGACGGAAAAAACAATTATTGATTCTTAAATTATTCCTGAGCTAGTCACTGTTCATTTTCCCAGACATAATTTTAATGAAGTCAATACCTACACAAAGTTTAATGCAAGTTTTCTGTACAGGTCAAAGGGACTGGACTTATTTTAAAGAATTATTTCCATTTAGTTTTCTGGTCACTATTTGCAATCAAAATTCCCTATATTTAGTTACTTTTAAATAAAAACAGAAGTGTAATTATAGATTAAAAGGAATTAATGACTCTGCTAAACAAACTACAACAAAAATTAAAGATAACAAAAACAAATTTAACAAAAAAATTCTAAGCTTTAGTCATTTCAAACTTCCTTCTCAACAGCAACAATAAAGCTAAGTGTCAAACGCAAAGCTACAGATTTCAGCCAGAAAAGAAAATGCCAATGGATTCAACACTTATTCCACACACTCCAAGTTTCACTGTCCCAATTAAGAAGAAAGTCTTCTAATACCATTTCAATCAGATTTTGGTCAGGAGATACAAACTGATGCGGACAGAATCAGACTCCAGTCTTTGTTCAATAGCTTACAGATGGGTAACTAAGTGTGCTACAGGTTGATCAGCATTTACCAGGCTAATGCATGCTGTCTCCAAGCAAGAGAAAGATACGAGAATTCTATATGCAAATAATCTGGAATAATTTTTTGTAAAATGCCATGAAGCTACACACTCCAAAGGAAAGGCCTATTCATCGCTACTATTTATTTCCATGTTTACCTCTCCTTCCTCCCCCAAACCCCCCCTTCACTTTCTCCTCCCACCCTGTCCCGCCATCTTGGGCCGATAGGAGCAGCCATTACTTAACTAAATGACAGTGCCAACAACTTTCCACACAAATAAACAGAGACTACACCCCGAATCCTCCCGGCCTCCCGTCAGACACACAGGAAACAAGGCTCCAGGAAAAACACACACATACACACACGCGCGAGCACACACATTCACAAGTAACTGCGGTATTTCTTTTGCAGAAAGACCCCCAAAAAGTAAACAAGTCACCTAACTTCAGGTAAAACATACCAATCGAGATACATGTCAACAGCCCAAAGCAAACTCTTCACCGACCTAAAACTACGCGCAACTTCCCCCTTCCGGGAGCAGGGAGAGAAGAAAGACCAAAACGTTTGGTTAACAGTAGACATCACGAACAGCCTACCTGAAGAAAAAGAATAAAAACCACAGGAGGCAAGTGAGTCGGAGATTTCAGGAAATCCGTACACATTTATGATCCCTTGACCCTCAAGAGGCACCACGGAGATTATCGGCCTACCCCCCAAAAGCTGTGAAATAGCAGGCAATTTTGTCGACCCAGTTGAGCTCGGCCCCAAAGCGCAGCCGTCTCCGTTCCTCCAGCTTCAAGAGAAGAGTAATTTCGCAAGGGAGCAAGCGAGGTACCCGAGGGTGGGGGGAGCACAGAGGAAAGAAATAGTTTTCCGGAAGCCCCTTGACCATCGTTCGTGGCCACAATGAGTGCTGACCGGGCCGCGGGGCCCGGGGGGGACGCGGCGCCGGCCCGGGAGACCGTGTCCGCGCTCCAGCCCGCGGGTGCCTTACCTTGCCCAGTAGGGCCTTCGTCCTGGCGCCATCTTCATGAAATCTCACAAACCCGAAAAGGCGGCTGTAGGAAAAAGATACACACGGTTCGTTAAAGCTCCCGGAACACCACTGACCCATCTCTGACCGAGCCCGAGGCCCCGGCGGCGGCCGCGCGGAGAGCGCCAAGCCGAGGTGCCCGCCCCACCGCCGCCAGAGGCGAGCCGCGCTCGGGCCTCCCCAGAGAGCGGCGCCTGCCTGTCCGGAGCCAACCCGGAGAGTGACGGCGGCCGGTACCTGTCCAGTCCGCCGAGCGCCTCCCTCTCCTCGGCTGTCAGGCTGGGGGACGCCTCCTCGCTCTCGCCGCTCGCTTTTCCCGCCGCCATTTTCTTTTCCTCATCACCGAAAGCGGCGGCGGCAACGGCGGCGGTAGCGAGCGACACTCCGCAGGATTTCATGGAAACGCAGCGAATTCACAACTCCAACGCCGACACCCCCCCCAGGGCCGGGGCCAGCAACGACGCCCCCCAATCTCCACACGGGACCGGCACACCAACTTTATCGCCGCCTCCTCCTCCGCCGCCGGCAGCGGCGACGAAAAATCCCAACGCGGTAGCGGCGAAGGCGGCGGCGGCAGGGGCTGCGGAGCCGCTGGGTCGGCAGCGGCGACGGTTCGGCTGTAGGGTCACATCGCGGGGGCGGACAGGGGGCAGCCACAGGCGGGGACGGCGGGAATGGTCGGAGCGCGCGGGGCTCGGGAGCACGGGGGGATTCGTTGGAGACACAAACTTCCCCGGCACCAGCACAAAGTTGTTGTAATTGTGTCACACAGCGAACCCCACGCCGCCGCCGTGACCCCCCCTCTCCACCCGGTCGGCTCAGCCAATCGGCGCTGCCCACTTTCTTCACGTGACCTTTGTTGACTCACGTCAGCCGTGGCTCCACTTAACTTGCTAGCTGCTAGAGCCCCGCCCACCGAGGCCGCCACCGACGGGGGAGCGGGACGTACGCCAATTCTAGCTGGTGGTTGGCTGCTGGACGTGTCTGTCGGGGAAAGGGTTGTCACCGAGAGGCAGCAACTGGTTAGGTTGTGCTAGTTAAATACACGGGCAGAGAATGGAGGGTCCGGGCCGTGTCACCTCGGGAGCCGCGGCGGGCTCTGGAGGGGGAGGGGAGCGGTGGGGAAGGGCGAGGTCCGGCACCGCCCGCGGCGGGCGCGAGCGGCGGTCGAGGATTCCGTGGACGGCCTTTGCCTGCCCGGAAACTGGGGGGTGGGCCCGGACCACGGCTCCGGTCGTCCCGTGCAAGCTTCAGGCATCCGGAGCCCCACAGGGCCTGGTGCGGGTCACGTCGCCGAGTAGCGGTGCACGGTCCCGGACCTCTGCCCTCGGAAGAAAGCGCATACTTTGGGCACTGCTGGAAATAATGGCCTCCGCGAGGAGTGCGCTCGGGGAGCAGCTGCCGGGCCCCAAGTCCCGCGGCCTGGGCGCCACCCTAGGCCTGGCCGCGCTCGCAGCCTGGATCCCCTCACCCGCGCCAAAAGTGAAGGAGGAAAAAGGCCTCTGACCCTGGCCAATACACCCCAGGCCGGAGGGAATGAAGAGTCGCCTGCGGGGTCTGGCTCGCTGACCATGGCTCCCCACCGCCGAAGGTCTGTCTGTTGGCGGCACTTTCGGGCCAAAATTTGATGCTAGCTGCGTTTACCCTGCATCTTATCAGTAATTAATTATAGTATTATAAGAAAAAGCAACTAAAAATGTTAAACGGGATCGCCAGGATGTTGGGTTTTGTTGCTGTGGGGCCTTCGTGGAGTGCTAGGGGGCTGCTTGTTGGACAGACCTGGGAGAAAACGCACTTAGAACCCTCATCACACCTTGCAACCCAGAAAAGCGTTTTCTGCCTCCCCTACTTGCGAAAACCCTTAGCAATAAAACTTTCTTATTCTGACCGTCTCTCGTGTGCAAATAAAAGTCATGGGTCTGGTGGTCAATCCATAGTATAGTTGGGAGAAAGAAAAAAAGCCTTCTATCAACTATTCAAACAGCAGATTTAATAAGATCTCGTATAGCAATAAGTCTGTTACAGGGCATACTTCCAATTTTAAGGGATTGGGAAATAATAAATATTAACATGTGAAGTAGGTTCCCTTTATAAACGGATTTTTATTTATTTTCTACAGTACATTTCCACCTGTAACCAGTTGGATTTATTTAAACTTGGATTTCAAAATATAAGGAAGACAACTCAGTGCTGAGTCAGTAAATCTTAGCAATACTCAGAAGCTATGGAAATCCCAACTGACTGCACACAGACACAAATTTTAAATTACTCTCTTGAGACTAGTAACTAACCGAACAAACTCTAGTTTTATATAAATTATGTTTCATATTTAATTACTCTCTAAAATACCTCTTCCATTCTTTATTGTATGCCATTTTGCTTAAATGAGTAGAGGGGGCTGAATATTTTCTACGGCTAAAATAACACATGCATTGTTAACTTTGTCATAAATAGTGGCCTTCAAAGCCTGGAAGATTTTTGACCCCACTAGCATGGGGGTGCTCCACGCACAGCAGATATAAATCTGCCAGTATTTGGCCATCTTACTAGAGTTGGCTCCTGATTCAGGCCCTTTCCAAGAATGATAAAGCTACCCACTCCCCATCTTTCAATGTATTTCTTCCCACCATAACTATATAACAGCAGAATTGCCTTTAGTGTATGCAATGATGTGGGATTGGGGAGGGTTGGAGTCAGGCAGACCCGATTACCTATCCTTGTTCTGCATAGACTGCATGACCTTGGGAAAATTACCTATCCTCTAAACCAAAGCTCTGTTTCTGTTCTAACTACAATGATCTGTCCTCCATCAAGCATGGGACAATTTTCATGCAGTGACATAAGTCCCTGCATCACTATGTAATTTGTTGGATCTTACAAAGTTTATCGTCTGTCAAATATATGTAAAATAGGTATTAAACCTTTCTCCTTCACTGAAGAGAAAAATGGGGAAATAGAACAAATTGTTCTATAATAATTATTTCTATGAAAAGTGAAATCTGAAAACCCATGTGGAAGGCAGAGTGGCGTCACCAAAGGAGCATGAACCGTGATATACAGATAGTCTCAACTCATAACTATTATTTGATATCTGTGAGACCTTCAATTAGTCTAATTTGAGCCTCAGTCATTCACCTGTGAAAAAGAAAATACGGCCATTTTACGACATTAATTTAAAGATTAGATGCTATAAGGTAGGTAAAATGCCAAATACATAATATAGATTCAAAAACTTCAGTAGAGCTAGAGGTACAGCTAAGTGGTAGAGCATGTACTTGGTATATACATGAGGCCCTGGGTTCAATCCCCAGCACCAAAACAAAACAAAAACTCTATAAAATAGGAAGGTTGGAATGTCTGAAGTCTTTCCTTGCTTTTACAATCGGGTTCTCAATTTATTGATCGTCATCTACTAATCACTTCCTCTTTTACCCTCCCCAACCTCCCTATAATTCCAACACATAAGCAGTCAAAATCCACTTTATACTTGAGACATATAAACCCAACATTGCTACACTTCATTTATTCTAAAATTAAGCCTTGCAGGGATACAAACCTATATTCCCATCTGCTCAGGAGGCTGAGGCAGGAAGTTCGAAAGTTCAAAGCCAGCTTCAGCAATTTAGCAAGGTCTTAAGCAACTTTTCGAGACCCTATCTCAAAAAATAAAAAGGGCTATGAATGTAACTCAGTGGTAAAGCACTCCTGGGTTAAATCCCCAGTACCAAAATTAATAAAAAGTAAAACCTTATATCACTTAGTACTAATTTTTGTTTCATAAACAACACACTAGGAACTGAGCAAAGTTTAATCTGAATTTACCAAGTTGATATGACATATAGATAAATGTAGATAAAATCAATATTTTGAATTATATAAAACCTTTTATACTGAGTAAGATTATAGAGTAATTATTGCATAATTTGTAGCAATGTTATATTAATACATAAATACCATCAATGTCAGAAGGAACTCATTCAATTATAAGAAAAATAATCTATTTTAAACAACTAAATACTTAACCTGAAGCATGTAGGTATATATAGTTTATTTCTTGTGTTAGTGCCTAGAACCTGTACAGATAATAAAAAGTAACATAACAAAGATCTAGTTTTATAAATAGAACCATACTTATCCTTTATGTCAGAATCAAAAATAAGTTCAAAAATTTACCAGTTCTTCCTATACTATACTGACCAGTATCATAAAGATTATCTGAGCCAGGCATGGAGATGCATACCTATAATCTCAGCAACCCAATAGGCTAAGGCAGGAGGATCACAAGTTCAAGCCTAGCTTAGACAACTTAGTGAGACCTTGTCTCAAAATAAAAAGGGCTTTGGGGGGCTGGGTTGTGTCTCGATGGTAGAGTGCTTGCCTAGCATGTGTGAGGCACTGGGTTCGATTCTCAAAAAAAAATTTTTTTTTATAAAAAAAATTGAAGTCCATTGACAACTAAAAAAATATTTTTTAAAACAAAAAGGGCTGGGGGATGTAGCTCAGAGATAGAGTATCCCTTGGTTCAAGCCAAGTACCACAATGAATAAATAATAAAAGACTTTTTTTATTACAAAAATTTAAGCTGCCAGAATAGTTTTAGGACTTCTGCTTCTAGAAGAAACCTAGATTCCCACACCTTCACCAGGCTGAACCTCATCCCACCCTCTACAACTGCACTGGGGAACCTAAAATTCCATCTCTACCCAGTAGTTATGAGTGGTCATGCCCCCTCCCTGCTGAGTTAATGTTTGAGGAGACCTAGTGGGGAGTCAAGACTCACCACTGATCAGTGGTAATGCCATCATCCAAATCCATTGCAGGGAGCAAGAATGAGGTACTTCTGTACTTCCCATCCAGGGTAGTGTCAGAATTCCCATCCCTACTAGACAGTAAGAAGACACTCCTTTTCCATACTCAATGTCAATGAAGACTAAATGAGGAACCTGGACTTCCACCAACATGTAGCAGTAAGAAGTCAGTGCTCCTATCCCCCACCAAAGCAATGTCAGAGGAAGCCTGCGCTGATTTAAATAAGATCCAAAGTCTCAACCTAATACTCAAAATGTCCAGGTTTCAATAAAAAGTCACTAATCATACCAAAAATAAGGATAATCTTAAATGAGAAAATATGATCAAAGATGCAAATACTAAGATGAATCATATATTTGAATTATATGATAAGGATTTTTTTTTCAATATAGGACCTTGAACTCAGGGACACTCTACCACTGAGCTATATCCCCAGCCCACAGCAGAGTATGGATTATTATCAAAATTGATGGCAAAGCATTTATTATGCAATTTGTTATTGCCTTGCTAAAACAATACAATATATGTCAATATTATCAGAATAAGCACACATCACAATATTCCCAACCAACAGGAAAGCAACAGTGAGAACCACTAGAAAATTTAAAAGAATATTTCATCACAGCAGAACTCCTCACAAAAATAAAAACTAACAATGAGATTGAAAACAAAGTAGTTTTCTGAGCAGCTCATTTCTTAACCAAACAAGGAAAACTGTTTGATTAAATTGTGTTTGATTGCAACAGCCAAAGAAATGTGTCCAGAGAAAATAAACTTAAGGCCATTAGCCTTTCAGCTAGAACATTTGCTTGAAGAATTGAAGACATTGTGATCAATATTCATATCCAATTAAAAAACAGGCAATTAATTTTGAGTGGTTTCCTTTGGTACTTCATGAGTTAACTATTACAGATACCACTTAGTTGTTTATTTGAGGAGTCAATGTCATGTTTGAAGGGCCTGAAGAATTAGCTCCTTTGAATAGTTTGCATGGAACAATGCCAGGTAAAATTATTTTTAAAGAAACTAAGACAGGGGGACAGGAAAGATGGTGGAAGAAGATGGACATCATTACCCTAGGTACATGTATGACTGCACATATGGTGTGACACTACATCGTGTACAACCAGAGAAATGAAAAGTTGTGCTGAAATTGTGTACAATGAATCAAAATGCATTCTGCTGTCATATATACCTAATTAAAATAAGTTGATTTTAAAAAGAAAAAAAAAAACTAAGAAAGCACTGATTCATTACAACATGAAGTGGAATCTTCTAAGATGTGTTACAACTGATGGTAGTAACAATATATGAGAAGCAAAAATATGTTTGGTGGACAAATTGACAAAATTTGTATGAATGTATTTAAACCCTATGACTATTTTTAGGTAGTTACTTTGGGATACTATTTGAATCTACCATGAGTTATTGAACTAATAGTATCAATGGTAACTTCATTCACTCTCTAACACTTAACAATCATCAGTTCAGTGAATCTGTGTCAGAATTAGAAACTGAATATCCTGACTTGCTGTACCACACAACAGTTTGAATAAAGTCTTAGCAGTGACAATATTCTATTTGGCCACTGTCAAGCAATGAATGACTATGGAAATTAGCTTTTGCTACAGATTTGGATAATGTGTCTTAATTTTACCAATTTTAAGGGTAAATAGTACTTGTATGTAAAACCTTTACTAAAGTCATTTTGGTAACAACATTGCCTGCATTACAAGTAATTTTAAGTCACTATAAACTTTCATTCTGTCAGAAGTTAAAACAAGAAGTGAATTGTCCATTTTTATATAAATTTGCAGTATATTTCTCTTCCAAGTTCAAACTCTGCTTCATGCACCATTTTTCAGTCCTTAATGTAAATGTAAAGGAGATTTCCATATTTCAAAATTCATTTAACTGAGCAATTGAGGAGTTTTCATCTAAACATAATTGGAAGCGATTAATCTGCAATGTAACGACACACTAAAAGGAAAATATCAAGAGAAGAATCTACTAGAATCCTATAAATGCCTTCCATACGATGAATGTACCAAATTAAAATATATACATGGATTAATCCAATGTTTGGCAGTGTCTTTCTCTGTGAAAAGACATTTTGAAAAATGAAACACATAAAATCTCATTACAGATCATCATTAACAACTGAACATTTACAATCTAATCTGATGATAGGGAACACTAATTTTGAACCCCAATTGAGCAAAATGTGTTCAAAAACAACTCCATTCTAGCCCCCAAATTATACTCAATTATTGCTATTAGACTTTGAGTTATATCAGTATAATACCTATGGAAATTTGTTTCCTCTGTTGTTATATAAGTAACCATATCATATCCTTGATTTTGCCTCTTGGCCTGCAAAACCTAAAATATTTACTAGCTGGCCTTACACAAGTAAGTTTGCCAACCCCTGGCCTAGCTAATTGGTTCCCTGGGGGATTCCAGTTCAAATGACATATTACTCTTTACCCCCTCCAAATGCATCCTTGTCTAAAGGCTCACAAAAAATCCCCTCAAATACAGGGGAAAAACAACAACAACAAATAAGATTTCACAACATCCAAGATTAAAACTGACAAGCAACCTGAGGCCGGGATCTAGATGAAATTGATGTTAATTATGAGGTGGGTGACTTTACAGGGCTGCATTGAAGAAATCCCAGCCATGCTTTTCCTTGGCTTCATTTCTTCTAACAGACATTGACTGAAAAAGGTAGGAGTCTACTTATTTAAGGCCCACAGCCCTATCCCCTGATCACTCACCATTTGTCTCCCAACTCAAAGACTTGATGCCTAAACCAACAAAAGGTAACAGTTTTTCCACCCTTGAAAGCTGTTCACCAGAATACTAATCCCCATCCCTGCCTCCCCTGCACCCTTATACCAATCTGTTTCCTATTGTTTATCTAGGCAGATAGGAAAAAAACAAGTGAGCAGTAAATAAGGAAGAGATTGAGGGGAAAAGGGAGGAGATTTATATTTAGGCCCATGTAGTCCCCATAACAAAGGCTGGTTTCATGGGCATGAAACTTACGTAGTCATCCAGGACTCTATGATAAGACCCCATGTTTGATTTAATTCTCTGTTGTCACTGTCTTGATATTCTTACTTTTTGAACAAAGGATCCCTCATTCTCATTTTACATGTAATTTTCTCCAAATTATGTAGAAGATTCTTCCCAAAACTTTAGGGAAAGAGAACGACTTGAAGGTGTCTGAGAGAAGTCTGTGTTGGGGGCTGTACTGTGTTATATATATCACATAAGCAGATAAGAGGCACAAAGGGTAAATCAAACTACATGTACAATAATGTGCCCTCCAGGTACAGATTTGACATGGTGATTCTGTTACTACTTCCATACACAGATCCTAGGGTAGCCAGCTTAGTCCCTGTAGACAGATGTTGAGCCTAGAGAAACGATCCTATTTGAGGGTAAGGAGAAAAAACAATATAGAACTAGAGAAGAGAGCACAGCATCCAGAAAAATCAGAGAGGATGGGAACTCTCCTTCACTAGGAGAAAATTTTAGAAACCTCTTGGCAACCTAAAGGATTCTGTAAAAAAGAAACAGAAGGAGGGAAAAGGTAGGACTGAAGTGAAAATCCAACAGGATGAGATGAAAAGAGAAATGGACAGGGTAAGAAAACTCAGCAAGTATTCTAAAAGAGCAGGAACAAAATTAAAGTACATGTGGGAGACAGTAAAGATCAAAATTTATATGGCAAAAATTTGAATTGATGTTAAGAAAAAAGGTGATGCTAAGAAATTAAATGGACTATGAAAGATATAAAAACAATAAGAGAAAGGATGATTGCTATGGAAAAAGAAGAGTACAGAACCAACAGACGGTTAATTTGTGTTACTAAAAGAGGAATAAAGGCAAATGGAAGAGAAGCAATAAAAACAGGAAAAAATATCCCCTCTATTGAAGTGCTGGGGATGGCACCCAGGGCTTGACACATGCTTGACAAGCACTCTAACACTGAGCTACACCCTCAGCTCCAAGAACAGTGCTTGTTGATTGAAAGGAGTCCAGTATGTTCTAGGCAAAGTTAAAAGTTTTAAGCTATAATATTAAAGTTTTTATGATTATTCAGGCAAAAATCCAAAATCATGTTACCCAGGTAAAAACAAAAATCAATCTCTCTGACTTCTCATATATAGAGTTTTAGAAAAATTTATGACCCCAAAATGTAATATACATCTGAGTTGTCTTTTGAGTGTAAAGATGCCAGAAAAATGCAGTGCTATTTAAGGGATAATAAAAGATATAACCTTCTTGAAAAATTGCTTTACAATCTATTCCAACCAACAAAGAGATAAAATAAAAAAATGTTCAAGAATGAATAAGTCATGGAGGAGACCATTATGAAGCCAAAATAGAAGTGCATCTAGCTGGGTGCAGTGGCACTTGCCTGTAATCCCAGCAACTTGGGGGATTCAGGAAAGAGGGTTGTAAGTTTGAGGCCAGCCTGGATAAATTAGCAAGACCCTCAGCAATTTAGCCAGACCCTTTCTCAAGTTTTTTAAAATAAAATAAAAAGGACTAGGGATGAAGCTTAATGGTAAAGTGCCCTTGGACTCAATCCCCAGTACAAATAGGAGGAGGGTGGGGGATTGCGTCTAAATAATTGTATCATATCTAATAAAATCTGGGACTGGGACTATAGCTTAATAGTAGTGTATGTTTAGCATATGCAAGGCCCTGGGATCAATCCCCAGCACCAAAATCAAAACAAACAAACAAACAAAAAAACTGAATCCACATTTTTTTTTTCTCAAATTCAGTTTAAAATTTTTGAAATAGTAATAAAAGTATATGAATCTAAAACCCCAGTAAACATTTACAGGGACCTGGAAATGAGGTAAAGTGTGGCAAATTCTTATCTCCAAAGCATAATTCAGAATATACCATTTCAAAGTTCAAAGTCAGCCTCAGCAACTTGACAAGGTCCTAAGCAATTTAGTGAGACTCTGTCTCTAAATAAAAATAAATAAATAAAAAGGGCTGAGGATGTGGCTCAGTGGTTAAGCACTCCTGAGTTCAATCCCCAGTTTCTTTCTCTCTCTCTCTCTCTCTCTCTCTCTCTCTCACACACACACACACACACACACACACACACACACACATACACGCCATTTCACCCTAGACTAATAAATTTGACAAAGATTAATTTAAAGAAAACTTTGTGTGTGTGTGTGTGTGTGCGTTCCTGGGGATTGAACCCAGAGGCCCTCACCACTGAGCCATAACTCTATCCCTTTTTTAACTTTTATTTTGAGACAGGGTCTTTCCAGGTTGCTGAACCTGGCCTGGAACTTGAGATCCTCCTCCTTCGGCCTTCCAGATTGCTGGAATTACAGACAAATACCAATGTGCCCTGCTGAATTTTTATTTGTTTGTTTGTTTATATATGTATTTATTTATTTTTTAAAGAGAGAGAGAGAGAGAGAGAGAGAGAATTTTTAATATTTATTTTTTAGTTTTCGGCGGACACAACATCTTTGTTTGTATGTGGTGCTGAGGATTGAACCCGGGCCGCACACATGCCAGGCGAGCACGCTACCTCTTGAGCCACATCCCCAGCCCTGTTTATGTATTTATATATATATTTATTTATTTAGTGGTACTGGGGATTGAACCCAGGAGGCACTTAACCACTGAACCACATCTCCAGCCCTTTTTAAATTTTTATTTAGAGATGGCTTTGCTAAGTTGCTGAGGCTGGCTTTGAATTCGCAATCCTCCTGCCTCAGCCTCCAGAGCCTCTAGTATTGCAGGTGTGTGCCACTGCTCCTGGCCTGAATTTTTTTTCTTTTCTTTTCTTTTTTCTTTCTTTCTTTTTCTTTTTTTTTTTTTTTTTTTTTTTTTACTTTTTTAATGGGATCTCACTATATTGCCCAAGCTGGTCTCAAATTCACATACTCAAGTGATACTTCTACCTCAGCCTCCTGAGTAGCTGGGACTATAGGCATGCACTATCATGCCTTATTTAAAGAAAACTTTTTAAAAATCTAGAAGTATTTACCAGGTAGTATATTTACTGTATCAATTTAGAAATAGGTGTATGAAGTAAAAAGTGCAAGTTTTCCCTTCTTCCAGGTAACCCTTTTCAACTAATAGAATGCAATATTTTCTTAAACAATGAGCAGTTAAACACAAGAAACTGGAAATAAAGAAAATGGCAGGGAGATGTGAATATATAAGTTATAGGACAAAATGATATAAAACCAAATATTTCAAAACTAACAAAAATATAAATCCTCTACTAAAATACTTGGTTGAATAAAACAAATTTAAATATAATTAATTACAAAAGGCATGCCAATTTTAAAAAGTTACAAACTAAAATGTAGACAAGGACATAATACAAACAAAGAGCACAAAAACGGGGGGAAGGGTTGGCAATATTGGATGATCAAGACAAAAAGCACTAATCAGACAAAGACAGTTTTGTTAGTAAGAGGCCACAAATAAAATACTCATTGTATTGAAGTTCAATGCCAAACTATTATGCCATCTGAATGTATAAAGAAAAACCATTAGAAATTATATTATCAGCATTCTCCAGATGTATTATTCAGCTTCACACTACCACAACAAAATACCTGAGAAAGGCTACTATGAAGAAAAAGTTTATTTAACTTTCACTTTAGGGGGTTCAGATCCAAGATGTGGTGGCTGGATTTGTTTGGGCCTCTAGTAAGGGTGGCATATCATGGTGGGGATTCATAGTGGAGTAAACCACTCATATAATGAACCAGGAAGCAAAGAGAGAGAACAAGACCAGGGTCCCACAATCCCCTTTGAGAGCATGGCCCAAATGACTTAAGAACTTCTCATAAAGCCCCACCTCCTACAGGTCCATAACACTCCTCAGCAGTGCTACCCTTAGGCATCAAGCCTTTAACACGGGTACCTTCACAGGACACTATCCATATTCAAACCATAGCACCATAAAAAAAAAAAAAAAAACACCCAACCAACAGCATACATGCATGCATATGAACACACATGTACATGAACACACACATACGCAGAGATTTTAAGGAATTGGCTTATGCCATTATGGGGGCTGATAAGTCTGAAATCCATAGTGCGGGCCAACATGCTGGAAACTCTGATAAAAGTTGATGTTGTAGTCTTTTAGTCCAAAATCTTCGGGGAAGGCCTGTAGGCTGGAAACTCAGGACGGGTTTCTTTGTTGCAGTCTTTTTTTTTTTTTTTTTTTTTTTAATATTTGTTTCAGTTGTAGGTGGACACCGTAATCCTTATTTTATTTTTATGTGGTGCTGAGGATCAAACCCAGTGCCTCACGCATGCTGGGCGAGCACTCTACCACTGAGCCACAAACCCAGCCCTCTTTGTTACAGTCTTTAAAAAAAAAAAAAAGAAAGAAAGAAAAAAAAAAAACATTAATTTTTTAGTTGTAGGTGGACAAAATCCCCTTTTTCAAAAATTATTATTTTTATGTGGTACTGAGGATTGAACCCAGTGCCTCATGCATGCTAGGCAAGTGCTCTTCCTCTGAGCCACAACCCCAGCCCCTTTGCTGCAGTCTTGATACAGAATAGCTTCTCGGTCTTCAACTGATTGGATGAGGCCCATCCACATTATGGAGGGTAATCTGCTTTACTTAAAGTTAACTGATTATAAATTTTAATCACATCTACATATACCTTCACAGCAACATCTAGACTAGATAGGACCAAACAAATGGGCAGTGTAGCCTAGCCAAGTTGACAGAGACTGGGGAGGTAGCTCAGTGGTAGAGTACTTGCCTACCATGTGTGAGGCCCTGAGTTTAATTCCCAGAACTGGAAAAAAAAAATCATTATCATTCACAGAAATATAGGAAGAAATTGACAGAGAGACAAGACAAAGCAATATAAGACTACCATACCTGGTAGTCTTGGACACAGTAAGCATATCAAAAAATAAATATACATGCAGAAAATGTGAATACTATTAGAAATATATAAAATGAATTATACATAAACTATATGAAAATAACATATATAACATATTACTTTTTAAAAAAATTTTTTAGTTGTAGATGGACATAATACCTTTATTTTTATTTATTTATTTATTTATTTTTATGTGGTGCTAAGGATCAAACCCAGTGCCTCACACATGCTAGGCAAGTGTTCCACGGCTGAGCCACAACCCCAGCCGTTAATTTACATTTTAAATCATATAAGTAGATGAGAATGGTAGTAGCATTATGGGGGGAAAAAAAAAACAAACAGTAATGTCGGACTCATGCCTCAGACTCTGTACCAGGGTATATTACAGATGGATCAGAAAATTTAATGTTAAAACTGAAAGCATAAAAGTACTTGAAGAACCAAGGAATATTTTTTTAATATCATCCTAGAATGTGAAAAGCTTTTCTGAGAATGATATAAAACCCTAAAGCCATTTAAAAAAAAAAAAAAGCTTCATAAATTTGACCCAAGAAAAATAAATAAGATCTGCCTGGCAAAATCACTCTAAGCAAAAACAAGAAAACAATGAAAACTTGGAAATATTTGAAATTCATTTTTTTTCATGTCAGAGGGGTAATATTCCAACATGGTAACAAGGTTTAAGGGAGACACAGCTTACACAGTGGTACGAAAACCCAATCAGCGCACTTATGAACCACGAAAGATGAAATTCCTATCACAGACAAATTCCACATTTCTCTAATAGAGTTCTTAAAAATCAATTTAAAAAACTAGCAATCTAATAAAATATTAATATGAATGGCCAGTTTATAGAAAGAAAAGTACAAATGATTCTTAAAAGAATAAAAAGATTCTAGCACCCACTCATAATAATAGACATGCAAATTTAAAGTAAATTGAGATCACTTTTTCACTAGTCAGAATGATTAAGATACAAAAGTGTAATATTTTACTGTGCTCTTCTGTCTGTGGAGAAACAGGCATTTTCATACACTACTGGCAGGCTTTTTGTTTTGTTTTGTTTTTGTACAGTGCTAGGGATGGAACTTATGGCTTTATGTATGCTAGGCAAGTGCTCTACCACTGAGTCCCTTTAAATTTATTTTGAGACAAGTTCTTGTTAAATTGCCCAGACAGGTCTGGAACTTTGCATCCAACTGCCTCAGCCTTATGAGTAGCTGGAATTACATGCATGTGCCACCATGCCAGGCAAATTTCTTTTCTTTTTTCTTTTTCTTTCTTTAATATATTTGTGTGGGGTGTGTGTGTGTGTGTGTGTGTATGTGTGTGTGTGTGTGATGCTGGGGATCAAACCTAGGACCTTGTTCCTGTCAGGCAAGCACTCTACCACTGAGCCATACTCCCAACCCTGAAGTAGGTTTTTATCACAACCATAGGAAATAATCTGGCAATGTTTATTAAGATTTTGAATTATGAAATTAGGCCATTGTTTCCATTTATATCCTATGGACAGATTTTCACACATATAAAATAATTTACATACATAAACAAGTTTCTGTATTACAGTATTATTTGTAGTAGCAAAATTTTGGCAACAACATAAATGTACATCAATAAGGGATGGGTATTTAACAATTCATTTAGAAGTTGTATTTCTATACAGTAAAATACTATGCAGTTATTAGAAAAATGAGGTTGTTCTCTTTTACTGACAAGCATGGTCTGTAACATATATTACTAAACAAAAAGAAACAAGGTAGAGAACAATTATGAAATATGCTGCCACTAGTTGAAAAGTGAAATATAGATACACACATATGTAATTCTTTGTATATGCATAAAATAACACCTTGGAAGGATACAGGACAAAATGATAATATTGGCTACCTTTGGGGAGGAAAACTGTTTGGGTACAGGACAAAGGTGAGAATTTCCACTCTAGATACCTCTGTATGCCCTTTGAAAGTTGGATCATGAGTGTATTACCTGCTCAAACAATAAAAGGGTTTAAATAATAAAATATGACCAAACTCATATCTAAACTTACAATCCTACCCATAGAGAATACATCTGCTTTACTGTTCAAGAGACAATTGACTACGAAATCTCAATTTTGTAAAGCAAAACTTATGCATGTCACATTCATTGACCATAGTGCAATAAAGTGAGAAATAAATGCAAATCCTCCCTGTCCCCAGCAAAGATCCCTGTACTACCTAAACTTGGAGCCTTCAGAGTTCAACCAAATTAATACAGAGGGCTTCTTGGTCAAGTCCAATGCTCCTTTTATCTCTCACCATCTAGATGAAAGAGGCTAAATCCAAATTCAGATTTAATGCGTTTAAGAGTCCTATTACAGAAAGTCTTATTAAATATATTTTGTGAATACAACTATGTGGCCAAAGTCTTGATCCATCTATCCAAATGGAGAGGATCTGGAAGGGAGTCTGACATAAGCACCAAAAGGTTGCCATAAAATTCATATTTTCACTGCCTTTTCCCTCCTTATTAGGAAATTTCCAAAAGGCAATCCAAGAGGTCACCTCCCTATCTTCCTGAATTTCATTAATAGGGAAATGGTGAAAGTATATGGGAAGGAGATACTAAAGTGCCTGGAAATGGGCTCGCAAATATCCATAGGTAAATGTGGCCTTCCTACTGGATATTTTTAACTCTAGCTCAGAGACAGGGTGGATGAGAATGGATAATCACAGATATCTCTTTTTAATAACAATAGATATGATGCTAAATGTTTTAGCAGGTTACACTATTTAAAAAAAATAAATTGTAAAGTGTGTGCATGTTTTAATACACTAAATTACAATTTTCCAACATTATGAGCCTTTGGAATTAAGAGATACAAACTCCAAAAGTATGGTCAATGCTAAACTGATCAAATTTTAGAATTTCTTGGTAGCTGATTTTTTTTTTTAATTTAAATGTTAAGCAATTTTTTGCTTTCTTTTTTGTGGTACTGGGATTGAACCCAGGGGTGTTCTACCAGTAAACTACATCCCCAGCCTTTTTTATTTTTTAATTTTGAGACAGTATTTCCCTAAATTGCATAGGCTGGCCTCAAGCTTGTGATCCTCTTGCCTAAGCCTTCTGAGTCACTGAGATTACAGGCGAGCCACTATGCCTGGCAAAAATTTAAGGAATGTGGTACTATAAATGAACCAAACAGAAGGAACAAAAGCAGATATATATATATATATATATATATATATATATATATATATATATATATATATGGCATTTTTGTGACATCTTGAAATTGTTCTTAAAAATTAAATAATTCCAACTTAAATAATATGCCAAAATTAGTTTAGGATGTATTTAAGAGTTAGATATGGCCCAGTATATTAACTAATTAAAGCAAGAGCCATTAATGGATGTTAATACCATTGGATGAAAGTAACAGGATATTCATGTTCCTAAAGTATCATCCCAAAGATTACTTAGTAAGTTTAAAGGTAGATATTTGGTGGTTACCACCTTAACTAGAGTGATCAAACTTAGCATCACTGCTAATGGGACAAATAGATACCTGTACTTCCTGAAACAGTGCAACATGAAACTACTCGTGATGTATTCTAGCAAAAAGTCACAATCCAAATCTAATCAAACCTCTAGACCTAACTTCCAGTTTAAAGAATAAAAGTGATACAGGACCAAATTAAACAATAGCATGAGGGCAAGTCCAGATTACTGAACCCTATAGTACAAATTTGTTTTGGACTCATCAAAAAGACAATGTCAGGGAGAATAAAGAGTAGGGGCACTGTTCTAGATTAAAAGAAATACAAAAATGAAGTGCAGTATGTGAACTTGGTTGGATCTTCTTTGAGAAAGAAAAACAGCCATATCGGGCTGGGGATGTGGCTCAAGCGGTAGCTCACTCGCCTGGCATGTGAATCAA
Organism: Callospermophilus lateralis; assembly: GCF_048772815.1. Taxonomy (NCBI): domain Eukaryota; kingdom Metazoa; phylum Chordata; class Mammalia; order Rodentia; family Sciuridae; genus Callospermophilus; species Callospermophilus lateralis. The sequence goes on along the minus strand of NC_135325.1, from coordinate 30,906,802 downwards.
ATTAGGGAATTGTTGTTAATTAACTGGCTTACATTTGATGATATTGTACTTATTATAATGTTCTTATTTTTAGGTGATGCATTTTAAAATATTTGAGGATGAAATGTCATGATATCTGCAACTTACTCAAATAGATCACAAATAAAATTACAATGAGTAAAAGAGAAAACAAAAGTGATAAAAGATAGTTATTGACTCACATAAGTGGAGCAAATACAAGTGTTCATTGTAGTATTCTTTCAATTTTCGGGGTGTTTGATAATTTTTAAGTGAAAAAAATTAGGGAAAAGTTTTAAAAGTGAAAAAAGCATAAATTAATAGAAAATAATAATAAAGTTTTTATAATTACACAATGGAGAAAACATTTAATATATTATTCATTCAGTTAAAGCCTTATAGATTCAGCTACATACAAATTAAAACTTTGGGGCCAGGTGTGGTGACAAATGCCTGTAATCCCAGTGACTTGGGAGGCTGAGGTAGGAGGAACACAAGTTTGAGGCCAGCTTCAGCAACTTATTGGGGTCCTAAGCAACTTAGTGAGACCCTGTCTCAAAATAAAAAAATAAAAAGGGCTCAGTGGTTAAGTACCCCTGGGTTCAATCCTTAGTACTTAAAAAAAAAAAAAATTAAAACCTTCGAATCCCAAGTAAGTACCATTAAAAATTGACATGAATGGCATCATAAAGTGGGAGAAATACATGCAACATTCTTTAAATTTTTTTAAATTTATTTTTGCTGCAGTGCTAGGAATTGAGCTTGGAGCCTCATGCATGCTAGGCAAGTGTTCTCACCACTGAGTTACATCCCCAGCCCTTCATACAACATTTTTGACAAGAAATTATCTTGTATTTCAATTATTACAACTGAAAAGAAAAAAAAAAGATTTACACTCTGATAGAAAAATGCCTAAGAGCACGAATGGATGACTCACAAAAGAAGGAGAAAGATAATGTGAAATACCTCTTGTTAACTGCTTGGTTGTTTCTCAGCCTTCATCAGAGTTGCTTGCTAAACATTCAGCTTCTTCAGTCTGTAGTGATGAGGCCCAGGAATCCATATAATAAAAACTCCCCTAGTGATTTGTAATCACTAGCAGGTGACTAAAAAAAAAAAAAAATTCTTTTTTTGTCTTAGAAAAAATGTGGGAAAACAGAACCCAGTCTGAATGTCAGGTCTTTGCTCCTGACCTGTGTGCTGCCTTAGGCAAATTCCTTAACCACATCAATACAATGTGAGTAATAACTACCTTGAAGGGCTATTATAAGGATTAGACACTGCAAAGTATCTAGTACCGTGGCTGACATAATTGTTTCCCAAGAAATGGTGGTTATTATTTTCACTGTAATTCATATTCTAACAGCTATGATCTTTTTTTTTCCCAGATGACATGATCTTCTTCTTTGTGCATGTTATAGTACTTTATATATAATTGCCCCAAGCTGGAAACATCCCTGTTCTAGGTTGTATTTTATCCTTCCCACTCCACTGAAATATGCTCAAGTTCCAACCCCAGAACCTAAGAATATGACCTCATTTGATAATAGATTATTTTAGATGTAAAGTTTTGATAAGGTCATACTAGAATGGGCCCCCAATCTGATTGGTATCCATATAAGAAGAGGGAAATTTGGAGACAGATATGCACAGATGGAAGATGGATGTGAAGACACACTAGAAAAGATATGACCACTGAGGCAGAGATTGGAGTGATATATCTACAAATCAACAAATGTCAAGGATTGCCTGCCAGTACCAGAAACTAGGAAAAACCAAGAGTACTCTCCTTACAGTTTCCAAAGGATGCATGGCCCTGTCAACTCCTTGATTTAGGACTTCTTGCCTCCAGAGCTATGAGAAAATAAATTGCTGTTGTTTTAAGCTACTGAAGTTTTGGTATTTTGTTATGGCATCTCCTATGAAACTAATACAAACCCTAATATCCTTCAACAGGTGGATGTAAAACAACTGTAGAATGATCATGCAATGAAACGCAGCATGGGTAAATCTCAAAACATTCTGAGCAAAAGAAGTCACTCTCCAGAAATTATGTCTTGTATAATTCCATTTATGTGATATTCTGTTAAAGGCAAATCTATAGTGAAGAAAGATAGATCAGTGTTTACCAGAGGTTGGGGTTTGTTTGAGTAAAAAGGGGAAGCATGAAGGAAATTTGGGGAGTTATGAAACTACTCTGTATCCTGATTGTGGTAGTAGTTAACCTGAATCTACATGTGTTAAAACTCATTAGACTGTGTGATGAGTTCATTTTATGATATGTTAATTTATATATTCAAAAAATGGAAATACCCACCCACCCATGCACATGTATATACTCAAATGTTCTTCTTTTAAAAAAAATACTTTTAAAGAAATTTCTCATCTTGATTTCTGTCAGAAAGATAACTTTGTGGGTACTTTGCCACATCAACCCTTTTGTTCTGTGGGCCTGTTTTACCACCTATAAAAAGAAGAGGATCTATCTAGAGCAGCAATTTTCATTCCCTGCCCCTCCCCACTTCACTTCCTTTGTGGGGTATAGATGTGGGGATGGGTATGGCAAGAAAGGGTTTTTGAACTTCATAGGGGCAGTTGGGGGTCTGCTTCATCTTGAGCGATTGTGCTTTTGTTATTTATTTGTCAAAAAACAAAACAAAACAAAAAACTCTGGATTAGAATAACTGGACCTAAGTCAGAGCTCCAGGCATTTGGGGAATTTGAACAATCCTGTATTCCAGGGCCTACTTGTGAGGCTCACTCATTCAGCTCTTTGGCAAGTGCTCTCCAAAGGATCCTGGTGGTTAGCAAGACTAGGGTGCTGACCCTGTCAATGATTCTAAATAAGGCCTGGGGTGGGAGGGTGGAGGTCTAAACACAAAAGAACCTCTGAAAAGGCTCTAAATCTAGGCTTCCTCTGAAGTAGTGTCTAAAAGGACCTTAAATCATTTGTTTTTATTCATTGGATGATTACTTAGAAGAACATTTTGGAAAAAACAAAAGTCTGTGCACGAGAGGGAGAAATGCCATTATAAGGATGAATGTGCTAACCCCCCGGCCAAAGGAGCTAAAAAGTTATGATTGTCCTTTATTCTGAGTGTGTCAAGCACCCTCACCACAGGGCTGTGGTTGCTTTGACAGGAAACTGAGGCTCTGAGAGGCCCCAGCTCACAATGGCAAGAGATTATAGAGATGACAGGGCTGGGTCATGTCCAGCAGATCCAGCCTTCCAGTCCAAGGTCCATGAGAGGAACCCCTGAGGTCTATTGTCAGCACATGCTCTAGGAAACAAACTAATGTTCCTTTTCACAAAAGCTTGTGAAGAGCTCACTGAGGACATCTCGAGACTTTGCCAGCGCTCAAAAAAGTGTTCTCAACTTTATAATGTGGAAGCTGAGCATGGTGGTCCATGCCTATAAGCCCATCTGCTCTGCAGGCTAAGGTAGAAATATAACAAGTATCAGCCTTAGCAATTTACTGACACCCTGTCGCAAAACAAAACAAAAACAAAAACAAAAAAACTTACAGGGGGCTGGGGCAGGGTGGGGGTGGGGGTTGGTAGCTCAGTGGTAGAGTACTTGCCTAGCATGTGCAAGACTCTGGGTTCAGTCCCCAGTATTGCAACACAACAAACAAATAAATAAATATGCTATAGATAAGCAGAGTTGGGCCACTGTGGTTGAAGGTGGTAAGGGTGACCTGAGGATACCCTAGGGCTTCTGGAGCCCAGCTTGAAGGCTTCAAGGCCATTTATGCAGTAGGTTGGCACTCACTGGGAGAACTACAATGGTTGCTATCATGTCTAAGGCTCTGACTTTGGCTTGGGGTGAGTGGGGGACTCACTCCTGGGTTACTCAGCTTGTGTCAGGGCTCAGGATTCCTGTTCTGTCATATGCAAAAGGTGCTACTGGCAGGTCCATCTAAGCTGGGCATTACCTGCATTACCCCTATTCCTACTAGGCCCCAGCAGCCTGACTTGCTCCTTACAACATAAAAAACATTTCACTATCTTATATCAAATGATTTTTATTCTTTGAAGATAAGAATTACTACATTAAAAACTCCAACTCCCCCTTTTCTTGCCCATCTACAAAGCCTCCTCTGGTTTTCTTTACCAATCATACGCCAAAGTTCATGTTCAGTCCTGATGTAGGGTCCAGAACAGATGTCAGGGGCTAGCTGGAATGGCTCACAGCGTCATCATCAATCCAACTTCCTTCTCATAGATGTCAGGGATCATTCCCATTGGGGAGTCAATCATGTGTACAGTATTCTTACTAAACAACTTGAATTCATAATGGATCAGTTGTTCCCAGAAACCGTTGTTGGGCCGAATGATGGGCCGGCATGATTTGGTCCACGTGTGGGCGTCCAGCAGGGACATGGCATGGTATTTCATGAGATAAGCGAGGCAGAGGGCAGCTGAACGGCTCACCCCTGCAGCGCAGTGGAGCAGCGTGCGGCCCTGTTTCATTTCCACGCTGTGGATGTGATCAGCAATAGGGTCAAAAAAGTCATAGAGGTGTGAAGTGGGAACATCCGCCACGGGTACTTGTATGTATTGAATGTCCTCGAAGAATGTGTTTACTACCTCTACTGAGACATTGATGACCGTCGTGATGTGATTGCTGGACAGCATGTGTTTGTTGTTGGCAGCCACACCGTTACTGATGTAAAGGCTGCTGGTTATTTGGGACAGGTCATGGATGGAGGGCTGCAGGACCGCCTGAGATGGAAGGGGACACGAAGATGTGGCCATCAAAACAGCAGGTCAGCGGTCTCTCTGTATCAGGTTCAGGGCACCAACTTCACGAGGGACTTTAGGAAAGTAGCTTCTCTATGAAGTCTTGGGTAAGAGTCTGTGAGGAAAGAGGACCAGTTAATGATCACCACTGTCTACTTTTCCATCTCGTAGTCACAATCCCCAAGGACCCAGCGCTCTAGTTTCCATGGCAATAGTAGCAAGCCGAGCGCGGAGGACACACCCCAGCCGAATCTTTAGAATCCGCTGCCCGCCGCCCCCCATCTCTCTCATAGTCATTTATGATTCAATTATCATTTTGCACTGAACACAGTATCTATGAATGCTTCTGTTTCATTAATGTTGAAGAACAGGACTTACACTTTCTCACAAAAGTATCATATTTTAAGTTGGAGAACAATATTTGGCTCACGTGATATGCTAATCTCTATAAAACTGCAGCAAGTTATGGGTTTGGCTGAGCTTGGTGGACTGATGGGATATTTCTTTGTTGATTGTAACCATAGAATTGTATTCGTGCTTACAAACAGTTCAGGGCTGGCTGTAGGGAGCGTTACTAACTGAATTTATAGCCCTTTATCTATTGTGAAGTTGGCCTATAGTGGGCAGTTGTGACTAATTTAGCAGTGTCACAGTCCATTTATACCTACAGCTCAAATGATTTATCACTTGATTCTACTTTATTACCTGAAAGGACAGCTCAAATTATCTTGTCTACTTTCTTCAAAAAGTATGCCCACATGCTTTGTAAACTACAGGTCACTTTGACCATCACCAAAGACATCTTCTCAGTAATATTGAACATTCTGGAATAAGATAATGCTGCATTGTAATTGGGCCCCAAATGATTTTTTAAATGCTACCTAATATTTGCATTTTCTTGCAGCTGAAATTTTTGTAGAGTTTGACTGAAAATTGAAAAGAACCAAAGCCTAAAACCAACAAGTTGTTTCACAGAACAGAGATTCATATCCTTTACTCCCATTCCATCATCGTTTTTGTTTATGTCATTATGAACAAAGATAAAATAGATGCCAGTCTGTTAAGATGGTCAGGGAAATGATAACCTCAAAACACAACACATTTTTCTTTTTCTCAGTTGTCATAATCAAATTTATTTTACATTACTTAAGCTGTCAGTTCCCACAAACCTATCTAGAAGAAAACAGAAAACAAATACCAGATAAATATGAAAACTACTTATCAGGGACAGCTTAATTTAGCTAAAATTATTTAAATGTTTAGTAAAGCTCAGTGGGAGAGTATGTGCTTAGCATGCACAAGGCCCTAGGTTTGATCCCCTCCATCAAAAAGGAAAAACAAACTAGGTGCTGTGGTATTCACCTATAATTCCAGCTACTTGGGAAATTGAGGCAATAGGATCAAAATTTCAAGGCCAGCCTAAGCAATTTAGAGACACTCAGGCTCCAAATAAAAAGGATTGAGAGTACAGCTCAGCGGTAGAGTGCTTGTCTCACATGTGCAAGAGCCTCAGTTCAATCCCCAATACCACAAAAATAAAGTAATTAATCTGAAGTAAATAAATAAATAAAAGGGGTTAGTCTAACAGTTGAGATATGGCATCAGAAGGAGCTTTGTAATAATCTAAGGCCTGAGACGAGTTTTAGAGCCTAGTTATTTAATAAATAAATGCTTCTTAAACTTTAAAAATGTAGTAATGTTGACTGAAATAATTTCAGACACTGTTCTTAAAAACAAGCATGAAAGCCATGTGCGGTGGCGCACACCTGTAATCCCAGCGACTCAGGAGGCTAAGGCAGGAGGATTGTGAGTTCAAAGCCAGCCTCAGCAAAAGCGAAGTGCTAAGCAACTCAGTGAGACTCTGTCTCTAAATAAAATACAAAATAGGGCTGGGGATGTTTCAAGTAGTTGAGTGCCCCTGAGTTCAATCCCCAGTAACCGCCCCACAAAAAAACAAGCATGACTCGTATTAAATAAATTTATTTATTTATTTTTTCAGTCAATATTCTGTGACACACTTTAGTCTGAGGGATTTGGATATTTTAAAATTCCAGTATGGGGTGTTTCTCCCTCAGTTTGGAAACAGGTCACTTTTAGACTCCACTTATCTCTATCTTTCCTAGTTATTCAGTGAGAAAAATGTATAAGGGACTTGCCCAAGAACACCCCCTTCTTTCCACCATTCAGAATAGATGTGGATGTTAAGAACTAGCTAATATTTAGATTTCTCAATTCAGTAGTCAAGGTACTTTTCAATCTCATATAAACTTGCCTTTCAAATCTCATTTGTTCATCAGATTTTCATTAAGAATCTTTTGTGTGTTAGACATTTTAACCTATGCAAATTCTCAGTTCTGAACAAGCAAATGAAATATTCCCAGTTAGTACAAGATGTATATTCTTGGCTCCTCACCTTTTCTCACACCATTCCACTCTCCAGAGAAAATTTACTCTTCTCTGCTTCCTGAGTCCTATCCAGGCTTACAAGACTCAGCTGGATTAATTTAAGAAGATGGGCTCAGAATTCAATCTGTGTCAGATACAGTTCTAACATGGTATAGATCCAACACAACATGGGCTGTGATTTCCAGAGCTCATAGTTTGGTCAGAGAGATAATCATGGAAAAGTACAGAAGACAGAGGGGTAGATTGAGCCCTTCTTTTCCAATTCATATCCCTTTCATTTCTTTCTTTTGTCTAAGTGCTCTGGCTAGTGTTTCCAGGACTATGTTGAATAGAAGTGGTGAGAGAGGGCATACTTGCCCCAGGTTTTAGAGGAAATGCTTCCAATTTCCATTTAGAATGATGTTGGCCTTGGGTTTATGTTGAGAGCCACAGCCAAAGGGGCCCCAGCAAACTTCCAGCTGCCAGCAAACTTGGGCAGGTTTAGCATATGTAAATTTTACAATGTTGAGATATCCTACTATCTCTAGTTTTTCGAGTGTTTTGAACATGAAAGAGTGCTGTATTTTGTCAAGTGCTTTTTTTGCATCTTTTGAGATCATCATATGATTCTTTTCTTTAAATCTGTCCATATGATGAATTGCTTTTATTGATTTTCGTATGTTGAACCAACCTTGCATCCCTGGGATGAACCCCAGTTGATTGTGGTGCACTCTCTTTTAAATATGTTTTTATTTGCAATTTGTCAGCATTTTATTGAGAATTTTTGCATCTATGTTCATCAGGGATATTGGTCTGAAGTTTTCTTTCTTTGATGTGTCTTTGTGTGATTTTGGTAGCAGGGTGATACTAGCTTCACAGAATGAGTTTGGAAGGATTCCCTCCTTTTCTATTTCATGGAATAATTTGAGAAGGATTAGTGTTAGTTCTTTGAAGATCTGGTAGAACTTGGTAGAGCATCTGTCTGGTCCTGGGGATTTCTTTGTTGGTAGGCTTTTGATAGAGTCTTCAATTTCATTGCTTGAAATTGATTCTGTTAAAATTTTCTATGACCTCCTGATTCAATTTGGGTAGGTCATATATCTCTAGAAATTTGTCAATGTCTTCAAGATTTTCTAATTTACTAAAGTGTAAATTTTCAAAATAGTTTCGGATTACTGTTTGTATTTCAGTAGTGTCTGTCATGTTATGTCCTTTTTATCACGAATTTTAGTAATTTGAGTTTTCTCTTTCTCTTTATTAGTATGACGAAGGGTATATTAATTTTGTTTATTTTTTCAAAGAACCAACTTTTTGTTTTGTCAAGTTTTTGGATTTTTTTTTGTTTGTTTCAATTTCATTGATTTCAGTTCTGGTTTTAATTATTTTCTGTCTCCTACTGTTTTGGTGCTGACTTGTTCTTTTTTCTCTAGGGCTTTCACAGGCAATGTTAGGTTATTTATTAGTTGACTTTCTATTCTCATAATGAATGAACTCAATGCAATAAACTTTCCTCTTCGAATTGCCTTCATAGTGTCCCAGAGATTTTGATGTATTGTATTGTTATTCTCATTTACCTCTAAGTATTTTTTGTTTCTACCCTGATTTCTTCTGCTATTCATTCAATAGCATATTATATAGTCTCCAGGTGTTAGAGTAGCTCCTATTTTTTAAATTTTATCATTGATTTCTAATTTTATCCATTATGATCTGATAGAATGCAAGGTATTATCTCTATTTTTTTTATTGCTAAGTGTTGCTTTATGGCATAAGATATGGTCTATTTTAGAGAAGGATTTGTGTGCTGATGAGAAAAAGTGTATTCGATCATTCATGGATTCATTCATGGATGAAGTACTCTATACTATCTCTTAAGTCTAAATTATTGATTGTATTGTTTAGTTCTACAGCTTCTTTATTTAGTTTTTGTTTGGAGGATCTATTGAGTGGTGAGAGAGGTGTGTTAAAGTCACCCAGTATTATTGTGTTGTGGTCTATTTGATTCTTGAAATTGAGAAGGGTTTGTTTGATGTATATGGATGCTCCATTGTTTGGAGCATAAATATTCATGATTGTTGTGTCCTGTTCATGTATAATTAATTCCATTAAGGAGTATAAAGTGTCCTTCTTTTTCCCTTCTGATTAGCTTTGGCTTAAAGTCCATTTTATCTAATATGAGGATAGAAACCTCTGCTTGTTTATGAGATCCCCGTGAATGATATTTTTTTCCCATCCCTTAACCTTCACTCGGTGGATGTCTTTGCCTATGAGGTGAGTCTCTTGGAGACAGCATATTGTTGGGTCTTGTTTTCTTTTGGGGGGATTGAATTCAAGGGCACTTGACCACTAAGCCACACCCCCAGTCCTGTATTGTATTTTTTAAAAAAAATTTTTTAGGATGTTGATGAACCTTTATTTTATTCATTTATTTATATGCAGTACTAAGAATCGAACCCAGGGCCTCACACATGCTAGACAAGCACTCTACCACTGAGCTACAACCCCAGCCATATTTTGTATTTTATTTAGAGACAGGGTTTCACTGAGTTGCTTAGCATCTTGCTTTTGCTGAGGTTGGCTTTGAACTCTCAATCCTCCTGCGTCAGTTTCCTGAGCCACCGGCATTACAGGCCTTCACCACTGTGCCCAGCACAGGTCTTGTTTTTTAAATCCAATCTGTCTATGTCTTTTGATTGATGGGTTTAGGCCGTTTACATTGGTGTTATTATTGAGAAATGATTTTCATTCCTTGTCATTTTTATTTATTTCTGGATTTTAATTTGAATTTGTTTCTCCTTTGATTGACTATTCTTCTAGTGTAGTTCTTTCCTTTGCTGGTTTTCAGTTTTAATTTTTATTTCTTCTTCATGAAATATTTTATTGAGAATGTTTTGTAGTGCAGGCTTTCTAGATTCACATCTTTTAACTTTTGTTTATCATGGAAGGTTTTTATTTCATCATTAATTCTGAAGCTTACTTTTGCTGGGTTATTCTTGGCTGGCCTCCATTTCCTTTTAGAGCTTGGTATATATTATTCCAAGACCTCCTAACTTTGAAGGTCTGAGTTGAAAAATTAGCTGAGATCCAGATTGGTTTCCCTCAAAGTGTTACCTATCATTTTCCTCTGGCAGCCTTTAAATCCTATCTTATTCTGTATGTTAGGCATTTTCATAATAATGTGCCTTGGTGTGAGTCTGCTGTAATTTTGTATATTTGGGGTCCTGTAAACCTCTTATATTTGATTTTCCATTATGTTCTTTAGGTTTGGGAAATTTTCTGATATTATTTTATCAAAAATAATTTTGTTTGTATTTCCAAGCCTTCATCTAGCCTGATAAATCTTAAATTTGGTCTTTTCAGGTTGCCCCATATTTCTTGGAAGTTCTGTTCATGGTATCTTAACATCTTTTCTCCATGGTCAACTTTATTTTCAAGATTCTATATTTTGTCTTCATTGCCTGAAACTCTCTTCCAAATGTTCTAGTCTGTTGGTGATGCTTTTTATTTAATTTAAAATTTGGTTTATTGACTCTTCATTTTGAGAATTTCTGTTTGATTTTTTTCCTAGAATCTCTATCTCTTTATTGAAGTGATCTTTCACTTGCTGTATTTACTTTTTGATTTCACTCCTTACATTGTCCTTTACCTAGCAGATCTGTTGAACTATGTACATTCTAACCTCTTTCTTTGACATTTCTTCCGCTGTAGTGTCAATGGATTCTATTATTCAAGTGTCTTGGTTTATTTGGGGTGAATGTTCCCTTGCTTTTTCATGTTGTTTGTTTGTCTACCCATCTAACACTATGGATCTGAGGCAGTAGAGATTCTACCCTGTGAACTTATAGTGTCCCTGAAGATTTCACTTTTTAAGGGGAGACAAATAATAGCAAACAATATACAGCATTCAACCAATGATGTCTACAATGTTGTCACAATAAACAGAAATTATATTATCAGTTATTGCCTACAATAAAAACAGCAAGTTAGCAAAAGGATTTATAATCTTAAATGGTGGAGAGAGATAGAACAGAAGTGATATAGGATGTGATGATTATGAGGGAGGAGGAGAGAGAAGTAAAAAATTAAAGAAAAAGTGAAAGAGACAACAATAGAGATTGGCTTCTAGCAGAATAAAAGAGAGAAAGAGAATAAGGAGAAACAGATAAGGGGCTGGGGTTATAACTCAGTGGTAGAGCACTTGCCCAGCATGTGTGAAGCACTGGGTTTGATTCTTAGCACCACATATAAATAAATAAAGGTCCATCAACAACTAAAAAAATTTTTTAAAAAAGAGAAACAGATAAGTGTGAACATACATATATATCTTTATATATATGTATAAATATTTTTTAAAAATAAAAAATTAAAAATTAAGGAATACAAAACAAAACTAAAATATACTTATCAAATATCTTTGTCCTCAAGAAACTGATCCATGAAAAGTTATTGGTTTCAAAAATGGTGGAAGTGTTGGGGGGGTGGAACAGAACAAACTAATGTGAATATGTATAAATGTCCATGAACCATTAAGGTCCCTATTAAACAGAGGAAAGAAAATAGGGGTGAAAAAGATCTTGATGAACATTTAAAGAATTGTTTCAGTTGGAGTTCAAAAAATTCTCAGCTTCCCTTTTCAGCACTGTTAGATGGGTTTATCTGGAGTATGATGCTTGCTCCCCACTTAGGGTGGGGTTGCTAGAATGAGAGAGGCAATCCCATAGGTTGAATTCCTGGAGGCAGAGTTTAGGCTTTGGTAGGCTTCAGGCCCTTTGCTAAATGCCAATTGGTCTGGAGATTTTAAATTAGCACACCTCCAGGACCCAGCATTGCTGGTCCATGCTGGAAGACTGCACTCCTGGGATCTCTCCTGGGTTCCACTTATGGGGTGGAAGAGCCAATTCTTAGTTCATTCCTTCAGTTTCCAAACTTAAACTCTCCCATCCTGCCCTTTTGAATTCCTGGCCAGGTACATCTCTTCTAGCTGGTCCTGCAAGTAGCCAGACTGGAGTAGGAGAGCCAGTAGGTTCCCAGAACCAGTTGTCCCCTGTGTAAACCTCTCTCCACATTTGACTTTCTCCTGGTCAGTTAGGTATACTCTATACCACTTATTGTGAGTTTTCCAGGCCTGTATTTGGGGGCCAAACTTGAGTTTGCCAGGGACTGGCTTCCCCTGCTGCCAGTCCAGGCACTGTAGCCTCACAATGGTTCCTTCCTCTGTCCTTTGCACACTGCCATGAAAGATGCAGTTTCTTTCCCATCCAGAAATATTGTTCAGTGCACCTATCAGTTTAGTAGGGCATAGTCTTTGATCTCTAAACTCTCCATACCCAGACATGCCTCAGTCCTCCTAAAAATATGGGTTCCTTTAATTTCCTTATCCCTCCACTTTGCTCATGGAGTGACGACTCTGGCTGGTGCCTCTGCTTGTGGCAGTGAATGTGTCACTGGGGATTTCTTCCTTATTTTATTACATCCAACTTCTTGAGTCTCTGATCTGCTTTGAGTGTCTGGTATTGAATTCTATCTAGTAAAGCCTCCTCCCTGGCCTTTTTTTTTTTTTTTTTTTTTTGAGAAACTGCCTGTCTGCTTTTTTGGTTTCATGCCATAGAGCAGCAAGGAAAGCAACCTTCTCTAATCCACCATCTTGAAATCCCCCTCTAAGTTTTTGTTTAGAAAAATAGCAAACCTACAGAAGAGTTGCAAGAATAAAACAATGGGAGCTGGGGTTGTGACTCTGTGGTAGAGCACCATCAAGCATGGCGAGATTCTGGGTTCGATCTTCAGCACCACACAAAAATAAATACACAAAATAAATGTATTGTGTACAAATAAAAAAAGAATAAAACAATGAACACTTATTTGCCCTTCACCTATAATATTTCTGTTACTAACAGTTTTCCACATTTGCTTTATCGCTCTGGTTAGATACACATTTTATATGTATTTATTCACTTTTTAAAATAAATAAAATAAAATAACACACACACATTGAGTGTTTGTTGCAGGTATAGCAACACTTTAGCCCTTCAGCATGTATCTCTTATGAGCAAGGACATGACCACAATACAAGGGCCAAATTAAGGAAATTTAACATTGGCCCCATTTATTACCTAATATAAAACAATATTACAATTTTACCAAGCCTTCTAATATTATTTATACCTGCTTTTTTCCCTTTTGATCTAGAATTAAATCAAGGATTACACATTGAATTTGGTTGCCATGCTTCCTTAGCATCTTTTAATTTGGAACGGATTCCAAGCCTGTTGTTTTCTTTTGGTTTTTTTTAGACATTGGCATTTTTGAAGAGTTCAGGCCAGTTTTGCAGAACATTTTTCAATTTGGATTTGTTTGATTATTCCCTTAGGATTAGATTCAGGTGAAATACTTTTTGGCAAGTATTCTACCAGAATGTGTATCTCAGTACATTGCATCAGGGAGCATATGTTATCTGTTTATCCCATTAATGATGATGACAATTTTTTTTTGTTGCAGTACTAAAAATTGAACCCAGGGCCTTACACATGCTAGGAAAGTGCTTTACCTCTGAGCTACACCCCAGGCCTTTTATTTTATTTTGAGACAAGATCTCAAAAAATTCAAGATCTTGTTGAATCTCCAAGGCTGGCCTCAAGAGATCCTTCTGTCTCAAGTGGGTGCCACTGATGATATTCTTGACCACTTGGTTAGGGTAGTGATATGCTTTGGGTATGGTTTAAGGATATCCTCCAAGGCTTTGTGTGTTGAAATTTAAGCTCCATTATGAGGTAATAAGAGGTGGGGTCTTTGGGAAGATACTAGGGTCAGATAAAGTTATTAGAGTAGAGCCCTTGTGAACAAATTCAGGTGTCTTTATAAGAAGAGGGAGAGACCAGAAGAGCTACACACATCCACATGTGTCCTCCCTATTTCTTGCCATCTGATGCCCTGTGCTGCTTCAGGACTCTACCATCCAGAAAGCCATCAGCAGATGCAGCCCCTTGACCCTTTATCTCCCAAACCATGAACCTAAATTAACCTCTTTTCCTTATAAGCTACTTGGTCTGTGGTATTATGTTATCAGGAGTAGAAAAAAACCTAATACAGGTGGTAATAACTAGGTCTGTTCTTTGTCAAGGTAACTTTTCCTCTTTGTAATTAATAAGGAAAATGAGGGATGGTACTTTGAATTTATGGGTCTATGTTTTGAACAGGATTTTGAATGATGAATAGTTTTTCAGGCAGACAAGAATTGGAAAACATTCTAGACACAAAGGGATACACATGCAAAAACACAAAGGTATGAAATAATGTCTGGAGATACCATAGTTTGGATATGTGTCCACCAAAGACCCATGTGTTACAGGATTGAACTAGTGCTATTGAGAGGTAGTGAAAACTTTGAGAAGTAGGGCCTAGTGAGAAGTTTTAGGCCACTGGGAGCATACCTTTGGAGGAGATAGTGAATCCTTACCCTTTCCCTTTTCTCCCTCTTTCATTTTGCTTCTTGGCCACCATGACAGAACAGCCTGCTCCACCATGTGTTCCCTGCCATGATGTGGTACCTTGCCATAGACCCAAAGCAATGGGGTCAACTGGTTATAAACTGAAACTGTGAGTCAAAGCAAACCTGTCCTCCTTTTAAAAATTTCTTTTCTTTTCTTTCTTTCTTTTTCTTTCTTACTTTCTCTCTCTGTCTCTCTCTCTCTCTCTTTCTTTCTTTCTTTCTTACCAGAGATTGACATGGGCAATAAACCGCTGAGCCCATCTCTAGCCCTATTTATTTATTTGAGACTGGATCTCTCTGAGTTGTTTAGGACCTCACAAAGTTGCTGAGACTGACTTTGAACTTGTGATTTTCCTGCCTCAGCCTCCCAAGCAGATGGGATTTGTCTCAGTAATTTTAACAGTAACATAAAGTTGTCTAAAACAAGAGGGCAAGGAAGGACTCAGAAGCAGTAGAAGTGGCGGGGTAGAATACCTGGAAACCTCAGATGACCTTATAGCAGGACCTTAGACTTGATTTTTTTTGTGGTGCTGGGATTGAATCCAGGGCTTTGTGCATGTGAGGCAAGCACTCTACCAACTGAGCTATATCCCCAGTCCTAGGCTTGATCTTATAGGCCATGGTGACCTGCTATAGTATTTTATGCAGGAAAATGGTGGCATCAGAATGGATTTTTAGGATGCTTAATAATAGCTATGTGGATGGATTTGTGGAGGGGAGGGTCAAGTGGAGACAATGGCAATGTTAGAGAAACTGAGAATTATGACAGTAGTCTAAATGAACAATGATACATTTATTACAGACTCTTTCCTGACATGGAAGCTGAATCAAGTCAAATTAATTTTATCTTTTCAAGTATACACATGGGCCAGATCACATGAGATGATGGAATACCAAACTTTCTATGCATCAGGCTCTGGAGAGTTGAGTGTTCTAAAGAATCTAAGGAGGGAGACAATATGTTTAAATTGGAGGGTGGTGGTGGTGAGAAAACCTAAAGGAGTATGTGGTGAGGGCACAGGAGAGCCATGTCATGTTGTCTGATGGACAAGCCAAATGGGTGCTCCCAAGCAGAAGGCCCTTGGCAGAGGTGGCAGTTGGCCTCCTGAGTAATGAGAACACAGAGAGTTGTTTGTGTGTTTTATTTCAAACATGGGGCTGAGTCAGTTGTACCATCATGTAGAGCCAACAGGTAGTCAGCTCTTCCAAGACTTGCTGGGCTCAGCCTAGTCCTTGTTTTATAGAAAATAAAGGGGAGACATATGGATCTAAATATGAAAGTCTTTAAATAACAACTTCTAGTCCTGAATACAGGACTTAACCTTAACCTGTAATATGAAAAAATAATTGTGGGGTATTTGTTAGATGGAAAAAACAGTTTATAAGAAAGCAGGTACATTTTTTGTAAAGGTGAAATATATACATATGATTAGTCACCACATGTGTATATATATATATTATACACAATAAATATTTACTTATAAATCCTGTTTATGGAATAAAGCAGTTCTAAGAATATAGTAAGAATTCAATAATGTTAAATTTGTTTTTCACTATAGGTTTTGACTTTAATCTCTATGAATCATTCTTATCTTGAGTTCTTTAGATATTAATCCTCTGTCCAAAGAATAGCTAGCAAAAAGTTAAGACAAATTTTTATTTATTAAATTAATAAATTATATGTGAGTGGTGGGATTAAAGGGGAGCTTTTCTCTTTTTTTACTTGTTTATATTTTTCAAATTTTCTAAAATATTTTTTTTATGATTAGAAAAGAAAGAAAGAACTAGAATGTATTTAAATATCACCATCAGTGGGGCATTGTGTCCTAGGGACTTGAGAGGCTGAGACAAGAGGATTGAAAGTTTGAGGCCAACCTCAGCAACTTAGTGAGACCTGGTCTCAAAATAAAAAATAAAAAGGGCTTGGGATGTGGCTCAGTGGTTAAGTGCCCCTGTTTTCAATCCCCAGTGCCCCCCCCCCCACCAAAAAAAATCATCAATGGATATCTTTTTCTTTTGGTCAATAAAATTAGTAAAGTTGAAAAACTAAAAATACTTGGTATCAACAAGAATTCAAAGAAATGGATCCTTTCATATGCTGCCAGGGTTAGAGGCATGGGATAGCAACACTGGTTGAGCTATATGACAATGAGGATTATAGGGCAATGAAAACTCCTATGGCCTCGTGGGTGGTAAAGTGGTACTACCAATTTGGAAAGCAATTTGATAACATCC
This sequence comes from Callospermophilus lateralis, assembly GCF_048772815.1. Lineage (NCBI taxonomy): Eukaryota > Metazoa > Chordata > Mammalia > Rodentia > Sciuridae > Callospermophilus > Callospermophilus lateralis. Next base: position 30,889,958 of record NC_135325.1, on the reverse strand, counting down.
AGTAAAGTTGAAGGTGGATGTACTCTATTCCCCAGCAATTTCACGAGGTAGAAACATTTGCACATCCACAAGAATATTGCTTATAATAGTGAAAACATGGAAACAACATAAATGTCCACCAGGAGGAATATTAGAATTTGATACCATACTTGTAACTATGAACTAGATTAATATGTGTGAACCTGGACAAGTGTCAAAAGTATAATGCAGGATAAAAAGAGAAAATTGCAGGAGCATATGTATATGTATAGTATGAAGTTTATAAAGAAACATAACAGCTGGGTGCGGTGGTGTATGCCTGTAATCCTAAAGACTCAGGAAGCTGAGGCAGGAGGATCTCAAGTTTGAGATAGCTTCAGCAACTTAGGAAGGCCCCCGACAACTTAGTGAGACCCTGTCTCAAAATAAAAAATAAAAAAGAGCTGGGGTTGTTAGTGGTAAAGTGCCCCTGGGTTTAATCCCCAGTACCAAAGAAACAAAAAACAAAACAAACAAAACAGCTGTATAGCAAAGGAAATATCTAGGAATAAGAAGAGAGAACCCACAAAATGAAACAAACTTTTTGCTAGCTATTCTTTGGACAGAGGATTAATATCTAAAGAACTCAAAAAACTTAACACCAAAAACCTAAATAACCCAAATAATAATTAATGAATTAAGCATACACTTTTCAAATGAAGAAATACAAATGGGTCTGGGGATGTGGCTCAAGTGGTAGCGCGCTTGCCTGGCATGCGTGCGGCCCGGGTTCGATCCTCAGCACCACATACAAACAAAGATGCTGTGTCCGCCGAGAACTGAAAAATAAATATTAAAAAAATTCTCTCTCTCTCTCTCTCTCTCTCTCCCTCTCTCTTAAAAAAAAGTTATTAAAAAAAGAAATACAAATGGCCAACAAACATGAAAAAATGTTCAACATCACCAGCAATTAAGGAAATGTAACTCAAAACTACACTGAGATTTTTATCTCACATTTGTTAGAATGGCAGTCATCAAGAATACAAACAATGACGCCAGGTGGGAGGGCACACACCTGTAATCCCAGCAGCTTTGGAGGCTGAGGCAGGAGGATTGCAAGTTCAAAGCCAGCCTCAGCAATGGCGAGGTGCTAAGCAACTCAGTGAGACCCTGTCTCTAAATCAAATACAAAATAGGGCTGGGATGGGGCTCAGTGGTTGAGTGCCCCTGAGTTCAATCCCCAATACCCCCCTCAAAAAAAAATAGGGTTGGGGACGTGGTTCAGTGGTCAAGTGCTTCTGAGTTCAATCCCCAGAACCCCACCAATAAATAAATAAATAAATAAATAAATAAATAAAAATTTAAAAACTGGAGAAAACTTACATTAGTCATTAGAGCTTGTTTAACTACATTATGATACCCCTATAGAATAAAATATAATGCAACTCTTAAAATGCTAACCTGGAAGAAAATTTATTGACATGAAGAAAAATTTCTACTATTTCGTTAATAGAAATACTAAAAAACATTTTGATCTCAATTTATAAAACAAATAATATCCATCTATATATGTAGATTCATGAAAAGAGAAAAGCAAAGGACATATGCAAAAATGTCCACAACATTTATCTCCAAGCAAAGTTATTATAGAAGTTTTTTTTTTTGTTGTTTTTTTTTTTTTTTTTTTTTTACTTTCTGCATATCCCCAAATTTATATAATAGACACGTGATAGTTGTCTAGTATATAGTGGACATGTATATAATAGACACATGAAAGTTGGGAAGAAAAAGTATATGTTTGAAAAAGAGATGGTGAGAGATAATATGGAATGAGACAGAAAAGTAGTAGTTATATAATAAAGAAGAGACAAAATCAAAAGAAACTTAGAAGATATAATTGACAACATTTATTTATTTTTTTCTTCTGGTACTGGGGATTGAGCCCAGGACACTCTACACTGAGCTATATCCCAGCCCTTTTTATTTTTTATTTGAGACAGGGTCTCACTAAATTGCTTAGGGCCTCACTAAGTTACTAAGGCTGGCCTCCAACTTGCAATCCTCATGTCTCAGCCTCTCAAATTGCTGGGATACCAGGCATAGGCCACTGCCACTGTGCCAGCAACAAAGTATTTGTTGTTGTTTTAACAGTTACAAAGAGAGGGGAAAGGAGGATGACCTGCTGGTTTCTGACTTGGGCCACTGGGCAACAAATGATACCATCCCCGAAATATCCACTGGGTGAGGGAGATCTGATTCTATATGAAAGCAAACAGTACAATTTAGAACAGGGCAATTGAGAGTGCTCAGGACATTGTAGCAGACCACATGGAGCTTCTATCCTGTATCCACTTCTTCCTGACATCTTTCTGTTTTTTAAATTTGTTTTATTTGTTCTTTTTAGTTTTACATGACAGTAGAATGTATTTTGGCAAATTATACTTACATAGAGTATAACTTATTCTAAGTAGGATCCTATTCTTGTGGTTGTACATGATGCGGAGTTACCTTAGTTATCTTCATATTCATATATGAGCACAGGAAAGATATGTCTGTTCTTTCTACTGTCTTTCCTATTTCTCTCCCTCTCCCTTCCCTTTGTTCCAATTTATCTAATCCAATGGACTCCTATTCTTCTCCTCCCCACCCTCCCTTGTTTTGGGTTAGCATCCACATATCAGAGAGAACGTCAGCTCTTGTTTTTTAGAGATTAGCTTATTTTATTTAGCATGCTATTCTCCAGTTCTTATCATTTACCAGCAAATGCCATAATTTCATTCTTCTTTATGGCTGAGTAATATTCCATTGCATATATATACCATATTTTCTTTATCTATTCATTTGTTGATGGGTACCTAGGTTGGTTTCATAGTTTGGCTATTGTAAGTTGAGCTGCTATAAACATTGATGTGGCCATGTCACTATAGTATGCTGATTTTAAGTCTTTGGGTATATACCGAGGACTGGGATAACTGGATCAAAAGGTGGTTCCATTCCAAGTTTTCTGAGGAATTTCCATACTGCTTTCCATAGTGGTTGTACCAATTTGCAGTCCCACCAGCAATGTATGAGTGAACCTTTTCCCCCACATCCTTGCCAATATTTATCATTATTTGTATTCTTGATGATTGCCATTCTGACTACAGTGAGATGGAATCTCAGTGTAGTTTTAATTTGTATTTCTCTAATTGCTAGAAACGTTGAATTTTTTTGTTTATATATATTTTTAGTTTTATTGATTTTTTTATTTTTTGACCATTTGTATTTCTTCTTCTGTGAAACGCTTGTTCAGTTCCTTAGCCCATTTATTGATTGAGTTATTTGGCTTTTTGTTATTAAGTTTTTTGAGTTCTTTATATAACCTGGAAATTAATGCTCTATGTGAGGTGCAGGTGGCAAAGATTTTTCTCCCATTCTGTTAGATCTGTGTTCACATTCTTGATTGTTTCCTTTTCTGAGAAGAAGCTTTTCACTTTGATACAATCCCATTTATTGATTATTAAATTTTTTTCTTGTGCTTTACTACTGATAATAATAATTTTTCTTACACACACACACACACACACACAAACACTTTTACCAAAATTGGATAGGATATGGAAGATGGTGTAGGGTACAATGAGGTCACAAACCATCATCTTAAAGTACGTGCGTGTGTGTGTGTGTGTTTATAAATAACAAAAAGATACATTGCTTACAGTTATAAAAAATAGGCTTTTTACTCACTTATTTATTATTTTGGTAAAATAACCACAACAAAATTTACCATTAACTATTTTCAAGTGTACCATTCAGTAGTATTAAATATAGCCATCACCACTACCCATTTCTAGAACTTTTTCATCATCTCAAATTAAAACTCTGACCTCATTAAACAATAACTCCCCTTTTCCCCATTGCAGTCCCTAATGACTACTAGTTCGCTTTCTGTCTTTATGAATTTGTCTATTCTTGGTATTTCATATAAATGGAATCATGCACTATTTGTTTTGGGAGGTCTGGCTTATTTCACTTAACAATGTTTACAACAATGTTTTATACATGTTGTAGCATACATTAGAATTTCATTTTTAAGGCTGAATAATATCCCATTGTATGTATATACTACATTTTGCTTGCTGAGGGATATTTGGGTAGCTTCCATCCTTGATTGTTATGAATAATGCTACTATGGTCATTGGTATGCAAGAATCTGCTTGAGCTCCTGCTTTCAATTCTTTAGGTTTATACCCAGAAGTGGAAATGTTGGATCAAATGGTAATTCTTGGTTTAACTTTTTGAGAAACTACCAGACTAGTTTTTCCTTACAGTATTGGTGATTGAACCCAGGGGCTCTCTATCACTGAGCTACATCCCCAATCCTTTTAATTTTTTATTTTGAGACAAGGTCTTGCTAGGTTACCCAAGCTGGCTGTAAACTTGCCATCCTCGTACCTCAGCCTCCTGGGTAGCTGAGTAGCTGGGATTACAGGCACAGGCATGGGCCACCATGCCTGGTCTGGTTTTATATATTTTAAATATTTACATACTTAGAATACAATGATTGAGATTACATTAATTTTACAAATAAATCTGCTGAAAATTTATGTCTTTTTGTAGTCATTTCTTTCAAGAATATGATGTTTGGATCCTCTTTTCTGTCCTTCCATAAACTTCACAGTGTTCTTTATAGAGAACTTACATATTTCATAGTGAATTTTCTGTATCATAAAATACTCATAAAAGTTTTATAGCTACCGTGAATGGAATCTTTAAAAAAATATATTCCCACCTTCCTTCCTGCCTCCCTTTTCTTCCTTCTGTTAATACAAGTTGTTCTTAACAAATACAGACTACTTTTGCATCACTTGTTTTATGACAGAAATGTTTCAAACCAGAAAGGCAGAAATTTTTACCAACCAGGGACCTTAGTAGGTATGAAAGAGAAAAACAAAAGCCTTTCATTTAGTGGACTATTAAGCCAATTCACTTGATAATATTCCTAATAAAATATGGCCCATACAGGAAACTCAGAAGTTAGAACTTTTTTTCCTGATAAATTAAAAAAATACATAAGTTATGATTTTTGGAATTGGAATAAAATGCTGATATGTGTTTATTTCTATTTAAACATTATAATATTAAAATCATTTATTTATGCCATTCAATCGGGATATTTGCTATGTATTGGATGTTTACGCACCATCAAAATTCATATGTACAAATACTAACCCCCAAGGTGATGATATGAGGGAGTGGGACCTTTGATAGGTGATTAGGTTCTGAGGGTGGAGCCCTCATGAAAGTGATCCTTGCCCCTTTCAACATCTGAGGATGCAGTAAGCAGACAGCCAGAAAGTGAGCCCTTATCAGACACCATATTTGCTGACAACTTGATCTTGGACTTTCCAGCCTCTGAGACTGTGAGTGTTAGCACAAAATGACTGCTTCAGGTGCAAACTTCATGGATCAGCATAGCCTTTATTCAGCAGTGGAATGATACATCTGGTGGACACACTTTTCTAATGGAAAATGAGCCACTGGCCAAAGGAAGAATCTGTGCTTATATATGTTACACTGAGAGGTGATTTAATTATTGACAGAATGTGTCAGTTTAGGCACTCAGGAAACAGGTTGTGAGAATTTGAAATTTGTTTTTACTGGGCAATGTTCTTGCTTGGGAAAGAATGGAGGGTCTGGGTGTCAGTGTTCAGCGCTTCTCTCTTTCTTTCAGGGTCCCATTGTACTGTCACTGGGAAAGAACTTATTTGATGAAGGACCAATGCTTTGGCTTCCTTCCAGAGACTGCCATTCTAGGCTTGATGGATATCTTCTTCCCAAGGATTGTCTTGCCACTGGATGATGTTTGCTTCCTTCCCAGGGATTGTCTTGTCACTAAGAAAGGATGTATTGGGAAAGGATCAATGTTATCAATGTGTTGCCTTCTTCCTCACTGCCTCTTCCCAGGCCACACTATTTTGGGGTTTGTCATTTTCCATATCTTCCAGTGAGAAATAAATTTCTGCTGTTTATATGCCATTCAGCTTATTGTATTTTGTTATACCAGCCTGAAAAGACTAAGATTTTTATATGAAACTATTTATAATGCAACCAGTAATATCTGCATAGAAAGACACAGTTCTGCTTCTAGTGATAGTTGTTTTGCAAACTCATTGAGTGTATGGGATTTGAAGATACAAGTCTTTCTTCATTTCCCATAACATCTGAAACAATGCATTCTACTTGGGAGGTGTTCATAAATACATGCTCAGAAATTAAGGATCATATGTTTTCTCTCATATGTGGAAGCTAGAGAGAAAAAAGTGGGGAGGATCTCATGAAATAGAAGGGAGAACAGTAGCAGCAGGAGAGAGTGGAGAGAAAGAGGAATGAAATTGACTAAATTATGTTATTTGCATGTACAAATATGTAATAATGAATCCAACTACATATAAAATTATAATACAATCATTAAAAAATTTATAAAAATCCAGACATAGTGGTGCATGCCTGTAATTCCAGTAACTTGGGAGGCTGAGGCAGGAAAATTGCAAATTTCAGGCCAGCCTCGGAAATTTAGTGAGATTCTCAGCAACTTAGTAAGGCCTTGTCTCAAAATAAAAAATAAAAAGAGCTGTGAATGCACCTCAGTGGTAGAGTTCTTGAGTTCTATCCTTAAGACAGAAAACAATAACAACAGAAAAGGCTCAGTTTATAAAAGGAAACTTTTCTACAATCCTGGGGATGGAACCTGGGTCTCACACATTCTAGGCAAATGCTTTACCACTGAGCCACATCCCTAGTACTTTTTATTTTTAATTTTGAGTCAGGATATCACTAAATTTTTGAGGCTGGCCTTGAACTTGTGATACTCCTGCTGCAGCCTCCTGAGTTGCTGGGATTACAGGCATGTGCCCACCATGACTGGCTCTATAGGGTTTTTTGATCTAGAGCTTGGTTGAGATATTCTTATTTCTCCAACTAGTTTTTATAGAAATATGAAATAAACAATGTCATTAATGTCCCTTCCCACTGGACATGATTGCATAGGCCTGTTATCCCAGCAGCTCTGGAGACTGAGGCAGGAGGATTACAAATTCAAAGCCAGCCTTAGCAACTTAGGGAGGTCCTAAGCAACTCAATAAGACCCTGTCTCTAAATAAATACAAAATAGGGCTGGGGGTGTGGCTCAGTGGTTGAATGCTCCAGAGTTCAATCCCCAGTGCCACCCCCCCCCAAAAAAAATCCCATTCCTTACCTATAACTCAAATGACTTAGATTTTTAAAATTTTTTCCACCAGAAAACTTCTAGAACTAATAAATAAATTCAGCAAAGTAGCAGAATATAAAATCAACACCTACAAATCAAAGGCATTTCTGTACATCAGTGACAAATCGTCTGAAAGAAAAACTAGGAAAACTACCCCCTTTACAATAGCCTCAAAAACAAACAAACAAAAAATAATTGGGAATCAACTTAATGAAAGAGGTGAAAAACCTCTACAATGAAAACTACAGAACATTTAAGAAAGAAATTAAAGAAGACCTTAGAAGATCTACCTTGTTCTTGGATAGGCAGAATTAATATTGTCAAAATGACCATACCACCAAAAGCATTATATAGATTTAATGCAATTCCAATCAAAATCCCAATGACATTCCTCATAGAAATAGGAAAAAGCAATCATGAAATTCATCTGGAAAAATAAGAGACCCAGGATAGCTAAAGCAATCCTTAGCAAGAAGAGCAAAGCAGGTGGCATCACTATACCAGACCTTAAACTATACTACAGAGCAATAGAAACAAAAACAGCATGGTATCGGCACCAAAATAGATTTATAGAACAATTGTACAGAATAGAGGACACAGAGACAAACCTACATAAATACAGGGATCTTAAATTAGACAAGGGTACCAAAATATATATTGGAGAAAAGATAGCCTCTTCAACAAATCATGCTGGTAAAACTGGAAATCCATATGCAGCAAAATGAATTTAAGCCTCTATCTCTCACCATGCACAAAACTCAACTCAAAGTGGATCAAGGACATAGGAATTAAGAAGAGAACCTATGCCTAATAGAAGAAAAGATACGCCCAAATCTTCATTATGTTGGATTAGGCCCTGACTTCCTTAACAAGATTCCTATAGCACAAGAAATAAAATCAAGAATCAATAAATGGGATGGACTCAAACTAAAAAGTTTCTTCTCAGCAAAAGAAACAATCAGTGATGTGAATGGAAGCCTACAGAATGGGAGCAAATTTTTACCACATGCACATCAGATAGAGCATTAATCTCTTGGATATATAAAGAACTCAAAAATCATAACACCCAAAAAACAAATAACCCAATCAATAAATGGACCAACAAATTGAACAGACACTTCTCAGAGATGATATACAATCAATCAACAAATATATGAAAAAATGTTCAACATCTCTAGCAATTAGAGAAATGCAAAACAAAAATACTCTAAGATTTTACCTCATTCCAGTCCAAATGGAAGCTATTAAGAATACAAACAACAATATGTGTTGGTGAGGATGTGGGGAAAAGGGCACACTCATACATTGCTGGTTGGAATACAAATTGGTGCAACCGATATGGAAAGCAGTACGAAGATTCCTTGGAAAACTTGGAATGGAACCACCATTTGACCCAGCTATTCCACTCCTCAGTTTATACCCAAAGGACTTAAAAACAGTATAATACAGAGATACAGCCACATCAATGTTTATAGCAGCACAATTCACAATAGCTAAATTGTGAAACCAGCTTAGATGCCCTTCAGTAGATGAATGGATAAAGAAAATGTGGTATATATAACAATAGAATATTACTCAGCGTTAAAAGAGAATAAAATCATGGCATTTGCAGGTAAATGGATGGAGTTGGAGAATATTATGCTAAGTGAAGTAAGCCAATCCCCCAAAAACCAAAGGTGGAATGTTTTCTCTGATATGTGGATGCTGCTCCATAATGGGGATGGGGAGTGGGGTAGAGCATGGGAGGAATGGAGGAACTTTAGATAGGGCAAAGGGAAGGGAGGGGAAGAGAGGGGACATGGGGTGGGAAAGAACATGGAATGAGATGGACATCATTACCCCAAGCACATATATGAAGACACAAATGTCTACTTTGTGTACAACCAGAGACATGAAAAATTGTGCTCTATATGTGCACTATAAATTGAAATGCATTCTGCTGTCATGTATAACAAATTAGAATAAATAAATAAATTAAAAAGATTTTTTAGTTGTAGATGGACACAGTATCTTTATTTTATTTATTTATTTTTATGTGGTACTGAGGATTGAAGCCAGTGCCTCATGTGTTCTAGGCAAACCTCTACCACTGAGCTTCAACCCCAGAGCATGACTTAGGTTTTAAAAAAAGGGAAAGAAAAAAATTTAGAAGTACAAAAAAATAGAAGCTTATACTTTCTTGAATCTAAGAGCTGGAGATCCACAACACTAAAGGAGAACATTTTATTTCTTTGTCCAAAGTATGTAAGCACTAAGTTATAATAATTCAGAATTATGTCATGTACACACTATTTTATGTATGTGGGAATATTTTTCTAGTTCAATTAGACCATGAGAAAGACATAGCTCTGTCACTAGGTAGTGGTGTGACCTTGAGCAAATTCTTAAAATACCTTAGCTTTAGTTTTTTCATCTATAAAATGGAAACATCCTTAGGGCCTCATTCAGTAGTAATTAAAGCCAGTGTAATTTTTTATGGCAAAATCGATATCAAATATTGACAGATGCAGCCTCCAGGGTTGAAAAGTTGTTTATAGTTTACCTATCAATAAATATGCATATGCTATGTTAGCACTGGATGAAAGGTTGTCACCAAAGTAACTTTCTAAGCAAAGTAGCAAGATCTGTGTCCTGAGGGCTTTAGGGCTTTTTTTTTTTTTTCACCTCATCATATTTTTCTGTCAAAGTAATTATATATGTAGTTTAGGCTGTCAACTGGTTCTATAAGTTACGTTATGAAAAACCATTTTTATCTTTTACGTGGTTAGTTTGGTACTTACTTCCCTGTTTCTGGATCAGTATTGTCTAAAACAGGATATGCCAAATATATAATTTAAAAATGTCTAACAGTCATTTAAAATGTACAAAGAAATGTGAACTTAACTTTAGCAATATATTTCATATAACTCAAGACCATATATCAAAAGATTATCACTTTAGCATGTAATCAATATAAGAAAACATTGGGACATTCTGCTTATTATGTCTTTGAAATCTGCTGTCTATTTAATATAAGTACATAAGTAAAATAAAATTAGGCTAAGTTAAATTTGAATAAAAAATTCAGTTTCTCATTCTGTTATTTCAAGCAATCAATAGCACTTGTAGTGGCTATTATGTTGGACAAAGCATCTCTAGATAATTGTTTATGCTTAAAAATGAAAAAGTATTATCTGTCTACTATGAAAAATGGAGAAATTGGGAGGAGAAAATCAAATGTATTGGATTAGGGCTTCTTCTTGGTGCTATAATCAAATTATGACTCTAAAATAACTTGATAATTTTTTTCTATAACAAAATAGAACTGAAAAATATTTTACTGCTCAACTTAATTTGATAACTAAATTTTGCTAAATGCTAAGTGTGCAGAACCAATGAACTTGTAACAAGGCATAGCAGATTGTATTTTACAAAGAAGCAGCATGACATCTATCCCACTGATTCTTCTTAGAACATGATCATGACACTCTTCGTGTCAAGATGAGGAATCTGCATCTCATCCCTTATAAACTCAGTGGGTTTTTTTTTTTTTTTTGTACCAGGGTTTAAACTCAGAGGCACTCCACCACTGAGCCACATCTGCAGCCCTAGTTTGTGTTTTATTTAGAGACAGGGTCTCACTGAGTTGCTTAGCACATTGCTTTTGTTGAGGTTGGCTTTAAACTAGGGATCCTTAGCTTCCTGAGACATTGGGATTATAGGCGTGCACCACCATGCATGGCTCTCAGTGGACTTTTATGACTCTTTTGACCAATTAGAGTACAGGAGCAGTGACACTCTGAGACTTCAAAGGCAAGGTCATGAGAGGTGATGTAGCTGTCCCCTTTTTTTGCTGGAATATTCTCTCTTGAAGCTGTTAGCAGGTATGGAAACAGTCTGACTACACTGAGGCAGCCATGCTGTGAGGAAGCCAAAGCATCCTACATGGAGAAATTATAGGGAAGAATGCCGAGGCTATATGAAGAGAGCAACCCTGATCAGTCTAGCTGCTCCAGAACCCCTGCTCCCTGCCATTCCAGCAGCAGCTACAATATGAAAGCAACCCAAAGAGACACCTTGAACCAAAACCTCTTAGAAGAGCCCTTCCCAAATTCCTGACCGCAAACCATGCAAGATAATAAATTTATTATTGTTGTTCTAATACTCTAAGTTTGGGGTGATATGTTATGCAACAATAATAACCACAGAACAAGGTATTGTTTCTGTGACATTTTGATACCCCATTTTTGGAATTCATTTTCATAATTTGAGTGATGTTCAGCATCCCATGCAGCTCATGGATTCTTTGATTATATCCACCGTATGCCTCAGTTTAATCATCTTAATCATAGTCAATTGGGTCTCACTGAATTCAAAGCATTTTTATCAGTATGATTTAAAAATCCCATGTCATTGTTATACTTTACATTTGCAAAGCATTTACTTTTCAAAACTCCTTTATATGCATTATGTCATCTAGCCCTCCCAACATACCTATGAGGTAAGCAGAGTGGGTATTAAGGAATGAGAAATTGAAAAACAAGAGGATGTTGAGTATAATGGTGCATTCCTGTAATCCAAGCTACCTGGGAAACCGAGGCAGGAGGATTGCAAGTCTGAGGCCAGCCTGGGCCATGTAGTGAGACTCTGTCTCAAAATGAAAAAGTAAAAAGAACCTAGAGGTGTAGCTGAATGGTAGAGTGCCCTTGGATTCAATTCCCAGATTTAAGTAAGAAAAGAAAAAGAAAAAAGAAACGCATAGACCAGATGCTTGAATAACAGACTGGAGGATATGGAAGTAACCTCAGCAGTAACTTCTTTTGAAAGATAAGGAGACTGAGGCATGGAGATTTTAAATGACTAGTCTGCATTCAAGTAGGTAATGAAATACTAGAATTAGAACTAAGCCCTTCTGATCTTGGTTTAATGCATTAAAATCTTGCTCAGTTTTGCCTTAGATTAATGCTCTGATTATATCCAAATTTATCTCACCCTGAGACATTCTAAGTTGTATAGAGCTTGACAGAAACCTGCTGTTCTTATGTTAATCAAAATTTTTTCTCTTTCTTCTTCCTTATTTTCTGTCTTTAAAACTTTGTTGGTGTCTAAAACATTTCACCAAAGTGTTTCATTTCAGTGTTAACTCCGACACAAGTGATGATAATTATGTTCCAAAGTTTAGAAAATTATGCACAAATTATCAATTAAGCAAATGCTTCAACAGTTATATGCCTCATCAAGAGAAATTATGCAAACTCTGGGAGAATGACAATTTTACACAAGATGTTTTTATTTATTACATTTCCTAAATTGTTGTGGATAAATTCCAATAACTTTATCAAAATATTGCATCATTTACATTCCAGATGAAATTTTGTGATCAGAGATTTTTCTCAAATACATTGTAAATATGACACCCTGTGTCAATCTGAAGGAGAGATGTGAAGTATGAAAAGTTCATGAACTCAACATTTCTTAAACTGTACTCTTACATTTCCTACAAATATGCTTTCTTTTTAATGTTCATTATGTTGGCTAGTACTATCAGGTTCCCACTCATTTGAATTTTTAAAATAGATTTTTAGTTGTAGACAGACACTATACCTTTATTTTATTTATTTTTTTTTATGTAATGCTGAGGATTGAACCCAGTGTCTCACATGCTAGGTAAATGCTCTGCCACTGAACTATAAAACCAACCCCCTCATCTGAAATTTTGAAATTAATTCTGTGTCTTCCTTGCATACCCATTCTCCATCATATCTAATATGTCACCAAGTCCCACTGATTCTGTGAAATAGTTCCTGAATCCATCCTTTCCATTTCCATTCTAATTTAAGTTCATATTCAGATAACAGTAAAGCATTGGAATTGCTTTCAAAGGCTGGATACAAGCATTTGAAATACAATTCTCTTGGATTTCTTTGAGGATTTTGCTCCATTTCACTCACTTTAATAAAACAAAATTTTATTGAGCATCTGCTATGTGATAGACAATTAGCTAAGTTTGAAGGATACAAAGACAACTATGAAACATGGTTTAGGCCCTTAAGGGGATAAATATCAAGACAAATAATTACAATATAGCAAAAACCAGAAAAGAAAACTGTCTATGATGAAGATGCGATATATCTAGAGTGTATTTACCTAATTGTGGCTTCAGAGCAGTTTTGATGATTTGGAGGCAGACCCTTATTAGAAGTTTGCTGGAGACAAAGGAACAACATGTAAAAAGCTATGTATTGGCTTCCTGGTACAACCTCTATGGTCCAAATTCTTAACATCTATAAATATAATATAAAAGCTAAAAAGGAATAAACATGGAGCTAAATTTAAAAGCAGGAGAAATATCTGCTTGAGCAGAAAGTGAACAGAGATAGAAAATGATGGGGATGTAAATTAAAGCCTCAGGTTTCTGGGTCTGGAAGCTGACAGTGGTTCTGCAGGGTAAAGGGAGCTAAACAGAATCTATGCAAGAAAGATGGCATTCAATAGTGGCTGGGAAGGCACCTCCTTATCTAGGAAAGAGGCTAGCTAAAGTAGAAGAAAGCTTTTCAATAATTTGTAGAGGTTATGGTGTCTCATTAGTTATGGGTCTAGGACAGTGAGTATGCAGATAAAGCCCTTAGATCTGGAACTAGATTAAATTACCAACTGAATACCATCTGCAAGATCCCAGGGATGCTGTCCTAAAACCCGATTTGGTGAAAATGATATAATAAATGCTAAGAGGAAGGAAGATGGAAACTACTCACTTGCCATTCAAAGAGCCTTCAAGCCAAATACCAAAAGTACATTCAGAAAACTAAAGTCAAGGAAGATAAACTATATATCAGTAATCTGATAATAAATTCACTGCAGGAGCTAATAACTTATGGAACAGTCTGTCAAAGATTTTAAAATACATATATATTAGGATGTTTAAAGAGAAGAAAGTAATCTTTGTTCAAGAAAGAGTGGAATTATAAATAAAAATAAGCAGAAAAGAAATAAGCATAGATAGATATGAAAATAAATCTATTGTGTAATTTTTAAAAAATTCAAAACATAATAGATGGGGCAAACTCTAGACTATTAGAGGGACAATTTTGTGAATTAAAATGTAAAATTTAAAACTTCCTTAAAACAGAGCACAGAGGAAAAAAGATGAAAAATAAATATGAAAAGGTAATTAAGAGACATGGAGGATAAAGGAAATGGAAGAGAAGCACTAATTCAAGATGTAATAGCCTGATAATTTTTCAGAATTGAAGACATGAGTCCTAAGAGCAAAGTGCTGAATACCAAACAGGATCAAAGAATCTGCAACAGGTAGATACAGTGATGTGAAATTGCAAGGCATCAATGATAAAAAAAAATGTAAAAGATTATCACAGAGAGTACAAAATTACTTTGAAAGATACAATTGGTCTAATAGCACATTCCTTATAATATCAATAGACAATAGAGTCATATTGAAGGGAAATCACTGCAACCAGACATTTATATCCTATTAAAATATTATTTAAAAATCAAGTCAAAATAAGGACCTTTTCATGCCTACATCCTAGGAGAATTTGTCATCCACAGACTTTCACTAAAAGAATTACTAAGTGATGTACTTCAGCAAGAACAAAAGTAAGCCCAGAGGGAAAGGCATGGTATATAATAGCAGTGAGAACAGAATTTGACAAAAATACATCAACATTTTTAACTAACTTTTCAATAATATCTTAAAAAGAAAAAAATCGCCAGGCAAGGTGGCGCATGCCTGTTATCCCAGCAGCTGGGAGGCTGAGGCAGGAGGATCATGAGTTCAAAGACAGCCTCAGCAACAGCAATGTGCTAAGCAACTCAGTGAGACCCTGTCTCTAAATAAAATACAAAATAGGGCTGGAGATGTGGCTCAGTAGTCGAGTGTCCCTGAGTTCAATCCCCAGTACCAAAAAACAAAAAAACAAAACAAAACAAAAAAATAAAACCCCCAACAACAACAATAGCCAATCAATTTATCTTATTTAAAAAGCAAGCAAACAGGGCTGGAGTTGTGGCTCAGCGGTAGAGCACTCATCTAGCACATGCAAGACCCTGGGTTTGATCCTCAGCACCACATAAAAATAAATAAATAAAATAAAGGTATTGTGTCCAACTACAACTAAAAAATAAAAATACTTTTGTAAAAAAGCAAGCACAAACCCTCTATATAACAACAGAGATATTAAGGAGATATTAAGGGGAGAGAGGCTGTTTCATAGTGTATTAAGGAGATTTAAGATTTGTGTTATGTTCAAGAAGAGATAAAAATACTGAACAACTTTGGACTTGGTTAGAAAAGCTTATAGTTTAGTGTGGATGTAAACATTAAGGGTAACCACTAAAATCATAGAAAAGCAATCTGTCATCCCCAAACAAGAAGGAAAAAAAAAAAAAGAAAAGGATTGTAAATATAAAATAAATACCAAGAAGATAAAATCCGTCCAAATGTATCAGCCATCGTTTACAGATGAACTCAACAAATGATGGAGACCAGCAGATTGAGTAAATAAAACAAAATCCAACTAGATAGAGCTTATAAAAGTCATAGCTAAACAAAGCAACAGAGACAAGTTTTAAAATAGAGATGGCACTATTACATGAAATTTATTCAACTAACAGTACAGTTTCCAATAGATAGAAGTACAAATAGAAACTTAGAATCCATAATTATATTGTGAGAATTTAACAAAACTCTTATGATTTATATTGATGGATTATACAAACCAAAAACTATAAGAATACATACATGTGAGGTTGGAATTGTAGCTCAGTGGTAGAGCACTTGCCTAGTAGGCTCTGGATTCGATCCTCAGCACCACATAAAAATAAAGATGTTGTGTCCATATACAACTAAAAAATATATATATTTGTCTATTTTCTGTTTTTGCAACAAAATTACTGAGACTAGGAATTCTATAAAAAAAGAAGTTTAAATACTAAAACCCAAACCCAACAATGTATAAAAATAATAATAGCTTATCGCCAAGTAGTGTTTACCATAAGAATGCAGGGAATGTAACAGAAAATCTATTAAATGTAACACAATATGAAAACAGATGAACATATTAGTTTGCTAGATCCCCAAAATGAAAATTTTGAATTAATCTATAATTAAATTCATAATTTTAATTGCATCTGTCATGTTTTTCCCAAAAGGTCTAGAACAGTAATATTGGGAAAATGTTGATAATCATTGAAGCTGAATGACAGAAATATATTATAATATTCTATTTACTTTTGTATTTGTTCAGAAATTTTCATAATAAAGAAGTCTTAAAATGCTCAAAGTTTAAAAAATAATCTCAAGCACATATAGCAAAATAGTAGGTGGGTATATGGACACTGGATATATCATTCTTTATACTTTTTATGTTTGAAATATTTTGCAATTAAAAACACAAAACAAGTGTCATGGATTTCCCCAAAATAGTTTCTTTGGGCCTGTAAATAATTTTGCTTGGTCAAAAAATAAAGGTAAATACTACTGGAAAGGTAAGAAGGTATAAGCTGCTTAAGGATTTTGTTGTGTACCATGGTTAAAAAAATTCCTCGTGTAGGAAATGAAAAATGACTGAAGCAAAGTGCAAGGTAAGTTTTGCATGGTATATTATAATAATAACAATAATGATAAAAATATTCATATAATTCGTACTTATATAGCAACTGTTATGTGGCAGACTTTAAGTGTTTTACATATGGTGAATCAATATTCACAACAACCCTTTGACCTTGATTCTACTCTAAGTCACATTTTACCCATGAGAAAATGCAGGCACAGAGAAGTTAAATAACAAGCCGAAGTCACACAATTAGTAACCAGCTTCAAACAAGGAATCAGTCTGAGACTCTGATCTGGTCCTGCATTATCCCATAAGGTGGTCATCAGCCTATTTAAATTTGTTAAAATTAAATAATACTAAATGTTTAGCACCTAAATTGTACTAGACATGTTTCAAATGTTTAATGCTCACATCTCACGTAAATGGATAGCACAGATATAAAAATATTTCTATCATTTTGGAAAAATTTATTGAACAATACTGCTTTACTCATATTATTACTATTTTATATCAGACTTTTTTCTTCTAGAGGCACTGATTTTTTTTTTACATTCCTTAAACAGAGCTTCTCAATCTCAGTACCACTGATATTTTTGGATAATTATTTATTGTGGGGGGATGTCCTGTGCATTGGAAGATGTTGAGCATCATCTCTGGACTCTGCTCACCAGATGCCAGTAGCACTCTCTGTACCAACTTGTGACAACTAGTGTCTCCAGACATGGCCAAATGTCTCTTGGTGGTGCAAAATGGTTCTTGGTTGAGAACCACCTGTCAAAACAATAACTCACTGTCATAGATGAAATATGTATTTTGATTTAGTTTCAAATTTATAGAGACACTCTTTGCTTTCTAGATGATTTGCTTTATTTCTGCTTCTTCTCTGCTTCAATATCACAAGTGTGTGCCTGGAAACCCCTCTGCATATGGTCACAGTTATATACACACAGTAGAAGTGAATAAAAACCAGAAATTTTCATTGGTAATACTTGCCACTTCTGTAATCTAGGTGAAATTTTCTTTAATGGTTTTGAAAAAAGGATAAATTCATAATGATGTTTATGGCTTTCTGGTCCTAGATCTTATCCTAACTTCTAACATGGCAGATTAATTTTGTTAGTTTTTGAACTTTATATCAGGGGTTGACCAACTTTTTCCTAAAGAATCAGATAGCAAATATTTTAGGCTTGCAGGCCAGATGGTCTCTGTCACAACTACTCAACTCTGCAGTTGTAACACTAAAGCTGTCAAAGACAATACACACATGAATGAGCATGGCTGTGTTCCAATAAAACTTTAATTACAAAAACAGGTGGTCGGTCCATGGACCATAGTTTAATGACCCCTACTTTGTAGAAATTGAATCATGTAAAAAAAAAGAATCATGTAGTGTGTGTGTGTGTGTGTGTGTGTGTGTGTGTGTGTGTAGTCTGGCTTCTTTTTCTCAGTACTCTGTGAAATTCATGCTATTACATGTAGTTGTAGCTCATATTCTCATTGTTCTGTAGTATTCCATTGTACGAATTAATTAAATTGATTTATACTGCCCCCAGCCACAGCAGGCAGCCAATTAAGGGTCACTCAAGTGAATTTCCTAAGGTACCAAATAAAACACAGACACACAATTTACCTTTAATTCAAGCCTCAGGACAGCTCCTCTGCCCTCAGCCTCAAACTCCCCAAATGGGAGAGGGAGGAATGTCAAGAGAGTCTGGAGAGAGAGAGAGAGAGAAAGAAAGAGAGCCAGCAAGTGAGCGAGAGCGAGCACTAGCACATTCAGGAGTGGTCTTTTATTGGGGGGACTCTCATTCTTTAGAAATTTCCATCCAATAAAGGTCAAGAGGGGAGGGGTAACAAGGACAGATAAGGTAACTCGACCCCTGGGGCTCCAGGAAGGCACACCTACGCAGGAAGACACATTTGCGACATTTCTGCAGCTTCCAAGATTGGGGCTATCATTTGATGTGGCCAGATCAAGGGAAGTGACCGACAGAGCCTCACCAATTAGGGAAGGAAAATGCTAGTCACATGGCATGGTGGCCTCCCACAGATTTAGTTATCCATTCCATCATTGATGGACACTTGGATATTATGGCCTAAGGCTTTTATAAAATTTGCTACTGTGAACATATGTGCAGGTATTACACCTAGGAGTAGAGTTGCTGTTGTGGGTAGGTTTATTTTTAGTAAATATTGCCAAATGGTATCCCAGTTCATAGTTTCACCCACAGTGTATCAAAGATTGAGATGTTCCATAGTCTTGGTAGCATTTTGTATTATCTTTTTCATTTTATTCCTTTTGTAATGTGGGGTTAGAAATATTGCAATATAGTTTTTATTTGCACTCACTTTAGACTACTATTAATAGCCAGATTAGAATGTCACATGCCAATGTCTATAATCATTGAGAACATACTGGGAGTGGGGGAGGAAACTTAGTCACTGTTTCAGTATAGCTTTGTAATATTTAATCCTTACTTCTCAGCTGGGCATGGTGGGACATGCCTGCTATCCCAGATACTCAGGGGGCTGAGGCAGGAGGATAGAATATCCAAGGCCAGCCTGGGTAACTTAGTGAGACCTTGTTTCAAAATTAAAAAGGTCATGGATGTAGCTCTGTGGTAGAGTTCCACTGGGTTCCATCTCTCATACTGAAGCAAAAGGAAAAAAAAAACTTAACTTCTCTAGTTCTACAATGGACTGAAGCTTAAGTTATCCTTCAGAAAGAAAGACAATTTCATAGAAAGTCTTAAAACATTTTTATTATTTGAAACCATCACCATGTTCTTGAGTTAATTTAATCCTATAATAACTATTCTTTTCACTGAACTAATTATTATCCTTGTCAAATCTGGTACATCTTCTGAATTTTTTTACTTTAGCTACTAATATTCCCATGACTTTAATCACTTAGACCAGAAAGATCAGAGTCACATTTGACTTTCTTTGTTTCACTATCTTGCCTGCCTACCATTGTGACAACTCTATCATCCATCTCTACCTCCTTATTATACCTCCAGGGGACCTCAGTTGAATCCTGCTCACCCTACACTAAACCAATCCCCCCAAAAGGAGAATGTTACAATTTGAATGGGGTTTGTTCCCGCCAAAACTCATGTTGAGGCTTAGGTTCCCAGTGTAATTGTGTTGAGAGGTTGTGGGGCCTTTAAGAGACATTATTTGGGTTTTGAGGGCATAATCTTTGCAAAAGGATTACTGTTTGTCCCATAGAAGTGGATTGGGTCTTGCCAAACTGGATTAGTCACTGTGAAGGTAGGCTGTTATATAACCTGCCCCCTCCCCTTGTCTTGTCCCTCATCTGTCCTTGCTACTTACCACTCTCACATCACTCCCTCTCTGAGATCATCCGCCATCTTGTGAAACAGCCAGGGGGGCTCTCACCACGTGCCAGCACCCTTCCTTTGGACTTCCCAACTACCAGAATTTTGATCCAAATAAATCTTTTTATTTTATATATTATCTTATACTAGGTATTCTGCTGTAGTATCCATCACAAAATGTGCTAAATCAGAGGATGTAACTTCTTTTGATGACCCACCTCCTCCTCAGAGATTATCAGGATGAATCTCATCCTGTATTCCTCAGCCACCAGCAAAGATAAATATTCACAAATGCCTCAAGCAGATCCCCAATGTGACTTCTCTACACTAAGTCCAAACCCTTTCACTGCTCATTTTGGGACTCATGGTCAGTCACAGTCAAATCTCTTATACCATTTATCTCTTCCCTACATATGGACCTAACTTTCCTGTTCTAACTGAAGGATACTGCTACCCAGGATACTGCTACCATTAGAGAAAGGGTTGTGATCACTTCCTCTTGCCCTTCTTACCACTGGATTTGAAGGTGGTTTAGATGTCCTTCTTGTCTTAATGTTTACAGAACATTTCTGACTTCTCTGACCTCAAAACCCCAGTTCCTTTGCAACCTAAAGGACTAAACTCTGCTAAATTACAGTCACTCTTTCTCATGCATTGAAAACAGGAAGCCCTGTGTGTTGGTCAACTCTGTCACTGTGATGAAATACTTGAGATAATCAACCTAAAAGGAGAAAGGTTTATTTTGACTCATGGTTTCAGAGGTTTCAGTCCATGGTCACTTGGTCCATGGTCGCTTTGGGCCTGTGTTGGCATACTACATCATAGCAGGAGTGCATGGTAGAGGATTCCTCAACTCATGGCAGCCAGGAAGCAAAGAAAGGGGGAGAGAGAGGGAGAGGGAGAAGGAGATGGGGAGAGATGCAGGGAAGAGGGGGGAGGGGCTGCAGTCCCAATATCTCCTTCAATGGCACATCCCTAATAACCTAACCTGCTTCCACTGGAATCTACCTCTTAAAGCTTCCGCCACCTCTAATAGCACAACAGGCTGGAAACCAAGCCTTTAACACATAGGCTTTTGGGGGACATTTCAAACCCAAACTTTAGCACCTTGACTCATGGTCCTTTATGGTATTTGGAGGACAAAACCTCAACTCTGGGTAAACCTCTTTGCCTATCCTATACCTACCCTCATAGTTGAGTGTGATTGGAAAAAAATATACAATGGGATAAGTAGTATTGCTTTAAATATGTGACAACTCAGTGTAAAAGGTTGGTCCTCCAGTAGTGCCTTTTAGTACCACTATATTGATTAATTAGTTTGCTTTTCCACTCTCCAATTTATTATTTCATATCAGCCACATATCTCATCAAATCCCTAACAGCTCCTTTCTGACTTTTTCTCAGCTGATAAAAATCCATCTCCACTGCTATTGACATAATTTAGGCCCTCATCACCTCGGGGTATGTATAAAACACACACATACAGTTTAAAGTACAATTATACAGGGAGTATCCCTGCAAATCCAATCCATGGCATGCAAAACCTTCCATAAATTGATACAACCTTCTTTTGCATGCATTTTATTAGATTTACTGCTTAGTACTTCATATTTTTTGATGATGTTGTAATGATAGCCTTTAAACATTTCATTTTCTGAATGTCTATTGCTAATACATAGAAATACAATTGAGTTTTGCATATTTTTTATATCTAGTACCTCAGATAAATTTTTGTATGCATTCTTTTATATTTTCAATATATAATCATGTCATCTTCAAATAATTGCATTTTTGTTTGTTCCTTTTCAATTCTTACATTTATTTTTATCATCTTATTTCACAGTCCAGGAAGTTGAACACAATGTAATAGTCAAAATCTTTATATTATTTCTCATCTCAAAGGGAAAACTTCCATTTGTTTTGTTATTCAGTAGGATGTTTAATGTGAGTTTTCATGTAGAACACTTTTGTCATCTTAAGAGGTTGAAGTTGGAAGTATGCTTTCCATTCCTAGTTTGCTAAGAATTATCTCCTTTTAATGAGAAATGGGTCAAATGTTTTTCAAAGGCATTTATTTTTCATTTGTTAAGAAAAAGTACACCTATACATTTTGGTGGGACTGCAAATTAGTACAACCACTTTGGAACGCAGTATGGAGATTCCTCATAAGACTGGGAATGGAACTACCATATGAAGCTGCTAGCCCATTCTTTGATATTTATCAAAAAAGTTTAAAATCAGCATATTATTGTAATGCATACCAATGTTTATAGCAGCACAATCCACAATAGGCAGGTGATGAAACCAGCCGAGGTGTCCATCAATGGACTAATAGATAAAGAAAATATTATACACACACACACACACACACACACACACACACACACACACATAATGGAGTTCTATTTGGCTATAAAAAGAATAAAATTATTGCATTTGCTGGTAAATGGATGGAACTGGAGGGCATTCATGCTAAGTGAAATAAGTCAGATTCAGGAAATCCAGGGTTGAATGTTTTCCCTCATATGTGGAAGCTAGAGAGAAAAAGGAATGAGAAAGTGGACCTTATAAAAATAGAAGTAGATGTGGGGGGATCGAAGGTAATGGAGGAGGGGAGGCAAAGGGGCAGAACTGGGGAATGAAGTTGACCAAATTATGCTACAGGAAGAGGAAGAGGCTCTGGGAAGAAGGAAAAAAGGTGAGGAGAGAGTAGTGGGAATTTAAATGGAGAAAACTGTTATATGCATTTGTGAATATGTCAAAATGAACCCCACTATTATGCATAACTACAATGCATTAAAAATAAAACAAGTGATTTTAAAAAGGCTTTGGTCAAAATTAACTTTTATTTTTCTCATTATTTGTAGAGTTGTATAAATTAAACCTATCCTTGCAAATAATATTAAATCTTTATATAAGAAGGATAATCAGAATTTTTTTGTATTTGGTTATATCATGAATTATATAACTGATTTTCTTTTTCCTCTTTTATTTTTCCAATTTTCATTAATTATGAAATGTGTGTATAGAGTGTATGTGAAATACATATATTTGGTTTAAGGAATTATTACAAAGAAAACAAATCAACCCAGGTTAGGAAATTCATTGTTTTTGCCTCCCCAATCATATCTCCTTTTTTACTCCCTAGATGTAACCATATTTATCACTTTTGTGTCAGTTTCTTGCTTTGTAGAAAATAATTTTTCTCCTATATATGAATACCTTAATTCTATACATTTGCTTTGCTTTTACAAATATTTAATTTGATATTTTAATTTTTTAAAATTAACGTTTTGTTTGTTTTTGTTCTTTTTTGGTACTGGGGTTTGAACCCAGGGGCTCTTAACCACTGAGCCACATCCCCAGCCCTATTTTGTATTTTATTTAGAGACAGGGTCTCACTGAGTTGCTTAGGGCCTCACTTTTGCTGAGGCTGGCTTTGAACTCACAATCCTCCTGCCTCAGCCTCTTGAGCTGCTGGGATCACAGGCATGAGCCACCACACTCAACTACATTTATTTATTTCAAAAAAATTTAAAGTTGTGGATAGACATTTATATTATTTATTTATTTTTATGTGGTACTGAGGATCAAACCCAGTGCCTCACACGTGCTAGGTCGGTGCTCTATTACTGAGCCACAACCCCACCCCACTAAATCCATTTATTTATTTATTTATTTATTTTTAATTTTAAAATATTTATTTTTTAGTTATGGGTGGACATAATATCTTTATTTTTATTTTATGTGGTGTTGAAGTAAAAACCCAATGCCTCATGCATGCTAGGCAAGCACTATACCTCTGAGCCACAACCCCAGCCCTAAATTTATTTTTGATTGTGGAAAAATACGTGTAACATAAAAATGTGCTCTTCATCATTTCTAAGTGCACAGTTCAATAGTGTGAAGTATTATGGACATTTTTCTACAACAGATCTACATAATTTTTTTATCTCACAAAATCAAAACTCTAGGATATCCATTAAATACTGACTCCCCATTTCTCTCCCCAAGCCCTGGCAACTACCAGTCTACTTTCTGTCTTTATGAACTTGACTTTTCTTGGTACCTCATGTTGTTGTAAGGACAGGTGAGGCAAGGCACCAAAGATAGCAGGAAACAGTTGCTGCAGCCAGGTTTAGAGGGCACAGCTTTTGCTGTAATCAATTAATCCCCTGAAACCCGAGTTCAGGAAGTTTCAGAGTTTTATACCCAGTGTGTAAGGGGAGGGGCTCAGAAATTCACAGTCTGTAGAAGTTCACATAAAAGCAACTTTTTCTTTCACTGTTCTGGGCAAGTTAACTCTCAAGGACAACTCCTGAGAAGGGGAGAGCTTCTTCTCCCCTTTCTTTCCTCCACCTGCCAGCTGTTACCATGGAGCCCATTTGTAACTTATCTTAAAAATGTAGACATCTCAGCTCAAGGCCAGAGGCCTTGTTTGCACATTTCTTCAAAGTACTATACTGGATACATATTTGTGAAAAACTAGTAACGGGGTGTCCAGCACCTGGAGTGCTGGTATCTTCCCGGCCAGTAGCCAAGTAAAACAGGGCAACACGAAAATATGAAGTTTATTTACATTGGACTCTTTCACAGAGACTCTTTTGCTGACAGTCCTAAAATCAGCCATGGTGGAGAAAGGGGATGCCACTTCAATGTAAGTGGAATCATATAGCATTTATTTATTTATTTATTTTGTGGCTGGCTGATTTAACTTATCATAATGTCCTCAAGTTTCATCCATGTTGCAGCATGTATTAGAATTGTCTTCCTTTTTAAGACTGAATAATATTCCATTCTTTGACTAGACTACATTTTGATTATTAATTTATCTGTTGATGGATAATTGGATTGCTTCCACATTTTAGCTTTGCTTGTTTTTAAACTTTATATAAACGTTTGTATTTTTTTATTTTTATTTTATTTATTTGGTACTAGAGATTGAACCAGGGGCATTCTACCACTAAGCTACATCCCAATCCCTTTATTAATCTTTATTTTGAGACAGGGTCTCAGTTAAGTTTCTGAGACTGCCCTGGAACTTGTTTATCTTCCTGCCTCAGCCTCCCAAATTGCTAGGATTACAGGTATGTATCACCATGCCCAGTTAGCCCTTTTTATTTTATTTTTGAGAAGGGTCTTGATATGCCCAGTCTGGCTTTGAACTTGGGATCCTTCTGCATCAGCCTCCCGAGTCTCTGGGATTACATGAATGCACCACTGCACCTGGCTTGTTTTTGTTTTTGAAAATTTGGTTCAGAATTATAGTTCATCCACATTGACACATGTAGCTATAGTTCATTCTGTAGTAGAAGAACATTTGGGGTTTAGCTATTATAAACAACTCTGATTTTCTTGCTATGTCTCCTGGTATGCACCTGGCGAGTACCATGTATCCAGGAATAGAACTACTGGCTTATAAAGCATGTATATCTTCAACTTTACTTGATAATGTAAATTTGAATTTGATTACTAATGAGGTTTAGCATCTTTTCAAATGTTTATTGTTTGTTGAATTTTCTCCTGTTGGGAAGTGCTCATTTCCTACATTTTTTTTGTCTATTTCTTTTCCCCTTTGTAAACATTTTCATTACTTGAAATTAAGTTCAGGGGCTGAGGTTGTGGCTCAGTGGTAGAGTGCTTGCCTAGAATGTGTGAGGCACTGGGTTCGATCCTCAACACCACATAAAAATAAATAAGAAATTAAGTTCAGATATTCTTTTATAATTTTAATTTATTTTTAATGAACATAATTAGATGCTTTTGGTCTTTTTGAAAATTTTTATTGTACATGACAATTATATATAATAATGGAATTCATTGTTACATATTTGTACATGCACACAATATAATAATCTAACTTGAAATTGATCAAATTTTAGAAATTTTTAACTTTTTATTTGTAATTTAAATTTTAAATTTTGTTTGTTGTACTGGAGATTGCACCCAGGGGCACTCTATCATTGAGCTACAGCCCTATTCCTTTATTATTATTATTTTTTTTTTTTGATACTTGTTTTCTCTAAGTTGCCTAGGCTGGCCTCGGGATCATAAATCCTGAGTCTGTGGGATTACATTTTTTTTTTTTTTTTTTTGGTACTGGGGATTGAACCAGGGGTGCTTAACCATTGAACCACATCCCCAGCCCTTTTTTAAATTTTTTTTATTTAGAGACAGAGTCTTGCTAAGTTACTTAGGGTCTTGCTAAGATGCTGAGGCTGGCTGCTTGAACTTTTGATCCTCCTGCCTCGGCCACCCCATTTGCTGGGATTCTAGATGTACCATCTACAGTTTATTTTTAATTGTGCTGAATTTTTTTTTTTTTTTTTTAACATTTAACCATTGTTAAATGTCCTAAGTATGTAAATTTGGCGAATCTTGGTCACAAAACCAAGGGCAAAATTCACCTACAACCTTTAAAAATTGTAGCAACTGAGTCTTTTTTATTTGCTTTCCTTTCTGATTAATTATTGTCTTTAAAATAGTCAAGTACATGTCCTTATCAGTAGAAGTCGAATTAATTAATATTAATAATTAATATTAATAATTTTAACATCTCCTTTGCTTTAGTACCTGCCCGGTACTTCCGTGACCCCCAAAATATCACCAATTCCTTATTTCTATAGCGCGCTCCCTAACTCAACCTAATCAATTTAATAGGTCCCCTTGTGGGCACCACTTCTGCCACGCGACCAGCACGTGAGATTCATAATAGAGGTTTGAAGCATAAAAATTAACTAGTGAGTTTTAAAATTAAAAAGACATAATTCTCATTACCTTTATTGCCCAGCTCCAGAGACGGCTCCTCCTAGCTCCTGCCTCCAGCCACCTAATGCTGTGGTGAGATTAACACAAGAGGCCAGCGTGAGAGAGGGAACATGCCTGGGAGTGAGCTTTTATTGGGGAACAAAAAATCCAAGGGAAAATTCCATCCAATGAAGGTCAAGGGGGGAAGCATTCCAAGGTCAGGGTCAGTGATTGGTCTTCGGATCAGTGGTCAGGCACACCCCCACACCGATAAGCCCTGCACCTGGGGCAGGGTGGGGAAGGATCTGACATAGCTGTGTCTAAGCACCTCACACCCAGCCAGGGAGGTAACTCAAATCACGTGCAAGAATGGCTTCCCACAGTTAAATATTCCATAGTTATGAAGCAGACATTCAGAACTTTCTCATCTTGCAAAACTGAAACTCTGTACCCATTAAGCAACAGCTGCCATTCCTCTCTCCTTCACTGTGTGGAAAACACCTTTCTATCTTCTGTTTGTAAGAAATAACTACAATAAATTCCTCATAAAAAAATGGAATAATCTGGGCTGAGGTTGTGGCTCACTGGTAGAGCACTTGCCTAGCATGTGTGAGGCACTGGGTTCGGTTCTCAGCACCACATATATATGAATAAAATAAAGGTCTAACAACAAAAATTAAAAAAAAAAAAAAAAAGAATAGTCTGGGGCTGGGGTTGTGGCTCAGCAGTAGAGCGCTCACCTCACACATGTGAGACCCTGGATTCGATCCTCAGCACCACATAAAAATAAAAAATAAAGATATTGTGTTCATCTAAAACTAAAAAATAAATATTTAAAAAAGAAATAAATAAATAAGTGAAATAAAGGTATTGTGTCCAATTACAACTAAAAAATAAATATTTTTTAAAAAATGGAATAATCTGGCGTTTGTCTTTTTGGGACTAGGTCACTCCACTTAGAATATATGTCCTGAAGGCCCATCTATTTTGTTGCATGTGTCAGAATCTTTCTTTTTTGGGGTGGGGGGCAGGTACCAGGGATTGAACTCGGGGTCACTCAACCACTGAGCCCCATCCCCAGCCCTATTTTGTACTTTATTTAGAGACAGGGTCTCACTCAGTTGCTTAGCACCTTGCTTTTGCTGAGGCTGGCTCTTAACTCATGATCCTCCTGCCTCAGCCTCCTGAGCTGCTGAGATTACAGGCGTGCACCACCACACCCGGCAGAATCTCCTTCTTTTATAAAGACAGAACCATATTTCATTGTATATATAAACCATATTTTGTTTACCCATCCATCTGATGATGAACAGGTGGATTGCTTCCACTTTCTTGGTTATTGTAAATAAGGCTGCAAATAAGACTGTAAATATCTCTTTGAGACCCTGCTTTCAGTTCTTTTGGATAATTACCCAGAAGTAATATTGCTGTATCATATATATGATAGTCCTATTTTTAGTTCTTGAGGAATTGCTGTATTGTTTTGTTTTTCATAGTGGTTGCACTATTTTACATTTCTACCTACAGGGGTTCCAATTTCTCCACAGCCTTGCCAACACTTGATATATATTTATCTATCTATCTATCTATACACACATATATACGTATGAATATATGTACATATATATGTGTATGTATATATATATATATATATATATATAGAGAGAGAGAGAGAGAGAGAGAGAGAGAGAGAGAGAGAAGCCATTCTAATGGATGTGAGGTGATATCTTATTGTGGTTTTGATTTACATTTCTCTAATAATTAGTGATGACTGCCCATCTCTTCATATGCTTGTTAGCCATTTATGAATTATCTTCGAAGAAAAGTCTATTCAAGTTTTTTGTCCATTTTTAAATTGAGCTATTTGATTTTTTGAGTTGTAAGAGTTCCTTATATATTCTGATATTAACTTTTTTTTGGTTTGTTTTGGTGCCATAGATTGAAACCAGTGGTGCTTAACCACTGAGCCACATCCCCAGCCCTTTAGACTTTCTATTTTGAGACAGGGTCTCCCTAAGTTGCTTAGGGCCTCACTAAGTAAGTAGCTGAGGCTAACCTCAAATTTAGAATCCTCCTGCCTCAGCCTCCCTGGTCCCTGGGATTACAGGAATGCACCACCATGCCCAGTAGGATATTAATTTCTCATCAAATATATGACTTGCAAATATTTTCTCCCATTTCTTAGTTGCCTTTTCATTCTGTTGTGTCCTTTGATGCACAGAAAATTTTAAGTTTGATGTAGTCACATTTGTCTATTTTTGCTTTTGTTGACAGCACTTTTGGTGCAGTATCCAAGAAATCATTTTTAAATACATTGTCACGAAGCTTTCCTCCTATTTCTAGAAGTTTTACAGATTTGGGTCTTATGTTTAAATTTTTAATTCATTTTGAGTTAATTTTTGAATATGGTATAAAATGAGTCCAACTTTTTGCTTTTGCTGTTTATATCTAGCTTTTCTAGCACTATTTGTTGAAGAGGCTGTCCTGTACCAATTCCCTTACACTTTCATAATTGCTCTTTATACAATCTATTACTAGCCCCCTGTCAATTATAAGTAGGGTGACTATACATCCTAGTTTGCTCAGAAGAGTTCCACTTTGTAACTGTTGCTCCTGTATAATTAGTGGTCCTTCCTTTCTCTCAATATCATTCTGATTTGAATGATAAATTTACCCTAATTATATACAAATACTTAACACATATTTTGGAATTGTCAGTAATTTTTAAATTTATTCTCTCTCTCTCTCTCCCTCCCTCCCTCTCTTTTTGCACAGCGAATTGAAACCTAAGGGCACTTAAGCACTGAGTCATATCCCCAGCCCTTTTTATTTTTTATTTTAAGACATGGTCTCATTAAGTTGCTTAGGGCCTTGGTAAATTGCTGAAGCTGTTCTTGAACTTAAGATCCTCCTGCCTCAGCCTCCTGAGCTGCTGGGATTACAGGTGTGAGCCATTAATTACCTTTTAAACATCTTTTGATGAATAGAAATTTTTAATGATATTGTAGCTAACCATTTAATGTTTGAGGTACTTGGTTCAAGAACTACTTTCCTACTCCTTGGTGATGAGTGGTTTAATGATTTGGGTCATGAGAAGATTATCCTTGGTCAAGTTTATTTGCCCATCAACTAAATGCTCAAAGGTAAGCAGTGGTTACAGAAGTACCAGCAGAACTTTTTTTTTTTTTTTCTTTTTTCGATGTAATGCTTTTTTTTTTTTTTTTTTTTTTTTTAGTATTTATTACACATGTTGACTGAATGGCTTTGTTTTTGTTTTTGGTAGTGGGAATTAAACCCAGGGGTGCTTTACCATCGAGCCACATCCCTAGCCCTTTTATTAATTTTTTGAGACAGGGTCTTTCTAAGTTGCTGTGGTTCTCATTAAGTAAGTGACTGAAGTTGACCTTGAACCTGGGATCCTCCTGCCTCAGCTTCCGAAATTTCTGGGAATATAAGCCTTCACCATTGTACCTGGCTGTTTTTAAAAATATCTTTATATTATAAAAATGTTTAGCCACACATAAATACACTACTTATCATTCAGGTTTAACAGTGATAGATATTTTGCTCTTCTTGTTTCATCTATCTCACTTCCATTTTTATTTTTCCCTCAGGAATATTTTAAGATGTATCAGACAGCACATCATTTTACCCATAAGAGCTTCAGTAAGTATTTGTAACAGATAATGCCTATTTAAAATATACAATACCATTATCATGCCTAATAAAGTCATTTATAATTCTTTAACCCATTATGTTCCATCATTCAATAAAAATTTAAATTAAGCAACAAATACACCACTTACAATAATTTCAAAATAAATATTGTGTTTTAAAAGTCCTATTATTTTGAGGAAAGAAATAAGTGAGCGATTTCAGCATTTGAAAATATTTTTAAATTCATTGGGAAAATGGCATAAACTTCACTGCAAAAGTTACTTCTACTAAATGTTCAACTGAACAAAAGATTACATACGTAACTTATATGTAATGTAAAAATGCAATCATGAAAGTATTTGCTAGAACTAGGTTGTCATTTTATTCCAAGAATATACTGTATTTCAAATTATCAAAGGTGGAGAACTGCTGTCCTCTAAATAGGACACGGGGACAATGTTTGCAGCACGGTAACATGTAGTATACTGCATTGCAGCCTGATAAGCTACTTGTGTTACATTACAGAAAGTGGTAGAGAAGGACCCAACAATGATCTTTCCCTTGGGAGTGAGATAGTTCTACAAATGAAGTGGTAGAGAATCAGGAGATGCTCTGTACTCTCCAATCATATATATATATATATATATATATATATATATATATATATATATATATATATAAAATTTATTTTTTTATGTGGTGCTGAGAATCAAACCCAGGGCCTTGCACGTGCTAGGTGAGCGCTCTACTGCTGAGCCACAACCCCAGCCCTCCACCTTTTTTTTAAAAAACAATTTATTCAGTGCTTATGATTTTTTGGTATACCTTCAAAATATTGTATTCCAAGCTACAGGCACCATAAAGGAAAACAGACTATACAAGTGTCCTCTGAAATCCACAATCTTAGTGAAAAAAACAAGCAAGAGGGTCATATGATTACAGATTTAATATAAATAATGAAATTCTCATTGTAAAATGGTTAGATGATAAAATTGTCATTGTTGGGACAAACCATGATAACAGTGGGACCATTTGGTAAAGTTCAATAATAGAAAAAATAAACAGTAAAGCCAATATACCTGAACCAAGGGTAGTGGGGACCTGTAACAATTTCAATACTAATATGGATAAACACAATTGGTTGGTTTCCAAATATTCCACTTCTATTATAGGTAAAAATTGGTATTGGCCTTTGTTCACTTGAGTAACCAATATGCATATCGTGAATACATGGATTATTCATAAATTTGTGAACAAAGACAAGAAAGATCTCATAAATTTGTTGGATTTCAAGAGAGATATTGGCTTAACATACCTAATACAGTGCAATGAGAAACCATCCAGAGGAAGAAAGAATAATACTTGCAGACCTACTACTATTCAAGATGATATCACATGTGACATGAGAAGTCATATTATTTTCAGATGGCCAGAACAACAATGATTTCAAAACAAGCCATCTTGTGCATAACTGACAACATATGGTAAAAAAATGTAATGTAACCCCTTGTTTGAAGTGTTTTGCTCCTCTCCACCAAAAATAATTGTTAAATAGGTCATGAAAGTCACTTCTTTGTACATTGTGTAATGCATGAAAGGATATCATATTTGTCCAATATCTTATTTATAGGAGGTCTTATATAAATGTAAAAGATTCTGCATAGTCTCAGTGTCCTACTTATAGGAAAATTTGTACTTTCCTTCTTAATGATAATAAAGGAAATATAAGCTTTGGATCATGTTTTCCAATCTGTTTTAATGCACCTGTGTCAATTTCATTGAAATATTCAGAATTGAAAACTTGGGACTTATTAACAACCCATCTGTGTTCAACTTTCCCCAAATGTTTCTAAAAATTTTTATAGTCAGTTTGTTTGGATCCAAATCTAAACTATCTACACATTTATTTGGTTGAAATACCTATTAAGTCTTTTTTGGGTCATTACTTTCGGATAATTCTTACATTCTACAATTAGCTTATTCCATCCTTGTGGTGTGATTTAACATGTTCTTCTAGCTCTATCCCCGTATTTTTGTGTGGAAGCTTGATTACATTCAGGTTAAATTCTTTTGGCAAGGATACTACATAGGTAGAACTATCTGCTTCCTATCATATGATATCAGAAGAGTTCAGTGTGTAAAGTTAAGATTGATCAAAGGGCTTTAGGTACTGTCATTTTGATTTAGTCTTTCACCCTTATAGTTTTAGTAGTCACTGATGATCATTTTATAGATCCATAATTTCATTTTGGGTTTACAGATGGCAACATCCTGTCTAGCATTCCTTTAATTTTTTGAGACAGGGTCTTTCTAAGTTGCTGTGGGTCTCATTAAGTAAGTGACTGAAGTTGGCTTTAGTGTTTATTTCCTAGAATTTTTATAAAGAGGAATGTTAAGTGAAGTAGGCCAAACTCCAAAAGTTGTGGGTCATATGTTTTCTCTCATATATGGAATCTAGAGAGGAAAAAGGAAAAGATGAAGGGAGGGTCTTATGAAAATGAAAGGGTGAGTGCAGTAGAATAGAAGAAAGGAACTGGGAGGAGGGATGAGAGAAGAGAAAGAGGAAATGCTTGGGAGTGGTACTGGACAAATTACATTGCTATATTGTGTGCAGATTCAAACCCACCATTATTTACTATAATGCACCAAAAAACGTGGAAAAAAATAACCCAATTGTAAAATGGGCAAGGGATCTGAATAGACATTTCTTCAAAGATGATATAGAAATAGTCAATAAGCACCTGAAAAGATGATAAACTTCAATAGCCATCAGGGAAATACAAATCAAAACCACAATGAAATACCACTTTGCGCCCACTAGGATGACTATAATAAAAAAGACACATGATAAAGTAAATAAACAAAGAGGAATGTTCTCCTACTAATTATTTCATTACCTTTCATTACCTCCAGTTTGTTTTGGAAAAGCAGGATACATGCTTGATTTGTTGCCTCTGTATTACTTCTCTCTTTTTTTTATTGGTTGTACAAAACATTACAAAGCTCTTGACATATCATATTTCATACATTAGATTCAAGTGGGATATGAACTCCCATTTTTACCCCAAAGACAGATTCTGCAATCTGTATTACTTCTCTATTGCTACATAACAAATCATTTCAAACATAGTAGCTTAAAACAACATTCATTTATTATCTCACAGTTCTGAAGGTCAATAGTCCAGTCAGGCTTCATTTAGGGTCTCATAAGGCTGAAGTCAAGGTGTTGAATGGGCTGGAATTTTATATGGAGATATTGGAAAAGAATCCTCTTCCAAGTTCATGTGAGTTTTGGCAGAATCCAGGTTCTTGCTATGATAGATCCGAGGTCTCTTTTTCTTTGCTATTGGCAATTACCACTCTCTGCTCCTGGAAGCCACCTGTACATTCCTTCTCATGTGGCTCCCTGCCTCTTCAAATAGAATGGTTGTTGAGTCCTTTCTTCTCTTCAAGGTTCTCACTTCCTTATCTGCCATCAGCTGTTTTTAAAGGGCTTATCTAATTGGGTCAAGCCCACTCCAGAAAATTTTAGTATTCTGAGATTGACTAACTGAGGAGTTTGATTATTGTTATTTGTTTTTGTGGTAGTACCTAGAGTAGTGTTTAAATTAGCCCAAGGTGGGAATTTGGGGAAGCCATCTTTAGAATTATGCCTACCATAGTATGTCAGTTTCAAAATAATAAACTGATACCCTAGAACAGATGATTAATAAAATTTGTTTACATTAGCATCTTCATGGCAAATGGATGTGTGTGTATGTGTGTGTGATGTGTTTTAACCAATTACATTACTTTTTTTTCAATGCTGGGGATGGAACCCAGAGCCTCATGCATTCCAGGAGCCACACCCCAACCCCTAACACTATTCTTTGTGTGTGTGTGTGTGTGTGTGTGTGTGTGTGTGTGTGTGGTAATAGATGGACAGCATGCCTTTATTTTATTTTATGTGTTGCTGAGGATCAAACCCAATGCCTCACACGTGCCAGGCAAACACTCTGCCACTGAGCCCTAGCCCCAGCCCCTAATGCTTTTCTTTTGATGCTCAAATCATTCCATGTTTGGCCAATATAAATGCCTTCAAATTGTTCCTGTGTTATTTTGATAAGACCTCAGTAGTCTTTAGTAATTTCCTTTGCTATATTATAAAGTGTTTCAGGCAAATCTTGAAAATTTCCTACCCTAGTACTGAAATCAGCTCTTCCGTTAAGGAGCCCTCTCCTTTGAGTGAAAAATAATTTGAAGATCATAATCTGGGCACTGGGTTATCATAATTTCCTCTCCATTTTTAGTGGCTAGAACTAGGAAGTGTGTATTTTTCAGAAAGAGAAAAAAAGAAATGTTTATATTGATATTTCCAATTTAAGTTTAAAATTACAGGGTTTCCTTTTAATTTTATATTTGTTTTCTTTTTTTATGCTATAGAACTTGGTTCTTAATAAGCATAATGTAATCACTTATTCACTTTGCTCCATTTTATGCATAATAATGGATAATTTTACTAAATTAAAATAATCACTAAATGCATAATATTACTGATTTCCACATAATCTTATTGATATTATTATAAACAATAAGACCACTTATTGTTTATAAGTGGCAATTATTAAACAATAAGAATTTATTTTTATTATTCTTTGCAACTCATTTTGTCCTTATTACTAGAGGTTAAGCAAAGTAAGGAGATTTTTGGCTTTTGTTATTTCCTTAACAGTTTACTGAGATATAATTCACATAACACATAATTGACCCATTTCAAATATACAATTCAGAGAATTATAGTGTATCCACAGAATTATACAACCAACAGCACAGTCTAATATTTACTTATTTATTTTGATTAGTCTACTTTTAGAACATTTTCATCACCCCAAAAAGAAACCCATAAACCATAGTGATCCCAACATCATGGACATCCATAACAATGAGGTTCTAACTAGAATAAGATATATTGCATGCTTGTACAATTATATCAAAATGAATAATACTGACATGTATAATTTAAAAGAACCAACCAATCCCATATGCATTAACAGTTCCTTCCCATTTCTGCCATCCTACCACCAGCCCCAGGAAACCACTAATCTACTTTATGTCTCTGTAGATTTGCCTATTGTGGACATTTCATATAAATTCAATCACAAAATATATGATCCTTTGTGAGTAGATGCTTTAATATAGCATAATACTTTCAAGGTTCATCCATATTGTAGAATGTAAAAGTACTTCATTCCTGGCAATTATTAAGAATACAAGTAACAAGCCAAGTGCATGGCACATGCCTCTAACCCCAACGGCTTGAGAGGCTGAGACAGGAGGATAATGAGTTCAAAGCCAGCCTCAGCAAGGGCGAGGTGCTAAGCAACTCAGTGAGACCCTGTCTCTAAATAAAATACCAAATAGGGCTGGGGATGTGGCTCAGTGGTTGAGTGCCTCTGAGTTCAATCCCCAGTACCAAATATATATATATATATATATATATATATATATATATATATATGCACACAAGTAACAATATTGTTGGTGAAGATGTGGGGGAAAGATTCACTCATACATTGCTGGTAGGTCTGCAAATTGGTACAACCACTCTGGAAAGCAGCATAGAGATTCCTTGGAAAACTTGGAATGGAACCACTATTTCACCTGGTTACCCCACTCCTTGGTCTATACCCAAGAGACTTAAAATTGCATACCACAGTGACATGGCCACATCAATGTTTATAGCAGCTCAACTCACGATAGCGAAACTATGGAAACAACCTAGGTATCCTTGATAGGATGAATGTATAAAGAAAATGTAGTATCCGTACACAATGGAATACTGCTCAGCCATAAAAAAAATGAAATTATGGCACTTGCCAGTAAATGGATGGAACTGGAGACTATCATGCTAAGTGAAATAAGCCAGTCCCCCCAAACCAAAGGCCAAATGTTCTCTCTGATATACGGATGCTAACACACAATGGAGGGGTGGAGAATAGAAGTTCATAGGATTAGACAAAAGGGAATTGAGGGAAGGGAAGGGAGGGAGGATGGGAATAGGAAAGACAGTAGAATGAATCAGACATAACTTTCCTATGTTCATATATGAATACTGGACTTGTTAAGGAATTTGGTTCCTAAGCTGACATGATGGAGATCATGCCTACTTTTTCTTGTAGTAGGTGCAGGGTTTAATGCTTAGGTCCTTGATCCACTTTGAGTTGAGTTTTGTGCAGGGTGAGAGAGACAGGGTAAATTTCATTTTGCTACATATGGATTTCCAGTTTTCCCAGCACATTTGTTGAAGAGGCTATATTTTCTTCAATGTATGTTTATGATGCCTTTGTCTAGGATGAGATAAATGTATTTATGTGGGTTTGTCTCTGTGTCTTCTATTCTGTACCATTGGTCTTCATGTCTGTTTTGGTGCCAATACCATGCTGGTTTTGTTACTATAGCTCCATAATATAGTTTAAGGGCTGGTATTGTGATGCCTCTGGCTTCACTTTTCTCGCCAAGGATTGCTTTGGCTATTTTGGATCTCTTATTTTTTCAAATGAATTTCATGACTGCTTTTTCTTTTTCTATGAAGAATGTCATTGGGATTTTAATAAGAATTGCATCAAATCTGTAAAACAGTTCCATAGTATGGCCATTTTGACAATATTAATTCTGCCTATCCAAGAACATGGAAAACCTTTCCATCTTGTAATTTATTTTTAATAAAATAAATTACAAGATGGAATTTTCAATTTATTTTTTTAGTATTCTATACTTTTCATTGTAGAGGTCTTTTGCCTCTTTTGTTAGATTGATTCCCAAGGTTTTTTTTTTTTTTTGAGGCTATTGTGAAAGGGATAGTTTTCCTAATTTCTCATTCAGCTGGTTCATCATTGGTATATAGGAACACAACTGATTTATGGGTGTCAATTTTATATCCTGGTACTTTGCTGAATTCATTTATGAGTTCCAGAAACTTTCTGGTGGAGTTTTTTTTTGGGTATTTTAAATATAGAATCATGTTGTGGGCAAATAGGGGTAGTTTGAGCCCTTCTTTTCCAATTCATATCCCTTTCAATTCTTTCTTTTGTCTAATTGCTCTGCCTAGGGTTTCCAGGACTGTGTTGAATAGAAGTGGTGAAAGAGGACATCCTTGACTTGTTTCAGTTTTTAGTGGGAATGCTTTCAATTTTTCTCCATTTAGAATGATGTTGGCCTTGTGTTTAGCATAGATAGTTTTTATAATGTTGAGATATGTTCCTACTATCCCTAGTTTTTCTAGTTGTTTAAGTATAAAAAGAAGTTGAATTTTGTCAAATGCTTTTTCCGCATCTATGAGATAACCACATGATTCATGTCTTTAAGTCTATTATTTGATTTTGATTTTCGTATGTTGAACCAACCTTGCCTCCTTGGAATGAACCCCACTTGATCATGGTGCACTATCTTTTTAATGTTTTTTATGTGATTTTCCAGTATCATTTTACTTTTCTATGTGAATGTTATAAATTTCTTTGTAAGCACTGCTTTAACTGCATCTAATAACTTTTAATCTGTTGTGCTTTGGTTTTCATTTGTCTCAATGTGTTTTCTATTTAAATTTTTTTTAGTTGCAAATGAACACAATACCTTTATTTTGTTTTAATTTTTATGTGGTGCTGGGGATCAAACCCAGTGCCTCATGCATGCTAGGCAAGTGCTCTACTACTGAGCCACAACCCTGGCCCCTCACAGTGCTTTCTAATCAACCTTCTGATTATTATTTCTTCCCCTCCTCATTCTCCTTCTCCACCTTCTTCTTCTTCTCCTCTTTCTCCTTCTTGTCCTTTCCTGGGGATTGAACCCAGGGGTGCTTAACCACTGAGCCACATCTCTGGCCCTTTTTATTTTTTATTTTGAGATACAGTCTTGATAAGTTGCTTAGGGCCTCACTATGTTGTTGAGGCTGGCCTTGAACTTGTGATTCTCCTGCATCAGCCTCCTGAGCTGCTGGGATCATAGATGTGGGTCACTGGGTCTGACTCTGATTTCTTCTTTGACTCTCTGATTATTTAGTGTTGATTGTTTAATTTCCACATTTTTAAAAATTTCTTTATTTTATTTTTTTAAAAATGTTTTTATTAGTGCATTATAGTTATACATGACAGTTGGGTTCATTTTGATATAATCATATATGCAGGGAATTTAATTTGGTTCATTTCAGTCCTCATTGCCTCTCTTTCTCTCCCCTCCTCCCTCCCCCATTTCACTTCCTCTATTCCACTCTTCTCCCTTCTATTTATTTAGTTTTCATTTTTTTAAAAAAATATGTTTATTTTGGCTCATGGTTCTAGAGGCTAGTTTTCATTTTTAATCAGTATTTTATAGATATACATAAAGGTGGAATTCACTATGATATATTTATACATGTACATAACAATTTTGTCAATTCATTTTACATTTTCTCCTCCTTCCCTTCCTTCCTCCTTAGCCCTCAATTTTTTTCTACTCCACTGATTTTCCCTGTATCCTCACGAGATTCCACTCCCCCCATCCTTTTTAATTCCACCTTACTTTACTCTGGCTTCCACATATGAGAAAAAAACTTTTGACCCTTGACTTTCTGAGTCTGGCTTATTTCACTTAGCATGATAGTCTCCAGTTCCAGTCATTTACCAGCAAATGCCATAACTTCATTCTTTTTATGGCCAAGTGAAACTCCATTATGTATATATTGTCTGCTTTTGATTCGTGATTTCATTCCATTATGATTTTACTCCTTTTTAAATATGGCTTAACATATGATATATTTTCTAGAATGTTCCATGTTCACTTCAGAAGAATGTGTATTCCACTGTTGGGTGGAGTGTTCTGTAGATGTTAAGAAGAGGTATATGGCAAGTTAAATCTTCACAAGATTATTATTCTTATCAATGTTTAGGAGTTTTTCTCGAATGAATACTTTTCACATTGTAGTAAGCTTTTGGTTGATTTCTAGGATTGTGAAAAAAATTGACTTAGACAGTTGTTGCTTATGTTCAGATTGTTTTATGAAATTACAGATTTACAGAGGTCCTTACTCTGCCATTCCAGAAGTTGCACCTTCAAAGCTCTCTTTTAAAGACACTTGAGATAATTCTCTGGAATTATCAGAAACTTGAGATGCATCTGGTACCTTTGTTTAATTTTTATTTTTGTTTTTTATATTTATGGAATGCCTTTTTTCATCTTAATGTAATTTTTAAAAATTAGGTAAAGCATTCATTTGCTTATTATTGAAGTCAAATCTATGAATAGGTATCAGAAAGATCTAGCTTTCACCTTTCCCTCTCTTATAAATAAGACACCATTTTTAATTAGTTTTTGGTGTATGCTTCCTTGTTTCTTTTTGAAAACAGAGCACATTGCTACATATAAATACTCTTCCCTTTCCATCTCTTTTTGCTTTTTCCCTTAAGGATACATCCTGGAGATCACTCCATAGTGCAATACTGAGCTCATCTTCACTTAAAGGGTTTTGAAAAATTCTAAGGAAAAAAAAAGTGTCTGAACTTAATTTAAATCACACTTTGGGTAAATAATATATAAATGATGCTTTACTAAGATCTTAAAATTCATCAGGTAACCACTGGTATCATTTCTTGTTGAGATCCCTAAAACTTTGGTTGTGGGAAACTAGTTCAGAGTTGGTCTTTTGTTTATATATACACAATGGAATATTACTCAGCATTAAAAGAGAATAAAATTATGGCATTTGCAGGTAAATGTATGGAGTTGGAGATATCACGCTAAGTGAAGTAAGCCAACCTCCCAAAACCAAAGGCCAAATAAATGTTCTCTTTGATAAGTGGATGCTGATCCATAATGGGGGGGGGGAGCATGGAAAAATGGAGAAACTTTGGATTGGGCAAAGGGGATGGGGGAGGGGAGGGGGCATGGAGATAGGAAAGATGGTGGAATGAAATGGACATCATTACCCTAGTTACATGTACAACTGCACAAATGGTACAACTCTGCATTGTGTACAACCAGAGAAATGAAAAGTTGTGCTCCATTTGTGTACAATGAATCAACATGCATTCTGCTGTCATGTATTAATTAGAAAAAAATTTAAAAAATTTAAATGTTAAAAAATTAGAGTCTTTCTATTTTGTTCTCACTTTTCCACTTCTTTCTTCTCCATGTAGGTCACCAATAGCTTAGAGACTCCCTTAGTAATTGCTCCATAACATAGTGCTGAGTACAAGAGATGAGAGTTAAGATATCTAAAGAAGGCTAAGAGAACATGTGGCAAGAAGCAAATCAATACAAATATCAGTTAATTTTCCACTGGCATGCTAAGGTTTATTTTGACATGTCTCTGAGGATATCTTTATTTTAAAGTAATGATCTAACTATGGCATTTTAATATGAAAATGAAAGAAGTTAGAAAAAATAGAAATAGTAGTTCTGGTATGTCCTAGCCATTAAATGTCACTGGCTTTAGCAAATAAAATACAAGATACTCTGTTAAATTTGAATTTCAGACAAACAATGAATACTTTAAAGAAACTAAGTATTTCCTAAATATTATGGTAAAAGTCATTCAGTGTTGGTTTGAAATTCAAATTTAATGGGGCATTATGCATGTTACCTGGGACTCAAATCACTTAGGTAATATGGGCTTGCCTTGGGGTTCACTGCCTAGATTGAAGAAAGCTTGGATAGTGTGGATCCCCTCAAACTTGTTAGCTACAGAGTTTTGTGCTGGAAGAGGGCTGGGTTAAACTTCCTTATGGCTCAGTTCTTGCTTTTCCATCATAGACCTCCCACCTTCCAGTCATGCTGAAATATCTGCTATCCCACACGTTGACCACAAAGTCAGCACTTTTTTTTTTTTTTTTTTTTTTTTTGGCACCAGGGATTGAATTCAGGGGCACTCGACCACTGAGCCATATCCCCAGCTCTACTTTGTATTTCAATTAGAGATAGGGTCTCACTAAGTTGCTTAGGGCTTCACTGTTGCTGAGGTTGACTTTGAACTCAAGATCCTCCTGCCTCGGCCTCCTGAGCCACTGGGATTACAGGCGTGCACCACTGCATCTGACCATAGTCATCATTTTGCACATGCTATGTTTTTCCTACTACCCCACCCCACATTCTCCATTTGACTACTTCTTACTGGTCCTTACAGCAAGTATTTCAGAGTGAAGGCCAAATAGAAATAATATGCTCACTCTCATTTTCTTGAAGCAAGTGACCATCTTGGTTTACCTTTCATTTTTTCTATTTCATATACAGATACAGATTTAGAGGAATAATATTCTACTATAAGAAAAACAACAACATTGGGCAGCAAAAGATAGCAGTGGGGAATGGGGAATGTTGTGTTAGAGAACATTCTAAAAAGGGACAGCCACTATTCAGTTCTACCAAATGTTGCCACATGGGAATGCATGCCTAATATCAGATCATTTGCTTTTTCAAGAAAAGCCAGAAAAAATATTTTGTTTGTATGTGAATTCTTTCAATTCACCAATGTTAGCTCTTAAAAAAAAAACAAAAAAAAACTTTAAGCAAAATGAAGCTAACTTTTAGGCTGGCTTTAGTCATAAGACCACTAGTTTGAGGTCTTGTATTGAATGTTCAAATCTAACATCATTTTTCAGAACCCTAGAGCTGCATTAAGTAACATCTTGTGCTTAACTCGACCTGAGCACTGTAGGGTAATTTTCTGCTTTCCTTCTATTCTCCCTGAAAGTAGGAAATGTGCATCTCACATTCTTAACCTCAGTGACTAGCAGAGTATAGAAGAGTACCCAAGACATGGTAAAATTCAAATGAATGAATGAATGCATTTAGGTCACTTTCCTTTTTCCCAGCCATGAGATAGAATTCTCAAAAGCAGAAGAATTCTAATATTCCTTTACCATCCCAAAAATGGGGCAGAAAAGGTAAACGGAGTCCTTCGAAGTGTTAGAAGTGTTTTGCAGTTTAATGCTGGTGAAATGGAACTTTAATAGTTGATTGCCTCTTGGAAACCATATATGAAGCAGACAATCAGCCTTCTAGAATTTGGCACTGTTTTATAGTTCGACTCATAGTGGTTTTAAAATAATGTGACTTGTAGTCAGTACAAATGCATTATTGTTAATATTTTATCAGAGAGTTATTGTTTTCCCTTTGAATATGTCTCATTACAGGCACTGCTGCATTATTAAGTATAAATATACTACATCCAAGGGCCAATTTTTCCCCCTGCTGCAATATGAATTTCTGATTTTATAATAGAAGTCAATGGGTAAGTCAGATTCATTTAATCTAAATTTACTTTACAGCACACTTTGTTGGAATGCACGTAGTCTTTCATTTGAGGGATATCTGCATAATCACACAATATATTTTATGCTGTGCAGCAGAATTAAACAAGCAAATGGAGCCAACTTCATTGCGAAGAACACTAGAGCAGCTGCATGGTGACTGCAGATATGACTGGATATATCACCCAGGGACTATCAGCCCTTGTTACAAATCAGGAATGAATCTCCCAAAT
This sequence comes from Callospermophilus lateralis, assembly GCF_048772815.1. Taxonomy (NCBI): domain Eukaryota; kingdom Metazoa; phylum Chordata; class Mammalia; order Rodentia; family Sciuridae; genus Callospermophilus; species Callospermophilus lateralis. Next base: position 30,846,962 of record NC_135325.1, on the reverse strand, counting down.
TTTCACACAGAAATAATAGCACACCACATATACATGCTGTTATGTACACACCTCTTCTGATAGATGTTTTAAGTCCAATAGAGTGATTGAACCCTGTTAAAAAGCAGATATGCTCCAACTCTTCCTATGGAAATGTTACTCAAAGACTAAAGACATACCCATTTAGGAATTATGAATTTATGAACAATGATAATTTTAAAAACTGATGCATTAAGTCGAACATGCCTTGGGCAAATGAGGATGGTGCATGCAGAGACATCCCCTGCCATGTTGCTAAGCTGAAACCTCATTACAAAGGGAAGCTTTCAGAGGGGGAGAGTATGGGTTAGGAAAAGCTTACCCTAGATATTTGATTTACCATTGCCTTATATCATCTGTTTTCCTAGAACAGAACTTAAAATATAATTTATTGTGGACATGAAGAGCTTGACAAAGAAGAACCTTGTGGTATGTGCATGGACATCATTAGCCTTGAGGCAGGACCAGATTCCCAAAGTGTGGCCCCAGCCCCTTCTCTATCACTGTGGCCTGGAACCTAGGCAGCTACCTCTTAGAAATTAATCCTTGTATGATATTCAGAAAATAGCAAATTTTAACAATTTGAACATGAGCACCTGTACCACAAGAGAGGCTTTGCAAATAGATTTTTAAATGTGTCACAAGTTTTTTGTTCTCCCTCAAGGAAGTTGGGCCTTGGAGGTCCCAAGAATTGAAAAATAAAAGCAATTTATTTTCTTATTTTGCTATGATTTTTAACTGTCCTGTCATCAATTGGTTTTTCACTGAAGAAAAGTGGTTAGATTAAATCACTTTTTTCCCCAAGGTATAGTCTGAGATCTTCAGACAACTCACACAAGAATCAGGAGGAAACTTATAAAAAATGAAACTTCCTGGGCCCAGGCCTATAGAGTCTGTGTCTGACCCATCTGACAGTTGTAGCTGTTTCTTAGACACATCAGAGTTTGAGATTCATGGGGCTGGGTGAATCTGAAGGCCACTTCATCTTATAAAATTCTGTAAGGCACAGAGAGTCTTTCCAAAATTAAACTTGTTAGAGATAGAAATTCCTACTTCTCCCTTGCATTAGATTTAATAAACCTGAAAAGGGCTTCTTGAAATAAGATTTAGCTAATAGATGAGGTACAGTATGTAGAGATCTAGTCAACATTGGGCTAGGAGAACAAATAGCACTTAAATATTTATTCAGAGCATTAGATTTAAAATAGATCAGTCTATTTTAATTCTAGTGACTTCAAGGCTCAGTGATTCATATGATGGGTGGGAGGTTGACTTGACATATGTTTCCATGCATTTTCTGTGTATTTTCAATGCATCTAAATTAATTCAGGTTAGTTCCTCTCTGGGTGGAGCTTACTTGTCTTCAAAGCCTATAAAAGATTGAAGAAGGGGTCACAGCAAGCCATGTGAGGCCCTAAAAATATAATGAGGAAGCTGACATGGAAAAAAGAGTTTTCATTTTAGCAAATCCTTCCATGTGGTAGTTGGATTAGAACAACCCCTGCTTCTGGTTTTTGAGGTTATGGAGCAACTGGAACTCTCGCACATTGTTAAGATAGGATCAGGAAATGGCACAACTACTTTACAAAAAGATTCTGTAGTTCTTTAAAAAGTTAAATATGCACCTTTCCTATGACCTACCTCTAATCATAGGTATTTTTTCAAAAGACATATGTCTCTTCAAAGAACATTCTTAGTAGTTGTATTTATAATAAGCAAGAGCTGGAAACAGTCTAGATGTCCATCAATGGGGTATACCCCCTACTGATATACTACTGATATAAGATGAATTTCAAAATATTGTGTTGTATGAAAGAAGACTTACAAAAAAGGGTACTTAATGTATGATTCCATTTCCATGTTCCTGGGTCTGTTTCTATGCTGTTTTTGCAGCTACAGTTCCAAGCTGCTCCACAGAAGAGAATCTGGCTGAGGGCCTAGGCTGCAAACAACCCCTAGTTATGATAATATCCACCATTACTGAGTGCTTAAGGGCCTGGCACTACCCTGAAAGTTGGGTATTACTCCTATTTTATAGATGAGAAAACTAGGCCTCAGACACAGCATATGATTTGCCCAGAGCTACATGGAAATAAGTGCTTAAGCTGGATCTATTTCCATCTAAAGACTCTGTTCTTTCCAGAACAGGACATGATGTTTCACCCTGAGGGTAGCTTTTATCTAGAAGTGGGGAGAGAAACTGGGCATGGTGGTGCACACATGTAGTCCCAGCCACTTGGGAGATTAAGCAGGAGATTGAGGCCAGCCAGGTAACAGGGCAAAGACTCTTGTCTCTGAAAAAAAAAAAAAAAAAAAGAAAAGGTGAGGTGGGGAGGGTGGAGAGACTGTTGAAGAAAGTAAACTGTTATGTTTCAGATCTTTTTTCAAGGGTAGATTTTCCTCTTCATTGTCTCCCTTCTAGCCAGTCTATTGAGCAACTGCTAATTTGTTTCTCACAAAAGCCCTAAAGTAAATGAGAAAATTGTCCAGGAAAAGGAAATTCCAAGACTTAAGTCTTGTAAGAGGATTTTGAAGACAGGTCTGCAGAGTTCATGGTGAACTTTCTGGTAGACAGTTACTATGTGGGACAAAAATGCAAAATGCTTTACAGATTATGTTTATGCTTATTGGCTTTGGAGGGTAAGAAACAAATATACATGTTTTCTAGTCTGTCTTGGGGACATCTGGGAATAAGAGTGAAAGTGTGTTGAGGTGGTGAGGCAGGTGTCTTTCTGCCAGTATCAATGCATTTTCATGATGGCTTCTACTAGCGATTCCAAAGCTAGTGTTTTAGATTTCTCAGCAATTATACTGTTTCCTAAGACCTTCTGAAGTCTCAACGGATGAATTTTGGACATGAACTAATTTGGTGGAGGTGTGTCCATAGATCCCTTTGAGAACCTAACGAAAATCTCAGAAGCTTCCTCCATAAAAGTGATCTAGGGGCTGGGCTGGTGGTTCAGTGGTAGAGTGCTCGCCTACCATGCATGAAGCACTGGGTTCGATCCTCGGCACCACATAAAAACAACCTAATGTATCCACCTAAAACTAAAGATACATAAATAAATAAATATTTTTTAAAAAATGATCTAGAAAATGAAGGCAATGGTGTCTGCTCTGATCCACATTACTGTGAAGAATGTCAGTATGAGACAATTTCATTCTTTGTAAACTTTCAACCATTTATAAACATTGAGTCACACACTGGCCTAAGTTCTGGGTCTACAGTGATCAATCAATCATAAAGTGATCAATCAATCATTTTCCAGCCCGTGGGGCAGGAAGTCAGGTGACCAGTAACAAATGAAATAATGAATGAAGGAAACAAAATGATGTCTATAATTATAAATTGTACGGAGATAGAAAACTACTTGGAAAAATAGGGGAAAATCCTTGTATGACGAGCCACTTAAGTCAGTGGCAATGGAGAGGAATGAATTGATTTGAGGTATATTTTATTTTATTAAATTCTGTCCTTTTTTTTTTTTTTGGATAGGCAATACTTTGACAGGATTCAAAATTCAAAAGTTACCAAAATAGAGTGACTTTCCCATCTGACCAGCCACCTAGTTACCCTCCTCAGAAGCAAGATATCAAATCAATTTCTTATGCAGAGATATTTTCATACATAAGTGAATATATTTCCACAAATGGTAGTATATTAAATATAGAGTTTTATACTTTAGTTTTCTCTTAACAATATGACATGAAGATTGCTCCACATTGATATCCAAAGAGCTACCTAGTTCATTTTGATAGCTGTGTAGTATGTGTGTAGCATAAATTTTTTTAATCTGCTGCCTAGTGAGAGAGATTAAGGTTCTTCCCAAACTTCTTGCTGTTACAAACAAGGCTGCCTGTGCTTTTTCATGCATATTAAGAATGTGTGATAAGGGCTGGGGTTGTGGCTCAGTGGTAGAGTACCTGCCTAGCGAGTGGGTTTGAACCTCAGCACCACATAAAAATAAATCAATAAAATAAGGATATGGTGTCCAACTACAACTTAAAAAAAAAGAATGTGTGATAAATTCCTAGAAGTGGAATTGCTGTGTGCATTTATAATTTTGACAGGCATTGTCATTTGTCCCTCCCAGATATCTTACTAATTTATGGTTCCAACCAGCAATGTTTGAGATAGCCTATTTCATAACATCTTGCCAATTATGGGATAATCAATTTTTGGAGCTTGGTAATCGAAGTCAAGAGAGTTTCTCAGTGTCATTTTATTATTTATTTATTCCTCTTATGATGCATGGAGTTGAACATCTTTTGGGGCTTTTAGGAGCTATTTGTGTTTCCCTCTCTGTGAACTGTCTGCTTATAGCCTCCACCCATATTTCTTTAAGGCTGATAGTATTTTATTTTTTGATATGGAAAAGACCTTTATATATGTCATATGAGTTGCAATCATTTTTTTTCCCAGTTTGTTATTTGTCTTTTGACTTTGCTTGCGGTGATATTTGCTATACAAAACTATTTAATTTATAGTCAATGATATCAATCATTTCTTTTATGACTCTAGGTTTTTGGACTCAGGCCATTCTGCAATCATAAAACAGTGCTTGTATGCTTCCTTCTACTATTTTATGATTCTATTTTTGACATTTTTAAATCTTGGATCTATTTGTAATAGGCGAGGGGTATGGAACCACCATATGTTCACCAGTATTCCCAATATAATTTATTGAATAATCTGGCATTTCCACACTGCTTTGACAATGTCATTTTAAACATATACTAAATTTCTATGTAATTTTCAGATTTATGGACCTTCCATTAAATGGATCTGTTTATTTATGCATCATTATCACATGGTATTACTTGTAATAGCTTTGTAATAAATTTTAATATTTTGTATATCTAATTCCCTTTTATTTTCTTTTGAAAATAATTTCCTGTCTACTCTTTTAAAAAAAACAGATTAAAAAAATAACTTTATTTAGTTATTTATTTTTTTGTGGAGCTGAGGATCAAACCCAGTTCCTCACACATGCTAGGCAAGCACTCTACCACTGAGCCATAACCCCAGCCCTCCTGTCTACCCTTGATTGCTGTTTTTTTTTTTTTTTTTTGCCCACAAAAAGAGTTTGTCTATTTCCAGAGGAAATTCTATTAGCATTTCTTAATGGAGCTTGCATTAAAGTTATAGATTAATTTAGGGAAAATGAACCATATCTATGATGTTGATTTTTCAAACATTTGCAATTCCTTTCCATTTTAAAAAGTCTTTGTGTCCCTTGGAATATTAACAAGTTTTCTTCACATAGATCATGCAAATATTTTAAGTGCATTCCTAGGTATTTTATCTTTTTCATGACTTGTATAAATGGAGTCTTTTATTCCAATAGCTCTTTCACTTGTTATATGAAGACTATATATTAATTTTGTACATCTTTCTCTTATTATTATTTTTTTTATTTTTTAGTTATAGGTGGATGCAATATATTTATTTTATTTTTATGTGGTGCTGAGGATCGAACCCAGTGCCTCACACATGGTAGGTGAGAGCTCTACCTCTGAACCACAACCCCAGCCCCTTATTACTATTATTAACATACATTTTATTGGATTATGTTATTTAAAAATAATTTTAGTTTATTCTTTTGATTTTTTTAAGTATATATTTTTTAAGCATCAAATGTCAGTAATGATGATTTTTACCTTCTCATTTTCTATTTTATTTATTTTGTCTAATTACTTTAGCTAATATCTCCAGGTTAAGGTTAAACAATAACAAAAATAATCTAATCTCAGTCTCAACTGAGAACACTATCACTCTTTTCCCAGAAGTATGATGCTGACCTTAAGCAATATATAAATATATAAATGTATATATATATGTGTGTGTGTGTATCTACCTATCTATTTAAATATATAGTGATCAAATATACATGGCATCAAATTTATCATTTTAATCATTTTTAAGTGTACAGTTCGTTGGCATGAAGTGCATTCACATTATTGTGCAATCATCACCAACACCCACCTCCAGAACTTTTTCATCACTGGGCATAATGTATTTTTATCATGCTATATTTTATTTTTTCTGTTTTACAAAGAAATTTTAAAATAAAAAATGGGCTGAGGGTGTAGCTCAGTTGTAGAGCACACGCTTAGTATAGGCAAAGCCCTGGATTCAATCCCCGGCACTGTAAAGAAATAGAATAAAATTTTAAAAAAATGGATATCAGATGTTATGGTATGCCTATTTAGCATTTATGAGGAAAACTATATCAATTGACTTCTGTGACCTATTAATGTAATGAATTACATTAGGAATTAGTAAAGTTCCTGATATTGAATCATCTGACATTCCTAGAATGAATCTGTCTTGGTCAAGATGTATTATTTTTTTTTAACATGTGCTTTTGTTTTCCCTTTAAAAAATGTATTTTGCTATTTCCAAGTCACAGGGACTCTCCAAGGGAGCGCGGTGGAGGTGGGGTATGTGTGTGTAATCAAAATCACTTCATGACAGCTTTCAAAGTATGCACTTCAAATTGTGCATGTTGAAGTGCAATTATGTTGTTAATTTCCAATTCAAGAAAATGGACTGAGCATATCTGTTTATTTCCTATCCCTACTAAGACAACTTTTGCATTAGTCCATTTTGCATTATTATAATGAATTATTGGAGGCAGGTTACTTTCTAAAGTGGTTTATGGAAGCTGGGCACTGTGGTACACGCCTGTAATCCCAGAAGCTTGGGAGGCTGAGGCAGGAGGATCTTGAGTTCAAAGCCAGTTTCAGCAAGTTATCAAGGCCCTAAGCAACTCAGGAGACCCTGTCTCTAAATAAAATATAAAAAAGGGCTAGGGATGTGGCTCAGAGGTTAAGCACCTCTGGATTTAATCCCCAGTACCAAAAAAAAAAAAAAAAAGTGTTTTATGGTTCTGGATGTACAAAGTCTGGTGGTATCCTTCTTGCAGGCAGAGTCCCAAGGTGGTGCAGGGCATCATGTGGCAAGAAACAGGAATGCATATGCGTGTCTCTTCTAGTCTTCTCTCACTCTTCTTATAAAGCCAGCAAGATTCAACCATGGGTGCTCTGTCCTGATGGCCTTATCTAACCGAATCATTTCCCAAAGGCCTCACCTCTAAATGTTATAGTTGGATTAAGTTTTCACCCTTTTATAAACTCACAGGGGGAATTAAATTTCAACACATGAAGCCTTGGGGGACACACACTGAAAGTATAGCCCAAGTATAGCACCATTAAAATGATAATAAAGAAATTTAAAATATATATATATGTCAGCCAATAACAAAGAAAAGACCACAGGCAGTCAGGAGCAGGGCTCTCTATGTAAGAAGGATTTCAATAAGTAATAGGGGGAGGAAAGTTGATAGAAGGCTGATGACAGGTGTGGTGGGGAAGAGAGTCTGGCAGCCTAGAATAGGTGTTGCCATGGACAGAGCATATCCTGGATTGCTGGGAGACACCAGAGTCAGGGGAAGTGAAAATAGGGGGATTACCAAGTTGCTTCAGAGGAAGCGATACTTCCCCATCCCTCCCATGGAATATCCAGCAGCCATCTAGCATCTATGCAAAATGAACAACAACAATAGGAAGAATAGTAATACAGTGAAAATTTTAATCTGGGTATGGTGGTGCACACCTATAATCCCAGCAATTTGGGAGGCTGAGGCAGGAGGATCCAGAATTTAAAGCCATCCTCAGCAACTGAGGCATTAACCAACTTATCGAGACTCTGTCTCCAAACAAACAAACAAATAAATAAATAAAAGTAAGGGACTGGTGATGAAGCTCAGTGGTTAAGCACCCTGGATTCAATCCCTGATACTAAAAGAAAAGAAAAGAAAAGAAAAACTTAAAATTGGCAGTTTTCTTTTTTTTTATGTGTACTTTTTTAGTTGTAGATGGACACAATATCTTTATTTTATTTTATTTTTAAATAAGGTGCTGAAGATCAACCCAGTGCCTCATGCATGCCAGGCAAGCGTTCTACCACTGAGCCACAGCCTCAGCCCAGCAGGTTGCTCTTTAAATAAATTTAGTCAATGCAAGAGAGTTTAGAGCAAAAGTGGCATTAGCTTGAGTGCAAACATGATGACTTCTAACATTTAGTGGTTCCTAGACAATAGCCTATGCGACCTAAAGTGAATGAAATCTAGTCAGTTAACAAGACCTACCAAGTTCATAGAGTCCTTAGTACATTTTTCTAGTGCTTCATTCTTAAATATGATAATAAAAGATCACCAGACATTTGGGAAAAGATTAAAACATGTGAAGGAAAGAAACAAAGAAAAATCAAAGTCAAAACTAAAAATATGCCCTGACCGTATTTGGAGAGGAAGAGGTGATGGAGGGGGCTGGTATAACTGAGCTCAATTCTCAACTGTCTTGCCAGTTAGTCAGCAGATGATATCTAAAAATGATAAATGAAGACAATGTGGTATCAGCAGATTATTTAGAGGCACAGAGATAAACCTCAGAAAGAGTTAAAACCGGAACAAATAAAGGCAGAGCACAGGGGAAGGGTGAGAAAGACTACTGTACAGCATTTCATGTTTTTAACTCTGTGCAAATTTCTTTTATTAAACATTTTTTTAGTTGTAGATGGATGCAATAGCTTTGTTTTATTTTTTTATTTGTTTGTTTATTTATTTATTTGGTGCTGAGGATTGAACCCAGCGCCTCACGCATGTGAGGCAAGTGCTCAACCACTGAGCTACAACCACAGCCCACCATATGTAAATTCTACATTAAGAAAAGACTTGGGCTAGGGCTGTGGCTCAGTGGTAGAGCACTTGCCTAGCATGGGTTCAAATCTCAGCACCACATATAAATAAGTAAAATAAAGGTCCATTGACAACTAAAAAAGGAAAAGACATTTAAAAAAAAAGTAGAATAAAACACACATAACCACACTCGACATAGAATGTGTCTGAGTGGAAGGGAGAGACATGGGGATGCTGGGCTCTCCCCTGGAGGAATTGTGAAATGGATTCCAGAACAATTCTAAATTCCTTAACATCAAGTTCCTATCATCCATGATATCCTTCCACAAATAAATATTTTGAGGAACATGAACTGTAAATAATGGAAAGGCAGCAACTCAGGTCTGATAAGTCTTCACCAATAAAAACTCAAGATTGGTGATTGATTGAATGATATGGTAGCCTGAAGGGAGGTCTGTGCTCCAGGCTAAATTTGTAAAAATCTTGGAAAGGGAGTAAGGAGAAAATGGTGGTGGTTGGGGGGAGAAAAAAAACAAAGAAAAAAATCTTTTAACTGTCCCAAAGACTAAATTACACTGGCAAAGAACTGGAATCAAACCAGAAAGGAAAGAGCTCTTTGCAGAATTTTATTTGCTGTTCCCAACACCTAAAATGTAATTTCGCAAGATCTTTGCCTGGCTAGCTCCTTGTCATTCAGATCTCAGCTTAATTGGCACTTCACTCATTCATCCAGTGAATAGTTACCGAGCAGCAGCTTCCCGTGTGTGGCACTATGCTAGTGAATGGGGACACTATAAAGCGCCTACTCTCAAGAAACCCAGGTGACAAGGAAATAAGTAGATAAATTATCTCAGGTTGGGTTTGCTAGGAAACAGACTGAGATGTGTCAAAGACAAAGCTAAGTCCAGGCAAAATTAACAAAGGCTCTTTATTCACAAACTTGCCGCAAGAGAACCCATCTGTCATCACCACATTTGCATGGCATTTGATGCAAGGGTGTTAAAGAGTATGTTTTATAGAGTAAAAAGAGGAAATACCGAGATGGTTTCAGATTGGTGAATTTTCTATTGTGGTCAGGATTTTTGGAAGTGGGGAGACCTTCTCATTTTGGGCTATTCTTGGTTGGAGACATTCGGAGACATTTCAAAAGAGGAAGGATTGTTCAAAATATTAAGGGTTTTCTGTAGCCAGCAGTTCCCTGGAACAAGTGGAGATGGATGGCATCCTTTTTTGAAGCTGTCTCTATGGTTCTTACTGGAGGGATTGTAGAAGTGGGGGGCGCGGAGCACAGGTGGGCTACCAGACAAGGCAGTTTCTGCAGAGGGAAGTTAGCAGGTGGGGTATTCATTAGGAAGCACCCTTAGAATTAGTACCTGTGGGGGGTGGGCCAGCAAGCAGATGTGGGAGGAGGGAGAAATTAAGCTGCCAAAGGAGCCCAGATAGGACCTCAAGCCTAGCGCTAGAATGGCCCTTCAGAGTTATCCTGAGCTTGGAAGAGATGACCAGGTCTCTATACTACTACAATAATCAGTCATTGGATGTGACCACGGCCAGATCAAGCTAGGCCTTAAAATTTTTTTTTTGGTCATACTTCTGGTTCCCTCCTTTGCAAATGTAGAAATACCTTGCATATTACTCTGCATGAGGTGGGATGTGATTGAAAAATCTTGAGGGAAGAAGTGCCGTGACCTTACAGGGACATGATTTTTTTTTTCACATTATTTAAAAAAATTTTTAGTTGTAGATGGACTCAATATTTTTATTTTATTTATTTATTTATATTTATGTGGTGCTGAGGATGAAACTCAGTGCCTCACATGTGCCAGGCAAGTGCTCTACCACTGACCTATAGCCCCAGCCCCACATTAACTGATTATTTTGGGATACCAGGGATTGAACTCAGGGGCACTCAACCACTGAGCCACATCCCCAGCCCTATTTTGTATTTTATTGAGAAACAGTTGCTTTTGCTTTGAACTCAAGATCCTCTTGCCTCAGCCTGAGCCTCAGGGATTACAGGCGTGTGCCACCATGCTGGGCCCACATTATTTATTTATTAATCTGCTTTTCTTTCTTTTTTTCAAAATTTTTATTGGCACATTATATTTGTACATATAGATGAGATTTGTTGTTACATGTTTGTACAGTATGCATAAAATATAACAATATAATTTGTTATATCACGATACCACTCCCAACACTTCCCCCCTCCCTCCCTGCTTGCCGGTCAGGACATGATCTTAACACACTTTTAAAGGGTGACTCTGTTGCAGTGTAGAAAATTATCCATTAGGGAAGCAAGAATGGAAATTGAAAGCTGTTGAAAAACTAGTTGAAGAGAACCAGAGAACAGGAGCATGGACAACGGTGGGAACAGAGGAGGTGATGAGGCGAGGATGGATTCAGGATACATATCAAAGGAAGAGCCAAGAGGATTTGCTATAAATTAGATGAGAGGCATGAGAAGTGAAAAGTCAAGAAAGATGGCAGTGTTTTTGGTGTGAACAAGTCACCTTGCTCACTCTTTTGAGAAGGGAAATACTGAGAGGAGCAGATTTGTAAAAGGAAAGGGAATTAAAGATTTTAGTTGGAGACATAGTGAGTTGGGCATGGCTATTAGATATTCAAATGGAGATGTAGAATAGGTAGGTGGATTTATGAGCTGGGAGTTCAGGGAAGAGATTGGGTTCTGAAGTGAAAATATAGGAGTCTTTCACATATAAATGGCACTGGGAAAGTGGTAAATAATAATTCTTTCTCTTCATGAAAAGGTTTCAGAATCATGAATTAGTTCCTTAACATTCTCTTCAGGTGACCAATGAGATTTCTTTCTTTCTTTCTTTTTTTTTTTTTTGAAATATCTCTTGTCATGAATCATGAATTTAAATATACTTAATATGGGTTGGGGATATAGCTCAGTGATAGAGTACTTGCCTAGCATGTGCAAGGTCTCTGGTTCAATCTCTAGCACTGAAAAAGAAAAAAAAAAAAGAAAGAAAAAGAAAAAATATGTTCAATATATTTCCATCTTATGCAATTATAATTTCTGTTGATGCACAAATCTTTGGCCAATGGGAGTTCCTATGAATTGGCCCCTGAATTCTTTTGACACTTTACCAAGACTTCTTGATAACTTCCTTACTTTCTAGTATGACAAGATATTTAAAGCTAATCTTGTACATTTCCTACCCTAGATCCGGAATCAGTTTCTCCCTCTCTCTCTTTTTTTCTTTTTTGTCTTTTAATTTTTTAAATTTATTTTTAGAGGTACTGGGAATTGAACCCAGAGGTGCTCTACTACTAAGCTACATCCCCAGTCTGTTTTATTTTGAGACAGGGTCTCACTAAGTTGCCCAGGCTAGCCTTGAATTTGCAATCCTTATCCCTAAGCCTCCTGAGTAGATAGGATTACAAACATGTACTTGGCTGGATCAGCTATTTTTTTAAGGAGCCCTGGTTCTTTTTAGTATATAAGTATCTCAATTTTAGTATCATTTGCTTCTAGATTGGTCATTGCTTCTATGCCTTTTTAGTATTAGAGTTTGGGAACATACGTTTTTTTCTTATAAAAATAAATTGTAGGGGCTGGGGATATAGCTCAGTTGGTAGAGTGCTTGCCTCATATACAAAAGGCCCTGGGTTCAATCCCCAGTACCACACACACACACAAAAAAAATTGTATCATGAATTTCTATATAATACTTCATTTTTTCAAATTTAAGCTATCTGGTTTTAATTAAACTCTTTGATATTAAATATGTATCTCTATTCATTCTCTCATACTGAAAATTTTGGCCCCCAATTTTATTAACATGTTACTTCAAACAATCTCAGAATACCAACCCCACCACTCCCTCTAACATGACTGCTGACAGGAGTGTAAGATGTTTTTGGATTTCCTTTTGCCTTTAGAGTGTATCCCACTAGGGATATATAGACAAATTACTGTATTTAAAAGTAACTCAAAATAATTATGCTCTGTGGGAGTATCCTACCAATTTGATAGACAATTACTTTCATTCCTTTCATGTAGTTTTCAGTTTTTAGGAATTGCTTTTTGAAATTTTAATTTTGTTTCCTGATTAGCCAAAATAGATGGCTTCAAAATCAAATATGCAAAACAAGGTATATTTGAGAAGTACATTCAGAGAAGTCAAGTTCCATCTCTTGTTAAAATGTATACAAATACACATTGAGAGACAATTCTCTCTGTTTTTTTCTCATATTTCTGCACATCTTATGAACAGAATCACTGGCTGCTTTTATTCTGGACTGTTTTTTCAAGGATTTTATATAGCTAACAGTCTTGTAGATAGAGACAATATCTCCCTTTGGAGCATAAGGCAGTCATGCCCACTACCCATTACAAATGGCTCAGATTCCCTAAGCTCCGGGTTCTTTTCCTATAATGCAATTCACTGCAGGTGCTGGTGTCGCCCCATTCTCTTCATATTACCCTTTAGGAGTCAGCACTTGGAGAACTGGCCCAAATCCCACTACTCTGACAACTGCTATTCTTATAACAAATTCCTTTGTCTCTGACTCAAGAATCTTGTGTCTTTTACCAAAATCCAGAAAATTATGACTAGTTAACTTGTTAGACTACAACTAGGATAAAATCTCAGACACTTCACAGTTCTTGACCCTTTATCTCCTGCTCTACTTCTTGGTCAAATGTTAGTGTTCTATGCATACTTTGCTCATTTAGTGTAGGATCAGGCCTGGGTGTTTAGCACAGTAGTAAAATGTTTCCCTGGCATGCATAGAGCCTTGGGTTTCACCCCAGCACTGAAAAATAAATAAACAAACAAAAATAAAGTACAGATTTAAAAGAAGTTCAAGGATAAGACTCGAGGCTATCCGATATTTGCAAATTGTAAAGATGGAGAGGAATCATCTAAAGACTGAGGAGAAGCAGTCAGTGAGATTGAAAGAGAATAAAAAACAATGGTGGTGGGCTGTGGCTGTGTGGTTCAGTGGTGGAGCGACTGCCTCACATGTGTGAGGTACTGGGTTCAATCCTTAGCACCACATAAAAATAAATAAAAAAAGATATTGTATTGAAAAGTACATTCGGGGCTGGGGATGTGGCTCAAATGGTAGCCCGCTAGCCTGGCATGCGTGCGGCCCGGGTTCGATCCTCAGCACCACATACAAACAAAGATGTTGTGTCTACCGAAAACTAAAAAATAAATATTAAAAAATTCTCTTTCAAAAAAAAAAAAAGAAAAAAGAGAAATACATTCAACAATTTATAACTAAAAAAATATTTTAAAAAAATGGTGGCCCACATTCTGAATTCTTTCTTAGCTAACTTCCCTGAAAAACTGTCTAAAGTAGCCCTCCACCTACAATCCAGTCACTCTTTTTATCACCAGTTTTAAATACTTCATAGCATTTATAACCATTTAAAATTGTTCACTTATTGATTTTTAACTGTCATTCGATAATTTTCCCTGTCAAAGAAGAGACTTTGTTTAAAAGGTCTGCCTCCCAAGCAATTTTTATTTTTTTATACCAAGTTTTTAACCCAGGAACACTTTACCACTGAGCCACATTCCCAGCCCTATTTTTATTTTTTAGTTTATTAATTTATTTTGGTACTAGGGATTGAACTCAGGGGTACTAAAGCACTGAGCCACATCCCCAACCCTATTTTGTATTTTATTTAGAGACAGGGTCTCACTGAGTTGCTTAGTTCCTCACCCTTGCTGAGGCTGGCTTTGAACTGAAGATCCTCCTGCCTCAGCCTCCCCAGCCAATGGAATTACAGGCATGCGCCACTGCTCCCAGTTGTTTATTTATTTATTTATTTATTTTAACAAACTTTATTTTTTTAAATAATTTTTTTAATTGTCAGTGGACCTTCATTTTTATTTATTTATTTATATATACATGGTGCTAAGAATGGAGCACATGCTAGGCAAGTGCTTTACCACTGAGCTACAACCCCAACCCCTATTTTTTATTTTTGCTACAGGTTCTAGGTAAATTGCTTTGGGCCTCATTAAGTTGCTGAGGCTGGCCTTGAAGTTGTGATCCTCGTGCCTCAGCCTCCTGAGTTGCTGGGACTACAGGTGTGTGTCATCAATGTCTAGCCTCCCCAGCAATTTAACCAGATCCTGACACACACACCAAATATGTGTAGAATGAGTGACAGCAGACTTATGACTTGCATACATAAATGAGTGAATGGGTACTTTCTGGACAAAATTTACTTGGAAAAATTCCTAGGTAAGCCCTTTTTTTTTTTTTTTTTGATCAAATTCCTTGTAAAAATAAGCTAATTTATAGTGAGGCTTCAGCACAAAATAAAATTACCAAAGTTTTATAAATACATCTTAGGGCACTTAAATAGTTGGCAAATTTCATTAGAGACTCCAGAACTCTTATTTTTGAGAGCCAGAAGGATCTATGTAGCCTTGGAAAGGGTAACTATGTGAGTGTGTGAGTGTGTGTGTGTTTAAAAGGAAACAAGGGATAATCTAGGTCCAGATAATTGGGAAAATACCAGAACAAATTATGAACCAATCAATTTTCCAGAACTAAAGAAAGCAAAAATTACAGAATGACTAACATTATGATCCCATGTTGAATCAGTGTGCCCGACTGATTCTGTTTTGCATTATGAGTGCCAGGTCATGCTGATCCTAGGGAAGCAATAGATGTAATCTATTCAGACTTCATTAAGGCTCACATGTCCTCCAGCATGCTTTACTAATCAACAAGCTAGACAGATAAGGTCTCTATCTACTGTGTCCAAGAAGACTTTCCTACTTGCCAAAAGTGTAGCAGGAACAAAATCATATTTATTACTTCGATTTAGACCTAGTGGCAGCCTGGGGAGAGAGTGGTAGAGAAAATGATGAAATCACAGGGAAAAGGTAAGCACAACAAAGTCAAGAAAGGGGGAAATGTATGATAATGCCTCGGCTGAGGTATTATTTATCATTTATGCACAGGAAGTTATTCTGTTCCCACCATATGGTACTTGACAGATACAATGGATGACCTTGGCCTAGCTATGGGGCTTTAATATCAGAGCTTATCAGATCTAATAAATAAATTCATTTCATAACTAAGAGATTTTTTTCAAGTTATAGTACCTTTAAAAGTTATTTTCTTTTTTCTGATGATAGATATAATTAATATATTCTTTAAAAAATAAAAATATGCAAAAACACAGAGTATAATAAGAGGCAATATGGCTTAGTATTTAAACAACCATGAACTTTGGTGCCAGATAGTACTGGGTTCAATTTCAGGCTTTGTTATTAAATAAAACTGTGTGATCCTTATTCTGTCTGAGTCTCAGTTGCCACAATAAAAAAATTAGAACAATGATGCTTAATTTGTGTGGTTTGTGTAAAGATTAAATGAACTTGAGTTTTTAATTGTAGATAATATGAAAGACTGGATGATCCAATAAATCTTTCCACAACAAGGCACCCATAAATCATGTATAAAATACAAGCGCCCAGGAAAATAAAGGAAATCTGCAGGATCCAAAAAGAAACACAGAACAGGAACTAAAGTGCCAAAATCCACTGGTTGTTGCTACTATTAGGAAGGTAGAACTCTATCATTTATTGCATGAAAAAGACATGGAGCACAGGACTTTGGACAAAACCCTCTAAGAACTATAGCCTAGTGAAATAGTAAGCTAGAAAAACAGTGTTTCCAGAGAGCAGTGAAAAAAACAAAAAAACAAAAAACCA
The DNA here is from genome assembly GCF_048772815.1 of Callospermophilus lateralis. Taxonomy (NCBI): domain Eukaryota; kingdom Metazoa; phylum Chordata; class Mammalia; order Rodentia; family Sciuridae; genus Callospermophilus; species Callospermophilus lateralis. The sequence continues at coordinate 30,830,524 of NC_135325.1, read as the reverse complement.
AAAAAACAAAATGAGCCTTGTTTGTCTCAATGTCACCTCTAAGTGGAAAAAAATACATATGCTCTGAAAATTTATAACTGTAGGCTTGTCCTCATGTGTGGTTAGAATTCAAATTTTTTATCATCTATTGTATTAATTAATTCCTGTTTATATAACAAAGTACCTAAGTCTGGGTAATTCATAGACAATAGAAATTTATTTCTTAGAGTTGTGGAGACTGGGAACTCCAAGATAAAGGTACTGCAGTTTCAGTGTCTGGTGAGGGCTCTTCTCTGTTTCCAAGATGGTGCCTTATTGCTATGTCCTCTGGAAGGAATAAATACTGTTTCTTCATATGGTAGAAGGGATGGAAGGGATGGACCTTTTCCCTTAAAGCCCTTTTACTAGGCAATAACCTATTTATTTGTTTATTTTTAAATGTTAGTGCTAGGGATTGAAGGGTCCCAAGATGCTAAGCACATTCTTTATCAGTGAGCTACAACCCCAGCCCACATTAATCTATTCACGAGAACAAAACTCTTAAGGCTTGATCACTAGGCAATGCTGAGCTGACGTGGATCTGGGGCGAACAGTCTGGGCCTCTCAGAACACACACCGAGCCCGGATCAGCTGAATTCAAGCTCCCGTTCACCTGCTTCTCACAGACAAACTGCTGTGACTCAGCACTAAACGATCCGGCTGAAACAACTGCTCGGCCCTTCTGAACTGCGGAGGTAAAAGCCAACCGAGCCTTCATAGGCAGTGGCCACAGGATTGAGACGGGGCTTGGGAGAGCCAGTCAGGACCCACCCGTTGCATTGGTCACCCGGCAAAGGGAACAAACTGTCGCCATTTGCATGGGATACCACCATGGCAGAGAACTGACGTCACCAGAATGCAGCGGAGGAGATAATTTCATTGAAACCAGCAGGGACAGGTGTGTAACCCCCTAGCCTTCCCTCTCCACACAGCAGGGAAACCTTAAGGGCTCCTCCCAGCTCTCCCGTGAGCGCGATAGCCAGACTGAGGGAATCAGGAGTGGCGCAGGACCACATCGCGGAACTCCCGGCTACCGCTCCCACCAGTGCTGACAACTGAGGTCTCTTGCACCAGCTACTGGGGGCGTGGCTACCGGAGGGCAAGCAAAATTTGCTGAGGATTCTCAGTCCCAAGCTCCACAAACTTAGGGTCTGGGGGAATGGCAAACAGGGAGAGTGTGCCCAGTCGTTCATGAAAATAGGGCTCCCGGGAGCAGCAGACCTGGCGTGTAGCCAGTATTGTGGTGAGCGTCATCGGTGAGCAGGGCCTGGCTTGAGGAAAAGTGGGGATGTGACTAGACACAAGAGAAGGCCCTAGGCACTCAGGATTGGAGACCCGCCCAGTCGGGAAGGAGGAGCTGCTGCACAGTGATTGGTTCCCACCTATTGAGAGGAGAAGCTTGACCCAGTGGGCAAAACTCCACCTACTGGAAGAGAAGTTGATCGAACTCTAAGAATGCATTTATTAATTTTTTTTAATTTGGTTTTTTTTATTTCCATTTTTTTGCTGTTTTTTAAATTTTTTTAAAATTTAAATTTTTATTTCCATTTTTTTGCTGTTTTTAAAATTTTTTTAAAATTTAAATTTTTATTTTTTTATTATTTTAAAATTTTTTTTCTTTTTTTCTTTTCTATTTTTTTTCTTTAGTCTTTTCATTTCATTTCAATTTCCTTATTCCCCCTTCCTTAAATTTTCTTTAGTGACTTCTTCCCTTCCCTTCTAATACCTTTCCTCCCAAGCATCAAATAAATTTATAGGAGTAAACAGTAACTCAGCAGTCAAACAGAACAAGAAGTAACATGAGCAGCATGAAAAATCAAGGAAGAAAAGGAGTACAAACAATACAGGACAGCCTAAATATTTAGGAGGACCTAGAGGCATCAGAAAAATGGTCAAATAAGGAACTCAAGGAATACCTTAGACAGATGGAATGGAACCTTAAAGAGGACATGAGACAGCAAATTCAAACAGTGAAAGAACACATTGAAAATGAATTACATAAACAGATAAAAGAAGAAGTTAAGCATCTTTATCAGGAGATAGAGATTATAAAAAAATCAAACAATAATTCTAGAAATGAAGGAAACTAGAAACTAAATTAAAAACTCAAATGAGAGTATCACTAACAGAGTGGAGCAAGTAGAAGCCAGAACATCAGATAATGAAGACAAAATATATCATCTTGAAAAGAAAGGCTGGTAAAAAATCACGAGAAAACATCCAAGAGATATGGGATAACATAAAAAAAACAAACTTAAGAGTCATTGGGATAGAGGAAGGTATAGAGGTTCAAACCAAGGGAATGAGCAACCTGCTGAATGACATAATTATAGAAAACTTTCCAGAAATAAAAAAGGAAACGGATATACAAATTGTAGAAGCATACAGGACACCAAGCACACAAAACCACAGTAGACCAACGCCAAGACACATTGTTATGAAGATATACAATATACAGAACAAAGAGAAAATATTAAAAGCTACAAGAGAAAGGAGGCAGATTACATTCAGGGGTAAACCAATAAGGTTAACAATGGATTTTTCATCACAGACGCTGAAAGCGAGAAGATCCTGGAACAATGTATTTCAAACACTGAAAGACAATGGATGCCAACCAAGAATTTTGTATCCAGCAAAATTAAGCTTCAGGTACGACAACGAAATAAAAATCTTTCATGATAAACAAAAGTTAAAAGAATTTGCAGCAGAGCCGCCGGGCGCCTGCAAGGTAGGCGGACCCGCGATCCACTAGCAGAACAGGCACAGCAATCCGCAGAGCGGCAGAGCCACCCCCGAGCCTGCAAGGTAGGCAGATCTGCGACCCACCGGCAGGTCAGGCCCAACAACCTGCGGAGGGGCACAGCTGCCCCACGAGCCTGCTAGGTAGGCAGAACCGTGACCACCGACAGAACAGGCCCAGCGGCCGGCCAGACACATCGCCCCGCCCCGGTTGGGGGAGGGGCAGAGCCGCCGGGCGCCTGAAAGGTAGGCAGACCTGCGACTCACCAGCAGATCAGGCCCAGCGACCCGCGGAGCGGCAGAGCCACCCACACGCCTGCAAGGTAGACACACTTGCCACCCACTGGCAGGTCAGGCCCAGCAACTCTCGGAGGGACACAGCTGCTCCACGCGTGTGCAAGGTAGGCGGAACCGTGACCACCGACAAAACAGGCCCAGAGGCCCGCCAGACACATCGCCCGGGTTGGGGGAGGGGCAGAGCCGCCGGGCGCCTGCAAGGTAGGCGGACCCACGACCCACCAGCAGAACAGGCATAGCAATCCACAGAGCGGCAGAGCCACCCCCGAGCCTGCAAGGTAGGCAGACCTGCGACCCACCGGCGGGTCAGGCCCAACAACCTGTGGAGGGGCACAGCTGCCCCACGCGCCTGCTAGGTAGGCAAAACCGTTACCACCAACAGAACAGGCCCAGCGGCCAGCCAGACACATCGCCCCACCCCGGTTGGGGGAGGGGCAGAGCTGCCGGGCGCCTGCAAGGTAGGCGGACCCACGACCCACCAGCAGAACAGGCACAGCAATCCACAGAGCGGCAGAGCCACCCCCCGAGCCTGCAAGGTAGGCAGACCTGCGACCTACCGGCAGGTCAGGCCCAAAAACCTGCGGAGGGACACAGCTGCCCCACGCGCCTGCTAGGTAGGCTGAACCGTGACCACCAGCAGAACAGGCCCAGTGGCCCGCCAGACACATCGCCCCGCCCCGGTTGGGGGAGGGGCAGAGCCGCCGGGCGCCTGCAAGTTAGGCAGAACTGCGACTCACCAGCAGATCAGGCCCAGCGACCCGCGGAGCGGCAGAGCCACCTCCGTGCCTGTAAGATAGGCGCATTTGCCACCCACCGGCAGGTCAGGCCCAGCAACTCTCGGAGGGACACAGCTGCTCCACGCGCGTGCAAGGTAGGCGGAACCGTGACCACCGACAAAACTGGCCCAGTGGCCCGCCAGACACATCGCCCCGCCCCGGTTGGGGGAGGGGCAGAGCTGCTGGGCGCCTGAAAGGTAGGCAGACCTGCGACTCACCAGCAGATCAGGCCCAGTGACCCGCGGAGCGGCAGAGCCACCCCCACGCCTGCAAGGTAGACACACTTGCCACCCACCGGCAGGTCAGGCCCAGCAACTCTCGGAGGGACACAGCTGCTCCACGCGCGTGCAAGGTAGGCGGAACCGTGACCACCGACAAAACAGGCCCAGAGGCCCGCCAGACACATTGCCCGGGTTGGGGGAGGGGCAGAGCCGCCACCAGCGCCTGTAAGGTAGGTGGACCCGCGACCCACCAGCAGAACAGGCACAGCAATCCACAGAGCGGCAGAGCCACCCCCCGAGCCTGCAAGGTAGGCAGACCTGCGACCCACTGGCAGGTCAGGCCCAGCAACCTGCGGAGGGGCACAGCTGCCCCACGCGCCTGCAAGGTAGGCGGAACCGTGACCACTGACAAAACAGGCCCAGTGGCCCGCCAGACACATCACCCCGGTTGGGGGAGGGGCAGAGCCGCCACCAGCGCCTGTTAGGTAGACAGACCTGCAAGTGACAGACAGAACAGGCCTAGCGGCCAGCGGAGGGGCAGAGCCGCTGCTCACGCCTGCAAGGTAGGCGGACCTGTGACCACCGAAAGAACAGGCCCACCGAAAGTACAGGCACAGCGGCCTGCCGGCGTGGTAGGCACATTGCCCCAATTGGAGGAGGGGCAGAACCACCGCCAAAGCCTGCGAGGGAGACTTTGCAACTATACAAGAGCAATATAAATATATAGGGGGAAAAATCAATAACACAACAGTTTCACCAAGCAGAAAGAAACGCGATCAGTATGAAAAGACAAGGAAAGAAAGGACCACAAGCAATGCAGGTCAACTCAACTTTAGAAGAGGTAATATCTGCAGCAGATGGAATGTCAGATAAAGAATTCAGGATATACATGCTTCAGATGATCTGGAGTCTCAAGGAAGACATTAGACAGCAAAATAAGACAATGAAAGACCACTTCGACCACTTCGACAATGAATTACATAAACAAATCCAAGAAGCAAAAGATCAATTATACAGGGAGATAGAGGTTATAAAAAACAGAAATCCTGGAAATGCAGGAAACAATAAACCAACTTAAAAACTCAATTGAGAATACTACCAGCAGAGTAGAACACTTAGAAGATAGAACATCAGACAATGAAGACAAAGTATTTCAACTGGAGAAGAACATAGACAGCTCAGCAAAGCTGTTAAGAAACCATGAGCAGAACATTCAAGAAATATGGGATAACATAAAGAGACCAAACTTAAGAGTCATTGGGATACAGGAAGGTATAGAGGTCCAAACCAAAGGAATGAGCAATCTATTCAATGAAATAATACGAGAAAACTTCTCAGACTTGAAGAATGAGACAGAATTCCAAATCCTAGAAGCCTACAGGACGCCGAATGTGCAAAATCATAAGAGATCCACACCTAGACACATTATAATGAACATGCCCAACATACAGAATAAGGAGAGAATTTTAAAAGCTACAAGAGAAAGGAAGCAGATGACATTTAGGGGTAAACCAATTAGGATAACAGCTGATCTTTCAACACAGACTCTGAAAGCTAGAAGATCCTGGAATAACATATTTCAAACACTGAAAGAAAATGGGTTCCAACCAAGAATTGTGTATCCAGCAAAATTAAGCTTCAGGATGGAAGATGAAATTAAAACCTTCCATGATAAACAAAAGTTAAAAGAATTTGCAGCTAGAAAACCATCTCTTCAAAACATCCTCGGCAAAATATTACAGGAAGAGGAAATGGAAAATATCAATGAAAACCAACAGCGGGAGGTAGTACAGTAAAGGGGGAGGGAATAATCAAAGAGGAAAACAAACCATGTTTAGTAACATAAATAAACAAATATGGCTGGAAGAACAACCCATATCTCAATAATAACCCTAAATGTTAATGGCTTAAACTCACCAATTAAGAGACACAGGCTAGTAGAATGGATCACAAAACAAGACCCAACAATATGCTGCCTTCAGGAGACGCATTTGATAGGAAAAGACATACATAGACTGAAGGTGAAAGGTTGGGAAAAATCATATCACTCATATGGACTTCGGAAACAAGCAGGAGTGTCCATACTCATATCAAATAAAATAGTTTTCAAGCCAAAGTTAATCAAAAGGGATGAAGAGGGACACTACATACTGCTCAAGGGAACCATACACCAACAAAACATAACAATCATAAATATATATGCCCCAAACAATGGTGCAGCTATGTTCATCAAACAAACTCTTCTCAAGTTCAAGAGTCTAATAGACCACCATACAATAATCATGGGAGACTTCAACACACCTCTCTCACCACTGGACAGATCTTCCAAACAAAAGTTGAATAAGGAAACTATAGAACTCAATAACATAATTAATAACCTAGACTTAATTGACATATATAGAATATACCACCCAACATCAAGCAGTTACACTTTTTTCTCAGCAGCACATGGATCCTTCTCAAAAATAGATCATATATTATGTCACAGGGCAACTCTTAGACAGTATAAAGGAGTAGAGATAATACCATGCATCTTATCTGATCATAATGGAATGAAATTGAAAATCAACGATAAAAGAAGTAAGGAAAAATCATGCATCACTTGGAGAATGAACAATAGGTTACTGAATGATCAATGGGTTATAGAAGACATCAAGGAGGAAATTAAAAAATTCTTAGAGATAAATGAAAACACAGACACAACATATCGGAATCTATGGGACACATTGAAAGCAGTTCTAAGAGGAAAATTTATTGCTTGGAGTTCATTCCTTAAAAAAAGAAAAAACCAACAAATAAATGATCTAATACTTCATCTCAAAATTCTAGAAAAAGAAGAGCAAAACGACAGCAAAAGAAGTAGAAGACAAGAAATAATTAAAATCAGAGCTGAAATTAATGAAATCGAAACAAAAGAAACAATTGAAAAAATTGACAAAACTAAAAGTTGGTTCTTTGAAAAAATAAATAAAATCGACGGACCCTTAGCCACGCTAACAAAGAGAAGAAGAGAGAGAACTCAAATTACTAGCATACGGGATGAAAAAGGCAATATCACAACAGACACTTCAGAAATACAGAAGATTATCAGAAATTATTTTGAATCCTTATACTCCAATAAAATAGAAGATAGTGAAGGCATCGATAAATTTCTTAAGTCATATGATCTGCCCAGATTGAGTCAGGAGGATATTGACAACCTAAACACACCAATATCAATTGAGGAAATAGAAGAAACCATCAAAAGACTACCAACTAAGAAAAGCCCAGGAACGGATGGGTATACAGCAGAGTTTTACAAAACCTTTAAAGAGGAACTAATACCAATACTTTTCAAGCTATTTCAGGAAATAGAAAAAGAGGGAGAACTTCCAAATTCATTCTATAAGGCCAACATCACCCTGATTCCTAAACCAGACAAAGACACTTCAAAGAAAGAAAACTACAGACCAATATCTCTAATAAACCTAGATGCAAAAATCCTCAAGAAAATTCTGGTGAACCGGATACAAAAACATATCAAAAAAATTGTGCACCATGATCAGGTAGGATTTATCCCTGAGATGCAAGGTTGGTTCAATATACGGAAATCAATAAATGTTATTCACCACATCAATAGGCTTAAAAATAAGAACCATATGATCATCTCGATAGATGTGGAAAAGCATTCGACAAAGTAAAGCATCCCTTTATGTTCAAAACTCTAGAAAAACTAGGGATAACAGGAAAATACCTCAATATTGTAAAAGCAATCTATGCTAAGCCTCAGGCTAGCATCATTCTGAATGGAGAAAAACTGAAGGCATTCCCTCTAAAATCTGGAACAAGACAGGGAAGCCCTCACTCACCACTTCTGTTCAAGATAGTTCTCGAATCACTGGCCAGAGCAATTAGACAGACGAAAGAAATTAAAGGCATAAAAATAGGAAAAGAAGAACTCAAATTATCACTATTTGCAGATGACATGATTCTATACCTAGCAGACCCAAAAGGGTCTACAAAGAAACTATTAGAGCTAATAAATGAATTCAGCAAAGTGGCAGGATATACAATCAACACGCATAAATCAAAGGCATTCCTGTATATCAGTGACAAATCCTCTGAAATGGAAATGAGGACAACCACCCCATTCACAATATCCTCAAAAAAAAAAAATACTTGGGAATCAACCTAACAAAAGAGGTGAAAGACTTATATAATGAAAACTACAGATCCCTAAAGAGAGAAATAGAAGAAGATCTTAGAAGATGGAAACATATACCCTGTTCATGGATAGGTAGAACTAACATCATCAAAATGGTGATATTACCAAAAGTTCTCTATAGGTTTAATGCAATGCCAATCAAAATCCCAACGGCATTTCTTGTAGAAATAGAGAAAGCAATCATGAAATTCATATGGAAAAATAAAAGACCCAGAATAGCAAAAACAATGCTAAGGAGGAAGTGTGAATCGGGCAGTATAGCTATACCAGACTTCAAACTATACTACAGAGCAATAGTAACAAAAACAGCATGGTACTGGTACCAAAACAGGCGGGTGGACCAATGGTACAGAATAGAGGGCACAGAAACCAATCCACAAAACTACAACTATCTTATATTCGATAAAGGGGCTAAAAGCATGCAATGGAAGAAGGATAGCATCTTCAACAAATGGTGTTGGGAAAACTGGAAATCCATATGCAACAAAATGAAACTGAATCCCTTTCTCTCGCCATGCACAAAAGTTAACTCAAAGTGGATCAAGGAACTTGATATCAAATCAGAGACATGGTGTCTGATAGAAGAAAAAGTTGGCTATGATCTACATACTGTGGGGTCGGGCTCCAAATTCCTCAATAGGACACCCATAGCACAACAGTTAATAACTAGAATCAACAAATGGGACTTACTCAAACTAAAAAGTTTTTTCTCAGCAAAAGAAACAATAAGAGAGGTAAATAGGGAGCCTACATCCTGGGAACAAATCTTTACTCCTCACACTTCAGACAGAGCCCTAATATCCAGAATATACAAAGAACTAAAAAAATTAGACAACAAGATAACAAATAACCCAATCAACAAATGGGCCAAGGACCTGAACAGAAATTTCTCAGAGGAGGACATACAATCAATCAACAAGTATATGAAAAAATGCTCACCATCTCTAGCAGTCAGAGAAATGCAAATCAAAACCACCCTAAGATACCATCTCACTCCAGTAAGATTGGCAGCCATTAGGAAGTCAAACAACAACAAGTGCTGGCGAGGATGTGGGGAAAAGGGTTCACTTGTACATTGCTGGTGGGACTGCAAATTGGTGCGGCCAATTTGGAAAGCAGTATGGAGATTTCTTGGAAAGCTCAGAATGGAACCACCATTTGACCCAGCTATTCCCCTACTCGGTCTATTCCCTAAAGACCTAAAAAGAGCACACTATAGGGACACTGCTACATCCATGTTCATAGCAGCACAATTCACAATAGCAAGACTGTGGAACCAACCTAGATGCCCTTCAATAGACGAATGGATAAAAAAAAATGTGGCATTTATACACAATGGAGTATTACTCTGCATTAAGAAATGACAAAATCATAGAATTTGGAGGGAAATGGATGGCATTAGAGCAGATTATGCTAAGTGAAGCTAGCCAATCCCTTAAAAACAAATGCCAAATGTCTTCTTTGATATAAGGAGAGTAACTAAGAACAGAGTAGGGACGAAGAGCATGAGAAGAAGATTAACATTAAACAGGGATGAGAGGTAGGAGGGAAAGGGAGAGAAAGGGAAATTGCATGTAAATGGAAGGAGACCCTCAGGGGTATACAAAATTACATACAAGAGGAAGTGAGGGGAAAGGAGGAAAAATATAAGGGGGAGAAATGAATTACAGAAGAGGGGGTAGAGAGAGAAGAGGGGAGGGGATGGGGGAAGGGGGATAGTAGAGGATAGGAAAGGCAGCAGAATACAACAGACACCAGAATGGCAATACGTAAATCAATGGTTGTGCAACTGATGTGATTCTGCAATCTGTATATGGGGTAAAAATGGGAGTTCATATCCCACTTGAATCAAAGTGTGAAATATGATATATCAAGAACTATGTAATGTTTAAAAAAAAAGAATTTGCAGCCAGAAAACCAGCATTGCAAAGCATCTTGAGCAAAACACTGCACGAGGAAGAAATGAAAAACAATAAACAAAACCATCAGTGGGAAGTGCCTCAGTAAAGACAGAGGGTGGGGGGAAAGCTAATCATGGAGAAACAAACTAAATTAAAAAAAAATGATAAATAATCAAACATGGCTGGAACTACAAACCATATATCAATAGTAACTCTAAACATTAATTGCTTAAACTCTCCAATAAAGTGACATAGGCTGGTAACATGGAAAAAAAAAACAAATTCAACAATATGCTACCTCCAGGAGACACATCTGATTGGAAAAGACATACACAGGCTGGGGGTGAAAGGTTGGGAAAAAATATGCCACGCACACAGTCCTCATAAGCAAGCAAGGGTGGCCATCCTCATATCGAATAAAATTGACTTCAAGACTAAGTTAATCAAAAGGGATAAGGAAGGACATTATATAATGTTAAAAGGAACCATTCACCAACAAGACATAACAATTATCAATATTTATGAACCAAATAATGGTGCTGCGACTTACATAAAACAAATTCTCCTCAAGTTCAAGAATCAAATAGACCACAACACAAAAATTATGGGTGACATCAACATGCCTCTCTCACCATTGGACAGATCCTCCAAACAAAAGTTGAATAAAGAAACTATAGAACTCAATATCACAATCAATAACCTAGACTTAACTGACATATATAGAATATATCAACCATCATCAAGTGGATATACTTTTTTCTCAGCAGCACATGGATCCTTCTCAAAAATAGACCATATATTATGCCATAGGGCAACCCTCAGTAAATATAAAGTGGTGGAGATAATACCATGCATTTTATCTGATTATAATGGAATGAAACTGGAAATCAATCATAAAGGACGGAAGGAAAAATCCTACATCACATGGAAAATGAACAATTTGTTACAGAATAATCAATGGGTTACAGAAGACATAAAGGAGGAAATCAAAAAATTCTTAGAGATAAATGAAAATACAGACACAACTTATCGGAATCTATGGGACACAATGAAAGCAGTTTTAAGAGGGAAATTCATTGCCTGGAGGTCATTCCTCAAAATAAGAAAAAAAAAAAACAACAAATAAATGAGCTCACACTTCATCTCAAAGCCCTAGAAAAGGAAGAGCAAAACAACAGCAAATGTAGCAGAAGGCAAGAAATAATTAAAATCAGAGTGGAAATCAACGAAATGGAAACAAAAGAAACTATTGAAAAAATTGAGAAAACTAAAAGTTGGTTCTTCGAAAAAATAAATAAGATTGACAGACCCTTAGCCATGCTAACGAAGAGAAGAGAAAGAACTCAAATTACTAACATACGGGATGAAAAAGGCAACATCACAACAGACACTACAGAAATACAGAAGATAATTAGGAATTATTTTGAAAACCTATATTCCAATAAAATAGATGATAGTGAAGACATCGATAACTTTCTTAAGTCATATGATTTGCCTAGACTGAGTCAGGAGGATACAAATTTGAACAGAGCAATATCAATGGATGAAATAGAAGAAGCCATCAAAAGACTACCAACCAAGAAAAGCCCAGGACCGGATGGGTATACAGTGGAGTTTTACAAAACCTTTAAAGAAGAATTAATACCAATAATTTTCAAGTTATTTCAGGAAAAAGAAAAAGAGGGAGTTCTTCCAAATTCATTCTATGAGGCCAACATCACCCTGATTCTGAAACCAGACAAAGACACCTCAAAGAAAGAAAACTACAGACCAATATCTCTAATGAACCTAGATGCAAAAATCCTCAATAAAATTCTGGCGAATCAGATACAAAAACACATCAAAAAAATTGTGCACCATGATCAAGTAGGATTCATCCCTGGGATGCAAGGATGGTTCAATATACGGAAATCAATAAATGTTATTCACCACATCAATAGACTTAAAGATAAGAACCATATGATCATCTCGATAGATGCAGAAAAAGCATTTGACAAAGCACAGCATCCCTTTATGTTCAAAACATTAGAAAAACTAGGGATAACAGGAACTTACCTCAACATTGTAAAAGCTATCTATGCTAAGCCTCAGACTAGCATGATTCTGAATGGGGAAAAACTGAAGGCATTCCCTCTAAAATCTGGAACAAGACAGGGATGCCCTCTATCACCACTTCTGTTCAACATAGTTCTCTAATCACTGGCCAGAGCAATTAGACAGACAAAAGAAATTAAAGGCATAAAAATAGGAAAAGAAGAACTTAAATTATCACTATTTCTGGACGACATGATTCTATACCTAGAAGACCCAAAAGGGTCTACAAAAAAACTACTAGAACTAATAAATGAATTCAGCAAAGTGGCAGGATATAAAATCAACATGCATAAATCAAAGGTATTACTGTATATCAGCGACAAATCTTCTGAAATGGAAATGAGGAAAAACACCCCATTCACAATATCCTCAAAAAAAAAAAAAATACTTGGGAATCAACCTAACAAAAGAGGTGAAAGATTTATACAATGAAAACTACAGAACCCTAAAGAGAGAAATAGAAAAAGATCTTAGAAGATGGAAAAATATACCCTGTTCATGGATAGGCAGAACTAACATCATCAAAATGGTGATATTACCAAAAGTTCTCTATAGGTTTAATGCAATGCCAATCAAAATCCCAATGGCATTTCTTGTAGAAATAGATAAAGCAATCATGAAATTCATATGGAAAAATAAAAGACCCAGAATAGCAAAAGCAACTCTAAGCAGGAAGTGTGAATCAGGCGGTATAGCGATACCAGATTTCAAACTATATTACAGAGCAATAGTAACAAAAACAGCATGGTACTGGTACCAAAACAGGCGGGTGGACCAATGGTACAGAATAGAGGACACAGAGACTAATCCAAAAAGTTACAAGTATCTTATATTTGATAAAGGGGCTAAAAGCATGCAATGGAGGAAGGATAGCATCTTCAACAAATGGTGCTGGGAAAACTGGAAATCCATATGCAACAAAATGAAACTGAATCCCTTTCTCTCGCCATGCACAAAAGTTAACTCAAAATGGATCAAGGAGCTTGATATCAAGTCAGAGACTCTGCATCTGATAGAAGAAAAAGTTGGCTTCGATCTACATATTGTGGGGTCGGGCTCCAAATTCCTTAATAGGACACCCATAGCCCAAGAGTTAAATATAAGAATCAACAAATGGGACTTACTTAAACTAAAAAGTTTTTTCTCAGCAAGAGAAACAATAAGAGAGGTAAATAGGGAGCCTACATCATGGGAACAAATTTTTACTCCTCACACTTCAGATAGAGCCCTAATATCCAGAGTATACAAAGAACTCAAAAAATTAAGCAATAAGATAACAAATAACCCAATCAACAAATGGGCCAAGGACCTGAACAGACACTTCTCAGAGGAGGACATACAATCAATCAACAAGTACATGAAAAAATGCTCACCATGTCTAGCAGTCAGAGAAATGCAAATCAAAACCACCCTAAGATACCATCTCACTCCAGTAAGATTGGCAGCCATTATGAAGTCAAACAACAATAAGTGCTGGCGAGGATGTGGGGAAAAGGGTACACTTGTACATTGCTGGTGGGACTGCAAATTGGTGTGGCGAATTTGGAAAGCCGTATGGAGATTCCTGGGAAAGCTGGGAATGGAACCACCATTTGACCCAGCTATTGCCCTTCTCAGACTATTCCCTGAAGACTTAAAAGAGCGTACTACAGGGATACTGCCACATCGATGTTCATAGAAGCACAATTCACAATAGCTAGACTGTGGAACCAACCTAGATGCCCTTCAATAGATGAATGGATAAAAAAAAATGTGGCATTTATACACAATGGAGTACTACGCAGCACTAAAAAATGACAAAATCATGGAATTTGCAGGGAAATGGATGGCACTAGAGCAGATTATGCTAAGTGAAGCTAGCCAATCCCTAAAAAACAAATGCCAAATGTCTTCTTTGATATAAAGAGAGCAACTAAGAACAGAGCAGGGAGGAAGAGCAGGAGGAAAAGATTAACATTAAACAGAGACATGAGGTGGGAGGGAAAGGGAGAGAAAAGGGAAATTGCATGGAAATGGAAAAAGACCCTCATTGTTATACAAAATTACATATAAGAGGTTGTGAGGGGAATGGGAAAATAAACAAGGAGAGAAATGAATTACAGTAGATGGGGTAGAGAGAGAAGATGGGAAGGGAGGGAGAGGGGATAGTAGAGGATAGGAAAGGTAGCAGAATACAACAGTTACTAATAGGGCATTATGTAAAAATGTGGATGTGTAACCGATGTGATTCTGCAATCTGTATTTGGGGTAAAAATGGGAGTTCATAACCCACTTGAATCTAATGTTTGAAATATGATATGTCAAGAGCTTTGTAATGTTTTGAACAACCAATAAAAAAAACTCTTAAGGCTTAATCTCCTCCTAAAGACTCCATCTCTTAATACTGTTGTTTTAGGGATTAAGTTTCAACATGAATTTTGGAGGAGACCCAAACATTAGAACTGTAGCCCCTATGGACCCCGAGGAGCCTGATTTAATGTGGTCCTCAGTTTGTAATACCTTGTTTTGCTTCATTGAAGATAGTGGAAGTTCTCTCTGAAGGAATTTAATCCTTAAACTAAATTCCTCATGATTTCTGCAAGTGAAGTTCATCTAAGCAGAAGGTAATACAATCTTAGAAAGTATTGTATAAGCAAGCCACTATTAACTAGAGCTAGCAGAAATGAAAACCAGCAGAAATAAAACCTCCTGGATTCTATATATTAGATGTATCAAAATCAAACTACACAAATGGTGTATTTTTAAAGTTGTTTTTTATTTTATTTTATTAATTTATTTAGGACGCCTAAAAAAACTATCAAAGAGATGCATTGCAAAGTCTTTTTTTCCAATTATGTACCACAAACATACAACCCTCTCTCCAAATGAAATTAGAATTACCAGTTAAATTGTAAAAAAGCACACACACAAGACACAGTTACAAATATGAGCAAGGAACATAAAAAATACATTAAGAGGTAATAAAAATAATCAAACAGACTTGAAGAAAGGTCCAATTAGCACTGCTAGAAATGAAAAATATAATCATAGAAATTATATACTCAATGATGGGGTTAAAGAGATTAGACAGACTTGAAGATAAAAGTAGTGAACTGGAAGAAAAAATCTGAAAAAAAAAAAACCCAACAACTGCAGAGTTCAACACCCAGAGACACATAGATGGAAAAATGTGAGAAGATAAAAGACACTGAGTCTACAATGGGACAATTCAATAAGCATTTAATTGAATATCTAGAAAGAGAGAACAGAAGAATGTGAGAAAGATAATATGCACATATGCAATGGTGGAGAATTTTTTAGAAATGTTAAAAGACATGAATTTTTAGGTTGAAAAACTAATAAGCTCTGAGAACATCAATATAAGCATATATTCTCAGATTTGTCATAGTGAAAGTGTAGAACAACAGAGTGTAGGACACTAAAATTTCAAAAGCAATTAGAAAGGGAGGAAGGAAGGAAGAAAGAAAGAAATGATTGCCAAAAAAAGAAAGAAAAAAGAAAAATAAACGAAAAGCAATTGGATGGACACCACACTTATCAAGAGCAAAATAAAGCCAGAATACAGTGGATTATTGCTGTAAAGTGGGAAAACAAGGTAACTGTTGACCTAGAATTATATGCCCAGATAAATTATCTTTTAAGAGTGTGAGAGAAAGCCAGGTGTGGTGGTGCACGCCTGTAATCCCAGTGACTTGGGAGGCTGAGGCAGGAGGATCTCAAGTTTAAAGCCAGTGTCCGCATAAGCAAGGTGCTAAGCAACTCAGTGAGACTCTGCCTCTAAATAAAATACAAAATAGGGCTGGGGATGTGGCTCAGTGGTCAAGTGCCCTTGAGTTCAATCCCGGGTACCAAATAAATAAATAAATAAATAAAATAAAAGAGTGAGGGAGAAGTACAATGGTTCCAGATGATGAAAAATTGAAAATTTTCTACCATATATTCTTCAGAAAGAATGATCCCCAAAAGAAGTTCTGAGATATAAGAAAAAAATGACAAATCAGTTGGTAAAAATGGAATAAGGGAAATCTAAACACATGTTGATTCTACTGAAAAAAATGTTCATTTGGGGTCCTAAAAATAAAATGTGACAAAATGAATTATAAATAAATAATGTGCACGACAGATGGTCAATTAGATTTGGAATATTCCTTACTTTGTTCAGGAGGAATAAAGAGTTATTGAATGAAATTAAACTTTAAACTCAATATGTATTATGCCATTATTTTGAATTACTTCATAGTTATAAAAATAATAGAAATAGAATGCATAACATCAGAACAAAAGAGGAAAGAAAATAATATTTAAAAACTTAATCCAGGGGCTGGGGCTGTAGCTCAGTGGTAGAGTGCTTGCCTTGGATGTGTGAGGCACTGTGTTCAATCCTCAGCACCACATAAAAAAATTAATAAGCAAAATGAAGTTAAAAAATTTAAAAATTAAAAACTCCTTAATCCTGAAGAAGGAAAGAAAGGAGAAGGAAAAAAAAACATAGAGTAAAATGGTAAAAAGACATAAAGGGCTGAGGCCATGGCTCAGCAGTAGCGCACTTTCCTGGCATGTGTGAGGCACTGGGTTCAATTCTCAGTGCTGCATATAAATAAATAAAATAAAATTCTATCAACAACTAGAAAAACTGGGAAAAAAAAAGAATACATAAGTAAGATGCAGGAAATAACTACAGATGCCTCAGCAATCACAATAAATATAAATAGACTACATTTATCAATTGTCAGAGTGTGAAAAAAATCTAGGTTTGTGTTGTTCACTAATAATATACAATGCCTCAGATCAATAATGAAAGATCAGGGAAAGATATTTGGGTACTAAGTTGTATAGTTCTATTAATATTGTCCTGGGGATCAAACCCCTTAGACATGGTAGGCAAACACTCTATCACTTTTATTCCTTTTTGAGACGGGATCTTATTGTGTTGTCTAGACTGGACCTGAACTCACAATCATTCTGCCTTCCTCTCCAGAGTAGCTCAGATTACAGGCATGCACCATCACACTTGACTAAAAATAGATTTTTTGTTGTGATAAAGTCTGTTAGCTATCCATTACGTCTCTTTTCTTTCATTTAGAGTTATAGCTGGGAAGTGGCTAATCCATCAAGAATTCAATTCCCAAGACTTCCTTTTATCTAACAGTGGCCATATGACCAGTTACTGGCAATCAACCATGAATAGAATGAATGCCTGCCAAGCACAGAGTTTGTCACCTATTTGCACACAAATTTTTTTTTAAATATTTATTTTTTGTTTTTAGGTGGACACAATATCTTTATTTTATTTTTATGTGCTGCTGAGGATCAAATCCAGTGCCTCATGCATGCTAAGCAAGTGCTCTACCACTGAGCCACAACCCCAGCCCATGCTTGCTCAAAATTTGTGTGCAAATTTTCTGGGTTTTGTTGTGATAAAAAAATTTACCCAAATCTCACTACTCAGTGTAAAAATTTTATTGTTTTCTGGGTTCTCCTCTACATATTATTTTGTAAACAAAGTGGGCATTACATTGTACACACAGTCTTGTCTTGATTCCTCATTAAACCCTATATCCCTGCTTCTCAAATGTTCCTCCAAAGCACGACTTTCAAGCTTGCCACAGCCCCTCTGAAACCCAGCACAATGCTGAACACACAGTAGATTTTAATAAATGCTGGCAATGAATGATGAAAACAGAGCACCTGAGGCTGATAAGTAAGGAGATGGAGGACATAGCACAGTTCACCTATGTTGAGAGCCACAGCTAAAGCGGCCCCAGCAAACTTCCAGCTGATTGGCTGGGTCGTGTGGGTGGAGCCAAAAGAGTCCCCCAATGAGCAGCTTCATGGTCTGAAAGGGCGGAGAAACAGTCCAATGAGCATCATTGCAGAGGAGCCAATCAGCTGGAAGTTTGCTGGGGCCGCTTCAGGAATTCCCTCAGAGCCCAACTGCCACCCCTGGCTTCCAGGGAGTCTCTCAACCCCCACTCCTCCCGCTCTTGAGGCCGATTGGCTGGGTCGCATGGGTGGAGCCAAAAGAGTCCCCCAATGAGCAGCTCCGCGGTCTGAAAGGGCGGGGAAATAGCCCAATGAGCATCACTGCAGAGGAGCCAATCAGCTGGAAGTTTGCTGGGGCCACTTCAGCTGTGGCTCTCAACACACCTAGTCTTTCCCCTGACATCCATAGTAATGAATATCAACACCTAAACATTTTAGTCTGTATCTCTGATAATTTCCTAAAGACAAATTGCTAGAAGCAGAATTACTGTGTCCATGAATACAGAATGTTTCAGACTCTTGATACAGATTGTCAAATTGTTTTCTGGAGAGGGCACACCAATTTACAGTTCTCACAATTGCCTTGTGTGTCAGTCGGCTTTTCATCACGGTGACAAAATACCTGAGATAATAAACTTACAAGGATAAAAGGTTTATTTTGGCTCAAAGTTTCAGAGGTTTTAGTCCATGGTTGCTTGGCCCTGTTGCCTTTGAACCTGTGGTAAGGCAGGACATTATGTTGGCAGCACATGGCAGAAGAAACTGCACATCTCATGTTGATCAGGAAGCAAAGAGAGAGGAAAAGGAGGTATCCCCCTTCAAGGGAACTCCCCTAATGAAATGATTTTTCTCCCCATAAACGTTATCTACTAAAGGTTCTACCACCTCCCAATAGTGACATGAGCTGGGGAGCAAGACTTCAACACATAGGCCTTTGAGGGACATTCAAGATCCAAACTATAGTATCTTGTAAATGGGGATCATTATTCCCATTTTAAAAAAAACAAATACCTGCATAAAGCTATAAATTTAGCATTTCATTCCATTTTTAATTTATTTTGGGATTCAGATGTTTTCCCCCAAATGTATGCCAAAGCTACAAAACCACTGGCCTGAATTCTTCAAAAATTTCATTGTCCTGAAAGATCAAAAAATAACTGAAGAGAAACAACTAGGAACTCCTGTAGATTAAAGGAGACAAAGGAGATTTGTACAATGTGATCCTTCACAAAGTGGGGTTGTGGCTCAGTGGTAGAGCGCTTGCTTAGCACCTGTGAGGCCCTGGGTTTGATCCTCAGCACCACATAAAAATAAATAAATAAAATAAAGGTATTGTGTCCAACTACAACTAAAAAAAAAAAAAAACACAACAGCAGTTCAGGAGGCTGAGGCAGGAGGATTCCGAGTTCAAAGCCAGCCTCAGCCAAAGTGAGGTGCTAAACAACTCAGTGAGACCCTGTCTCTAAATAACATAAAAAATAGGGCTGCGGATGTGGCTCAAGGGTTGAGTGCCCCTGAGTTTGCCCCTGAGTTCAATCCCCAGTGCCCCCCCAAAAAAAAGAAAGAAAGAAAGAAAAAGACAAACTCTGTTTGGGGCTGGGGTTGTGGCTCAGTGGCAGAGCACATGCCTCGCACATGTGAGGCACTGGGTTCAATCCTCAGCACCACATAAAAATAAATAAACAAAATAAAGATATTGTATCCATCTATAACTAAAAAATATTTAAAAAGAAAGAAAGAAAGAAACTGAACTTCAAAAACAAATAAAGGGTATTTGGGAGAAAGTTGAGAAACTTTAACCATGGACTATATGTTAAACAACAGTATTGTGCCAATAGTTTGAAAATGTGAGAACAATTTTGTGGTTATTTAGGATAATGTCTATTCTTAAAAGGTACATAATTGAAATACTAACATTGAAATGCCATGGTATCTGCAACAAACTCTCACATGATTCAGAAGAAGAAAGAATGAAGGAAAAAAGAAAAAGGAAAAACAAGAAAGGAAAAAAGAAACAAAAGAGATGTATTTGAGGAAAGTGGAAGAGAAAGTAACTGTGCTGTACTTGATGAATCTTGGTGCAGGGTATATGGGTGTTCATTGTACCATCTTGCAGCTTCTCTCAAGGTTTAAAATTTTACAAAATAAATGCTGCTGCATAAAAATGGATAGCAAAACCTGGCATCAGTACTGGATCTTTAAAATGATATCTAAGAGAGTAAAGACTGCAAAGCAGAGGTTCCTTGCTTTATAAAAACATTTGTGAGAATGTTTTAAAGAGAGTCTGGTACCCTTTGTACTCAAGGGACCCTAAAGAATTTTCCCCATAGAACTGATTTTTAGTCTGTTAAATAATTGCTGCTGACTCATTTGCTCATGGTCCCTGTATTTTCTACTTTATTCCTGTGATTATTGTTGTCTTGGTGACACAATCAGAGCTGGATTGTGTGTCTTCTTTCTCCATCCCAGGGGGCAATTATAACTCATCTCTGGAGGGATCATGGGGGTGGAAACCAGGCAGTGAGAAAGGATAGAATTCTTTTCTATAGTTTCATTCCTTTTCTTTTTATTGGCTAGCTGTATCTGTCATAAATAGGTTGGGGGAAATTAAAGTGTTAAGGTGTAATCTATTTCTCTGGGGCACATTCTATTTGCCAAGCAAAACTATGTTATCTAGACTGTGCACATTCGTTGACAATAATTGAGATATGGGTTCTGCAATAGAAAATTCTATTCACAATTGCATAAATGTACATATTGCATTTTCCTTTTTAAGGGAGAAACTATTTAAAAATATACTACTAAAAGCAGAATTGTTTAAAAATGAAATGGCTTTACCTCTCCCCTTATCTAAATAAGCAGAATTTAATTTTAAAGTGGTAACATTGTTATATTTCTGCAATAGCAATAACAATAGTGGGAAAAGAGTTGAATTATCCAAGTTTCTTAATGAAAAGTTTGGTATAAGGTAATTTCTGGGGAGTGGGCAAGTGTAAGTCTCCATGAATATATGTTGGTTTTAAATCAGTTCCACTTAAAAGTAATACTGAAATTGGGGTGTAAACAGCTTGTAATCTTTTTTGTATTTTTCAGTCCTTCTGGGTTGCTTTGAAGAAGTACAAATCTCTCAGGTCAATTGTTCAGCTCAATGTACTCTTTCCTTCCAGCAACATTGCATATTTGTTGGTGAGAAAACAAGGAGAACATGGATAAGGAATCAATATTAACTTAGGGTGAAATATTTATGAACAAATTTAACCAAAGAATTACATAATATAATTGAATTGAATTAGCATTTACCTACTTTGGGGCAGAGTACGGAGCCAGTTTCAAGATTGTCACAATTGTAATATGTTTTTTAGGTTTACCTTTTATTTTATTTTATTTAAATATTTTTGTTGGTACTGGGGATTGAACCCAGGGGTGATTAACCATTGAGCCACATGCCCAGCCCTGTTTTATATTTGTTTTCAACTATTTTTCTTTTAGTTGTAGATGAACTGGCTTTGTATTTGCTTTACGTGGTGCTAAGGATCGAACCCAGTGCCTTCCACATGCGAGGTGAGTACTCTACCACTGAGCTACAACCCCAGCTCTCCTTTTTTTTTTTTTTTTTTTTTTGTATTTTATTTAGAGACAGGGTCTTGCTAAGTTGCTGAGACTGGGTTTGAACTCACGATCCTCCTGCCTTAGCCTCCAGAGCCACTGGGATTACAGTCATTATGCCACTGGGTCTGGCTCATTTAATTTTTCACTTTGAAATAATTTAAATTAATAGATTAATTTTATTTAGAAAAAAATAGTACAAAGATCTCGGACAAATCTTGTATCCAGATTTATCCACTGTTAATATTTTATAATACTGAGAAAATAATATCATATACATACAAAGAGAGGTATTATATGTGTATGTTTTATATGCACAATATATATATAATGTTTTATATGTTCAGTATATATACATATTATTGTCTTCATTCTTTCTTTTTATTTGTTCTAATTAGTTATACATGACACATTGTACACAAATGGAGCACATCTTCTTCTTTCTCTAGCTGTATATGGTGCAGAGTCACACGATAGTGTCATCATACATGTATATAGGGTAATAATGTCCGTCTAATTTCACCTTTCTTCATTCTTTTTTTAAAAAAATATCTTTTTTAAAATTTATTTTTATGTGGTGCTAAGGATCGAACCCAGGGCCTTGCATGTGTTAGGCGAGCGCTCGACCACTGAGCCACAACTCCAGTCTCACCTTTCTTCATTCTTATTGTTAGTTTTCATTTAAAAATAAATCACAGACCTCATGTTCCCCTGCCCCCACCCAATACTTCCAAGTGTATTCTCTTTTGTAACCATGGCAAAATTATCAAATTCAGAAAATGCGATATTGATACAATACTAATGTTAGGGAACAGACAGATGTAAATGGGAACAGAAGGTTAAGGTTATAAAATGGACCTACTGTGCTGACCCTCACATGCTTTCTTTTCCAAGAAGTAATTTACCTGCAGCCCTGCCTGGCCTAAGTGGACAGGCTATGTCATATTCCTCAACAAACTCCTGTTAACTGCATGAGAAATACAGGCCAGAAATAATGTCAATAAGAGGAATCCAAGTTTCCCTGAGGGGAGAGATTTTTGTGATCAGATCCTGAAACTCAGGGAAATAAGGATAATTCCTCCTAACAATAAAATCTATAAAAATTTATGGTTAAGAATCCAATTAGGTTGGGTGCAGTAGGTCTATAGGAGGCTGAGGCAGGAGATTGCAAATTCAAATCCAACCTCAGCAACTTAGAGAGGCCCTAAGCAACTCAGTGGGCTCAGTGGTTAAGTGCCCATGAGTTTAATCCCTGGTACCAAAAAAAAATTTAAAAAAAGGAATCCATTAGAACTGATCAGCATGGGCCAAGATGACCTATATCTGTCATGGCAGTGGGGATTTGAAAGTCTGATGTCATCTTGCTTTAGTCCAAAGTCAAGAGGTGAGCTAGGCTGGGTGTACACGCCTATAATCCCAGCAGCTCTGGAGGCTGAGGCAGGAGGATTGTGAGTTCAAAGCCAACCTCAGCAATTTAGCAAGGCTCTAAGCAACTCAGGAAGACCCTGTCTCTAAATGAAAAATAAAAAGGTCTGGAAATGTGGCCCAGTGGTTTAGTACCTTGGGTTCAATCCCTCGTACAAAAAAAAAAAAAAAAAAAAAAAAAAAAAAAAAGTCAAGATGTGGACCTGGGTGGGATTCTCTGGAAACTTCTCTGGGATCCCCAATAAAACTGGAGTGCAGGAGGGGTACATGATCCTTTTTTTCTATGAGAATGTCCCTTTTCCCTTTCCTATCCCTTAATAAACTCATTCTTGTTACTCTGAGTGACATGTCTGAAATTTTTCTGACAAGATTGTAAGAATTGGAGTTTGAAGGGGGCTCTTCATCTTGCCTCAGTTTCCTGGAAAGTCCCAGCTCTATAAAACTATGATCTAGTATATAGTTTATTCACAAATTTTGCCAGTTATCCCAATAATGTCCTTTAGAGCAACTTTTTCCACTTTGATGCAAGATCCAACCCGGGATCATACTCCGTATTTAGCAATCAGATTTTCTTTAAACTTTTGAATTATGGAACAATTTTTCCATTTTTCTTTGTCTTTCATGTCAGTTGTTCAGTAGAATATCTCTCAATTTAGATTTGTATATTTCTCCAGATTTGTCTTTTGCATATTTGGCAGAAGCATCAGAGAGTGCTTGATATCAGGAGGCAGTTTGCCCTATTATTGATAACATTACTCTAAATTACTTGGTTAAGAAGGCAATTTTCATGTTTTTCTACAGTGAAATTACTATTTTTCCTCTTTAATGCAATATTTTTTGAGCCTGCTACTTACTAATATTATAATAGCTAAGGGCAGTAGTAGAGATTGAAAGTAGTATAAAATTATAAATCTAGTACATAAATAATAAAAATAACTCTGTATTTTAAATAAATTTAGAAATCTGATTGTAGATTTGACTATTGCACACATAATCTTAATAAGATTGTGTTTGTCTCACATGGAATTGAATTATATGATTATTTTGTTCTAACGCTTTAAATAAGCAATCTATTTAATATGTTCCAATTTTTTAAATTTCTTTTTAGTTGTAGATGGACACAATATCTTTGTTTTATTTATATACATATTTATTTATTTATTTATTTAATGTGGTGCTGAGGATCGAACCCAGTGCCTCATGCATGAGAGGCAAGCGCTCAACCACTAAGATACAACCCCAGCCCCCTTTTTTTTTTTCTTAACCTCATTGGTAATATATGGAGTTGTGGATGATGTAAATATAGTTCTGTATTGATATTTTGCATGCTTATTCCAATGTGGCTCTTGGAATAGGGAATACCTGGATATTTGTATTTTTTCAATAAGTATTTAAATAAAGCAATTGAATATATCTTCCTAAATGTCTACTTGAGAAATCTAGAAAACCAAAGCAAACATGAGGTTAGTCACAATATGGATAAAAAGAACCTCTTAAAAATAACACAGAACAGAAAAATATGCTTCTATATGTCGATGTTGCAAGTATCATTCCCCAAATGATCTCACCTAAGTTAGGCAACCATCCAATGATGATAAGCAATTATTAGTAATAACAAGAAAGTGTCTCTGTGGGTTTGTGTCACCCTCAGCCCACACTATACATCATTAGGGAACCCCTGATGTATTTCTTTGTGGCTTCTTTTCTCTGACCACATGAAAGCCTGAAGCAGAATATGGTGATTTAAAACGATAGTCACAGTCAATGTATTGACCCCTGAAATTGGCTGCCTGTGAAATTGGAACTACTTCTGGTTTCTGGGAACCCTACTTAACAACTCCATTTCTCAATTTCTGTCTGGCTTGAATCGCATTTCAATAGGCTCTGACTTTGTTGGAATGGGGAATAGGAAAACTGCCACCTTGGATAATGAGATTGGAATCTCAAGCTTCTCCATGTTACAGAGCAACCTATCAGTATCATTTTAAGGTAACTTTATGTAGTCTCATCTTCTTCATATAGAAAGATGACAATATGCAGAGTCCTTGAATTAGAACATGTTTTAACATTTTCAAGACTGTCTGTCCCCTTTTCTTTTAAAATTATGATAAATGGAAAATATCCGCAATCCAATGCTTTAACGGAATGATCCAAGAAGCAAGTAGGGAATTTAAATAGCATTGAGCTGGCTTGTAGTAATGTACTATTTTTTTGTTATTGTTGTTGTTTTAGATTTCTGAAATAGTTTTAATGATATCATAATTCACATATCAATATTCCCAGGTTATAGATAGTTCTATTTTTAACCTAATAATTTTTTAAATGGAACTTACTTCTCCGAGTAGATTTTGATTACAGGCCACATATTAATTTCTACTCTTTCCAAAACAGAATAACATAAATTTAGTGGCTTAAAACAGTACTCATTTATTAGTATATGGCTCTGTAGGTCAAAAGTTTGGGTACAGACGGCATTGCTCAAATGGGTCCTCTGCTTAGGTTTCACAATGCCCCAAATCAAGGTTTTGGCAGAAGCTTTCCAGAGATTCTGGGAAAGAGTCCACTTCCAATCTCATTCAGATCATTCACCAAATTGAGTTCCTATGATTGTGGAAGTAAGGTCACCTTTCCTAGTTGGCCATCAGTCGGTTGCTAATCTTGGCCCTAGAGGTTTCCTGCATTCTTTTTCATGCATATGGCCTTCTCCAGTAATGGCAAGTCCAGCCAGTCTCATGCCTCGAATCTTTCTCACCTCTTCTGCCCCATCTCTTTGCTTCCAGCTACAGCAAACTCTTTGTTTTTACAGACTCATGTCATTAGAGAGGGCCCACTTAGACAATCCAGGATTTCTGCATTTTCTTAAGGTCCATAACTTAAATCATCTGCAAAGTCCGTTTTGCCATGGAATATAACATATAAATATAACATATTTATGTTTCTAGGAGTTAGAGTGGAATATACTTGGGAGGCCATAATTCAGCCTACCAGTAGAAGACCAGATTAAATACTCAAGGTTTAACCTGAACCTGGCAATTTCCAAACATCAGCAGACACCAGCACCTACTGTCAAACGTGGTACCTAATAGAATCTTCGTGGTTAGCTGGTGAATACAGAAATTAGGGGCCTTGGAGATGAACAAAAGACAAGCCTAGATATTATTCTAACATCAATCTATTCATCAGGGGCTTTGAAGTGAAAATAGATATGTATTTGTGAAGTTTCAGTCCCTGAGCTTGACCCAGACTCCAGAAGAGTGGTAAGCCTTCTGGGAGTAATGTGCATGCCTTCTTGGGTCCCCTGGTGACCTCTTTGAGAACAAAACAGCAATAGCAATGCTCTGTTGACATAGTCAGATGTGAGAAAGAGATTTATTTATTTTGCAGTGCTGGGGGTGGAACCTAGGGCCTTAAGCACCCTAGACAAGTACTCTACCACTGAATAGCATCTCCAGCCCAAGAGGATTTTAAATGAGGTCAGATATTCTCTGGTTCACACAATATTACTTTTATTTATCAGTTATTGGATAAAATGTTAAAAGATTCAACAAACTATTAATAACTATGAATATAATAATTTTAATGTGGGTGAATATAATAAGTCAATTTCATTGTCTGAAATAGCCTCATAAATAAGGTCACAGAAAAATTCAAGATTATTTTTGTTTTTGTTGTTATTGTTTCTTCCCCCAAAAGGACAAATACAAAAAAACATACATTAAATTAGCTCATCCTAATTACAAAATTTCTAATTTTTTAAAAAAATATTTATTGTTTAGTTTTCGGCAGACACAACATCTTTGTTTGTATGTGGTGCTGAGGATCGAACCCAGGACGCACACATGCCAGGCGAACGCACTACCGCTTGAGCCACATCCCCAGCCCCAAAATTTCTGATTTTGATATAGGCTAAATTAAAAGTTCTTAGGCACTTTAATAGTGTAAAATCACTTGTGGGGACAATTGGCTCAGAAAAACCAGCATTCATGATATATTGATAAGTAAAAGTAGCAGATTACAAAAATAGTGTGCATTTTTTTCTTTTATTGCATACATATGTCTAAAAAAGAATGTGTGGGCATATACCAAAATGATAATGGTGATTATATCTGAATGGTAATATTATAGGTATTTAAAAAAATTTTTTTGCATGTGTTTTTCTGAGTTTTCAAATTTTCTTCTATGTAGCATATATTTTAGATTAGAACTGCACTAAGAACAACAGCAAAAAGAAAGAAAGAAAGAAAGAAAGAAAGAAAGAAAGAAAGAAAGAAAGAAAGAAAAGAAAAGAAAATTCAAGATGGAAAGAGTACAGGAAAACCATTCAAGAAGATGATTTGCTATATTCTCAAATATCTTTATCTGCAGTGTAATAGATATTGTTCAGCTTTTGACATCAAGCATATTTTGAAACCCTTTCTATATTATGGAATTTCGTATCTCCTGACTCTGATTCTCACTCCCCCCAAGGTGGAAGACAATGGTCCGTTCAAACTTTCTTTTTCATTTTTTGGTTTTAAAAAATGTATTTGTTCTTTTTAGATATACAGAACAGTAGACTGTATTCTGACATATTATACATAACATGGAGTATAGCTTATTCTAATTAGGACCCCATTCTTGTGGCTGAAGGTACAAACTTGTGATCTAGGATTTCTGTGACCAGACATAGCAATAGAAGTGAAACCTCTGTTCAGCAGCCAGTGACATGAGGAGGTAGGCACCACATGGAGTCTGTGGCTGAGTGGCATTTATCCTTCAGAGGCAGAGGTGGCTGTAGGATCTCCCTGGGAACACATCCTGAGATGTGGTTTGGGTGTTGTCTGAACCGTGCAGCCTGCATGCTAGAGTCTCTGGTTCTTCAGTAGCTTCTGGGAATTGCTTCATATGCTTTTATGATTCCCACTCTGCTCAACTACTCAGAATGAATTTTCTTCACAATCAAGAATCCTGTTAAGGACTGAATTGTGTCCCCCTCAATATTCATATGCTGAAATCCTAACCCCCAGTATCTCAGAATGTAACTGTATTTGGAGATAAGGCCATTAATGAGTAATTAAGTTAAAATAAAGCCTTTAGGGTAGGCTCTAATCCAATAGCATTTGTATACTTATAAGAAGACAAAGACACACCAGGGCAATGTGTGCAAGGAAGAAAGACCACGTGAGGACACCGTGAGCAGGTGGCCATGTGTGAGCCAAGGAGAAGAGACCCCAGGAGAAACCAACCCTGCCAATACCTTGTTCTCAGACTTCTGGCCTCCAGAACTGTGACACAGTACACTTCTCTTGTTTAAGTCACCCTGTCTGGAATATTGTGTTAAGGCAGCTCAAGCAAACCAGTATAGTGATGATACAACAGCCTATTTGCAAAAGAAAGAAAACAAATGTATGCATCAGTTAATGAGTTCCTATTAGGCTGCTGCCCCAGCAGGGGCCCCAGAGAGCTGAAGAAAGGGGGGCAAAATCCATGAAAAAACATGATTGGGGCCAAGAAACTGTGTGGCCAATTGGAAAGAAACTCAGAAACGTGAAAAAGTTAGGACATAAACACAGTACTGCAGGTCAGAAACCAGGACAGTAGGTAAGACATAGAAGACAATAGGCAATAGTCATGAAGATAGTCCACAGTAGACTGGAAGAACAGTGATTTACTGGGGCTGGGATTATGGCTTAGTGGTAGAGCGCTTGCCTAGCACATGTGAGGAACTGGGTTCAATCCTCAGCACCAGATAAAAATAAAAAATAAAATAAAGGTATTGTGCTGGGTGCAGTGGCATATGCTTGTAATCCCAGCAGCTCGGGAGGCTGAGGCAGGAGGATTGGAGTTCAAAGCCAGCCTCAGCAAAAGCGAGGCACTGAGCAACTCAGTGAGATCCTGTCTCTAAATAAAATACAAAATAGGGCTGGGGAAGTGGCTCAGTGGTCAAGTGCACCTGAGTTCAATCCGTGGTACCAAAAAAATAAAAAGGTATTGTGTCCATCTACAACTAAAAATATTAAAAACAAAAAGAGGTTCAGGGATGGGCAAATAATGAAAAGATATCAACCGCAAAGGAAACAGATTCCATCTGGGCATGGTGGTGCTCACCTGTAATCCCAGCTACTTGGGAGGCTGAGGCAGGAGGATTGAAAGTTCAAGGCACAACCTGGGCAACTTGGTGAGACCTTGTCTCAAAATTTAATAATAATAATAATAATAATAATAATAATAATAATAATAATAATAATAAAGGGCTGGGGAGGTAGCTCAATGATAAAGAACCCCTAGGTTCAGTCCCCAGTACTATGGAGGAAAAAAAGATTCCAAGACAAGTTCATTTTTCTTTTGTTTTCAATAACATGTATTTGGTTTTATTTGGTTACATAAGAATTATATGCTCTTTACAGAACGTTTGGGAAATACAGACAAAAATTAAATTTATACACAATACTTGCATATAAGCAGAATTCATGAACAAACCTGAAACCTAGACATAACATAACCACTGTTAAAATTTTGGTGCGTTTTCTTCAGAACATTTTTTTCTGTATCTTATATTTTTTTTTAAAAAAATCATGACTGTTACATACCATATAGTGTATTTCTATTGTGCATTCATTGACTTTAGGAAGCAATGTAGTGAGAACACTTTTCTGTGTCAAAGTGTTATATGAGTTTCAGGTTTTTGGTCTGTCCAGTGCTGACAGGTAGACAGAGGATATGGTTCAACAAATTAGGAATGATACTTGAACCTGAGACTAAGGGCAGACCCTTAAAATAGATACATATTATTTCATTAAAAGAAGTCACCCTGATATTCTTATTAACTTTTTAATTTGAAAAAAATAAATCTCAAAGTTTCAGGAATCCACAATTCATTTTTTTTAAAATCCTATTTGTGAGATTATATTATGGCTTATTGAGTTTGGAAAACTCTCCAGTGACTGCCTCCAGCCTAACCAAGCCTTTTGCTAAAGCAGCCTACACTTGTCAAAAATTTACTCTAAATAGCTTGCAAACTACTTGAATCTGCCCCCTTTATGTAGTAAAATTGGTCAGTTTCCCAACAGAAAAGAAGAGGGAAAATATGGATTGGCAGCAACCAATGCTGCCCTGAGAACATTGGTTTTATAAATCCAGAGCTTTTTAGTAGAAGACATAAGCATTTGCAGTCTTACGTAACTGTTAACTAAGGTTTTCAAACCCTAGGAAAAGAGAGCATTCTTTTGTTGGCTTTTGTTTCTGCTTTGAGCTCAGGGCTACAATTCTTGATCAAGTTGGGCCAATTAGGAACATGGGTAAATTTTCACTAACCAAATCTAGATTTGTAGCCCCAAATGAATGCTTTAAATCATACCCTAAAGCAAATGGAAAGTCATTATCTCCTGTTTGGTAAGGCCAGATGCAAGATATTTTGTGACAGGGCAATACCTTCTGCCTTTGGGATTGCATTTGACACAGGCTTCTGTTGTTGCTGCCTGCTTAGGGCCTTTTTGAATTCCATTTCAGACAAAGCAAGGGAATCTCATCGTGTGTGTGTGTGTGTGTGTGTGTGTGTGTGTGTGTGTGTGTGTGTTGAATTGGAGTGAAATATATATAACATAAAATTTACCATTATAACCATTTTAAAAATGATTAATTAATTAATCGCAAGGTATGTGGTAACCTTTTTTTGTCTACCACTTAATTATAGACCTTAGAACTTTTCTATGTTCGCTTATGATGTAAAGGTCGGGCGAACGTCGGAGGAAAAGACCACCAAGAGACTGTCTCATGCAACAGCAAAGGGTTTATTGGGGGGTCCAGCATGCTGGGGCTCTGAGCTCACTTCAGAGAAGCAAAGAACAAATAGCCCCGAGAACAATTTAAGCAGAGTTTATATACATTCTTTTGAGAGGGCAGGGACTTTACATACATCATAGCATCCCTTAGCAAATCATCACATACTGCAGGAAAATCAAATAACAACTCTAAAACATGATTGATTGGTCAGTACTAAGAAGGGGTATACATTCAAACTGATTGGTTTAAGCCCTGAGGTGTATACGTGCGGGACTGCATGGCTTCTGAGGAAAGGTGGTTGTTCTCATTGAGCAACTAGGTGGTCAGGGGTGATTTCGACACACATCTAATGGGCAGTTCCGGGAATTGTTTTACTGCCACATGAATTTCAGGACAAACCTTATCCTTTCATGTAAGCATAGCTCTTTGTTTTTGATGGTAGAATACGGTTCTGTTGTATGGAAATACAAAAAGTGGCCTATTGATGGACATTTGGAGGTAAAAAATGATATCTTGGAGTTTGCATTTCTTTTATTATGAGGCAAGTTGAGCAAGCTTTTCAAATGCTAACTTTTTCTATAGGGTCATTGATCTTCTCATTGAGCAGTCTGTTTTTAAATTGGAGAGTGCATAGTCACATACTTAGCATTCTGGAACTGATTGGATCTGCCTCCTGGTTAATCTTACAGTTTCATTAGGCTCTGCAAAAAGGTTTTCACTATGGCAATCTTTATTCAAAATGTTGAACAGTGCAAATTTATCACCTTACCTGCCCTTCTGTGGAATGAGAGTTAACTGTATCACACAAGTCTTAGCCTCTGTCAGGCAAGTGTTAAATTTTTTTAATTTAAAAATCTTATTTTTAAAAATAAGATTTAATTTAAAAATCTTTATTTTTTAACTAGTACAGAAAAAACTTAAAAATTGGACTTATCTATGGGGTACCATGTGATATTTTGAAATGTGTATACATTGTGGAATGACTGAATCAGGTTAAAATAGCTATCTCCTTAAACAGATTTTTTTTTTTTTTTTTTTTTTGGAGATGGTGCTGAGGATTGAACCCAGGGCCTTATGCATGTGAGGCAAGCACTTTACCAACTGAGCTATATCTCCAACCCCTAAACACATCATTTTTTATGATAAAAACATCCAGAATCCTTTCTTCTAGTTTTTTGAAATATACAATACATTATACATTATGTGTCTATAGTCACCCTACTGTGCAATAGCATGGAGGGATTTATCCATCATATCTAAATGTAACTCAGTATCCCTTTATCAACCCCCTGCACCCACTGTCCACAACCTCTGGTTACCACCTTTTTACTCTCAACTTCTATGAGATCAACTTTTTTAGATTCCACATTGAGTGAGATCATACAATACTTGTGTTTCTATACCTGGCTTATTTCTTTTAAGGTAATGATCTGTTCCATCCATGTTGTTGTAAATGACAGAATTTCTTTTTTTCTGACTGAATAGTATTCCATGGTATATGTATACCACATTTTCTTTATTCACTCATCAGTTGATGGTCTTGTAGGTTGTTTCCATTTCTTGGCTATTGTGAATAGTGTTGCAATAAATGTGGAATACAGATGTCTCTTCAACATGCTGATTTCATAATCTTATATATATACTTAATAGTGGGATTGCTGCATGATATGGTAGTTCTATTTTTAATTTTTTGAGAAACCTCCATACCATTTTCCCTGATGGCTGTACTAATCTACATTCCCACCAACATTGTGAAAGGGCTCCCTTTCCTCCATATCCTCACCAACTCTTTTGTCTTATTGAAAATAGCTATTCTAAAAGTTGTGAGGCGATATCTTATTGTAGTTTTGATTAGCATTTCCCTGATTATTACTGCTCTTGAGGATTTTTCATATACCTGTTGTAAGACTGGAAAAACGCCACACCACATGACACAGATTACCAAAGTGGTTTCCCACTTTATTACAAAAGGCTGTGTGTTTATACAGGTCTAACCAGAGGTCGCAGGGCTGAGGTAGATAACAGGTCGCCCGCTTATTGGCAAGCTCTTCCATATGTCAGTTCCGGAGCCCAAGAAGTTAATTCTAATTGGGGCTAAGGCTTCCCACCAGCAGGGTTTGAACATTGGCACCGGCGGGAACGTTTCGTGCCAGTGAAAGAAACAAAGAGGAGAAAGAGGGTCGTTAGATGCCATGCTGGGGTTTTTCTTGGGGTGCTGCTGCTGTTATATGTTTTCCCAACACCTGTTGGCCATTTTGTATGTCTTCTTTTGGGGAATATCTATTTAGATGTACATCCCCTCCCCCCTTCTCCCCCTTTTTGCAGTGCTGGGGATCAAACCAAGGGCCTGGTGCATGCTAGGCAAATACTCTACCACTGATCTGCATTTCAGCCCTATTGTCCATTTTTTTTTTACTCAGGTTATTTGTTTTTTCAGTTATTGAGGTTTTTTGAGTGCCTTCTACATTTTGGATATTAACCCTTTGTGAGAAATATAGTTTATAAATATTTTCTCCACTTCTAAAGGTTGTTTCTCTACTTTGTTGATTATTTCCTTTGTTGTACAGAAGCTTTTTAGTTTGATACAATCTCATCTGTTTCTGCTTTCCTTTCCTGTGCTTTTGAGGTTTTGTCCAAAAAATCTTTGTCTATTTCAATGTCCTGAAACATTTCTTCTGTGTTTTCTCTTAGTAGTTTTATGTCTCATATTTAAGTCTTTAATTCATTTTTTTTTTGTAACTGATGAGAGAGAGGAGTCTAGCTTCATTCTTCTGCATGTGGATGTCCAATTTTCCCAGCACCATTTATTGAGATGACTTTCTTCACTGAATATTCATAGCACCTTTATCAAAAATTAGTTGCCTCTAAGGGCTGGAGATTTGGCTCAGTTGGTAGAGTGCTTGCCTTGCATGCACAAGGCCCTGGGTTCAATCCCAAGCACCATTTAAAAAAATTATTTGGTTGTAGATATGTGGGTTTATTTCTAGGCTCTCTATTCTGTTCCATTGCTCTGTCTGTTTTTATGCCAATATCATGCTGTTTTGATTACTAGAACTTTGTAATATATTTTTGTCAGGTATGCCTCCAATGCCTCCAGATTTGTGGTTTTGTTTTGTTAGTTTTTTGGTACCAGATGGAACCCAGGGATACCTAACCACTGAGACACATCCCCAGTCCTTTTTATTTTTATTTATTTATTTATTTATTTTTGGAGACAGGGTCTTTCTAAGTTGTTTAGGGCTTTGCTAAGTTGCTGAGGCTGGCTTGTGAATTCACAATCCTCCTGCCTCAGCCTCCTGAGCTGCTGGAATTCCAGGTGTCTGTCACTTTGTCCATTTTTTTTTTCTCTCTCTCAAGATGACTCTGGGTATATGAGGATTTTTGTAGCTTCATACAAATTTGAGTATTGTGTTTTTCTAGCTCCAGGAAGAATGTTATTGGTATCTTGATAGGAACTGCACTGAATCTAAATAGCTTTGGTTAGTATGGACATTTTTAGAATATTGATTCTTCTGATCCATGAACATTGATGATTTTCCATTTTTTTGGTGTTCTCTTAAATTTCTTTCACCAGTATTTGATAGCTTTTATTATGGAGATCTTCACTTCTTTGGGTAAATTTATTCCTAAGTAGTTTTTTGTAGCTATTGTAGATGAGATTGCTGTTAGGTCGGTGGTGGCAACTTGGTGGTGACTTGGTGGCTACTTAGAACAAAGCAGCGGGGAAAGAACATCAATCAGATGCGGGTGGAGATGCCTGTCAATCAGCCAGATCTCTTTACTAATGCCTGTCAATCAGCAGGACCCCCTGGCCAATCCTGGAGTTCAGCCAACTCCCCTGACCAACTCCAAGGGGGCAAGGGACACTGGAAACACCTTTTCCTGTCTCAAGCCCTTCCCTTCCTGCTGTAAGCCCCATAAAAGTCCAGTCCGGTGGAGCTTCCATGCGATTTCTCCTCAGACCCTTCCCCTGTCCCCTCTGTGGGTCTGATCAAGTTCCGCCGGGAGTGATATCTCAATAAAGCCTGTTCAGCGACCCTTTTAAATCTGCCTCCTTTGGTCGCTGCCTGCCTCGCCTGATCTGACAATTGCTTTCTTGATTTCTAGTTCAGATAATTTGCTATCATTGTACGAGTGCTTATTTTGAATTGAGGTAAAATACACATCACATAAAATTTATCTCTCCATTATTAAGCATACAGTTCTGTGGCATTCAGTGTATTCACGTTGTTGTGAAACCATCACCACCATCTATTTCTAGAATTCTCATGTTTCCCAACTGAAACTCCCAACCCATTAAACCCCAACTCTGCATTAACAGCCCCCTTCCTATCCCCTGGCAACCACTATTCTTCTTTCTGTCTGAAGAATTTAGTCAGATTCAATCGAACTCTAGGTAACTCAAATAAGTAGAATCATACATTATTTGTCCTTTTATGTCTGGCTTAATTAATTTACCATAATGTCTTTAAGGTTCTTCAATATTGTAGTTATGTGCCAACATTTCCTTCCTTCTTAAGTCTGAAAGCTATTCCAGTGTGTGTGTGTGTGTGTGTGTGTGTGAGAGGGCGCGCGCGCGCGTGTGTGTGTGTGTGTGTGTGTGGTGTGCATCACATTTCACTTATCCATTCATCTGCTGATGGATACTTGGTTTGCTTCTGCCTTTTTGCTATTGTTAATACTACTACTATAAACATGGGTGTATAAATATCTCTTTGGGGCCTTGCTTTCAAAATTGTGGTTCTATACCTAGAATTGGGATTGCTGGATCATTTGGTAATTTTGTGGTTACATTTTTGAGGAACTGTCATTCCACTTTTCCCAGTAGCTGTACCATTTTATATTCCCACAAGCCACATAGAAGGGTTCCAATTCTTCAGGTAGGTTTTTAAATACCCACATTCATACACTAAATTACCATTTCCACCATCCCCCAAAAGCTCTTTTCAAAGTGGCTCCCAAACTCTAGTGTGCACTCAAGGAGTACATTCAGATGCAGATTATTTCTTGCCTCTAGAGTTTCTCATTCAGTAGGTCTTCAATGGGCCCCAAGAATCTGCATTTTCAAATAAGTTGCCCCAGGTGATTCTGATGCAGGTGGCTACAGTTTAGGAAAAACAATTGAAAAGATCTGAATTCAGAAGTGAATCCCATAGAAACCTAAGCTTAAAATTTTGTCCCTATTTGAATTCAACACACTCTAATATATCAATGAGTTTTTGGTCTGGACTTGAGGGATCCTGTGCAGTCAATGTTAAAAAAAAATTGATTACTAAACCTTCAGGAAAGAATGCCTTGTAGAAGCTACTTTCTGATTTCTTCAGCTGTCTAAATTTTGATCATGTTTTACATTTTCTCCTATTTATGCTTTTCTCTGTTTCCCAATTTCCTAACATTAAACATGCATTACTTTTATAATTAGAAAAATGATTTTCAAATTATTAAGCCAAATGAAAACCCTTTAAAGGCTGAAATATTTCTTCTGTGAAGTCTTTACAGTTCCCACTTCCCTTCATGCCAAGACATATAAATCATTCTGAAGCCATGTCTTCTTGGCATTTAGTTTTTAACTGTACCAGACTGTATCTCTCATGAAATGACAGTGGTTGGCCTTAATAGAAATGTCAGAAAGGGAGGGTTGGTGAGCCTTTCCAACAGGGCCTCACAGATGTTGGGATTGGCTCAGGGGGTTGGGACCCTGGAATTTAGTTTTGAACCCAGGGACAGAATCAAAAGACTACAAGTATACAGGAGGTCCAAATGCCAATTTATTAAACTACAGTAAGACTTAGAACCCTAAGTAAACAGTACTGTTCTAGTGAGTTGATCAGCACATCTCTTTCCTTATAGAAATGGGTATCTAGGAGGTCAAATTACTATACCACTGGAAAATGATTGGGGGGAACATAGGAATCAGACCACAAGATTTCAAATGGTTAAAATGGCTGGTGTCATAAAGCTACTGTCACCTGACAGAGCCAAGGTGCCAAAAATTCTGGAGCACATGGGCCAAAGAGCCAAGATAGCTCACTTCTAGATCCTCCTGGAGAGCCACAGACAGGTTTGTCTTTCACTACATTCTGTGCAGAATATCTCTTTTCTGTGGACCCATCATACATTTTAGACAAAAAAAATTGAGCAGATTACTCACATTCCAGAAAGGTTTTTCTGAGGATGCTTCCTGGTTGCTCCATGTACATCAGGTACCAGAACAAGTCAAGAAAGAGCTATTGGTGTCAACAAAAGATCTGGGTCAGTGGATGGGATGCTGCAAAAATCTGCAGAGGATGCCAAAGGCAATTTTTTCAAGAAGCAAATGAGATGTTAGAAATGTGGTCAAAATTGGATACTGGAGCTGAAAGATAGGAAATGACAAGTCAAAAGAACACAAGAGTCCCCAGGTGGATCAAAGACCAAAGCCAGGTACAGATAGTGCGTTCTGCCTAATTCTTAGGGAAATGATCTCTTGATGATAGCAGAGGCTGAGTGTTGGGAAAACATATAACGGCAGCAGCACCCCAGAAAAAAACCCCAACATGGCATCTAACGACCCTCTTTCCCCTCTTTGTTTCTTTCACTGGCACGAAACGTTCCCGCCGGCGCCAATGTTCAAACCCTGCTGGTGGGAAGCCTTAGCCCCAATTAGAATTAACTTCTTGGACTCCAGAACTGACATATGGAAGAGCTTGCTAATAAACGGGTGACCTGTTATCTACCTCAGCCCCTGCTACCTCTCCTTAGACCTATATAAACACACAGCCTTTTGTAATAAAGTGGGAAACCTCTTTGGTGATCTGTGTCATGTGGTGAGGCGTCTTCCAGTCTTACAGTGGTGCCAGAAACCCGGGAGACGGTGTGCTTAACAAACCGAGCCCCGTCTCTGCCACCGCCGTCATCAATGACACATTTTGCCCTTGTCTGTCTTTTTGGGCGCGGGCTCCCTGCACTCACCACTGATTGGGCCTAGGTAAGTTTCCCCCCCTACCCAGCTCGCCAACTCCCTTAGGTCTCCCAGCAGGAGACTTGACCATGATCGTCCGGCACGCTCCTGACGCCCAGTAGGGAGGAGGGAATACACCCCACTAAGACCTTCACTGGTCGAAGTGGACCCTCTGGAAACCCGCTTCCCTTTGAGGCGTGATTCTTCTGGGTTTACACAAGAGAGGCTCCCTGGTCTCTTCCTCCTCCGTAGAGCTGTGCACCACGGGAGCCGTGTGTGCCCCACCTGGCGGAGCCGCACGCCCTGCCCGGCCTGGGGCTGCCCGCCCTGCTGGCTGGGAGCCACGTGCCCCGGCTGGCTGGGAGCTCTGGGCCCTGCTGGAGCTGTGTTCAAACCCGGGCTGAACTTCCAGCTCGGGCTGCGCCCTGCCCGGTGGAGACGCGCTCCCCGCTGGAGCTGTGTTCAGCCCAGAGCTGAACTTCCGGCCAGGAGCTGCGTTCCGCTGGGGCTCTGCTCTTTCCTTCCTTAACCTTCTCGTTCTGGTGGAAAATTTTCCTGGCGCCAGGTGACCCACGGCCTCAACCTTACAGGGTCACACAGACTGCACTTCGTCAGTGTCGACCGAGCTGTGCCCTCTGTGCCTACTCGCAGTGGATTGGTCACTTCGGGGATGCCCACGTGACCCTCCATGTGCGGTACACTTCCAGGAAGCTCCTACATCCCAGGTTAATTCTTTTTCTCTCTTTGCTGTCCCTTCCTCCACTCTTTAACCATGGGTGCCTCCTCTTCTGTACCTGAAGGCTCACCACTCAAATGTCTCCTTAAGAATTTGGCTACTCTCTCTCTCTCCCCAGATCTCAAGCCCAAAATTCTTATCAGATTCTGTACCCAAGATTGGCCCACATATCCGTTAGATAATGACAATCATTGGCCTCCAGAAGGCTTGTTAGACCCAAACCTTCTTCAGGATCTTCTTAACTACTGCTTGCGCCTAAAAAAATGGAGAGAGGTCCCATACGTTGAAGGTTTTAGCCTTCTTGCCCAACACCCCGCCCTCTGCACTTCCTGCTCTCCCTCTCAGGTCCTCCTTGCTTGTAAACCCCTCCCTTCCCCTACTTCTTCCCCTGACTCTGCAGATTCCTCCTCATTTGACCCAGCAGATGAACCCCCAACTTATACCCCAGCCCCATCCGCCCCTCCTCTCCCATTACCCCCTCCACTTCTTCTGCCTGATTCCACCGATCCTCAGCCTTCCATTTCATCCCCTTCAACCCCCACCCCCGGCTCTCTTCCAGCGGTCCCACCTCCTTCTCCTCTGCTGAGACATCCCCTTCCCCTCCCTCTCCTTCCTGTCCACCGTTGACTGCCTCTTTCAATCCTCCTGTCACCAGGTCTAAGGGACCCCCTCCTACTCCCATGATGATTGCACCCCTTCGTGAGGTAGCTGGTCCTGAGGGTGTTATTAGAATACATGTGCCTTTCTCCATGTTGGACATTATTCAGTTAGAGAGGAAATTAGGCTCATTCACCACTGATCCCACCACTTACATTCGGGAGTTCCAGTGGGTCCTGCAGGCATACAGCCTTACACATCACGGCATCTACATGCTCCTGGCCAATACACTTCTCCCTGAGGAAAGGCGACGGGTCTGGGAACTAGCCCAAGCCCATGCTGATGAAAATCATAGGACCAATCCCAACCACCCCACGGGCCCTCATGCTGTCCCAGAGCAGGATCCTCTACGGGATTACAATACCCCTGGAGGCTTACAGTCTTGTGACCTTTTTGCATCCTGCCTCTTGGCAGGCCTAAAAAAGGCCACCCGCAAGGCCGTTAATTTTCAAAAGGTGCAGGAGGTCATTCAAAAGAAGGAAGAAACACCTTCAGAATTCCTGGATAGACTAACTAAGGCCCTCCAGCAGTACACAAACCTCGACCCAGAAAGCCCTGATGGCCGTCATGTCTTAAAGACATATTTCCTGGCCCAAAG
Organism: Callospermophilus lateralis; assembly: GCF_048772815.1. NCBI lineage: Eukaryota > Metazoa > Chordata > Mammalia > Rodentia > Sciuridae > Callospermophilus > Callospermophilus lateralis. The sequence goes on along the minus strand of NC_135325.1, from coordinate 30,790,788 downwards.
CTACCCTGACATTAAAGCCAAGCTTAAGAAGCTTGAACAGGGCCCTGCTACTCCTCAGACCGAAATCCTCACGGTCACTTTCAAGGTATTCCATAGTAGAGAGGATGAAAGCGAATGTCGTAGGCAGAGGGCTGAAAACGCCAAATTCCAAATGCTGGCCCAGGTCATTCAGAGAAAGTCATCACCATGCCGTCCCAATAAGACACCCCCTGGAGCTTGCTTCAAATGTGGTAAGGAGGGACATTGGGCCAGGGATTGTCCTTTGCCGAGGATACCCTCCACCCCCTGCCCAAAATGCCACCAAAGGGGACACTGGGGGGTAGACTGCCCAACAACCCAGAGGGGAGGTTGGTCAGTTGCTCCACAACCCCAGCCTCTCCTGGGCTTGGCAGAGGAGGATTGACAGAGCCCTGGGCCTTCCCTCCCGACTATTACCATCAAGAAGCAAGAGCCTAGGGTCACATTTCCAGTGGATGGACGCTTTATTAACTTCCTCTTAGACACTGGTGCCACATTTTTGGTCTTGAGAGAGTATTGGGGTCCTACCATACCCTCAAAAACTCCTATTGTCGGGGTAGGAGGTAAACAGATTTTCCCTCGAAAAACACCCCCCTTATCATGTTATATGCAGGGATCCCTTTTGTCCTTCACACACTCCTTTCTCGGTATGAGCCACTGCCCCATTCCCCTTCTGGGAAGGGACACATTCTCATTATTGAAGGTCACCATTCACATATCACCCCACACCTCTCCTGCCTCTCATTTCCTCATGATGTTCCTAGGGACAGATACACCTCCATCATGCACTCTCCCGTGATTATCTAAACCAGTTAATCCTGAGGTTTGGGACACAACTACACCCTCTATGGCTAAATGCAGTCCTATTCATATTGTCTTATGGGACCCTTCAAGATATATTAGTCAACCACAATATCCACTCACAACCACAGCCCTCCTCGGATTAGAACCCATCATCCAGGATTTAGTACGGAAGGGGTATCTTAGGCCTACACACTCTCCTTTCAACCCCCCCTTTCTGGCAGTTAAGAAACCTAATGGGTCCTACAGGCTGGTTCAAGACCTTTGCCTCATCAACTCCTCTGTGGTCCCTATCCACCCACTAATGCCCAACCCCTACACCCTTCTCTCTCAGATCCCTGCTACTACCACCCACTTCTCGGTCCTAGATTTAAAAGATGCCTTCTTCTCTATTCCCTTGTCCTCAGAATCTCAGAATATCTTTGCTTTTACGTGGACTCACCTTCACACCCGCCATTCTCGTCAGCTTACCTGGACCGTCCTCCCCCAGGGATTCAGGGACAGTCCCCATCTCTTTGGCCAGGTTCTTGCCCAGGACCTCACATCCTTTCACCCCACCTGTCCTGACTCTACTCTCCTTCAATATGTCGATGACCTTCTTCTTTGTAGTCCCTCTTGGGAACACTCTCAATCCCACACCTCCCAGCTTCTCAATTTCCTAGTGGATAAGGGATATAGGGTGTCTCCCCACAAGGCCCAGGTTTCCCAGTCTTCTGTCACCTACCTTGGTTTTCACCTTGCACCGGGAAAAAAGGAAATAACACTCTCTAATCTTCCGGTGCCTCATACGAAAGCCAAAATACTATCATTCCTAGGACTAGCAGGTTATTTTAGGGCCTGGATCCCAAATTTCTCTCTTCTAGCCAAACCCCTGTCTGACCTAGCAAAGGGACCCTCTGGTGAATCTCTTGCCTCCTCCCCCCCCCCCCCCCGCTACCACTTCCGCAGACTTCAGCAGCTCCTCTTAAAGGCACCCGCCCTTCACCTTCCCGATCTTTCAAGACCGTTTCATCTATATGTCCATGAAAAAGGGGGACAAGCACTTGGGGTCTTGGGTCAAAATTATGGGCCTACATTTGCATCTGTGGCATATTTGTCCAAACAATTAGACCCTCTTGTCTCCCCCAGTGCGGAATAAGCGGGCTGCTTTCCTTCCAATACTGGTGGGTCTCTCACTGGCTGTATCTGCGGCAGGAGCAGGAATTTCTGGTGGAGCTCTAGGACACTCCTTATGGGCTGTACAGGACTTAAGTTCTAAACTTGAACAAGTGATCACTTCTACGGCAGAATCTCTAGCATCTTTACAAAGGCAGGTCACAACCTTGGCTCAAGTTACTCTTTAAAATCGACGAGCTATAGACTTACTCACAGCCGAAAAAGGTGGAACCTATCTTTTCTTGAGGGAAAAATGCTGTTACTACATCAATGAATCAGGCCTTGTGGAAACTAATGTAGTCAAGTTCACTGACTTGGCTACCTTTTTGAAAAATCCACTAAACCAAGACCCATTTGCTACCTTCTTTTTAGCCCACTTCCAGTCGTGGCTGTTGCCTCTTTTAGGGCCCATGTGTCTCCTTTTCCTGATGTGTCTGATCCTGCCCTGTCTGCTTAGCTTCCTAAAGGGCCAATTATGAAAGATCTCTAACCAAACTTTCAACCAGCTTCTGCTTAGGTACTACCAGCCTCTGATGACCAATGAACCCCCAACATCCTCAAAAGAACAACTCACTCATTGCTGAAGCTCACTACCAGGCGCGATGGAATGCAACGGACATCGGACAGTGGGAGACAACGAGCCCGGAGAACCTCTTAATTTGCCATCCTGGATTTTTGAGCTTTTATGTCCTTTTAAGGCTCCTCATGGCCCTTGGCCTCTTCTCTGTCAGTCCCCCGACATGGAACTTCTGCCCAAAACTGACATTTGCTTTAATTTTTATCTTCATCCTGTTTTTTTTTTTTTTTGAAGCGTTTTAAATTTAGGTCATGTTTTTTATTTATTTTTTATTGGTTATTCAAAACATTACAAAGATTGCAGAATCACATCGGTTACACATCCACATTTTTACATAATGCCATAATAGTAACTGTTGTATTCTGCTTTTTGTTCGCTCTGATTTTCTTCAGGTGCTGGTGACGCCATGTCAAGGCAATGCTTCCAGTATTTCCTAGAGTCTGTTACAAGACCAGTGGCTGATACCAACTATTTCCTCCATCCAGGACTGGTTCGACGCCATCGACGAATTGTGGTTTCAGGGAACTTTCATAGACTTCACCCCTACGGAAGTAGCTGTCTATAGCCACTGGGTTTTATTTCTGGTTGCCATGATATCCCCAGACCTGCCCCCCCCAGTATTCCTCCACTTCCCCTTCTAGGCCCTACGCCACCCCCGCACAGCCGGAAGCAGCCAGATCTGAACAACGACGCTCCACTTCCTAAGAAAACAAAAAGGGAGGAATGTTGGGAAAACATATAACGGTGGCAGCACCCCAGAAAAAAACCCCAACATGGCGTCTAACGACCCTCTTTCCCCTCTTTGTTTCTTTCACTGGCGCGAAACGTTCCCGCCGGCCCCAATGTTCAAACCCTGCTGGTGGCAAGCCTTAGACCCAATTAGAATTAACTTCTCGGACTCCGGAACTGACATATGAAAGAGCTTGCCAATAAGCGGGCGACCTGTTATCTACCTCAGCCCTGCAACCTCTCCTTAGACCTATATAAACACACAGCCTTTGGTAATAAAACGGAAACCTCTTTGGTGATCTGTGTCGTGTGGTGTAGCGTCTTCCAGTCTTACACTGAGAGAACTCAGAGCCAGTCTCAGGGACTCAATTCCTCAGTTTTTACAGGCCTGGTCTTTGTTTATTTCATCTGACTCTGATGGTTTCTAAGTATTTTTTTTTTATCAACAGCACATTTATAAAGCATCTGTTAGGCATCTTCCACACATGGCTAAGCTCATGCACTTTATGTTGATTTTTCACTCAGAGTGTGACTTTGATCTGACCTTACTTACAAAATCTGAGGTCCTATTATTGAACCCTATGGAGGTTATTTATATTTCTGTCCACCCTGTTAGACAGGGAGTTTAAACAGTTCTATTTGTCTGTATGTTCCCACTACCCAAACCAAGAGCTTTATAGAAAACTAAAAGTTCAATAAAAGTTTGGTGAATAAACAAGTGATATATCTTCTGGGGCCAGAAGTGAGTAGGGAGATGGAATGAGCATCTTTGCCTAATGCAGTTTCCAGAGCACATGCAGACTGCTTATTTCAGGGTTTATGTGTTGCTGCTCACTATGATTTATAAATTTATGCATGGGTCAGACCACCCTGTTCTCTTGAGGTATCATTATACTTGGCATTGATTTTTTAAGTAGCTTCATTGAGCTATAACACACACATACATACCACACAACTCAGCCATTTGTAAAAGGTGGTTTTATTTTTAATAAAAATATTATAAAATAATACATATATATATATTTATATATAAATATATATTTATATAATCTTACATGCTTATACACATTAACATATTTATATATTGTTTATATATAGAATATAAACAATAAATATATATGTGTGCATATAGTACTTATTATACATATATATGCACATATATATATTTGGTGCTAGGTATTGAACCAAGGGGCATGCTATTGCTGAGTTACATTCTCAGAGCTTTTTCTTTTTATCTATTTATTTATTTTGGTGCTGGGCATTGAACCCAGGGCCTCATGCATGCTAGGCAAGCACTCTATCACTCTACCACTGAGCCACTTCCACAGCACAACTCAGTCTTTTTAAAAATCTTTTATTTGTTCTTTTCAGTTATACATGACAATAGAGTGTATTTTGATATATTATACATACATGGAGTGTAACGTCCCATTGTTGCAGTTGTATATGAAGTAGAGTTTCACTGGTGGTGTAATCATATATGAACATAGGAAAATTATGTTTAATTCATTCTACTGTCTTTTCTATTCCCATCCCTCCTCCCCTAACCACATTCCCCTTTGTCTAATCCAATGAACTTCTATTCCCCCCACTCCATTGTATGTTACCATCCACATATCAGAGAGAAAATTTGGCCTTTGGTTTTTACAATTAGCTTTGTTAAAGTATACAATTCAATGATTTTTAGTATATTCACCCATAACTGCAACCATCACTATAATTTTCTAACATTCTCATTACCTTGAAAACGCATTTTATATTCTTGCCTGTTGCTCTCCTGTATTAACACCCACTCCTCTCATCAGCCCTAAGAAACCACTAATCTACTTTCGGTCTATAGATTTACTTATTTTGAATATTTCAATATAAATGGAGTAATATAATATGTGGCCTTTTGTGACCTTTTTCTTTCACTTAGTGGAATCTTTTCAGATGATCCACATTGTAGCATGTATCAGTACTCTATTCCTTTAGAATGGCCAAACAATATTCTCTTGTATGAATACATCACATTTTGCTTATCCATTCATCAGTTGACAAACATTAATAAGGGTTGCTTCCACCTTTTGGCTATTATGAATAATACTGCTATGCACATGCGTGTAGAAGTTTTTCTGTGGATGTACATTTTCATCTCACCTGGACTTATAACTGGAAATGGAATTGGTTGGTCCTATGGTTATTCTGTGTTTAACATTTTGAGATTGCCAAATTGTTTGGCAAGGCATCTGCATCACTTTATAATCTAACTGGCAATGTACAAAGGCCTCAATTTCTCCATATCCTTCCAATACTTATTATTAACTGACATTTTTGGGAAGAGGGCACCAGGGATTGAACCCAGGGGTGATTAACCAGTGAGCAACACCCCGGCCCTTATTATTTTTTATTTTTAGACGGGGTTTGGCTAAATTGCTTAGGGCCTTGCTAAGTTGCTGAAGCTGGTCTTGAACTTGCAATTCTCCTACCTCAGTCTCTCCAGTTGCTGGAATTGGAGGTGTGCACCATCACGCCTGGCTCTATTTTTTCCAATTTTTTTTTTTTTTAGCCGTCGACAGACCTTTAATTAATTAATTAATTAATTAATATGTAGTGCTAAAAATCAAACTTAGTGTCTCACACATGCCAGGCAAGCACTGTGCCACTGAACCACAACCCCAGCCACACCCGGCTCTATTAAACTGACTTCTTCTTTTTTTGGGGGGTACTGGAGATTGAACCCAGGGGCACTTAACCATTGAGCCATATCCCCAGCCCTTTTATATATTTTATTAGAGACAAAATCTCACTGAGTTGCTTAGGGCCTTGCAAAGTTGCTGAGGCTGACTTTGAACTCATGATCCTCCTGCCTCAGCCTCCTGAGTTGCTGGGATTACAGGTGTGAGCCACTGTGCCTGGTTTATGTTGTCTTTTTATTATTAAGTTATAACATTTTTTTAACATATTATTGGTACAAGTCTCTTATTAGATATATGATTTGCAAAGATTTTCTATCATTCTGTGTGCTGTCATTTCATTTCCTGAGTTATATTCTGCCATGTATAAAACATTGCACTTTAGAATTTATGAAATATTTTGTCCTTTATAGGACAAAGATTTTTAACTTTGATCAAATCTGATGTATCTGTTTTTTTCTCTTGTTGCTCATGTTTTTTGGTGCCATAACTGAGAATTCATTGTCAAATATGAGGTCATGAAGATTGACTCTTATATTATCTTCCAGTAGTTTATAGTTTTAACTTTGCTTCTTTCTTCTTTTTGAATCAGGGATTAAATTTAGGGCACTTAACCACTGAGACACATCCCCAGCCCTTTTTATTTTTTATTTTGAGACAGAGTCTTGCTAGGATGCTTAGGGCCTCTTAAGTTACTGAGGCTGGCTTTGAACTTGTGATTCTCCTACCTTAGCTTCCTGTATTGCAGGGATTACAAGTTTGTTCCATCATGCCTGGTTATAGTTTGAATTCTTACATTTAAGTCTTTGATCAATTTTGAGGTTTTTTTTTTTTTTTAAACAGGGATTGAATCCAGGGGCACTTAACAATTAAGCCACATCCCCAGCTCTTTTTTAAAATTTTTTTACTTTGAGACAGGGTCTCACCAGGTTGCTTACAGCCTCACTAAATTGCTGAGGCTGGCTTCAAACCTATAATCCTCCTGCCTCAGCCTCCTGAGCCACTGTGATTACAGGCATAAGCCATCATGCTGGGCTCCAACTTTTTTTTTTTTTTAGGGGAGTACCAGGGATTGAACTCAGGGACACTAAACCACTCCTAAGGCTGATAAATGATTTAGCAAAGTAGCAGTATACAAGATGAACACTCACAAATTGATAGTTTCTCTATACTCTAACAGCAGTTCAGATGAGAAAGAAATCAGGAAAACCATCCTCTTCACAATATTCTCAAAAAAATGTGGGAATTAATCTAACCAAGGAAGTAAAGGATTTCTATAATGAAAACAATAGAACATTGAAGAAAGAAATTGAAGACATCAGAAGATGAAAAGCCTCCCTATTCTTGGATAGACAAAATTAATATTGTCAAAATGACCATACTACCAAAAGCAATATACAGATTCAATGCAATCCCCATCAAAATATCAGTGACAATCTTCACAGAACTAGGAAAAAACAGTCCTAAAATTCATTTGGAAGAATAAGAGACCCAGAATAGCTAAAGCAATTCTGAAAAAAAAAAATGATGCAGGAGGCATCATAATACCTGATCTCAAATTATACTACAGAGCTATAGTAGTAAAAATAGCATGATATTGACATCAAAGTGAAGTAGGAAAGAAGAAGCTGGACACCCAAGGAATTCTCAAGAAGTAGGTTTATTGGCTGTAGGGTCCAGAAGGTCTATTGCCTAAACTATTCTCTGCACCTGGAGTCTGGAAATTCTTGCAACTTTATACACAAGGGTGGGGGGCTGGATGTTTACATTTTTATAGGAGTCTACATAAAAGTATTTTTTTCTTGAGTTCACAGAAAGTGCATTTTGTTCCATTTTTTTAGATTATTCAGAGGTTTTACAACAAAAGCAGAAGTGACATCACCAAGTCTACAGCCAAACTTAGTTTCTGCAAGACAAGAGTAACTTTAACTTAGTCCTCACAAGAAATAGGAAGTCCTACCCCACACTGAGTTTTTTTTTGAAATTTTTGCAGATAGTCTGTTATAAAGCTTTCTAACAAGAGCAATTTATATGTTACAAATATGGTGGGGGTTTCTGCTTAATTATGGTAAGGGTCTGCTTCAAAAATAACATGAAGATCAATGGAATAGAAGACACAGAGACAAAGTAATATATGTAGAGCCATCTGATACTTGACATAGGAGGCAAAGTTACATATTGGAAAAAAGTCAGGCTTTTTACAAATGGTACTGGGAAAACTAGATATCCATATACAGAAAAATGAAATTAGATCCCTAAATTTCACCCTGTGCAAAAGTCAAACCAAAATGGATCAAAGGCTTAGGAATTTGACCAGAAAACTTGTAACTGCTAGAAGAAAACATAGAGTCAATACTCTAAAATAAACCAAGAACCAGTAAGTGCTTCTGTACAACAAAAGAAATGATTAAGAGAGTGAAGAGAGAACCTATGGAATAGGAAAAAAAATTTTTGCCACAAATAACCCAATTAATAAATGGGCAAAAGAACCAAACAGAAATTTCTCAAAAGAAGAAGCACAAATGGCCAATAAATATATGGGAAAAAAAGTTCAATATCTCTAGCAATCATGGAAATGCAAATCAAAGCTACATTAAAATTTCATCTCACTCTAGTCAGAATGGAAATTATCAAGAATACAAGTAACAGGGCTGGGATTGTGGCTCAGTGGTAGAGTGCTTGCCTAGAATGTGTGAGGCCCTGGGTTTGATCCTCAGAACCACATAAAAATAAATAAATAAAATATGTGTCCATCTACAACTAAAATAAATTTTAAAAAACAGTACAAGTAACAATAAATACTGGCAAGGATATGGGGGAAAATGTACACTCATGCATTGTTGGTTGGACTGCAAATTAATACAATCCCTTTGGAGAGTAGTATGGAGATTCCTCAAAAAACTAGGAATGGAACAAGAACTAAAATCCAGCATACTATAGCAATACAGTCAGTATAATATTTATAGCAACAGAATTCACAAAGATAAATTGTGGAATACTATACACATCAATAGATGAATGAATCAAGAAGATGTGGTACATATTCACAATGGAATATTACTCAGCCATAAATAAGAATTAATTATAGCACTTTCAGCTAATTGGATGGAAATGGAGGACACCCTGCTAAGTGAAATAAGCGAGACAAAAAAATCAAGGGTCAAATATTTTCTCTCATGTATGGAAGCTAGAGCAAGGTACGGAAAAGAAGGCAGTGGGAGAGGGGATTGGATATCATAAAGATATAGGGAAGATTAGTGTAGAAGTAGGAGAATGAGAGGAAGGAAGGAAGGAAGGGAGCAAAATAGAAAGAAAATTAACAAAATTATGTTGTATACATACATACATACCAAAGGTAATTTTGCCTTTATGTAGAAAGTAACAATCAAAAATAAAGCAGTAAAAGGAATATAAGTAGAGTGTAGAAGAGAGAAAAGGGAGAGTGAAGTGGGGATGAAAGAGGGTGGGGAATGGGGATTCATTGTATATATAATTTTGTCAAAAAGGATCCCAAATAATATGTATAATTATAATGCTCTAAAAAAATCAGTTCACCATAGACACATGAGTTTATTTCTGGATTCTCAATTCTGTTCCATTGACCTACATTTCTATTCTTGAGCCAGCACTTCACTTTTTTTTTTTTTATTACTGTAGCTTTGTAGTAAGTTTAGAAATAGGGAATTGTGAGTCCTTCATTATTGTTCTTTTTCAAGATCATTTAGGTTATTCTGGCTTCTTTGAAATTCCATACAAATTTTATATTCAGCAGATTAATCTCTACAAAGAAGACAACTGGAATTCAAATAGGGAATATGTGTCATTTATTTTTTTAAAAAATCAATAAAAATGTAAAAAACAATAGGGAATATGTTCAAACTAAAGATGAATTTGGGGAGTATGACCATCCTAACATTAATTCCGTTAAACCATGGACATAAGATGATTTTCCATTTATTTAGGTCTTCTTCAATTTCTTTTAACAATTTTCATTGATTTCAGAGTATAATATAATTTTTATACTTCTTTACTTAATTTATTTCTCCTCCACCTCCTCCTTCTTTTCTCCTTCTTCTTCTTCACTGAGTATTAAACCCAAGGATGCTCTGCCACTGAGCTATAACCCAGCCCTTTTTAAATTTTATTTTGAGACATGGTCTCATTAGGTTGCTGAGGCTGGCCTTAAACTTGCCATCCTCCTGCCTCAGCCTCTCATGTCACTGGGATTATAGGGGTGTGCCAAGACACCTGGCTATTTAAATTTTTTTTCTGGATGGTATTGTAAATTCAATTATTTTCTTAATTTCACTTCAGATTGTTCATTTCAAGCATAGAAAAAAACAATTGACTTTTGTTTGTTGATCTCATATCCTGAATTCTATATGAACTCATTATTATACAGTAAGAGATTTTTAAGTGAATGCCTTATGATTTTTGTATCAAAGATGTTATCTGTATAAAGAGATCATTTGACTCTTCTTTTCCAAGCTAGATGTATTTTTTTTTTACAATATCAAATAGAGGTGGATATCCTTGTCTTCCTTAATTCTAGAAAGAAAGCAGCTTTTTACCATTAAATATTACACTAACAGTGGAATTTGTGGATGACTTTTATCAGGTTAAGAAAGTTACCTTCTATTTCTAGTGTGCTGAGAGTTTTGTATTATTAAAAGGTGTTGGATTTTTCAAATGTTCTTTCTGAGGTGAGAGATTAGGTTATTGGATTGATGTCTTTCTTATCCTTTAATATAATCACTTCCAGTTAAAATTTCCTCTAAGTACTGCTTTCGTGGCATTCTATAAGTATTAGTAAACATTTTACTAATTCATTGGTAATGAATTAGTAATTTTTTACTAATTCATTGGTCTTCCTTTTATTTATTCATTTGTTTTTTAAATCAGTACATTATAGTTACATAAAATTGTAATGCATTGTGGTATAGTCATACATACACCTAATATAATTTGGTCAATTTATTTCCCCAATTATTCCCCTTTTCTTCCTCTCTTTCATCCCTCATGGACCCTGTATCAGTCAGGTTTCTGTAGAGGAACAGAATCAACAGGAAGTATAATTATTAAAAGGGGATTTATTAGGAGTCCTCAATGATTGCAGAGTCCTCAATGATTGCAGCAGGAATTAAGAACCCATTCAAGAAGAATTGATCGGGCTTGTATCTGCCGCTGCTTCCTTGTTCTTCCAACTGTTATTCCATCCAAGCTATCATGCTATCAGATGGTCTGCCCATGCTTCCAGAGGGTCTCCATTTCAGTTGGCTATCTCACATGCCAGTCATTCCTAGACACACCCTCACTGACACATCCATAAGCTTCTTAATCACCCACATCTCTCTTTTTAATATACGTTTATTTTATTTGTTTTTATTTATTTATTTATTTATTTTTATGGGTGCTGGGGATCAAATCCAGTGCCTCATGCATGCTAGGCAAGCACTCTACCACTGAGCCACAACCCTGGCCCTCATCTACATCTCTTAATCCAATCAAGTTGACAATTTTAATTAATTATTACAAACAATTTTAATTAATTATAATTAATTAATTAAAATTAATTCTTCTCTACTAATCTTTTTTTTGGTCAGCCTTTTCACAGCTGTGACAAAACGACTTGACAAGAACAATTTTATAGGAAGATAAGTTTATTTGAGAGCTCATGGTTTCAGAGGTCTCAGTCCAAAGACAGCAGGCTCCATTCCTCAGGGTTCAAGGTGAGGCAGATCATCATGGAGGAAGTGTGTGGCAGAGGACAGCAGGTCAGGACATGGCCACCAGGAAGTAGAGAGACAGACTCCACTTGCCAGATACAAAATATATACCTCAAAAGCCCTGAGGGACTCTCCTCCTCCAGCCAAACTTTACCTGCCAGTTCTCACCCAGTTAGTTAATCCCTATCAGGGGATTAATGCATTGATTAAGTCAAGGCTGTCATAACCCAATAGTTTTACCACTAAACTTTTTTGCATTTTCTCACACATGAGCTTTTGGAGTATACCCCACATCTAAATCATAACATTCTGCCCCTGGCCCCCCAAAGCTCATGATCATCTCACAATACAAAATACATTTAGTCCATTTCCAAGAGTTCTCATTGTCTCAATAGTTTCAAGATTGCCCAAAGGTCCATGTCCAAAGTATTCATTGAGATGCAAGGCAAACTCGCATCATGAGCTCCCGTAAAAAGCAAAAGTAAATTACATATACCCTATGTAGAAGGACACATAGTAAATATTTCCATTCCACAAGGGAGAAATAGGGGAATATAAAGAAGGGAGAATAGTAAAGCAAGACTGAAATCCAGCTGGGCAAACAAGTCCTGTAGCTTTACTTCTAGCATCTGGAGCACATGGTATCTTGATGTTCTCTCCAAAGGGCTTGTGTAGTTCTGTCCCTATGACTTTGCTGGTTGCAGTCCACATGGCCTTTCTGTTGATTTATCTGTGCTCAATTCTTGCAGCTTTTTTGGGCAAACATACCATGTTACTGACATTTCTTAATCATGGGGGTCTCCACTGCAGCTTTAACTTCCTCCTCACATCTCCATGCATCATCCTTTCAGGGGATGCTCACAGGCACTCTGACCCTTCTGCACTTTGCCTGGTGTCCCAGCCCTTCCTTTGAAATCATAGTGGAAGCCTCCATGACTTCCTAACTCCAGCATTCTGCAATCCTGCAGAACCAGTTGTTAGACAAGGACACAAGAAAAGACCACTGACTCCAATTAAAATCAAATTAAAGCAAGCTTATTATTTCAACTGGCTGGGCTGCCTCTCCCATCAAAAACCACTGGAACAAGACAGCCCTGCATCTTTCTTGCAGCCCAGCTTTATAGCCCAGAAAGTTACACAAAGGGGGGGTTACAGATAACAAAACTCTGACGAGCATAACACAAAGGCTAGTTTACATTTTTGCTGGCCCCAACATCAGAATTTATGAAGGTCATTAGAGCCTCACAGAGGGTCGTTGTCTGGCCAGGGAAGGCCAAGATTTACGAGGCATCTCTAAAGTTTCAGAGAGGGCTGCTATCTGGTCAGAGAGTCAGACATGGTTGAGTTCAAGGCATGGGCAGGCATTCCAAGATCAGAATTTGCAGTAATTTATAGTAAAGCCAAAATTAGCTTTTCATGTCTTTGTGGTGAGATAGCTCTCAATTTTAAGAGAAAATCAGGCTGGGTCTATCACAGTACCACATGGTTGCCACCAAGGTTGGCTGCCATCTTGAGCAATAGCCAAGCCACTAGGGACCACTGCTGTAGCAATCTCTGAGTGCCTGGATGGCTGAGCATGGTGAACCCACTTCCTAAGCTGCCCTATGCTAGGAAGGTGTCCCACTGGTCTCTTCTCAAAGGAATTTTTACTTTTACTCCCTTGATGCCTTTGATATTCTCTATTTTATTGGAATACAAATTTTCAAAATAATTTCTAATTATCTTCTGTATTTCTGTAGTGTCTGTCGTGATATTTCCTTTTTCATCATGGATGTTAATAATTTGAGTTTTTTCTCTACTTCTCTTCATTAACATGGCTAAGGGTTTGTCAATTTTATTTATTTTTCAAAGAACCAACTTTTTGTTTTGTCAAGTTTTAAAATTGTTTCTTTTGTTTTAATTTCGTTGATTTTAGTTCTGATTTTAATTATTTCCTGTCTTCTGTTTTTGGTGTTGATTTCTTCTTCTTTTTCTAGGACCTTGAGATGTAATGTTAGGTCACTTATTGATTTTTTTTTTCTTCTTTTAAGGAATAAACTCCATGCAATGAACTTTCCTCTTAGTACTGCCTTCATAGTGTCCCAGAGATTTTGATATATTGTATCAATGTTCTTATTTACATCTAAGAATTTTTAAATCTCCTCTTTGATGTCTTTGTTCATTCAATAGCATATTATTTAGTCTCCACGTGTTGGAATAGCTTCTATTTTTTATTTTATCATTGATTTCTAATTTCATTCCATTATGATCTGATAGGAAAGCAGAGTAGTATCTCTACTTTTTTGTGTTTGCTAAAAGTTGCTTTGTGGCATAATATATGATCTATTTACAGAAAAATCCATTTGCTGCTGACATGAAAGTGTATGCACTCATTGATGGATAAAATATTCTATATATGTCTTTTAAGTCTAAGTTATTGATTGTATTATTGAGTTCTGCAGTTTCTTTATTCAACTTTTGTTTGGAAGATCTATCCAGTGGTGAAAGAGGTGTGTTAAAGTCATCCCAAATTATTGTATGGTGGTCTATTTGACTCTTGAACTTGAGAAGAGTTGGTTTGATGAACGTAGATGCTCCATTGTTTGGGGCATATATAATTATAATTGTTATGTCTTGTTGATATGTGTTTCCCATCCTTCTTTATCCATTTTGATTAACTTTGGCTTGAACTCTACTTTATTTGATATGATAATGGAAATCCCTGCTTGTTTCTGCAGTCTATGTGAGTGGTATGATTTTTCCCAACCTTTTACCTTCATTCTGTGACGTCTTTTCCTATGAGTCTCTTGAAGGAAGCATATTGTTGGGTCTTTTTAAAAAAATCCAGTCTGCTAGTCTATGTCTTTTGATTGGTGAGTTTAGGCCATTGACATTCAGGGTTATTATTGAGACATGATTTGTATTCCCAGTCATTTTTGTTTGTTTTTGGTATTTAACTTGACTTGTTTTACTCCTTTTTTTTTCTTTAGTGTAATACTTCTCTTTGTTGATTTTCATTGCTGTTTTTCATTTCCCTCTAATGGAATATTTTGCTGAGGATGTTCTGAAGTGCAGGTTTTCTAGTTGTAAATTCTTTTTTTTTTTTTTTTAGAAAGAGTGAGAGAGAGAGAGAGAGAGAGAGAGAGAGAGAGAGAGAGAATTTTTTAATATTTATTTTTTAGTTCTCAGCGGACACAACATCTTTGTTTGTATGTGGTGCTGAGGATTGAACCCGGGCCGCACACATGCCAGGCGAGCATGCTACCACTTGAGCCACATCCCCAGCCCCTAGCTGTAAATTCTTTTAACTTTTGTTTTATCCTGAAAGGTTTTTATTTCATCATCAAATCTAAAGCTTAGTTTTGCTGGATATAAGATTCTTGGTTGGCATCCATTTTCTTTCAGAGCTTGGTATATGTTGTTCAAAGATCTTCTAGCTTTAGGGTCTGGGTTGAAAAGTCTGCAGATATCCTAATTGTTTTCCCCCTATATGTAATCTGATTCCTTTCTCTTGTGGCTTTTAAAATTCTCTCCTTATTCTGTATGCTAGGCATTTTCATTATGATGTGCCTTGGTGTGGATCTGTTGTTATTTTGTACAACTGGTGTCTTATAAGCCTCTTGTATTTGATTTTCCATTTCATTCTTCATGTTTGGAAATTTTTCTGATATTATTTCATTGAATAGATTATTCATTCCTTTGGTTTGGAACTCTGTGTTTTCCTCTATCCTAATAATTCTTAAATTCAGTCTTTTTATGTTATTCCATAATTCTTAAATATTCTGCTCATGGTTTCTTACCATCTTCACTGTGTGGTCAACCTTCTTTTCAAGATTATATATTTTGTCTTTGTTGTCAGATAGTCCTGTCTTCCAAGTGATCTAATCTGTCGGTGGTGCTTTCTATTGAGTTTTTAATTTGGTTTATTGTTTCTTTCATTTCAAGGATTTGTTTTTTTCCAGAACCTCTATCTCCTTATTGAAGTAATCTTTTGCTTCCTATATTTGTTTATGTAGCTCTTTATTGAAATGATCTTTTGCTGCCTGTATTTGCTCTGTCATATCATTCTTTAATTCACAGAACATTTTAATTATGTACATCCTGAACTCCTTCTCTGTAATTTCTTCTGTTGTGCTGGCCATGGAGCCTAATAATGTAGTATCTTGGTTTGTTTGGGGCACTTTCTTCCCTTGTTTTTTCATGTTGTTCATGTGTTTTCCCTTCTAGCACTGTGGATCCAAGGCATTATAGTTTTTACCTTATAGGCTTAAAGTGTCCCTGCAGGGTTCCAATACCTCTTCTTTAAGAGGAAGGACAATATTAACAGATCCCACTACAAACAATACACAGCCTTAAACCAAACAGCTGCTATTAAGACATTTATGGTTTTGGCACAATATACAGAAATGGAGGGTTCAATTATTAAACAGTAGGTTTGCAAAAGGGTCTACAGTTTCTGATGGTGGGCAGAGAAAGAACTGGGAGTGGAGTGTAGGATGAGATGTTGAGGGGGTAGGAGGTGAGGTTATAGAGTTATTAGATCTTAGGAAGCATGAAAAAGGAATCTAAAGATGCTGGTTAGTAGCAAGAGAAGAAAGAAAGTGATTTTGAGGAGACAAGTAAGTGGGAAGAGTACAAAAAACAAATATAAAAATTAAGAAAAATAAAAAATGTAAAAATAGGAGATAAAACACATACAACACCACTGTAATATACTATTCAGACATCCCAGACCTCAGTAGCCTAATTCATGAAAAGTACTTGGTTTCACAAATGTTGGGGATGTTAAGGCAGGAGAGGAGAGAGAGAGAAAAGAAAAAAAAATCTCAAAGGAAAATACAAGGATTGATTTTGTTGGAGATCAGTATGTTTTCTGCCTCCCTTCTCATCCAATAGATGGGATTGTCTGTTGTTTGCTGGTATCTCCACCCTCAGGATGGTGACAGTTATTAGGGTGGGAGGGTTGGTCTTGGGGGCGGAGCTCCTGGAGGTGGGGTATAGCACTTGCTGGTCCCTGATGGGTGATGGCACCCCAAGGATCTCCTTTGGGGCCCACTTGTGTGATGTGGGCACCTGGTCTTATCTCCTTATATCTCACAATTCCTGGTCTCTAATTTAGTCTCTAAACTGTATCTCACTCACCCCTCCCTTTCTACTTCCCAATCAGGAACCTTTCTCTCTGGAGGTTTTGTGGGCTGCGCTCCTGGGGGCTGCATACCTGTTTTCTATGGGGCAGTTCAGGACCAGGTTTTTCGAGTTACGGACCTGCTGTGTAGCTGCAAGCACTGAGCCAGGTTAGTGGCTGCTGGGGGTGGGGGAGAGTTGGGGACTTTAGGTACCCTGATTTTGCTTCTAAGCCCCAGTGGGTGTCCCAAGCTGGAAGTTGCCCCAACTAAAAATGGTGACAAAGGTGTCCCAAGATGGAGGCGGCTGCTTTCAGCGACAGGGTATTGGGTCAGGTGGGGCTTGGCGGTGGTGGGTGGTGTGTTCAGAGATGCAGTTCTGTGGAGTGCAATGTTGTGGCTCATGGCTGTCTTCAGACCCTATCCTGTGTCCCCAGGTGCAGGCTACCATGTGTAGGGGACTGTGGCAGTGGTTGCAGTGTCCCAAGATAGGGGTGATCAGAGAGCCCCATGTTGGTAGATGGGGGTCCATGCAGCAGTGGTGGCTGGAGGCCTGTGTGTGGGCAGTGACTGAGTGTCCTGCATGGGAGCAGTGACCAGGAGTTCTGTGTGGGTGCTGATGCTGGTGGTCCTGCTCGGGCACCCAGAGGTCCTGCATGGGCTACTGGCTGGGAGTCCTGTGCTGATGCTAAGGCCTGGAGACCTGCACAGGCACGGTGGCCATGTTCCTGCACAGGAGCAGCTGTCAGGGGTCCTCTAATTACTCGCAGAGAAACAGTGTTCCCACTACTTGAATCCCAGGTCCTGGAGCGACATAGAATGCAGCCTCTCTGTAGTCCACCATCTTGGATTCCTTTTCAGCATTTCTTATTTGTCTGATTTCTTGGGAGGAGTTGTTGGGTGCAGAACAGGCTGAACTGTGTTGTCTGCAGGCAGGCTGAACAGATGTTGGCTGCAAGATAGCCCACGCACTCAAACCCCCCTCTATCTAGTCTTTTATCACCTGTTTGTGTCACGTCCTGCTCAAGGCTGAGCACTCAACCCCCCTTGGGCCAACAAGGCAGCTTGCAGACCCAGAGGCCCCATTAGATTTTGGCTATAAAAACTCCCTCCTGCCAGGCCCCCCTCTCTCTTGCTCCCTCTCTCTCTTGCTATCTCTCTTGCTTTCTCTGTCTCTCTCCTGCGTGTGCTCCCCCCCCTTCTCTCTCTCTCTCCTTCTTTCCTTCTTTCTTTTCTCTTTGTTGCACTGCTGCAATAAAGATCTTTTGGTTGCTCCGAGTGTTGTGGTCACTTTCCTTTCAGGAGTAGATACATCTGATTCATTGGGCTCCCTAGAGTTGGGCCTCTGACCTAGGACTCCAGTAACAGTATTTCTTATAAGGTGGGTCTGTTACCAACACATTCCCTCAGTTTTTGTTTATTTGAGAATATCTTTATTTTAATTTTATTTTTGCAAGTTGGCTTTGCAGGATATAGAATTCTTGGTTGATAGTTTTTTTGTTTTTGTTTTTGTTTTTCTTTGAGCACTTTTAAGATAGTTCTCCACCTCTAACCCAGGGCTTGTTGCTTGTTATTATGTACTTGTTTTTGTTTTTCCCCTGTGACTGATTGGATTATTTTAGTGAAGTCTACTCCCCACTTGAAGCCTCTGAGTTGCTCCTCTGGGCCACAGCCTTGGTTGCCCCTAGTCACCTTGAGATGACAGTGGTTTAGACCAGGCTCTCTTTAGTTGTCTTTTTCCCTGACCACATCCAGCTGTTAAGGTCCACTGATTGCTGGCTGATTGCTTTATTGTTTTCAATAATGTCTTGAGGCACAAGTTGTTCCAGTGTCTTTTGAAAAGATAGTTCTCAGGGTTAATGTTTGATATTTGTTCTAATCCTAGGAGGGTACCCCCTAGCTATTTCCTCTCTTGTTCCTCTCTAACAAACTAGCTAGCCTACAGCTTTGCCTATATCCCCAATAAATCTACCAATCTTCTCTCAATTGCTTTTTACCACAATCACAACTATTATTATTATTTTTTTCTATAATGGCGATTGAACCCAGGGCCTTGCAAATGGTAGGCAAGTTCTCTGTCATTGAGCTATATCTTCAGCCCAAAGACTAGCTTTGAGAGTTGCTTACAAATGAATTTCTCTAAATTTTGCTGCAAATGAAGCAAGTTCCTCTGAGAAGATATTTAGGGTCTTGGGTTTTACAGCCTGTCTCTCCCACTGAGGCAAAATTCTGAGCCATGGGTCTGGATCCCTGAGTGGAAATAATGGCCTCCCCCACCCCCCAATGCTATCCTTGTTTTAGAAGCTGAGTGATGGCTGTGGGAGGGGATAGCCTTAGGTCCTCTCAACTTTCCTCTCCCCACATGGAACCACATGCAAAGATGATCAAAGCTCCAGGAATCTCAGTGGTGTTCCACCTAATATAGAACATCCATCTCACAAAGTAGATTGGTGGAAGAAGGTAGCCTCTACCTCTTGATTGCACTTGTCATGAACTTAGCCTCAGCATTAGGTAGCTGGAGACAGGATGAGAAATGCTCATATATTGCCCCTCCCAGGAAGCTAGTCCTCTGACTCTGAGCTGGGGGAAGAATGGGAGCTCTGTATACTTGGTTACAGTAGTCTGAGCTGAGATGGGGAAGGGAAGAAATTTGGGGTGTAAATATCACAGACTCTCTTTATCCTTACCAAGTTTTAATAGATTTTCTTGAATAAATGTTTCTTCATTTGCTGTATGCCATCAGGACTGAAGAGAGAGGCTGTGCCCTGCTCTGAGTTACTCCATGATGTATAGAACAATGGGTCTCAGACTGTGCCTAACCTTGAGTTACTCCATTTATAAAGCAGTAGTTTGCCATGAGTTACTCCATTGGGAGTATAAGTGCTGAGGTAGAATGACTCTACACCTGCCTAGGATAGCCATAAGGCACAAACTGATAAATAAAATAATCATGCTAATAAAAAGGACCACCTGTGAATTTATCAAATTAATCAGAAGCACATGGATACATAGGCATATCAAATTCATATGAGAAAAACCAGGCCCTTGAACTTATTGAACACATCAGATCATTGCATGAAGCAACTCCCTCATCTGAGGTCCAAAAAAGGAGAAGCATCCTGAAACTGGACCCAGCGACACAACTGACCCCATCACCTGGTCACTCATTGTGAGCCTTGCCCAGAAAATCGCCACAGTGACAAACCTCTAGTTCTGTCCCTCGGGACTTCAGCACAGTGTGATTTTTCCTGCCCGTGATGACCAAGAGGTCTACTCCAAGCTGACACCTCAAGCTGACACTCTAAAACTGCTGTCCTCCCAGACCCTGGCCTAGAATAAGTTCCATAGTTTGATAGCTCTATGCTCCCAAACAAGTTCTTTGTGTTAGTTCATAATCTTATCTGCCCACCTACAGTGACTCTTTGTATTTGTGTGTTCATGGCCTTTACTCTCAATTCAGCCTCCTGAACCTGTGTCAACCTTAATTCTTTTTTAACCTTTCTGTAACTGATCACAATATATATATATGTGTGTGTATGTGTGTATTGCACATATATATATATATATATATCACAAATATATATATATCACATATATATATCACAAATATATATATATATATATATATATATATATATATATATATATATATATATCACCTTAATTCTTTTTTAACTTTTCTGTAATTGATCATACACACACACACACACACACACATATTACAAGTATATATATATATAGCACTATATATATATCACAAATATACATATTTGTGCAAAATGTGATTCGAGTGTTATAAATATTAATAGTTAAGATTGGAATAAAAGAATCTGTGATTACCCAGCTTATGATTATCAGACAACCCACAAATATGCAGTGATTGCAGCCTCTGAAAGTGGTGTAGCCTGTGAATTTATTGTAATTCAATAAATTCTAACACAGCGGAAAGACAAACATGTTTAGTCTATGTTAATGGCATTGCTCAGCTCAAAAGGAGGATCATTTCCAGAGGCTTCAAACTATCGATCATGTTCTTTTTTTTAAACAAGCTTCACCACTTTCTCCAGGGTGTGCAGAACTTTTCCTGCTGAATAAAATCCTTGCCTTTGATATTTGCATTGATTCATGATTACTGATTTTAAGTATTTTCCCCTTTAGGCAATAGTCAGGTGATAAATTATATGTGACATAATACCGCAATAGGCTCAATTACCTTGATACACTAGTAGTTTACAATAAAATTGGAAGAATTTCCATGAAAAAGAAACTGTAGCTACTACACGAAATGAGAACCACGGACAGAACCTGGTATCTGGGTGATAAACTCACAGTTTCAATACGGTGTTACTGGGCTGGGGATGTGGTTCAAGCGGTAGTGCGCTCGCCTGGCGTGCGTGGCGCCCGGGTTGGATCCTCAGCACCACATACAAACAAAGATGTTGTGTCCTCCGAGAACTAAAAAATAAATATTAAAAATTCCCCCTCTCGTAGATGGGGTAGGGAGAGAAGATGGGAGGGGAGGGGATGGGGGATAGTAGAGGATAGGAAAGGTAGCAGAATACAACAATCACTAATAGGGCATTATGTAAAAATGTGGATGTGTAACCGATGTGATTCTGCAATCTGTATTTGGGGTAAAATTGGGAGTTCATAACCATCTTGAATCTAATGTATGAAATATGATATGTCAAGAGCTTTATAATGTTTTGAACAACCAATAAATAAATAAAAAAAATTCCCCCTCTCACTCTCTCTTTAAAAAAAAATACAGTGTTACTATAGTGTAGACAATAGTGTAGACTATGTTATCTTCTTTCTTTTAAAATATAATGTGTATTTAAAAAGTTACAATATTTGATTAAGTCATTATTGCCAAATGCACCTAACAGGGGACAGAAAAACAACTTCTATTCAGCACCAAGGTTTAAAAAAACCTCAATCTCTTTCTCTCCTACCTAGATGTTACCATTGGGGGGGTTCACTTGAAGTCCAGGTCCTTGGTGTCCTGAACAAAGAATTCAGCAACACATACAGAAATCATAGGCAGAGTACAGATTTTCTAAAGGTAAAGATAACACTCCATTAGGTAGAGTGGAGTGGGCTCAGCAAGAGAGAGAGAGAGGCTCAGTGCCCCATGACTGGAAATTAAGGTCTTATATCCTTAGCTGTGAGGCATTCTCTTCCCTACACAGACCCGATTGGAGGCCTTAGCCCATTTGTTCCCATTGGTTACCTTATGATACCTGACTAGAATATTTTCCAATCCTGCCCCCCACATTTGTTACTTTAGAAAACTTAATTAGAATACTGCCCACTTTACCCCCATTGGTCATTTTAAAATTCAAACCTGTGGCAGTTGTCATGGTGATAAGACCTCAGTGTCAGAAGTTGTCATGGTAATAGGATTTATTGTAAACAGGGACATGACTTGTCTCCTTGTCTTGTCCTCTTTCCTATATTCTGTCTCCACCATCTTGGTGTCCCTGAACTGCTACCTAACATAGCCACCCTATTCGGCATCCTCTTTACCCGTTTTATGTTCCTTCTTTTGAGATAAAATTTTAATAACCAATTTATATAATGGTTTGACTTAGTCCATGAACTTGTTGAGTAGCCAACCTTGGAAATATGTTTTTCAGGAAGAATTGTTATTTTAATAGCATTGATTCTTTCCAGCAGGGCTCTCTTCCTGGACAATGAGTTTTGAATAGTTCACAATAGGGGACCCAGATTGAAGTTGAAGGGTTTACCTAGCCTGAAGGTTTATAAAACCTGTTTTGTGTTTACTCCTTATTAAAGATGATCAAAATTACTTTCTGTTTTAGTTCTCTCTCCTCTTTTAATTTTTTTTTCTTTTTGTGTACTAGGCATTGAATACAGGTCCATTCTACCACTGAGCTACATCTTCAACCCTTTTATTTTATTTTGACACTAAGTTGTCCAGGCTAGCCTAGAATTTGTGATCCTTCTGCCTCAGCCTCCCAAGTAGTTGGGATTACAGGTATGTGCCACCATGCCAGCTATTAATATTCCTGGGCCCAAGGATGTGGCTCAGTGGTAGAGCACTTTACTTAGCATGTGTGAGGCCCTAGTTTTGGTCCCCAGCATTGCAAAATAATGATGATAATAAAATAAAATAAAATCTGAGACTAGAAATCACAGTAGGATTGCCATTGTTCTAGTTCTTTGAGATCATTGTCCCATGGCATGAAGTAATAAATTAATTTATCACAAATGATTACTTCTTGGGGCTGGGGTTGTAGCTCAGTGGTAGAGCTCTTGCCTAGCACACATGAGTTTGATCCTCAGCACCACATAAAAACAAATAAATAAAATAAAGATTAAATTCTTTTAAAAATAATTACTTCTTGGTCCAAGTTATGGTTGGTCATGTTTGAAATAAATACCAACTAAATCATATACATGCATTGCAGATATACTAGTAAGTGCAACAGAATGCAAAAATAATTCTTCAAAGACAGTCTCCTCTGAGACATATTCTGGCAGAAAAAAAAAGGGAGTATGAGGCTTCCTAAGACTACATATCAGGAATGACATGAGCATTAATGACATCCTTTTTCTTGGCAATAAGAATGCATGTGTAGATGGGCAGAGCAGGTAGACCTTTGTGCCAGTTACCTGGTTGTTGATTCTGAAATTTCACTTTAACTCCTCAGACTCTCTGGGGACTTTCTTCTCAAGCTATGCTTGGATGAAAACAAATAAATAAAACAAAGATCAAATAAATCTCAGTGCATTTTCCTTTTTGTTTGTTTGTTTTTGTTTTTTAAATCAATTCCCTACCAGAGAAAAGTCCATGGCTAGTAGGCAACAAAAGTCTCTGGAGAATTGCTGTTTCTTTGCAAAGATATTTTTTCTTCTTTTGGTGAAGTTTCCAAAAATCACCCTCTGGAAATGTGTTTTTGAAAAAAAAATAAATTGATAACAAATATCAATATCTCAATATTCTATTAAAATGCCAACTGATTTCTTTCAGGTCTGGTTAGTTTGTTTCAGCCTCTAGAACAGTACTAATTTTTGTTATTTGCAAAGGAAGCACTCACAGAGAACTATGGGCACACAGTTATATTTAAGGTGAATATTATTTTAAGTATTGAATGGTATGGAATTATATTCATTGAAACATAATTAAAGTACAGAGACATGTAATAACAAGTGGGTGGAAGTACATGCAATAATAATTCAAGGTAATCACTGTGTTATGATTGTGCTGCAGATTAGAACAGAATATAATGAGGCTTCCCTTTAATAAGAGCACTTTCATTCTGAACCAGATTAGAAGCCAAGGATACTTCAGAGAAGTGCCAGTTCCCATTCTTACTATAGAAGCAGGTAAAAATGATATTTGGAAAAAATTCTAACAAGTTTAGGGATAGCTGGTGAGATGACAGATAAGAATTCCAAACTCTCACTCCATTACTCTATTGGGTGTACACAGAATAGTCTCTATGCTAAGACTGAGCTAATAAGTCCTGAATGGACCACAAGAGTCTCTCCCAGTCAATCTCTATCTGTCCCATCTTAGCTCATGTTATTTCTTCACAAAGAACTGCCACTCCTGCCAAACGTCCTTGGCCTTGGCATTGAAAATACTAATACACTTATGGCAGGGCCCATTTAGTGCTATTTGAAACTTGGTGAAATGAGAACCCAGAAGCTAGGGAGTTAATTAGTCAGATTGTTCTGAGCTTCTCTGGCATCTACCCATGCATCTGGCTAAACCTTTTGATTCCCAAGAGGCCTTGAATTGCTACTTCTTTTTATTTTTTTCTATTTTTTTTTATTAGAGCTTTATAGTTATACACGGTAGTTGGGTTCTTCCTTACAGACACATACATTCATGGAATTTGATTTCAGTTCATGATCCCCTCTCTTCCCATCTGACCTCCTTCCCCTCTGCCCCCAACCCCATTCTCCTTTCTCTACTCTACTACACTTCCTTTTGCTCAGCTATTTATTTATATTTGGTTGGTTCTTTTTACTTATACATAAAGGTAAAATTCCCTATGGTATATTTATATATGCACATGACATATATTTTTAAAGATTTAATTCCTACTTCTGACTTTCTTTTGGCTACTCTATCTACCCCAACAGAATGGCTGCCAAGGCCCTCTTGTATGAGACAATGATACCCTGTTATGGCTTTGCCAAACCAGTGCCCAGACTGTTTGGGACACTTCCTACATCCTGGTTATGGCTCGGCCTGTTAGGCAGCTGGTAGACCTCAGTGGTGGGAACATGGAGTTTAAAGGGTTAATTCTATAGACTGAGACATGCTAACTCTCAGCATATCATCTTTCTTTAAAGCAGCTCACACAGGCCATTCTGCCCCAGCTGTGGTTTAAAAAGATAGCAGAGAAAACATTCGGCATTTGTTTTTTTGGGGGATTGGCTAATTTCACTTAGCATAATCTTCTCTAATGCCATCCATTTCCCTGCAAATGCCATGATCTTATTTCTTTTTAGTGCAGAGTAATATTCCATTGTGTATACATGCCACATTTTTTTTTATCCATTCATCCACTGAAGGATATCTAGGTTTGCTCCACAGTTTAGCTATTGTGAATTGTGCTGCTATAAACATTGATGTGGCTGTGTCCCTATAGTATGCTGTTTTTAGGTCCTTTGGATATAGTCCAAGAAGAGGAATAGCTGGATCAAATGGTGGTTTCATTCCCAGCTTTCCAAGGAATCGCCATACTGCTTTCCATATTGGCTACACTAATTTGCAGTCCCACCAGCAGTGTATGAGTGTACCTTTTCCCCCACATCCTCGCCAAAACCTGTTGTTGTTTGTCTTCATAATGGCTACCATTTTTACTGGGTGAGATGGTATCTTAGAGTAGTTTTGATTTGCATTTCTCTGATTGCTAGAGATGGTGAGCATTTTTTTGTATATTTGTTGATTGATTGTATATCCTCTTCTGAGAAGTGTCTGTTCAGGTCCTTGACCCATTTATTGATTGGATTATTATTTTTTGGATGCCTATCTTGTTGAGCTCTTTTATATACCCTAGAGAAATATAAGGGGAGTGACTCAAAGTGGGGTAGGGAGGGAGAGCATGGGTGGAAAATTACTTCTAGATAGGGAATGGGGGTGGGAGGGAAAGGGAGGGAGAAGGGGAATAGCAAGGATAGTGGAAGGAGATGGTAATTATTATACAAAATTCATGTATGAAGATGTGAATTTGGTGTCAACATACCTTATATACAAACAGAGATTTGATAAATTGTGGTATAAATGTGTATTAAGAATTGTAATGCAAAAAATTATAAATGTAATGCACTTCACTATTGTCATGTATGCAAGAAATAATAAAAAATAAATAAAAAATAAAAAGATAGCAGGGTATTATAACCCTTGACTAATGAGCGTGTTGTTTCCAGAGTTGTTCTTCCCTCCTGAGGTTGAGGGAGATATATCCCCAAATTCCTCCACCTGTTGAGAGCCACAGCCGAAGGGGCCCCAGCAAACTTTCAGACTGCCAGCTGATGAGCTGAAGGGGCCCCAGCAAACTTTCAGACTGCCAGCTGATGATTGGCTCACAGCGGCCCCAGCAACATCTAGCTGATTGGCTCCTCTGCGGTGATGCTCATTGGGCTGTTTCCCTGCCCTTTCAGACCACGGAGCTGCTCATTGGGGGACTTTTTTGGCTCCGCCCATGCGACCCAGCCAATCGGCCTCAAGAGCAGGAGGATTGTGGGAGGAAGTTGTTGTTGGGGTGTGTGGCTTGTGGGAAGCCGGTGGTGGCAGTTGGGCTCTGAGGGTTTTTTCCTGAGGAGCTGTTTTGTTTGGCGTGTGTGGTTCTAAAAATAAAGTTAGTTTCTTTTGA
The DNA here is from genome assembly GCF_048772815.1 of Callospermophilus lateralis. Lineage (NCBI taxonomy): Eukaryota > Metazoa > Chordata > Mammalia > Rodentia > Sciuridae > Callospermophilus > Callospermophilus lateralis. The sequence goes on along the minus strand of NC_135325.1, from coordinate 30,764,148 downwards.
CAAGTGGCTCCTGAATTGTGCCCAGCCAGACTGCGGCATCCACCAATTAAAAGAAAGCCCACAAGTACACTGATCTGGCTTGGACCCGGTTGAAATAGGGCCTTTGTGATCTTCACACAAATCAAAATGACTGAGAATTGCCTTTAAGTAGAAACGTGTTCAGTAAGGACTTAAAAATCAGATACAATCCTATGGTCAGTGACAAGTTAAGGGGTAGTGCTTGGGCAGGATTCTCTAGAAAACTCCTCTCCTACCCCAACAAAACTGAACTCACAAAGAAATGAGTTGTCACTCTTTTCTGAGATGCCTACTCTTTCCCTTGTGGGTTCTTGCCCTACTTCTTCTTTCCCTGCTAATAAACTTGGCTACACTTTTAGTAAGTCTTGTATCCTGCTTGGAATCCTCTCATATGAAGACACAAGAGCTGAGAATACAATGCAATTGGCAGTAAGATCGTATCTCAGGTATCCTTTCTATTATCATGCCCAGGCCTGAATTACCCAGATGCCTAACTTTTCCTCCTCATTCCCAGGCAAGATCTGCTTTCCTACTCCTCTGGGAGCTCTTAGGTCTCAAAAATCATTTCTACCCCTGAATTTCTTGAATTATCTGTGGGACTCATAGAACAATTAGTGGGTGAATGCCAAAGTAATATATTACATTCATGTCTTTCCAATACTATTGTACATTCTCTATGAAGATAATTCCTTCAAGACTTGAGTCTTGGTAGCCTCGGTGTGGGTACAGTGCTCATTGATTAGAGGTAACTCTATAGAGAGGCAGTTAAAAATGTGGCCTCTACACGAGATTCATTGCAGAGGGGAATATTAAGGATGCCACCTTAACCATATGATCAAAAGTCATATCACCAGGGCTGGGGTTGTGGCTCAATGGTAGAGAGCTCGCCTCCCATGTGTGAGACCCTGGGTTCAAACCTCAGCACCACATAAAAAATAAATGAATAAAATAAAGGTGTTGTGTCCAACTACTACTAAAAAATAAATATTTAAAAAAGTCATATCATCAGCCATGGAATAAACTGACACCGTGTGCCTCCTGATACACTGCAGAAAGAAAGATGCAGCATCATGTGGCAATCTTACCAAAAATGGATAATCTGAGTCTAAAGAGGAGGGAACATCAGACAAACCAAACTGAGGAATATTGTGTAAAATAATTGGCTTGTACTCTTTTTTTTTTTTTTTTGGTAGTGGGGATTGAAACTAGGGATGCTTAATCACTGAGTTACACCCCCAGCCCCTTTTTCTTTTTAGACAGGGTCTAGCTAAGTTGCTGAGGCTGGTCTCGAACTTGCAATCATTTTGCCTCAGCCTCTTAAGACGCTGGGATTACAGGCATGTGCCACCACACCTGGCTGGCCTCTACTCTTCAGCCATTTCAAGATCATGAAAGACAAAGAAAAACTGAGGAGTATTAAAAGTTAAAAAAAAAAAACTAAAGTAATGTGACAATTGAATGCAATGTGTACTCACAGATTTGATCCTAGACTGGAAGATTTGATTCTACAATAGGCATAAGTAGAACAAATGGATAGAATCTATTAAATAAAGTCTGAAGATCTGATAATAGTATTGTTTCAATGTTAATCAATAGTACGGTGACAATTATGTGTATTTATGTAAAAGAAAATATCCTTGTTTATAATAAACACACACTGAAGTATCTAGGGGTAAAGAAGCTTCATGTCTGCCATCTACTCACAAACAGTTAAAAAAAGATTACATATATTATATATGTATATAATGTATTCATACATTTAATGTGCGTGTGCCTATGTATGTATGCAATATACATTCACATAAGGAGAAGGATAAAGGAAATAAAGGCAGGATATTGACATTTGGATCATCTGAGGATAGGATATATGGAATTCTCAATATTATTCTTATAATTTGAATTCTGAAATTATGTCAAAGTAAGTTTTTGTTGGTTTTTATATTTTTGTAGAACTCTGGCATCAGGCTTATTGGATTGGAATCCCTGCTTTTCCACTCACCAGTTACACGACCTTAGGCAGGTTACTTGAAGCCTGCTGTACTCTGTTTCCTTGTCTGTATTATAAGAACAGGACTGACATGGGTAGGCTGTGAGAATTAAGTACTGTGAAGTACTTGACGTGGTGCTTGGCTCATAGTTAGCTCCTGGTGAATGATAGCTCCCATTATTATTAAATGACCCAGACCAGGTTTCCTTCTGCTCATGATAAGGTTGATGTTGAAGAGTCATGATTTACTAGGATCAGGAGGGTACACCATAGGTCATGAGTCTCTTGCCTACTTCAATGGACCTACCCAGCTGCTATGACTACTGGAAACATGTGGGAGCCCTTGTCCCTAATGTTTAAGATCATTAAATGGAATGAAGGAGCTAGGTATAGTGGCACTCCTACATGCCTCCCTGTGACTTGGGAGGCTGGAGTAGGAGGATCATGAGTTTGAGGCCAGCCTCAGTAACTTAGGGAGACTGTCTACAAATAAATAATAAAAAGGCTGAGGATGTAGCTCAGTGGTAGATCACCCTGGATTTAATCCCCCAAACAAAAATAAATAAACAAAATAAAAAGAGGGCTTAGTTAGCTTTGGACTTCAATCCAGGACTCAAACACAATAAATAGGTTAATCACCCTACAAGAAGATGATATGTCAGACCCATCAGGACTCCATCAGACCCATTCCCAGGATGAGCTTTAACACATTGCAAGGTGTATCCTGTGTGCTTTTTACTGGATGCAGAAATCTATCCTTCTCTTTTAGTCACAAGGGCTCTAGTCTCAACAGAGCTGTTCTGAATAATCCGAAATCTCATTTGTTTTGTTGTTCCTGAGAGCTAAATTCAGAATGCGGCCTATATGGAAGTGAGAGGAATACTTCTAGAATCATTGAGACCAAGATCCTCATTTTTTTAAACAGGAAACCAAAGCTCAGAAAGTCAATGAGGCATGTTTGAGATTACTCCATGGGCTCTAGTACAGGAAGGACTGGAACAAGTTTCCTAACTCTCATGTGATTATCCTTTTCACTATATCACATTGCTTTGTGACTCTGTAGTTGGTATAGTCAAGGAATTCAGAGAGAAGTAGATTGGATGGAACCACAGGAATAGTTGGTAATACTTCCTTATCAGAGGTTTGTGTCAGTCAGAATTCTAGGATTTCTATGCTGAAAGATTGTGAGGACCCCATGTCATGGTGATAAAGGAAAAGTGAGGCAGCAAAATTTGCTGATGAAGCTCTCTGTAGGCCCAGGTAGTGAATTTAATATTTCTTCAATTTCAGCCATAATTCTACTTTACTGATCCAATAAAGTATTTGGATTTCATCACATAGTTTGCTCCCCTGAATTTTTTTTTTCGTGTATGTGTGTGTGTTTGTGTTTGTGTGTGTGTGTGTGTGTGTGTGTGTGTGTTAGTTACTGGGGATGGAATCCAGGACCTTGTGCATGCTAGACAAGCACTTTACCACTGAGCTACATCCCAAGACCTTCCCTGATTTTTTATATCCTCTTTCTTCTTCTTCTTTTTTTGAACCAAGAAATTTTATTGGGGGGTTGCCCGAAGGAAAGGCAGAGAGCAGACAGAGGAGAGGAAGAAGAGGAAGAGGGCAGAGAGAAGAGAGAAGAGAGAAGAGCTCTTTCTTATTTTCTTAAAAGGCTTATTATCACTTTCTCTGGTCCAAATTTCTGCTACATTGCTTCAATAAATTCCTAGTTTCTGCTTTCCTTTGATCACCTTGGACTTGAGATATTAAGTGAACTTCAATGTGAAGTGCCTGAATTAGGGTAAGTAAATACCTCAGCATACATACTGATCTCAAAGAAAAAACTTGGAGGACCCAGAAAGAGGCTTTGGACATTTTATTACTCACATGCTCCTCAGTGACAATAGCCTAGGACAAAATGGAGAGTCGCACTGTGCCTACAAGCAGGGAAAATATATAGGATAGGTTGCATGCCCACTGTGCACATGGATTTCTTGAGATGTTTTAGGTATATTATTTTACTTTATGATGAAGGTCACTCTGCTTTTATCCATATCTAAAGCTTGGAGACAAGGGAAGTGGGCAGTTCCCCCTCTTCATTTCCTTCCTTATCACATTTTTTAGAGTCTTTCTTATCTCGCCCTCTGGAACAACAAGCTTTCCTAGGCGCCAACTAGTATTTACCCCAATGCTGCTGTACAAGGAAAATTCAGAGTTACTTTTGTTATTGATTAATAAACCTATTTCCAAAACAACTTGAATGTATACTTGAAAAACTATAGACTCTGGAGTTGGACATTTCTTTAGAGCTCATCATACTTTGTGAGGAAATCCATCATTGCCTCAGACAACTGCAAGTTGGGGCAATTAAGTTTTATCAAATCCTCCTGGAAGGAAGACAATACAATTAACATGGAAAAAAGAAGGAACCGAGAGTCTGGAAAATTGCTTTTTCTTTTCAGTGTATGGCTGTGGATATGAGGGAGTGTCTCCTCACTGAAGAGCTAAGAGAGAAACTGATGGCAACCAAATTCTAGAATGCTAAAAAAGAAAAGAAAAGAAAAGAAATCTGTTTTGACTGAAACATTCACCCAAAAGAGAGCAAAGCAGATTTCTGAATTTACTATGAGGCTTGTGTTATTTGCTTGGCAAGGTGTTAAGACACATTTTAGAATCTTGCATAGGCATCCAATGCAAGTAAGCGTCTTTAATTTGAGAAGTGTGTGTGTGTGTGTGTGTGTGTGTGTGTGTGTGTGTGAGAGAGAGAGAGAGAGAGAGAGAGAGAGAGAGAGAGAGAGAGAGAGAGAGAGATATTTCATAATATCAGGAATGAGCACCTCTGAATTTCAATTTTTAAAAACATTGGTATTTTAGCACAATCACATAAACATATCTAAAATCTAGAATCTTGACTCTTAGCTCTTAGCTCTGAAGGTATTCTATTAAGAGGAAACTAGATATCCAAGCTCTTAGATTCTAGCTTGGTAAAAGTAATGTCTTTCTGTATAGAAAAATCACAAAAATCTAAGATATTTTAACTTTTCTTCCTTTCAATTTAATGTGAAAAAAATCTGCTAGGAATGGGGAGCTTTTGCATTTAGTATTCTTTGGCTTCCAACAGAGGTATAAAGCCTGCTATTTATTCTTAGAGCAGACACCCCGGGGGAAGAGGATTCCTTCGGCAGCCTTCAACTCTTTCTCTTTCTTCACTGCAGATATGCAATGGGCATAGCCACTGACAGCAAACACCCTGTGAGGGTTACCATTTGCTCAAGGGGAAATTGGAGAAGAAACAGTCTCTTGCAGAAATCAGAATGCCCTGCTAAGCTTCAGGAAGGCATGATTTAAAGAATTGAGAATAGCAAATGAACATATGAAAAGATGTTCCACAACATGCATCATTAGGGAAATGCAAATTCAAATAACAATGAGATACCACTATACATCTATTACAATGGCTAAAATCTGGAACACTGATAATGCCAAATGCTGGTGAGGATGTGGAGCAACAGGAACTGATGGGAATGGAAAATGGTACAGTCACTTTCAGACACTTTGGCAGGTTTTTATAAAACTAAACATACTCTTACCATATGATTTAACAATCACACTCTTTGGTGTTTACCCAAAGGAGTTGAAAACTTATGTCTATATGAAAGCCTGCTCACAGACATTCATAACATCTTTATTCATAATTGCCAAAGCTTGGAAGCAACCAATATGTCCTTCAGTAGGTGAATGGATAAATAAACTGTGGTACATCCAGACAATGGAATATTATTCAGTACTAGAAAGAAATGAAGTACTAAGCCATGAAAAGACATGGAAAAATATTAAATGAATATCATTAAATGAAAGAAGCCAATCTAAAAAGGCTATATATATATCATATGATTTCAACTCTATGATGTTCTGGAAAAGGCAAAAGTATGGAGACAGTAAAACAATCAGTGATTGACAGTGGTTGTTGGGGGGAAAGGATGAAAAGGCAGAGCACAGAAGATTTCTAAGACAGCAGAACTACTCTGTATGATATTATAATGATAAATATATATTGTACATTGATAGAATAACAGATTGTACAACACTAAGAATGAACTCTATGGTCTTTGAGTGACAATGATGTATTAGTATAGGTTCATCTGTTGTAACAAATGTACCACTCTGGTGGGAGATTTTCATATTGGGAGTGATTATGTATGTGTGGAGGCAAAGAGGTATGTGGGAACTCTGTGCCTTCCTCTTAATTTTGTCATGAACTGGAAACTGCTGTAAAATAATAAAGTCATTTTAAAAAAGAGAATTAAGAACTTGGTTAAGTGACCATGGCATAAATTTTGAAAATCATGAATATGGAGTAAAACAGACATCAGAATGTCTCAAATGTCTTGTTTTTCCCCCTTGAAAATGTGGCTTGGTTTTTTCCCTTCTATTCTTTCTGCCTCCATCTGGATCTTGTGACCTTATTCTGAGCCATTGCACTAGCTGGCTCTTTTGTCTTGAGTCTTTCCTTCATCCAGTCCAAATTCTAACTGGCTGCCAGAGTTAAGAAGAGGGAGGGGGAGGAGGAGGAAGAGTAAAAGGAGGGGAAGAAGCAGCAGCTGCTGCCACAATGTCCAACATCAGAAAAATAGCTGGGGACACTTTGGTTCAGCTATGTGATAGTGTGTTTTCAAGCTGTTGAAGGCCATGTAGTCATTGAAGGACCTGTTGAATGGTCATGATTTGGTATTGAAGTGGCACCCCTTTTCTCTACAGAAAAGCCCTCTTCACCATGGCTGATTTTAGGACTGTCAGGAAAAGAGTCTCTGAGAAACAGTCCAATGTAGATAAACTTCCTATTTTTGTGTCATCCTGTTTTACTTGGCCACTGGCCGAGAAGATACCAGCACTCCAGGTGCTGGACACCCCCTTACTAGTTTTTCACAAAAACAAAGTATCCAGTATAGTACTTTGTAGAAATGTGCAAACAAGGCCTTTGGCCTTGAGCTGGGTTTCACAGAGATGTCTACATTTTTAAGATAAGTTACAAATGGGCTCCATGGTAACAGCTGGCAGGGGGAGGAAAGAAAGGGGAGAAGAAGCTCTCCCCTTCTCAGGGGTTGTCCTTGAGAGTTAACTTGCCCAGAATAGTGGAAGAAAAAGCTGCTTTTATGTGAACTTCTGCAGACTGTGAACTTCTGAGCCCCTCCCCTTACACACTGGGTATAAAACTCTGAAACTCCCTGAACTCGGGGTTCGGGGGATTAATTGATTACAGCAAAAGCTGTGCCCTCTGAACCTGGCTGCAGCCAAATAAAACTATTTCCTACTATCTTCGGTGCTTTGTCTCATTTGTCCCTACAACAATATTGTGTGACAAAATTGATCTGTACAATCTCAATAAGGTTACCTTGTTAGGATTTGTGTATAAAGTTAGCTATGCCCATCACATTTGGAAAGGTAGGAAGGTACTGTCTATTACTAAAAAGAAAATCTTAGTATAGACCAGATTTTCTCAATTGGAGTCCTATGAGAGAATTAAACTCTAAGGCATCAGTCATAGTTAATTTTATATGTCAGCTTGACTGGGTTAAGGGATACCCAGATAACCAGCAGGACATTATTTTGGGGTATATCTATGAGGATGTTTCTGGAAGACATTAGCATTTTAATCAGTAGACTGAATAAAGAAGATTTTTCCTCATCATTGTGGTGGTGGTGGGGCATCATCCAATCTATGAAGGGTTCAATAGAACAAAAAGGTGGAGGAAGGGTAAATTCTCTTTCTTTTTTCTAAAAAATATTTTTAGTTGTAGATGGACACAATATTTTATTTATTCATTTTTTATGTGGTGCTGAGAATTGAACCCAGTGCCTCGCATATGCTAGGCAAGCACTCTACCACTGAGCTACAACCCCAGCCCCTATATATTTTTTAAAAAAAATATTTTTAGTTGTAGATGTACACAAAACCTTTATTTTATTTATTTATTTATATGTGGTACTGAGGATCAAACCCAGTGCCTCACACATGCTAGTCAAATGCTCCACCACTGAGCTACATACAACTCCAGCCCTCTTTTTCTTTCTTTTTTTTTTAACATTTATTTTTTAGTTTTAGGTGAACATGATGTCTTTATTTTATTTTTATGTGGTGCTGAGAGTCGAACCCAGTGCCTCACACATGCTAGGCAAGTGCGCTACCACTTAAGCCACATTCCCAGCCCCCTCTTTTTTTTTTTTTTTCTTGAACAGAGACATCCAACTTCTTTTCCACTTTGACATTGGGGTGAGGCTGATTTTTAGATTTCAGATTTGGGGACTTATACTACTACTACTACCCTCACCATCATACCTCTGGTTCCTCAGTCCCAAGAGATCAGATCAAACCAGAAATGAAATAGTCACTCATGCTAAGGACTACATAATTAAACTGAACTTTATGCTAATGTCTGTTGGAACCTGACCCCCCACACACACTCTTCGCCAGTGTGAGTAGACGCCAAAACTAGAGACCACCAAGCACACCTTAATGTCCTGAACAAAAATGTTTGGGTTAGGAGTTCACACTGAGTGGCAAGAGTTAGCACAGCCTGAGGAATGGGGCACATTGTCTGCTTACACTGAGCAATTGCCCTTGTGTTGTTTCATGATGGAACTAACCAAAGGGCTTGATCTAGGTTCCTAGAGAAAAGGTGCTTGTGATAAATGAAGGGGTTGTTTGAGATGGTGGACATCTGCCTCTAGGCTTTGACATAGGGGTTCTGGGCCTTGTCCTGTGTCCCTAAAAAAAGGGCCCTTTGTCCACGTTTCAGGTAAAGATTCAATACAAGCAAAGTTAAGAAAGTAAGTACTTGAGGGCTGGGAGGAGTAACTGGGACTTGGTTTGGTAAATGTCAGTGGGCAAGCCATGAGAAGACAGAACAAGGTGGAGAGAAAAGGGAAGTTTAGGGGAAGTGGGCAAGGTTTCCAGGGTCCCTCAAATCATCAGGGAGGGAAAGTAGTTCTGAAGTCCAGTGAATTTTGAGAGTCTGAAGTGTGAGCTTTATTCATCACTATAAAGAACCTGTTATGCTCAAATTTGGGACCCCCAAAAGACCACCAGAGACCCAAGATTGATGTAAGCAGCAAAGAGGTGTTTATTGCGAGCTAGCTGGGTCCTCCGCACACACACACAGCAACTGGTGACGCTGAGAGGCCCCGAGCCCAGGGTTTGCAGCAGTTTTATACATTCTTTGGAGAGGCCAGGGACTTCACATACATCATAGCAAATCATCACACACCGCGGGAAAATCAAATAACAACTCTAAAACATGATTAGCACATTCACTGGCGGGAACAAGTTGGGTAGGGGTGATTGGTCAGTACAAAAGGGGTATTCCTTTGAACTGATTGGTTTAAGCCAAGAGGGGTGTACGTGCTGAACTACATGGTTTCCCAACACGTTATCAACCACCATAAACTACTGGGAGGGTCATCTGGCATCCCAGGTATTTCCCTGTCTCATGCTGATTGGTGGCTGCTAGGGGGGTTACTATGGGTCTCCACCTAGCCTGACTGAGTCAGGGACACCTGGCGCAGCAGATCTCTCCTGTTATTTGTAGATAAACAACTTAGCAGGGTGGGAATGTGCCTAGGAGTGCTCTGTGGGTTTTTCCAAGGACAAAGGTGATGTCCCTTCCTTGGACAGGCTTTGCTCTGAGGTAGAGGCTGGTTTTTCAAATCTTGTTTCTTCCTTTGGGAAACACACGCCAATGCAAGTTACATGTGGAACCAACACTCAAATCCTATATGAATTCCCCAGTCTCCCCTTCTATCTGTTCAGGGCCCATCTCACAAGCATGGAGAAAAATGACATCTAGTTGTCCTCTTTCTTTCTCTTAGAGCACTTAACCCTTGAACAAAAGTATTTGTCTTTTTTGTTAGGTAGGTTTCTTCTATTATAATGGTAGTTGAGTGAGAATGTTATTGTTCATGGAAAATCAGAAGGCAGATAGGCTGGCCCTACCTGCACTGAGCTACAATGGCCATCACCATGATCCTGGCACATGGAGACCCACCCTTTTTCTTCCTGCTCCAGGCTATACCACCATGCAACCAGTGCCCCATTGCCTTAAAAAAGCTAAACCATTACATCTTCTCTCCTGAAGTGAGTGGCATTGTCCCTTTCATGGAACCTGTGATTCGCTTTCTTACATGGACAATCAGCTCCTTGCATCAAGAGGCAAAAAAATTAGTCTCACTTCATAGGCCTTGGAGTCCACATCCCTCCAAAGTTAATATGTTGACTGTCTTTGGTTTTGATAATAATTCAAAGTAAAGACATCCATTTACTTCACATCTTTCAAATCAAGCATTCCTGACTCTGAAATGATTTTCTGGGTTCAGTGTCTCAGAACCATAATAATTGACTTGGCAATATGAAAAGTCATTTACAAGCAAAGTATGATGAGGCTTCTCTTCATTTGGTACTAGAAGCATCCTCCATAAATCTAGCTTATTAATACAATGAGTGTCTCATAATATTTATGCAATTTCCAAATGAGATGGTCATAAAATTGCTATAAAATATTAAAAGTCTATTCTCTGCTGATGATAATGAAGCAAATATTGATGTGGGCTCCCCAAGATACACCACTACACACATAGTCATCAAAATGGATAGATGATGATATTGAACTATTTCCTTAAACTACACATAAATAAGATTATATGCTTTTATTTTTTTCTGAGTCTTCTTTTATGATGAGAGACATCCTTTGTGTTTGTGCCTGTGATGTTCATATGTCTTCCCATTTTTTATGTTAAAATTTCTATATGATGTGTTTTCATACATTCACTCTTCAACAAACAGACATGGAAGGCCCCATGATAGATGCTTTAGGGAATAAAATATTCAACAAAATAATTCATAATTCTTTGAAGTTCACAATTGTGGGCTAGGAGTGGGGAATAGTATAAGGACATTAAAAGAACTAGCCAAAATATAGCACCCAAGGGAATAAATGTAAAATAAACTTGTGATCATTGTGGTATGAGAGTGAAGAAAATGGGAACAATTACTCCAAACTATTGTACTGGAGAGAACTTCATGAAAATACTGGTAAGTCTTCCTGATCAACAAAAATCACCATGCAAGCAGTTATCCAGCCTCTTCCAACATAGGAAGCCATCTTTTCCAATACTGTACTGTTCCAATTTCCTCCTCCCCCTCCTTTTTTTTTTTTTTTTTTTTTTGTGGTGCTGGGGATTGAATCCAGGGCCTTGTGCATGCAAGGCAAGCATTCTACCAACTGAGCTATATCCCCAGCCCCCAATTTCCTTCTTAAAGGTGAACTTGGTAGTGACTTCTGTCACCATTCAGTAGAGAAGTTATCAAAAGTTCTATTAATAGAGCAGAAAATGAGAGAATATCTGTGGATATAATTTACAAAGCCCAAAGTGATTTATGACTCTAAAATGTCTGTTATGCTTGCTCTTATTTTTTTAGTTACTTCTATATTGTAAGTATAAATGAATCTGAATGGACCACTGGGTGACCATTTGAGATACTTCTAGTGAACTCTGAGTGCTCTCACTTCCTTGCTCATTCTGAGTTCTCTAAAGCTATCACTGTGGCAGCTTCCACCTTGGTGTTGGCTCTGGGGATCTTGAGCTGATGAAAGACAAACCTGCTGCAAGGCAACCTCGCCAGAGCTTCCTCATTGCAGGGCTTCTGGGAAAGGACAGTCACTAATTAAGACCAGTCACTTCTTCTTTTCCTTCTCTTCCTGTTTCAGATGCACCTGAAAATAAGTACCTAGTCAGCCTACTCATGAAACTTGATGTACTTGGCGGAGATGCCAGGAGGAGTTAGTACCTGGCTAGGTCTGGAATGGCCACATTAAGAAGCTTGATATGGCAGTATCTGTTGTCCACTCCTCAGACTGGAAAAGTCACCAACTGTGGTGTTTTGAAATGTTCACACAAACTTTTGGACACTACAGCTACTGAGATATAGTCAATTTCCTCCTCTTTCTTCCTATGGGCCAGCCAGTGACTAATGAAGCTGGATCATAAGAGGTAACACAGCTTCTGCATGGCTCTTGTTCTCTTGGGACACTTGCTTTGGGATCCTTCAGGTAAGAAATCTGCTATCTGGAGGCCATCATGCTAGACTATACGGAGGGATCACACAGAGATAGAAAGACATGCCCAAGGAGCTCCAGTTGTCCAGCCACCAACTTTTTTGAGTCTTCTCAGCATCAGCTGCCAAACCTGAGTGAGCAAGCATTGGATGATTCCAGTCTCCAGTCTTTAAGCCAACTTTGCTAATACCAAGTGAAGCTGGCCTTTGTATTATCCTAGCGGACACAGTGGGGCAGAGATGAATTATCCTAATGAGCCTTGCCTACAAATGCAGATATATGAGCAAAATGAATGCTATTGTTTTAAGCCATTAAGTTTTTAGGTATTTTATCATGTAGCCAAAGTCACTGCAATACCATATAATTTTGCCATACAATCAGTTTTATTTTCCCCTGAATAGACCAACTGGACTGTTGTTTAACCAGGAGGAAACAGAGTGAGACTTATTACATTTGGAGATTAAGTTTCTAAAGTGGGGCTTCCTCAGACATGTACATTTTAATCTATTCATTTCATAGCAGAGGACTGGGCTGGTTATTTTTTTTTTTCGTTATTATTATCTATAGCAAAAACTGGGCCTCTGTGTTTCAATTCAGATCTTTTCTCAGTTCCATGTTGGGTTTTGTTGCATGCTTTCTTCCTTACAAGGAAATATTTTAATCAGTTCCCCAAATCTAGCATTGCATTTTAAAATCACAACCTTTAATAATTATTTATTTACAGAAAGAGTTGTCTCTTTCCATGGCCCAAAGCTGCTGGGTCAGTGTGAGTTTTAATCCCATCCCCCTCTCTGTATGTATTCATTTACTGATTGAAAGGGAGTCCAGATTTTTTACTTACTGGAAATGGCCTGAAATAGTTAGCCAAGTTTCACAGACAAATGGATGCTTAAAAATGAATAGAATAGGCCCAGTGTGGTGGTGCACGTCTGTAATCCCAGCAGCTCAGGAGGCAGAGGCAGGAGGATCTTGAGTTCGAAGCCAGCCTCAGCAATTTAGTGAGGCCCTAAGCAACTCAGCAAGATACTTTTTGTAAGTAAAATACAAAAAAAAGGCTGGGGATCTTGTTCAGTGGTTAAGTGCCCCTGGGTTCAAACCCTGGTAGCAAAAGAAAGAGACTAAATTCTAGTAAGGATAAATAAGAAGTAAAGCAATATCTCTGTTATTACAAAATTATATTTTAGGTTGATTCTCTAGAACACATCTGTAAACAGACAGTTGAACACAGGAAAGAAAAAGACAAGTCAGTTTTCTGTCACTGTAATGAAATAGCTGAGATAATTAACTTATAAAGAGAAAAGTTTTATTTTGGCTTGTGGTTTTGGAGATTCCAATCCAAAATTGTGTGAATTCATTGCTTTGGGCATCTGATGAGGGTGCTGGATGGCAATGATGGGAGCATGGTAGCAGAGCAAACTTTTCACTTCATGGCCAGGAAGCAAAAGAACAGAAGAGGGTGAGGTTCCACAATCCTCTTCAAAAGCATGCTGCCAATGAGATAAGAATCTCCCACTAAGCTCCACCACTTCAAGATTCATAGCACCTTCTAATAGTGCCATCCTGGGAACCCAGTCTTTAATACATGGGCCTTGGAGATCCAAACTATAGCAATGAGTGTCTAGAATACCTTGGTAAGTGCTAAAGATCTCTCCTAATTTATTCATAGACAAGTCCTTAGCTTTCATTCAGTGACTATTTCTTCATAGAGCATTAAAGTATAGCTTCAGAATTTGCAAATTTTACACAATATGTAACATTTTTCATCATCTGACTTCCCAGTTCATGGTAGATTAGAATTAGCTAATAAACAAAGAGAGAAAATGCTTAAGGGGAGGACTTGTTAGAAGATAGGCACAGTAACAGCAGTGGGAAACAACATTTGAGGTCATGAGACTAAAAACTTAAACATGACATCAGAGATCAAAACATATATAATCTGATGCCTTTGCCATAGGAGTAAATAGCTCTGTACACCTCAGTAGTCCGGAAGAACATCATTGATATCCCATAAGATAAGTACAATGCGTCTCCTCAACTTTATCCACAGGACATACATTTCAAGACCCCAGAGGATGCCTGAAACCACAGAGAGTACCAAACTTTATAGTTTTTTTTTTTTCTATATGCCGGGTAGCATTGCCACATAGTATCATAGTTAATCTGTCCTCCCACGTTTTATGCCCTAGTCCCTCCTTTGCATAATTACTCTTATGCTTTGGAGCTATTACTAAGCAAAATAAAGGTTAGTTGAGCATAAGTACTGTAATACCACGACAATCAATCTGATAATCAAGATAGCTACTAAGTAACTAACTAACAGGCAGGTAGCATATACAATGTGGATACACTGGAAAAAGGGATGATTCATGTTTTGAGTGGGATGTAACAGGATGGCACAAGATTTCATCACACCGCTCAGAATGTCACACAATTAAAAATTTACAAATTTCTTTTTTTCTTGTTCTTTTTAGTACAACTAAAAAAAAACTTATGAATTTCTTATTCCTGGAACTTTCTACTTAACATTTTCCAAATGAGGATGATCGTGGTTAACTAAAATTGTGAAAAGTTAAACCACAGATAAGGAGGGGACTATTATAATGGTTAAATTTGCTCAGTACACTCTTTTCATAAAAGCAGAAAAATTGGTTTTTCACATATTTTAGAGAGAATTCATGGAAAACAATCTAAAGAAAGCATGCTTTTACATTTAAAGGGATCAAGTTCAGTTACCTAGAAAAATACTCATGTGGAAACATTTTCTCATATATTGATTAAGTCAGTGTCTGCTATGTTATGACTATTCTGCTGAAATAACTGGAAGTCATATTGATCAGTATGTGGTCTTTATGGTTAGATTTTTGTCTTTAATGAGACTGTAAGTTTATCTATTTGTTCATTTTGTCCAGTACCTCTCCTTTCTTTTGGATGCAAGACACTACTTTCTTTTACAAGGTGCCCCTTGACCATAAGGTTAAAAGAGAATTGTCATCTTCTTACAGATTCTACCATTTTGACTACAGTGATGGGCCAGAGATGACATCTAACTGTGCTGGACTGACCCCTGGCAACAGTGATGGGACTCAAATAAGGATGAGCTGTGATCCAAGACAGGTTGCATCCTTTATAATTTTATTTAGAACAAAGGAAAGAAGCCATTTTCCTGTTGGGTAGTGAAACTAAGCAGATGTGGGACTCAGCTGCCAAGGTGTCAGTCCCAGCTTCTGGGAAAAAGCTGGTTGGAGAACATGTCACAGATGCACAGAGAGAAATGCAGTGGACAGCACAGAGGACATGCAGGAGAGCCTACCCTGCAGGTGCGGAGTTCCTATTCCTGAGGAACTCACTCCAACCTATGAGGTCCCAAGAACTGTCCTGATTTTGCCTCTGTGATTCCTGTTTTTTAATAAATCTTTTGATTCTAATAGCTACCCAAATTGTCCTTTTGGCAAATCCTCTGTTGCATAAACAATTCTATTTGGCTTTTCATCATCTGTAGCTAAAAGACTCCTGTGGAGTACATGAAACTCTGGAAACTGTGTGAGGCTCCTCTGAGCTGCTCACTGCAATACTGAAGGTCTGACATGGATGCTGCGAGAAGAAAACTGGAAGCAACTTGTTTGTGTAGCTAATGAGGAGTTGGTATCTCTCAAGCCATGTGACTGAAAGGAAATGCTGCTGCCGAGCTGAAGGAAGAAAAGTCAGTGAAGGCTGTAGCAGGAGTTCATACAGCAATCCACCTTATCAGATTTCCCTTTTCTGAGTAATTCAAGCCAAATGCTCAGCCTGACTCCCCACTCCCACCCTGAGTCCTGAGAGTCAACTGCCCATGTACCATCTTAATCCAAGGAGATCATGGAAGGCAGCAGTCTATGGATTCTTTCAGTTCTGACTTTCTGAATCAGCGAGGCATTTTAAATTGTTCCTTTTCTCCACCACTGGCATTTCCTCATGACCAGGAGAGAGAAAAATGGTCCTCACTGTTGAAAGCCTCCCTCAGCTGGGCACAGTGGTGCATGCCTGTAATCCTAGCTACTCGGTAGCCTGAGGTAGGAGGATTGCAAGTTCAAGGCTAGCCTGGACAATTTAATAGGACTCTGTTTCAAAAGAAAATTTATTTTTTTAAAAAAAGCTGGGAATGTATCTCAGTGGTAGCGGGCTTACCTATAGTGCAGGAGGCCCTGGGTTCAATCCTCAGTACAGCAGTAAAACAATCCTGTCTATATGGTGACAAGTGCTGCACAGAATTGTAAAATGATCTTATGTATTATTTCATTTAGACATCCTAACTCATATGAAGTAGGCACTAATATTATTCCCATTTTAAAGATGAACAAATTGAGGCTTAGAAGGTTAAGAAGCTTGAAGTAGGTCATGGTTTGCACAAGATGGAAGACTCCCCAGAGGATGCCTTCTGAAAGTCAGATTTGGAGAAATGGGGTCTTAACACTTCACACATCATGGGAATTTCCATCATTTATGCATTATTTAAATTGTAACAAACTCTCATATCCTTCACATACTGCTGGTGAGAATATAACCCAATACAATTATCTAGAAACCCATTTAAAAGTATGTAGAAAGAGCTCTAGAAAAATCCATGCACCTTGACTAGGGAAGTATTCCCAAGGAGATAATTAAAAATCAAGGCTAAAAATTATGCATACTGATATTCCACACAGTTCTTTTGTATAATTAAAAGTTTGAGGGGCTGGGGTTGTGGCTCAGCGGTAGAGCGCTAGCCTACCACGTGTGAGATCCTGGGTTCAATCCTCAGCACCACATAAAAATAAATAAAAAATAAAGGTACAATACCCCCCCCCCCAAAAAAAAAGTTTAAAAAATCTTCAGTTTTATAGATTTTAGACTTGGAAGGAACAGATTCACTCTCATTTTCCCACAGAAACACTAATTCAACATAAGGTGTATCAGTTATCTATTGCTGTGTGACAAATTGCCCCAACTTGGTAGCTTAAACGAACGATGGTCTGTTATTTCTCATGATTCTGTAGGTTGGTGGAATAGTTCTTCTGCTGGTTTTTCCAGGACACATTCATGTGATAGCTATCAGCTGGGAACTCAATTAGGGCCAAGATGGTTTCATTCAAACATCAAGGGCCTTGGTGCTGGCCTTGGTTCTCCTCCATATGGCCTCTCATCCTCCAGGAACTGAACCAGCTTCTTTTCAGCATGGCACTGTCAGGGTGGCATACTAGCAGAGAGGAGGGGGAAACTGAAGGTTTGGTATCAGAGGTTGCACAGTGTTACTCCCAGAACCTTCTATTGGTCAATACAAGTCACAAGAGTAACAGAGGTTCAAGGAGGTGGAGAAATAGATATTACCTTCTGGTGGAAGCAATGAGAACATCTCATGGCAAAGTGTTATGGCCAGGTTATAGAGAGATGGATGATTCATAGGGGGCCATTATTATGCCCACCAACCAAAAGTGGTAAGAAATTGCAACCAAGACTAAAAAGAATTTGGGAGCTTTGGAATGAAGACTTTAACTTTATCTAAAGAGAAGTCTAGTTTTTATTCTTGGTTAGGAGGAGGTGATATCTAAGCCTCTGGAATATTCTGTCTGTTAAGAATGATTTTGTTTGTCTGGAGCTTTGGTTATGGGATAGTCTAACTATGTGATTTATAATGAAGGATTTGAACCATGCCATATCACTTCTGACCCAAAGATTGAATGCATTAATCTGACCTCCCCAAAAGGCTGGAGGCTAAAGGTCAAGCACTTGGCCAATATTTAATGGAGTCTCGATTAAAACTCTGGACACCAAAGGCTCAGGCAAGCTTCCCTGGTTGGCAATATTCATTGAATATTGTCACACTTCAATTGTGTGAGGGTACTGCATCCTTGAGGATGCCAGAAACTTGTGTTTGAGACACTCAGATTTCACCCTCTGCATTCTTCCTTTGGTTCACTCTAATTTGTATCCTTTTATGATTGTTAAGACTGTAATCCTAAATAGAGTGTTATCTTCTACTTAAATTTCTAAGAGTTATTCCAGCAAATGACTGAAACTGAGACCTCAGAATTTATAGCCAGCTACTCTGAAGTAAGAGTGACTTTGGGGACTTCCAAACCTGCATCTAAGTGTCTTAAGTGAAATCAGTCTTGTGGGATTCTTCCTATTGACTAGGCAGAAGGTCAAGATCTTTGCACTTGGTGTCAGAAATCTTGGGCAGGCTTGAAAATACGAACTATGCCCTTAACCTCAAGTTTGGTCAATTCTGATTAGGAGCCATGAGCCATGACTGCTCTGTGAATTGATTGATGCCTCATAATGAAGTTATGAGGTAGGTACTATTATTATCCCCATTTTGCAGATGTGGAAACTGAGGCATAAAGAAGTTAAATGACTTGTCCAAGTTTATACAAATAGTAAGTGGTGAAGCTGTGATACAAACTTACGCATTCTGATTTCAGCGTCCACTGTCTCAACTTTGTTGCCATACTGCCTCTGGATGCATCTATATCTTTCAATCTATATCAATTATCTTGTCTCTTTAGGCACATACTACTGGATTTGGTTTACTATTTTTCTTTATGTATTTAGAATTTGTGTACCTGCTTGTAAACAGTGACTGGCCTATATTTTTCTTTTCCTGTAGTCTCCTTTTTTGTTATTGATAGCAAGATTAAATTAACTTTATAAAATGAGCTGGGTAGCTTTCTCGAGCTTTTATTGTATTGTCCATTTTTTTTTATGTTCTTACTGGTATTTTGTAGTCTCGATTCATGCATTTCTTAATAGCCCTGTTAAAATCTTGCATTAGTATTGTTTTGCATATTTCAAAAATAGAATTGATATAAAAGGGAATAGAAAGCTTACTTCAAAATTAAAATAAAGTGAAACAACTCTATTCTTCCCTAGTCCCCTCCACCATCATTGTGAATTAGCATCTGCATATCAGAGAAAACATTCAGCCTTTGGTCTTTTGGGATTGGCTTATTTTCCTTAGCATGATAGAGTTACTTTAGATTAGATAAAGGGGAGTGAAGGGAAGGGAAGGGGTATGGGAGTAGAAAGGATAGTAGAATGAATCAGACTCTATGTACATATATAAACTATATGACTGGTGGGATTCTTCATCATGTACAACCAGAAGAATGAGAAATTATACTCAATCTATATATGATGTATCAAAGCATATTCTACTGGCATGTATAACTACTTAGAACAAATAAAAAAAGGTGAAACAAATGAAACTAACTATATCAAATCAGTAACATTACTTACAGAAAAAGTATTTATTTTAACTGACTTGATCATGACACTTGATTGTATGTTTTTAGTGGAATATATTATAAAGACATAAACAATTACAAAATAACTTAGTTTTTTTCAGTTATTTTATTATTAGAAGTAATACTGATGCTGCTATTTTAAAACAGTTTTTACACATTACAGAGTAAAGCAAAATGTGTAACTAGGTCCATATTATTACAAATTAAGATTTTCAATTAACAAAATAGAGATACAAATATAAAAATCAAGAAGTTAAGAAAAACACTTGAGGTCCAATTTGAATTGAAAACATAAACATACAATATTATTATTACAGAATAGAAACCCTAGTTGGTAACACCAGGGACTGGCCAATTTTTTTCTGAAAATGCCAGACAGTAAATAACTTAGGCTTTGCAGGCCAAACCATACAGTTGCAACTATTTACCTCTGCTGTCAGTGCCTGAGAGTAACCACAGATTAGATGGAAACAAAAAAGTATTGTTGTGTTGCAATAAAACCTAATTTGTAAACTGGGCACCGTGGTTCATGCCTGTAATCTCAGTGGCTTTGGAGGCTGAGGCAGGAGGATTGCCAATTCCAAGTCAGACTTAGCAAAAGTGAGGTGTTAAGCAATTCAGTGAGACTTTGTCTTTAAATAAAAATTACAAAATTGGGCTTGGGATGGGGCTCAGTGGTTTAAGCACCCCTGGGTTCAATCCCTGGTACCAAAGACAAACAAACAAACAAAATCAAACTTATTTGTAAAAACAAGCAGTGGGATATATTTGGCTTAAGGGCCATAGTTTGCTGGCTCCCGGTTTTATACTGTAAAAGCTCTAGAATCCAAGTCCTTGCTTCCAACAGCAGTGAATACATTTAGCACCTCTACATCTTGGGTTCTGAATACCATTCTTCAACAAAACGAATCAGGGCTTCTGGGAGAGAGAGCTATTTCCAGATCTAGGGCAGGAAAAATTCAAGATGGGCCTGGATTGTCAGAAAGCAATATAGACAAACAAAAACCACTCCAAGATTAATGGAGTCATTTCAAAAGGATGTTAGCATCACAATGAAGGGGCTCCACTAACCAAATGGAGAAATTTGAGTTTCCAATAATGATAACACTGATGCTGATCCATGTAATTGATTATAAAACATTAATAAGTAAAAATTCACGAGCTTATAATCATACTAAAAAAGAAAAAAAAAACCTATTTGCCACCATTGAAGATGACTTGTTCATTAAGTTTTTCTCTGAAATTTTGTAATTAGGAGAAAAAATTAAGGGCTGGGTTGTGGCTCAGTGGTAGAGCTCTTTCCTAGCATGTGTGAGTCACTGGATTCAATCCTCAGCACCACATAAAAAATAAGTAAACAAATAAAATAAAGGTTTTGTGTCCATCTACAACTAAAAAAAAATTAAAAAGAGAAAAAATTAATCATTTCTTCTACTCTGAGAGAAAACTCTTTTTCACAGAAGAATCACAACTAATAAATGTAGATGGATGCTAGAACTAGAAAACTGTTCTATTATTGTACAAACCCTAGTGACACAATTGATTCAGGCAGGGATTATCAATGGGTGGTAAAACCATTACGTGGCAGGCTGTGGGGAAATAGGCTAAGTGCAAATTATTTTCCCATAGATAATTTGTTCATTGTAAAGGGAAAATTGTACCTTTGTAGTACAGAAAAAAGGTAGTTATCAATGTAACTGAAGGATCAAACTCAATAGCCCTAAAAGTGGGATAGTTTGACATTATGTACACTAGGTATGATATAATATGATGTAAACAACATAACCTATGAATTATTATTATTATTTGGTATTGGGGATTTAACCCAGGGGCACTTTACCATTGAGCTACATTCCCAACCTTGTTAAAAGATTTTTTTAATATTTATATATTTTTTTTAGTTATAGGTGGACACAATATCTTTATTTTCTTTTTTATGTGTTGCTTAGGATTGAACCCAGTGCCTCATGCATGCGAGAGAAGCGCTCTTCCTCTGAGCCATAATCCCAGCCCCTTGTTAAAAGATTTTTTTTTAATTCTGAGACAGTGTCTTGCTAAGTTGCTGAGGCTAGTCTCAAACTTGTGATCCTATTGCCTCAGTCTCCCAAGTTGCTGAGATTATAGACATAAGTCATTGTGCCCAGATCCCATTAATATTATTGCCTTTCAACCTTTTACTGTAATTCCTCAGTTTACATGTGGGATGGATTGCAGGGCATCCTGTGGACTCCAAAATCCTTGGATGCTTGGATGCTCCTGATATTAAATTACCTAGTATTTGCATCAAACCTACCCACATTCTCTGGTATACTTTAAGTTATCTCCAAATTACTTATATTACCTAATACAATGCAAATGTTACATAAATAGTTGTTATGCTATATTGTTTGGGGAATTATTACAAGAAAAAATAGACACGTTCAGTATTTATGCATACAATTTTTTTTGTACTGGGAATTGAATCCAGGGGCACTTTGTCAATGAGCTACATCCCCATTACTTTTTAATTTATTTTTTCATTTTTAGACAGGGACTTACTAAGTTGCTGCAGTTGGACTCAAACTTGAAACCCTCCTGCCTCAGCCTCCTGAGTTGCTGGGATTACAGGCATGCACCCCTATGCATGACATAAATATTTTTGATCTATGGTTGGTTGAATTTGAGAATGAGAACCCAGAATATAAGGGTCAACTCTATATGAAATATAGTAGCTTGGAGAACAAGTTAAATGATACCACCAGGAAACAGTCAAATCCAGTATGATATAGAACATTCTATATGACTACAAATTGATCTTGTCTTTTCAAAGTATATGAAAGGCAAATAAACAAAACAAATAAACTGAAAGATGTGGGAGAGTTTTAGATTAAAGAACACAAATAAATATTATGACAAATGCCTTTCATAGACACTAGATTATTTTTCAAAAAAAGCAGTTTTAAAAAACATTTGTGGACAGACAATTTTGACCATGAACAATACAGTAGAAGCCATAAGGACATTATAATTAAGTTTCTTAGGTACCATGATGGCATTGTGATTATATAAGGAAATGTTCATATTCTTGGGAAATGCATATTGAACTATTCAAGGATGTGACATCAGGATATTTGTCATTTTCAGAAGGTTCAACGTGTATGTAGATGAATAAAGTAAATAAGGCAAAATTTTAACAACTCTTGAATCCAGTTGGTAAATATATATGTACACATTATACCATTCTTCTCATTTTTTTGTATGTTTGCAAATTTCCAAAGTAAAAATTTTGACCAAAAATTTCTACATGTAGGAGTGTATCTTCTTTTCAAATTTGCAGTTAGGCCAATAATTTTACAAACTGGCTTTCACTTAGATACCTGTGGTAGTGGAATTCTAATAATGGCTCTCTGAAGAGTCGATACCTTAATCCCAGATCCTGTGACTATGATATTATTCCCCTAAAGTATGTTACATAACAGTTGACCTTAAAATAGGGAGATTATCCCAGTGAGCCTAATATAATCACCTCTTTAAAAACAGAGTTTTTATGGTTTGTGAAAAAAAAAGGAATTTAGATTCAAAGCACGAATAAAATTTGATTCCTTGAAGCTGGCTTTGAAGACAAGAGAAAAGGGACCACCAGCTAAGAAATATGGATGGTCTATAGGAAGAGAAATTAGGCCCCAGATGAAAGCCAGTGACGAAGCAGTGATGCCAGCCCTGAAACTGTAAGGAACTGGATTCTGCCAACAATTTCAATGGTCTTGGAAGAGGAATCTTCTCCAGAATTTCCAGAGAGAAACACAATCTGGTTGACACTTAAAAATGTCCATATAGTGAGGTCCAGAAGAGAAAAACTTCTTGGGATACTTAGACTTCTGACATCTTGAACTACAGGTGAATAAATGGAGTTGCTTAAAGCCACTAGGGTTGTGGTAATTTGTTATGGCAGTAAGAGAACGCTAAAATAATATCTTAGGAAGATTTACCTTCAGGTGCTAGGAGGAAAATATTTAGGGAGTTTGGAGTTTGATAACATTAACTTGTTGAAGTCTATAAAGTATGGAATTAAAACCTGGGTTGCTGTGCTCTGCTGTTGGAAATTGTACCATGTCTTTCTGAATTATATCACATTTGTTGTTGTTGTTTTGGCGAGTGGGGTACTGGGTGTCAGGTTGGTGGAGGTGACTTAGGAACGAAGCACCAAGCAGCCCGCATGTGCGGAAAAAAACATCAATCAGGCACCGAGGGAACTGCCTGTCAATCAGCAGGGTCTCCTGGTCAATTCTGGATCTCAGCCAGTCCCCCCCCCAACTCCAGTGGGACAAGGGACTCTAAAAACCCCATTTCCTGTCCCAAACCCTCCCTTCCTGCTGTAAGCCCCATAAAACTCCAGTCCTCAGACCCTTCTCATGTCCACTCTGTCCGTCTGATCGAGTTCCACCTGGGAGTTTGCCGCAGTCTGGCTGGGCACAAAATCACGAGCCACTCACAGCCTTGTAGATTCAAACAGCAATTCTTTATTCCCGAACTCACACCGGCACTCTACAAACACATTCTGGGGAAAATCCACACTCTCCACCGGGCTCTGAATCCCAAATACTCTCTGAATCCCGCGAGAACTCAACGGGAACTCAAGGCGCCTGAGGCAGCAGGATACACCCTATTCCCAGCAGGAATCACCTTAAACCTGGAACCGCCCTAAACCCGGATCCGCCCTAAACCCGGATCCACTCTGGTCCTTGAGCAAGGTCACCTTTCATGCAAAGTCACTGCAAATGACTGGGTCCACTATGGAGAGTCTTTCCTCTAAGCAACATGGGGTAGGCTGACAAAGAAATTGCCATGTGTCATTCCTACTTGGCAATGGCTCTCAGCAGGAGTTAGTCTCAATAAAGCCTCATTCAGCAGCCTTTTAAAATCTACCTCCTCTTGGTTGCCGCCATTGCCTGACCTTACACTGGGTGATTAACCACTGAGCTACATCTCCATCCATTTTTATTTTTTATTTTGAGACAGGGTCTCTCTAAGTAGCTTAGTGCCTTGCTAATTTGCTGAGCCTGGCCTTGAACTGGCAATTCTCCTGCCTCAGCCTCCCACATTGCTGGGATTACAAGCATGTGCCACCACCCCCAGCTCAAATTTCTTCTTTTCCTCCTATTTCTTGTGTATCTCCTAAATGTGCCTGCCTGCTAAGAACTTTTTTATTTTTTATTTTTTATTTTTCTAGTAGAGATAACCACTTTTTAACTTCATAAAAAATAAACATGTGACAGATTTCTTTTCATAGACAGTTAGACATAAAAGGAAATTTGAAAAAGTGATATCAGCAGGAATGGTGGAATAAGGACCTCCACAAATCTGTTCCTACATAAGAACAATGAAAACACTGACAAAAATTGTTAAAATCACTTTATCAGAACTCTGGAAAGTAACCAAAGGCTTGTGACGATCTAAGGAATGTTATTTAAGAAAAAAACCAGCTAAATATCAATAAGAATATAGTCTTATGAAGTGCTTTGACTTTCTTATAACATCTTCCTTTCCCCAGTTCTATGGAAGCCTTCAATTCAACAGTCACACACCAAAAGTGACTGTGAAAACCAGCAACCTAGCAACCATTGGGGGCAGAAAAGGATTGAAGCACCCCAAAAGTCCCATCTCAAGAGATCTGCCATCATCTGACCTTTTCTCGCAGTTCCCTAGAAACACACCAATCAGAGAACAGAGACTGGCAGAATGGAAGTAAAGGTGACCCAACTCTACAGAGACAAGCATTAGTTTTAAAGTCACACATACATTGAAAATCAAAGGATGGGAAAATATATACCATACAAACACTAACCTAAAGGGCTAGGGTGGCTATACTGCTATCAAACAAAATAGGCTTTAGGAAACATTTTTACTAGCAACAAACAAGTCATTTTACTATAATAAAAAATCCCTCAAGAAGATATAACAATTATAAATATGTATGAATCTAACAACAGTGATCTAAAACACATGTAGAAAAATTGGCACTTTTGAAGGAAATGAAGTAGAGAATGGAAAAACACAGGGAAATAAACAATAAAACCCAAAGTAGATCCTTTGGAAAGATCAACAAATTGAGAAACCTCAACTAGACTGACCAAGAAAGAAGAGAGAAGATCCAAATTACTAAAATCAGGAACAAAAGAGGACATCACTATAGACCTTGTAGAAATAAAAGGAATTCTATGAGCAGTTGTATGCCACCAAGCTAGATAACCTAGATGGAATGAGCAAATTCTTAGAAAAATATAAACTATCGAAACCACCTCAAGAGGAAATAGAAAATCTGAATAGATCTGTAACAAGCAAAACAATTGAATTAGTAATCAAAAAATACTCCACCAAGAAAATCCCAGGCCTGAGTGACTTCACAGATCAATGTCTACCAAACATTTAAAGAAGAATTAATACTAATATTTCACAAACTCTGAAAAAAAATAGAAGAGGTGGAAACACTTCCTAACACATTCCATGAGCCCAGAATTTTTCTGATACAAAATCCATACAAAGACATCATAGGAAAAGAAAATTACAGACCCACATTTCTTATAAGTATGAATTTAGTAATCCTCATCAAAAAATACCTGCAAACCAAATCCAGCAACACACAAAGATGACCAAATATGATTCCCCAGTCTGCAAGGTTAGTTCAACATATGAAACTCAATATTTCAAAAATCTAAATTATGAGACCTGATACTATAAAACTGGTAGAAAAAATGTGTATTTTTCATGATCTTGGATTATGTAATAGTTTCCTAAATATATCTTGAGAAAAAAAGATAAATTATTCTGTATCTATGCTTCAAAGAAAACCTTCAAGAAAGTGAAATGATAATCCACATAATATGAAAAATATATGCAAATCACACATCTGATAGTGACATATATTCAG
Organism: Callospermophilus lateralis; assembly: GCF_048772815.1. NCBI lineage: Eukaryota > Metazoa > Chordata > Mammalia > Rodentia > Sciuridae > Callospermophilus > Callospermophilus lateralis. Next base: position 30,737,877 of record NC_135325.1, on the reverse strand, counting down.
AATACACAAAGAAATCTGAAACCCAGCAATAAAAACAAACAACTCAATGAAGAAAATAAGAAAGGATTTCAGTAGATATTTTTTTCAAGTAAGATATACAAATGGCAAAGAAGGACCTGAAAAGATGCCCCAAATCATTAGTCATTATGGAAATGAAAATCAAAACCATGAAATATAACTTTATACCTACTAAGATGACTATAATTAAAAAGACAGACAATAATGAGTGCTGGCAAGGATGGGGAAAATTGGAACCTTCATACATTGCTGGTAAGAATGAAAAAATGGTGTAGCCATTTGGAAAAGAGTTTGTCAGATCCTCAAAAGGTTAAACACAGACTTACTATGTGACTCAGTAATTCTCCTCCTAAGTATATACCCAAGAGAGATGAAAACATGTCCACACAACAATTTGTGCATGAATTTTGATAGCAGAATTCTTCATAGTATTTAAAAAGTAGAGCCAGGCGTGGTGGCGCATGCCTGTAATCCCAGTGGCTGGGGTGGCTGAGGCAGGGGGATCATGAGTTCAAAGCCAGCCTCAGCAACTTAGTGAGGCCCTAAGCAACTCAGTGAGACCCTGTCTCTAAATAAAATTCAAAATAGGATTGAGGGTGTGGCTCAGAGGTTGACTGCCCCTGAGTTCAATCCCCAGTACCCTCTCTCCCCTCAAAGTGGAAACAATCCAAATGGCTTTTATGTTATGAATGTATAAACAAAATGTGGTATATCCATATGTTTTCAGAGCCACCAGCTAAATTGGGGTTCCAGAACTAGAATGGCTACCAATGTTACCCTAATGGAAAATAAAGGGGAGCTATATGTGGGTGTTTACAGCCTGCCTTGCAAGGGACACTTCTTTTTCTTGGAAGTTGCTCTAATGCCTAAATGTCCAACCTGTGACCAGGAGGTCCCATATGGGAAACTGTTCATACTGGTGATGCCTTGTGACTCTTGTCTGACCCATGTCCAGTTTATGTTTGCCCAACCATCAGTCCACTGCTGGGAGCTCATCCTTCATTCTCCCTGGCATCCCAGGGAAAACTCAGTCTGGGGCAGCTCCTAGTTCTTCAGATGGATGGCAAAAATTCAGTACATCAGCATGATAGAAAACAAGTTCACAGATGTTTACTTACAGATCCTGGACAGGGAGGGTGTCGTGAGTTGGGAGGGCAGTTCTATCTATGGTCTCTCTGCCACATTTTGGCAGAGAGACAGAGGAAGAGAGACAGAGACAGAGAGACAGAGACAGAAAGGTAACTAGTAGTATATACAAGGGAATAAGGTATGGTCCATTTGATATTTAAGGGAAAATGCCCAAATGGCCCAGTTAAAGGAAGCAATGGGAAAGTGGAGAGCTCAGTCTGCTTGGTGTTCTATCCCTGAGCAATGCCCCCATCCCTAAGTTCTTATTTCTGGTCACTGACTTGAGTATAGAGACTATGTCAGGAGTGATTGAGCCCTGCTTGCTCATATAAGGAAGAATTCTAAATGGATGCTTAGGCAACATAAAGTTATAAGGATTCAGTATACCACACAGTGGAATTTCATTCTGCTGTACAAAAAAATGAAGTACTGATATATACTGATCACATCTGAACCATGAAAACACTGCAGAAGTGAATAAACTCAGACACAATAGGCTATATACCTTTTGATTTCATATACATAAAATTTTATATATATAATCCAGAATAGGCAAATCTTTACAGACAGAAGTTAGATTTTAGATTTTTTTTTAAAGAGAGAGAGAATTTTTTTTAATATTTATTTTTTAGTTTTAGGTGGACACAACATCCTTGTTTGTATGAGGTGCTGAGGATCAAACCCGGGCCGCACGCATGCCAGGCGAGCACGTTACTGCTTGAGCCACATCCCCAGCCCACAGACAGAAGTTAGATTAGTGGTTGCCAGGAGCTAGGGAAGGGAGAACTGGAAGTGACCACCAATGCAAAAGGGGTTTCTTGTTGAGATGTTGAAAATGTTCTAAAATTCAACAATGGGAATAGTTGTTTAGCTTTGTAAGTGTGCTAAAAACCACTGAATTGCATACTAAAAGGGCAGATTTGGGGGTATGTGAGTTATTTCTCAATTAAAAAAAGAATTCTTGCCAGGTGTGGTGGCAGATGCCTGTAATCCCAGCAGCTCTGGAGGCTAAGGCAGGAGGATCACAAATTCAAACTAGCCTCAGCAATTTACCAAGACCTTGTCTCAAAATAAAAAATAGAGGGCTGGGACCGTAGCTCAGTGGTAAAACACTTGCCTCACACATATGAGGCTTTGGGCTCGATCTTCAGCACCCAATAAAAATAAATAAATAATAAATAAATAAATAAATAAATAGAGGTATTGTGTCCATCTATAATTAAAAATATGAAAAATAAAAAGGATTGAAGATGTGGCCCAGTGGTTAAGCGCCCTGGGTTCAATTCCTAGTTAAAAAAAAAAAAAAAGATTTCTCAAAACCCAAGAAGAAAATAAACAATCCAATAACAAATGGTTAAGAAGTGTTGGCCCAGAGATCCGGAGGAGAGTCCCACCCGCCGCACACAGCACCCGGAGATCCAGAGGAGAGGCCTGTCCCGGGCCCAGAGATACATGGTGAGCCACCCTGCGCTGGGGTTCCTTATTCACCAAAGCATGGCTCCATACCCCAACACCAGGGTACATATAGGCTTGAGGCTGCTACCACCACAAAACCGGGATATCACCACTTGTGATCAAGGGACAACAATAAGGAGCCGGTAAGATATCATCAAGGTCCCTGTGGGCCTGGCTGTACCAAAAGTATCTCTACTAGGGGTGCTAAGTTATCCTGTTGCTGAGGTAAGAGGGAGTCTTGCATGGGATTGCCTATCTCTTATTTCTCCTACTAACAGCCAATTTCTTATGATTATCCTCTCATGTGTCATATAATCTAAACCTCCCTATTTTAACATCCTACCTCATGAACATCTCAATCAATTCCCCAGGTCTGCCTTCTGCCATTAGAAACTGTAAATCATTATGCAAACTTATTGGCTATAAGGTAGAAGATAACTGAACTCATCATTTCTGATTATAGTGACAAAACTGTAAATGTAAAAATAGAAGCTAACTGATATATGGCTGCATGTTGGGTACACTAAGTGTTGTAATATTGATCTCTCTCTTAAAAGTGAGATATTGGCAACCTATAGGGACACTATAAGACAATAGGGCAGAAGTTGTCATACCTCAGATCTACACTGCAAGAGAGGAAGACTCATAGACATCATGAAAAAACAAGGGAGGAAAGTATCCCAAACAAACCAAGATACTACAACAATAGAATCCATAGACAGCAAAGTAGCAAAATGTCAGAGAAGGAGTTCAGAATATACATAACTAAAATGATTTGGGAATTAAAGAACAACCTAAATGAGCAGATACAGGCAAAAATCGATTACTCCATCAAAGAGTTAAGAGAGCAAATACAAGTTTCAAGAGATTACTTAAAGAAAGTGATAGAGATACTGGAAAAAAAAACTTATAGAAATCCTCGAAATGAAAGAAACAATAAGCCAATTAAAAAACTCAATAGATATAGCATCACCAACAGACTAGATCATTTGGAAGTCAGGACCTCAGACAATGGAGACAAAATATACAATCTTGAAAATAAAATTGGCCTCATGGTGAAGATAGTAAGAAACTATAAACAGAATATCCAAAAATTATGGAATACCATTAAAAGACCAAATTTAAGATTTATTGGGATAGAGGAAGGTTCAGAGATTCAAACCAAAGGAATGCACAATCTCTTCAATGAAATAATAGCAGAAAATTTCCCAAGCATGAAGAATGAACTGGAAAATCAAATACAAGAAATCTATAGGACACCAAATGTACAAAATTACAACAGATCTACATCAAGACACATTATAATAAAGATGCCTAGCATACAGAATAAGGATAGGATTTTAAAGGCCCCAAGAGAGAAAAATTAGATTACCTCTAAGGGAAGACCTATTCGGATCTCAGTAGATTTTTCAAACCAGACTCTCAAAGCTAGGAGATCCTGGAATAACATATACCAAGCTTTAAAAGATAATGGATGCCAACCAAGAATCTTATATTCAGCAAAATTAAGCTTCAAATCTGATGATGAAATAAAAACCTTCCATGATAAACAAAAGATAAAAGAATTTACAGCAAGAAAGCCTGCACTACAGAAAATTCTTGGCAAAATATTCCACAAGGAGGAAATAGAAAACAACAATGAAAATCTGCAAAGGGAAGAACTACAATAAAGGAAAAGCCAACCAAAGGAGAAACCAAGTCAAGCTAAATATTAAAAATAAACAAAAATGACCTGTAATATAATTCATGTCTCTTTCAACTCTTTTTGATAAATTAACTACAATAACATCTAATTTTCAAGTTTTTGTTTATTTCATATTTTTTCATTTTCCATTTCTCTTCACAAATTTATACAAATATGTGCTTTAAAAGTTTTAGCATTTTATGTTATATTTTAATATATAATTAATCTGGCATGTGCATTTACACTTCCTGTGATATGAGATGAGGTATATTTTACTTTCTTATAATTTAAAATCCATTATTCAAGATTCAAGGATGAAAAAGATCAATCAGAGTAAAAGTTGTTTAATAAGGTATTTATAAAGGTAAGGGCAAGATTGAGGGTAACTAATAAATTTTGTGAAGCACCTTTCCTTCTGTAAACTTGGAGAGGTAGGAGGTGAAATAAAAAAGAGCCATTATGAAAAACTTGTAGGAGAAGGTGACCTAAATGAAATTATTCCCACCAAAAGATGTAGAAACCAACTCACAGTCTAATAGAGTCTTATAGGGAGGAATAAAACACCTCACTCTACTCTTGTATATTCTAAGTTCATCTCTTTGGTGTCCCTTTCTGATGGAACTCAACAAGAAACCACATAACAAGGGGACTTATCATGCAGCCTACAGCATATGTCTTACCAAAAGTTGAAAGATGGAGAAAGGAGCCAATATGGCAGCCATTGGTTACATGAGGTCACTGAGTATTGAAATTGTGTCTAGTCTGAATTGAGGTGTGCTAGATTCCAAAGAATTACTAGGACAAAGAGAATGAACATGAAATATCTTACTAGTAATTACTTTCTTTACAAATTATGTTGATAATCCATTGGGTTAGATGAAAATATATTAAAATTAATTTCTCTATTTGTTAAAAAAAGAAATAAAGGAGAACAAGGTAACATATTCTGTATCTTAATGGTAGTACTATATATCCGTATGTATCTGTTGTCATTTTTTATATTTGGGTTATCAAAATTCATATAACTATAAAAATAAATGGGATAAATTGTACCATATAAAATTATATCTCAACAAACATGACTTTAAAAAGAAATCTAGTTCATGAAGTGTTTTAACAATATTGGGCACATACTAACCACCCGATAAACAATGGCTATTATTATGATTCATTAAAACAACCAGCATCAAGCTATTTCATAGTGGGGCAGGGAGGAGGAGCATGGGAGGAATAGACAAATTCTAGATAGGCAAAGGGGTGGGAGGGAAAGGGAGGGGGAATGGGGTTAGAAATGATGGTGGAATGTGATGAACATGATTATCCAAAGTACATGTATGAAGACACGAATTGGTGTGAATATACTTTGTATACAACCAGAGACATGAAAAATTGTGCTCTATATATGTAATATGAATTGTAATGCATTCTGTTGTCATATATAACAAATCAGAATTAAAAAAAAAAAAAAAGAATTAGGCCGGGCACAGCGGTGCATACCTGCAATCCCAGTAGCTCTGGAGGCTGAGGCAGGAGGATTGTACGTTCAAAGCCACTCAGCAACTTAGTGAGGCCCTAAGCAACTCAGTGAGACCCTGTCTCTAAATAAAATATTAAAAAGGACTGGGAATGTGACTCAGGGGTCAAGTACACCTGGGTTCAATTGCTGGTACCAAAGGGGGAAAAAGAATCAGAAGAGACATTTCCTTAAAGAAGACATACTGATGGCAAATAAGCACATGAAAAGAAGCTCAGCATCATTAGTTACTGGGGAAATTTATATGAAACTCATGATGAAATATCACCATGTTCCTATTATAATGAATAACCATTTAAAAAATAATGACAATGACAAGTGCTGATGAGGATGAGGAGCAACTAAAACTCTCATAATGTGATGATGGGAATGCAAAATGATATAGCCACCCTGGAATGTGTTTTGGTAATTTCTCATAATATTAAACAGGTATTTCCCAAATAATAATAGATGTTGGCAAGGATGTGGGAGAAAAGTTATACTCAGACATTGCTGGTGGGATTGTAAATTGGTGCAACCACTCTGGGAAGCAGTATGGACATTCTTCAGAAAACTTGGAATGGAACCACCATTTGACCCAGTTATCCCATTCCTCAGTATATACTCAAATGACTTAAAATTAGCATACTATAGTGATGTGGCCACATCAATGTTTATAGCAGCTCAATTCACAATTGCCAAGCTATGGAAACAACCCTAGGTGCCCTTCAACAAATGAATGGATAAATAAAATATGGTATATATACATAATAGAACACTAGTCAGCCACAAAGAGAAATGAATTTATGACATTTACCAGTAAATGGATGAAACTGGAGACAATCATGCTAAATGAAATAAGCCAATCCAAAGCAAAACAAAACAAAAACCCCAAAGGCTGAATGTTCTCTCTGATATGTGGATGCTAACTCACAATAAGGGGATGCAGCTAAGGAAGAATGGAAGTACTTTGAAGGGAGGGGGAATGGGAACAGGAAAGATGGTAGAATTAATTGGACATTACTTTCCTATGTGTATATGTGATTACAAAACCAATGTAATTCTATATCATGTACAACCAGAAGAATGATAAGTTATACCCCATTTATGTATAATATGTCAAAATACATTCTACTGTCATCTAAGTAATAAGAACAAATAAAAAAAAGATTAAATAGGTATGTGATCCAACAATATACTTTCTAGATATTAAATATTGCTGGGTCATTTCTTTATGATAAATTTTTATGTTCACCCCAAAACCTTTTCATTAATGAACCTAGACTTTATTCATAATTGTTAACAACTAGAAGCAACTCAAATGTCCCACAATGAGTAAATATTTATACTAACTGAGGCACGTAAATATAATAGAACACTATTCAGTAATTAAAAAAAATACTACAATACTTGCAAAAAATCTGGAGCAATCTCAAGTGTAACATGGTGAATGGAGGAACCAAGACACAAATATTTACATAATTTATGATTCTATTTATATGACAATCTGCAAGAGACAAAAATATAGGAATGGTAAACATATTAGTAGTTGTCAAGGGCTAGGAATTGGGAGAGAGGCTGACTATGATAGGGTCCCAGGGATCTTTGGGGTCTTAGAACTCTTCTATGTTTCAATCATATAGTAGTAACTTTATGACTCTATGCATTTTTCAAAACTCACAGAACTGTACACTAAAAAATGAATTTGATGCATGTAAATTATACCTGTAAAAATGGGAAAAATATCACCAGATTCTAAGTAATGCTAAAAATTGAAAGAATACTTGAAACATTACTTCAAGTTCTTGCCTCTTGTCAAATTCACTTCATTCACACACAAGACAGCTCTGTCACATGACAGATGGTATGCCCAACATCAGAGAGATGCTGGGAAAGAAGGAAGTTTTTAGAAAATGTCTGCCTATCTTATTTGTTCACTTTAAAATGACCAGGCAAATGTAGACCAGGAGAAAGAATGCCCAGTAGAGAAAAAAATCATGAAAGATCAGACCAGTACCTGTTAAAAAGTGATGGGATATCGGGGAAGAATAGAGGTATTTTTGACTTGACAGAGGGGAGTGAAGGGAGGAGAGAGGGCATGAGGGTAGGAATGATAGCAGAACCAACTGGACATTATTACCCTGTGTGCATATATGATTACATGACCTGTGTAACTCTACATCATGTACAAACAGATGAATGAGGAGTTATACTCCATTTATGTATGATGTATCAAAATGCATTCTACTGTCATGTGTAACTCATTAGAACAAATAAAAAATATATTTTAAAAAAAGTGATGAGGAAGTAGATTAGGCATGACAAGGGAGGCTCAACATATCAGAGTCATCTGGCAAGATCCAGACTTTGGCTGCTAGGTATGTATTATGGTTTGGATATAAAGTGTTCCCAAAAAGCTCATGGGTTAGGCAATGCAGAAATGTTCAGAGGTGAAATGATTAAATCATGAGAGCTATAATCTAATCAATGGATTAATCCATTTGAATAGATCACTGGTGATAACTGTAGGCAGGTGAGATGTGACTGGAGGACACAGATCACTGGGTGGGGGTACACTCTTGAGGATTATATCTTGTCCCTGGATCCATACAGATTCTCTCTCTGCTTTCTTGGTGCCATGAGCTAAGCAGTTTTCTTCTGCCATGCCCTTCGACCATGATCTCACCTCAGGCCCAGAGTAGAGTCAGCTGACCAATGACTGAATATCTGAAATGGTGAGCCAAAATAAACTTTTCCTCCTCTTAGTTATTCTTGTCAGTTATTTTGGTCACAGCAATGAAAAGTTGACTAACACAAACTGTGTTAGTGTCAGAAAAAGATCACATAGATAGTGGAGAAGCAAGAAGATGATAGTCACAGGACTGGAAATTGTCCCTATGAAGATTGGCAGGACCTTGTTCATAACTTTCACTCCAATCACTGGTCTAGGTGAGGAGAAGGAACTCCAAGGAACAAGTTTTAAAAGACCTTTGCCTTTATTCTCATAAACAAAGAGATTTTCTTCCAGACAATGATGAAGAGCACAGTTGGCATGTGTCCCTCAAAGACAAGTTCAGGGCAGTGGGCAGAATAAACAGTTGCTGGGCAAATACTGTGTGGATTCCTTCTGTAAGCAAAAATAACCAACATGGGTTCAGCACCATAATGAAAATACAAATAACTGGGACAGAAGTGGACCTCAAATGGATCAGCAAACTTTCCTTTATTCTGCAGTGGAGTTAGTCAATCAGGCACGGGAAGAGCTCATTTTCTGGGTATGAAAATGGCTTGTGGGTTACAGAAGGAGTCTGAATTTTATAGTTTACAATGAGGGTGAATTAATCATTGGAAACTGCGGATATGCCAAATGGACAGTCAGGGAACTAGCTGTGCAGATTAAAACTTTAACTCAGGAAGGCGGTTGTAAAAAGTTTGAAACTCATTGTTACTGGGAGGAGATAGGAGCTCAGATCCTGAGGGATGAAAACTCATATTCTACCCACTGCTTTCCTACTTCCTCTGGGATTTATTGTTTCCCAATTTACTATGCATTTGTTCAGGACTAATTGGCAGTGGGTGAAGGTCAAAGTTTAGGGCCCAGCATTTCAGTATCTGCCTCCTCCCTTGAGGGCCCATTGTGGTTGGGAAGAGGTGAATGTTTGCTTTGGTGGAGATGCTAGGGATGAACCCAGGAAGGGATAAAAGTTTGCTTTCTTCCCTTGGGGCCCATTGTTACTGAGAAAGGATTTACTGGGAGAGGTTTAATGTTTGGCTAATTTCCCTTCCTCCTCCTGAGTCACACTGTCTTCCCTGGGAGCTGTCTTGTAGCAATATTATTTTTCATAACCTTTCACCTTCCATGTCCTCTGGGATGACTTTGTTATGATATTCCTTCCTCCCAAGCTGGAGAGTAATCAATATTCATATGGTTAAGACCGCTCCCTAGTCAGGGTCTCACCCTGACTTCCTTTATTTAATTTTTGGCAGTCCTGGGGAATCGAACCCAGGGCCTCGATCATGCTAGGCAAGCACTCTACCACTGAGCTATAACCTCAGCCCTCACTCTGACTTCTGAGTGAGGAGTATTTCTCATTTATCTCCCAGTAACACTAGATAATAGAATATTTTAAATATTTTGTTGTGTTCTTAGAGTAGCCTACTTCATGTGTGCACAGGAAGAATACAGGATGCTATATAAAAGACTTTAATGAAACTAAACCTGTCCACCCATCATAGCAAGTTTGGAGAATATGTGAACATCCCTTATTTGGCAGACTAAGAGGAAAATGGTCTTTAGTATAAAAATTTTTAAAGTCAAGAACTCTTAATTTTTAAAAATCCAAGAATCTGTTAGATTATATTTCAAGATTATGTTTCACAAAAGAAACATTATTTTTATTTGTTTTGTTTAATGTTAATTTTTTAACAAGAATCTCAAAATGTACAATCAGTTCTTATTGATTTTATGGAATATTACAATATAGATAATTAATAGTAACCCACAGATATTTTACTTTCTTTTTTCTTTTTCTTTTTCTTTTTTGGTACTGGGAATTGAACCCAGGGGCACCTTACCACTGAGCCATATCCCCAGCCCTTTTTTATTTTTATTATTATAGTTTTTTATTTTGAGATAGGTTCTTGCTAAGTGCTTAGGGCTTAGCCAAGTTGCTAAGGTTGGCCTCAAACTTGCAAACCTTCTACCTCAGCCTCCCAGGCTGCAGGGATTATAGCATGCACCACCATGTCTGGCTTATTTCTTAAATATTTCAACAGTTGTTGTATAATGAAATGTGCTATAGTAGGAAATATAAACTAAATTAGTAGGCATGTGTTGGTAGATTCTCTTTGTTTGCTTGATGCATTTACTTTGACATTTTTTTCAGGACAGTATAAGCCTATTTTCAAATATCTCTTTCAATGATAAAGTCCAAATTTCCTTCACATAAAGAATTTATCTCAGGCTGGGTGTGGTGGTGCATGCCTGTAATCCCAGCAACTAGGCTTGCTAAAACAGGAGGATTGCCAGTTCAAGGCCAGCCTCAGCAATTTAGCAAAACCCTATCTCAAAATAAAACACAAAAAAGGCTGGGGATGTGGTTCAGTGATTAAGTGCCTCTGGATTTAATCCCTAGTAAAAAAAAAAAAGCCATTATCTCTAGCCTCTACTTCCAGAAGGGTAGACTAGGAAAAGTCTATAAAGGCTCAAGAGAGCTAACTAGATCTACCTGCCCAGGATCTAGGGGAAGAAGGCAACCCATGAAACTGCTTTTCCCTTGGACTCTAATACTAATTCCAGTAAGTATGCTGAAGGGCAAGTGGCACTTTTCATAGCCTTGCCAAACTAAGGAACCTGTAGAGAAAATAGGGAATTTGGGGGCTTTACCCTAAAGGGCTATGTCATATAGCCAGAAATAGACTCTCCCAAGAGCTACTGAGCTATTGCTCAACCTGAAATCTCTTAATCATGGATCTTGGCTTAAGTAAATCCTAGTGTGCTAGTGCTACTTTGCATTCCAAACTGCTGGCATGCCCAGACACCATACTGAAGCAAACATAAATCTTCTATGGAGAAAGAGGACACCCATGCATCAAATTATTTCTGCAAACAATTTTACAAATATAATGTCTAACATTCAATGAAAAATAATGAGACACATAAGAAGGAAAGGTGCTATAAGTGAAAAACAAGGCAGAAATTACAGAAAATAGAAACCTGCAGACACTGGCTACAGCCCTTAGAATTATGAGATGCCAACTTTAAAATAAATAGCCTTCTTATGTCCAAGGAGATAAAAGAATTAAACATTTTGGCAGAAAACTGGCAACTCTTCAAAAGAACCAAATAAAAATTTCATAACTTGAAGATGACAATAACCAAAATTAAGAATGCAGTGGTTGGACTTAACAGTAGATTAGACAATATATAGGGAGAATCAGTGAGATTGAACACCGATCAGTAAACTAAAACCTACAGAATAATCTAGTTCATGGTGTGTTTTTAATGACACATGAGCTAATGGTTCTCACATTTTTAGAGTAAAAATAAAAGAGTATATGACAGAGACTATATTTGGTTTACAAAGTCTAAAATCTTTTACCATCTGGCACTTTGAGGAAAAAGTTTGTCTGAACCAGAAGACAAGTTAGCAGAACATGTAGTAGCATGTAAATAGAGAGGCCAAGAGGTCTGAGAAGGCAGCCCCAGCCAGGATTGTGCCCAATTTGTGAGACTGTTACTCTGGCCATCCAGCTGAGCTCTCTTAGGAGGGTCTTGACCATTCATTTTATTCATTCAGTCAGGTATTCCATACATAAGGTATTCAATACATGAATTCCTATCTCAGCATGTAAAAGCATAACTTACTTTATGGTTAGACCTGGGCTTAAATTCCTACTTAGCCTCCTTACATAGAGAAAAGAGAAATAACAATAGGACCTGGATGGCAGGTAGTCAAGAGAACCCAAAGAGATCATGCATATGTGGCACTCAGCACAGTGACTATACACAGCTAGGACTTGCTCATGTCAGGTACTACTGTTAACAAGAAGTGTGCTCAGGCTGTGTTATTTGGCCTTTTCATTGCTCTGATCAAAAATCTGATGAGAACAGTTTTGAGAAGGAAAAATTTATTTTGGCTCACGGTTTTAGGTTCATTCCATAATCAGCCAACTCCACAGCTTTGGGTCTGAGGTGAGGCAAAACATCATGCCAAAGGGCACAGAGGAGGAAAGCAGCTCAGGACATGGCAACAAGGAAGCAGAGAGAATAAGCTCTGCTCACCAGGGACAAATTATAAACCCCAAAGTCATGCCCCCAGAGACCTGCCACCTCCAGACACACCCTACCTGCCTACAGTTACCACCCAGTTAATCTGTTATCAGTGGATTCATGCACTAATTAGGTTAAAGTTCTCATAACCCAATCATTTCACCTTTAAACTTTCTTATATGGTCTCACACATGAGCTTTCAGGGGACAGCTCATATCTAAACCATAATAGTGACAATGCCCCAGGTTGGCTCTAAGTCCCAGAAGTATTTTGTGGCTATGGTGGAGATGAGGTGGAATGAAATACAGGTCAGGGATATAAAGGAGAGCAGGACCATCACAAGCCTGAGAGGTGAAGGCCCAGTACAAACTTTATATCATTCTTCTTTCCACAGATATTTGTTTACATGTTAAATATAGTTAAAAGTAAATAGCATCAGCAAAGCTTATGTGTAATGGCTAAAGACTAGAAACAACTGAAATCCCCAGCATTTGGAGAGTGGTCAAGTGGAATTAGTTATGATATGTTAGGTATAACAAATGTATTGTAAAACCATGTCAAGTATGTCAAGGCATAATTTTCAAAAAATTAAAATCAAAACTGATAAATATAGAATAAACATATATCAAAGATTTCTTTGATTTATTAGTAAGGGTATGAGAGAGCTGGTATGTCTGGTTCAAAAGTATTTAATGAACTAGATATTTATATTCATTAATAAAAAAAATGTTAGAGTAGGAGCTATGTAAGATATAAAACTGATTAATGAGTCATAGAGAAATAAAACCATAACCTTTGGGGTTATCTTTTCTACCAGACAGAAATAATCTACAAGTTAATATATAACTTCACAGTGTCTTGGCTCTAATCATATAATAAATAATCAAGTCAAACACAGATAACTTCTAGAGAATTCAATAATTCTGTTATACAACACTCCCAGTATGACATTGAGAGAACATGCCTTCCCTTTGCATTATTTCCAATGTTGTGCATGTTTTCTTAACAAATGCTACCAACAACATAAAATATGTTGCATGTCAAAGTATTGGTAAACATCCTATTAGAAAATTTATGTAATTACCAAAGGATTTAACGAAGAAGCATTTAATAAACAGATTACTTCAAAAGTGTGAATAGAGGGGCTGGGCCTATAGCTCAGTGATAGAGTGCTTGCCTAGCATGTGTGAGGCATTGGGTTCAATCCTCAGCACCACATATAAATAAAATAAGTGTATAGAAAAATACAACAGCATTATTTTTTTAAAGTGTAGGTAGGGTTAAAGAGACTCCAAAAGAGATTTTGAGTTCTTCAGAGACTAGTAATAGAGAAAAACCCATACCATCCCTAGGCCTGAAGGGACAAGAAGGGGCAGAAATGGAGCAAATGGATATCAAATTTCTCCCTCTTCTGCCCTCTAATCTTTGGTCAGTGCTTCCTATAGGTTCAACCCAACTGGATGCCAGAGGGAGAGAGGTCATTGATGTCATCCATAGAGAACAGCATCTCTGAGCATAGAGAAAAGCTAAGAGATAGGAACCCGGAGGCAAACAGAACAATCAGCACAGACAATATGGCAGGTGTTATTAGGAACTGAATTGTGTTCTACACAAAAATGTATATCCTAATGCTAGTAACATAGAATGTCACCTTATTGGGAGATAGGGTCTTTATAAAGGTAACAGATAAAATGAGTTCATTGGGGTGGACCATGACTCAATACAACTTGCATCATTATAAAAAGGGGAAATTTGGATAGAGAGATATACATGCACAGTGACAAAACAATGTGATGAGACATGAATAGGGAGATGACCATCTGCAAGTCAAGGAGACAAGCCTGGAATGGATCCCTCCTCCATCATCCCCAAAAGGAACCATCTCTACTAAATCCTTGATTTTAGACTTCCAGCCTCAGGAAAGACAACAAATTTCTTTTAGTTTAAGTTACACAGTTTGTAGCATTTTGTTCCTGTAACCCTAGCAAACTAACACAGGTATATAAAAAAATACACCAAAATACTGAGTGCTACCTCTGTGAGAGATATTATGGTTGATTTCTATTTTGCATTTCTCTTTATTTCTGAGTTTGTATACTTTCATAGCAGAACAAATGAACAACAGGTTTGTTAAAATGAACCTCAAAGTAATAGCAGGAAAAAGCCACTCTAGGGCAGCCTAAAGTGTGTATATGGTAGGGAGAGGCAAGCTCCTTGATACAATGGAGGGTCATTTGGCAGATTATTTGTATTCTAAGGGCATGTTTCTTTGCCTCAGACTGAATTACAGTCTTTCCAATCACTTCATGGTATCAGGCCTGGATTTTGTCTTCTCTCCAAAGATGCTGTCCCACTAGTAGGTCCCTTAGGGCTTGGTTCCCATCTTAACCCCCTAAAATTGAACAGGAAGTGAAAGTTTGGCACATGAGATTAATTTATTTAAGAGTGTGTTTTTGATTCTTACTAATTAGAAGAATGTAAAATAACACAAATTTGGTCCCCTCAGAAAATATTTACCACTTAGGGCGTAATAGTGCATGCCCAGGATCTCAGGAGGCTGAGGCAGGAGAATTGCAAGTTCAAAAGCCAGCCTCAGCAACTTACTAAGGCCCTAAGCAACTTAGTGAGATCCTGTCTCAAAATAAAAAAGATTAATACAAAAGGACTGGAGATGTATCTCAGTGATTAAGCACCCCTAGGTTCAATCCCTGGTAACCCCTGCAAAAAAAAAAAAAATACACACACATACACACACACACACACACACACACTCACATATATGTATTCCGACTATGTACATATAATAAAATATATATATATATTTTATTATATATATATTTTATATATATATATATATAATCTCCCAAATGAACAAACGGTATAAGGCTGTTGGGCAGTCCCAAGATGGCTATAGTTAGGCTCCCTGGCTGAGGCTTGGTGGGCTATGTTTTTAGTATGTAGTCAAGGTCACGAACACCTTTATTCAGCATATTTCTGAAGCTCATAAATATTTGCTTGTGAGCATGTGCCCATTTATGTAACTTGGAGGCCCTGTGCCTTCTTTGTCTGACCTACACATAGAAAAGGCCTATGGAAAAATTCAGGAGGCTGAGGGCTGGAGCTAGGGGCTGGCTAGCAACTATTGCTGTCTCCAAATAAATCATGTCTACTATCCCAACTGTGCTTCACGTTTTCTTTCAACTCCTGGGGCCCTGAAACTTGCTTCCTATATTGTCTGAGCCTCCATCTGAAAAAAAAGGTTTAAGGGATCTTATATAAAGTTAGGGTACTTGCTATGGCATGAATGTGTTGTCCCCAAAAGGCATGTTTTGGAAAGTTAATGCTCAGAGCAATAGTATTCAGGGATGGGCCTAATGAGAGGTGATCAGGCCATGTGGGCTCCACCCTCATGAATGTATTAGTGCCATTATTGCAGGAGTGGGTTCCTTATAAATGAATTCAGCTCCTCACTTTACTCTTCTGTCATGGGATAATGCAGAGAGAAGTTCCTTGCCAGATGCCAGCCACTCAATCTTGGATTTTCTACTCTCCAAAATTGGGAGCCAATAATAAATTTCCTTTCATTATAAATCACCCAGTCTATGGTATTGTTATAGCGGTACAAAATGGACTAAGACTGCCTGATCCACAGACTCCTGACTCACTTCTTAGAAAAATAACTGAAAACCCAACTGGGCTTTAGCCCACTCCTTTTATTTCTTAGAGTAAAATTTTTCAATCCCCTCCCCTCTTTTCATTTTTAAAAAAAATTTTTTTTTAGTTGTAGTTGGACACAATGTCTTTATTTCATTTATTTATTTTTATGTGGTGCTGAGGAGCAAACCCATGGCCTCGCCCGTGCTAGGCGAGCACTCTACCACTGAGCCACAACCCTAGCCCCACTCCCCTCTTTTTAAATTTTAATCTAAGGTATTTTTTGTCTTATTCAAATTCCAGCAGATCCTTTCAGACCATCTGTCTGTCCTCCACTGGCCTGTGTTCATTTTACTTCATTGCACTCTCTCTCTAAGACTGTGACTTCCTTAAAGGGAGAGGACATGCCTTGTCCCCACTTGTCTGACACTAGTAGATAATAACCAGATGCTTATTCTATCCTGAAATATGACTTGAGTAACCTTGGAAAATGGGGATAGGCAGGAAGATCAGAGTGTACCTCAGGAAATTGAGCAGTGACCCCCCCATTAGTAAGATAAAAGGAAATGAATTCTCCATCTTGTCAGCTAAAGGATCCCATGTGTTTCAACAAAAGGAGAAAAGAGTTGTAATGAAATACCTTTTGTTTTAGTCAAATTTTGTGCTGCTGAGACCAAAAGACCTGACAAGAACTATTAGAGAAAGAAAGGTTTATTTAGGGGCTCATGGTTTCAGAGGTTTTAGTCCATAGACAGCTGACTCCATTCTTTGGGGCCCGAGGTGAGGAAGAACATCATGGCAGAAGAGTGTGGTAAGAGGAAAGCAGCTCAGGACACTGAAACAGGAAGGAGAAGGAGAAGGAGAAGGAGAAGGAGAAGGAGAAGGAGAAGGAGAAGGAGAAGGAGGAGAGAGAGATTTCTTCTCACTAAGAACGAAATATATACTGCAAGGCATACCCCTGATAACACACCTCCTCTAGCCACACCCTACCTGCCTACTTTACCACCAGTTAATCCCTATCAGATTAATTTACTGATTAGGTGAAGACTCTAATAACTCAATCATTTCACCTCTAAACCCTCCTGCATTATAACACACATGAGATTTGGGGGGATATCTCACAGCTAAACCATAACACCTCTTGTCTATAAATAGTGCATTCTCTTATCCTTTTTTACTGCTTGAACCTGGTGTCCTCCCTTTCTTCAGCAACCAGAAGGGAAGAGGGGTTAAATAGAGGTCATTTTTTGCCACATGGTCTCTATGGTGATTATTTTTTTTTCTTTCCAGAGACTTAAGGTATTGTTTTCTTACTTCAGTGATTTTTCATTCTGTTTTTCATATTGAAGTCGTTCTGCTCTGCTTTCTTTTCCAAAGGGCTCCAGAACACTTGCCTCTTGGAGGGGGTACAAGGTGTTAGGGGCACTAAGTTCTAATAAAAAAAAAAAAAGAATCAGGGGCCAGGATTATGATTCAGTGGTAGAGTGCTTGCCTAGCATTTATGAGGCACTGGGTTTGATCCCTGGCACCACATAAAAATAAACAAGTAAAATAAAGGTATTGTATCCATCTACAACTAAAAAATGCTTTATAAAAAATCAGACTCTTATGCATATGTAAAATGAATACATGCTAAAAATTTTATCCAACTCTTTCATTAATGTGGGAACTGGAAGGAAATTAAGCCTGGTTTGCAGAGCAAAGAAGGAGCAATGTATATACAGGCAATTTCATAAAGAATGGTGGGAGGAGGGGCTGGGCAGATAGCTCAGTTGGTAGAGTGCTTGCCTCCCATGCACAAGGCCCTGGGTTCAATCCCCAGCACCACAAAATATAAATAAATAAATAAAGGAAGAATGTTAGAAAGAAATGGTTAGCTTAGATATAAAACTTTTCTACAGGAAAACAAACAATACCCCTGCAAAAAGTATGATTAAAAGTATAACTTTTATGTTTATCTTTTCTACGGGGCAGAAATTATTTGCATTGCTCCTGGAGAAAATTATTTTTCATGTAACTTCTGATTAACCTATATTGAAGTGAATGAAGAAGGTTCATTGCCCTAGATAACCCTTGAGTGAGCCCTCTTCTCCATCCAATATTGAAAGGATGTACACCTTTTTGCTTTATCTTCAAGTTTTATATAATTTTTTCTTAACCATGACTGGATGGCAGATGTATATCATCCTGAGAGGCTATAAGCTAAGACTTGTTAAAAGAAGATGCAAGGTTTGCACTAAGACTGGTTCTACCACACTTAAATCTTTAAGAACATCAGATAACCACGGAGTTCATCCAGTAGCAACTAAACGATGAAGAAAATGAAGACCCTTTAAAAAATTTAAACTCATTAATTAATGTGGGAACCAGAAGGAAATTAAGACTGGTTTGAAAAGCAAATAAGGAGTAAGGTAAAGAGGCAATTCCATAAAGGAATGTTAGGAGGAAATGGTTGGCTTAGATATAAAACTTAGTTTGACTGAACCATGGCCCTGTGAAAGAATGAGGGAATTATGATGAGTGCTAATGGAACAGAAGGATATAGTTGCATTGCAAACTTGGAGGATGTTGGAAGTTAATAAAGCATGTTTGCACACAATAATAAAATATTTTGTGTACGAGATAAAGATTTTATGGAACAAAATGAAATGAACAAATTGCTGAACTATCCAAATCAAGCAAAGTAACATTTCAAATCATTGGGAAAGCTGAAAATAGGTATAGTTTTTATATCTACTTATGCTATTTTCAAAAATCAGGTGTTTGGGAAACATCAAAGCAAGTTGTACTGTTCATTTCACATTAAAAAGCCCTTTAAGTTCTTTTGGAAGCTCTGTAATAATGAAGAATCTGTAATAAGCTCACAAAAGGCTCTTCTAATGAATTAGTCAATTTTAATGCTTTTCAGAATTCCTCATAAGAACATCGTTCTATGGTTTTTCCTGCAAAGCTTAGTTCTCTCCTCTCTTGACAACCTCTCTAAGATATTTTAGATTTCTTTTGAGAAAATTTCATTTATTAAAGACAGAGTTGTGTTAAATTAAAATCAATCAGCACAATAATTTTCTCTGCCTTAATGCATACTGGCTGCTGCAAAGATGATCATGTAGCCCAGCTTCTATTTTTTTTTTGTTATGAAAAATAGCCTGCATCATTAATGTGGTGATTTGGGCTGGGAGGTTCATTTATATCCTGCAGTTTAGGTGCCATTAAGGTGCATCATATCTTAAATCTTTTAAGACTAGAATAGTAACGAAATTATATATTTTGATTTCAAACCTCTATTACTTCTTTTCTCTTCCAATAAGCCCCTACTATCATAACCATTAGGACTTTAATAGATTTTATCTAGAAATTGACTTATTTGGCCAGCAAGATATAAATGAGCAAGAGACTTCTGCCTTTATCTATATCTATCTATCTATCTATCTATCTATCTATCCATCCTACAGTAGTTTAATGTATTTGTCCAAATGGCAATAGTCTATTTTCATCTCTTCTACAAATATTTCTCAAGCACTGAATTTGTGGCAGGCACAGTTCTAGGGATGGAGTGGTCAGCAAGAAAAATGTACTTACCACATCTAGTATAAAAAAATGGATAATAAATAAGTAAAAAAATTGAATATCCTGGGCTGGGGCTGTAGCTCAGCAGCAGAGCACTTGCCTAGCATGTTGAGACACTGGGTTCAATCCTCAGCACCACATAAAAATAAACAAATAAAATAAAGGCATTCTGTCCATCTACAACTACAAAAACATTTAAAAATTTGAATATCCTGTGTATAAAGCAATGCTTATGAATAAGTGGATAGAACATACATTTTTTCATAGATATATCTATCATATTAATACTGCCAACTGAAGAACGAGAGACAGGGATGGGCCCAAGGTTCCATCCCCAGCATTACAAAAAAAAGAAAAAGAAAAGAAAATTTTTAGACATACGCATTCTTGCTTGGGAACAAGTGATAGAAAGACCACAACTTGTGGTCTTATCTTCCAGCAACGATGTTGCTGTACAGAGGCCAAGCTTGAGGCCTGGAATAGGTTTATCTTTGTCCAAACCCAGAGTGATATGTGAACACCTTGCTCCTTAGGCTTTCTTTGCTGTGCTGTCTAATGTAGATTTATGATGTCATGAGCTTTGCCTACTCCCAATCAATACTCTACCTAGCAAGTCTACTCTCAAAATTACCTACCCCATGCCTCAAAACTCTGTTACTATCCTCTGCTCACTTCCCATTTTGAGACTCTATGAAGAATGTCAAAATGCTGTTCTTTCTCACTGCAGTGAATCAATTTAGCATTGCTCAATCTCCTTATGGTATTTATGGTGGTGGTAGTGGGCTGAATATCAGCCTCCAAAAGATATGGTTGAGTCCTGTGAATGTGACCTTATTTGGAAATATATGTATTTAAGTTAAGGATCTCAACATGAGATTATTCCAAATTTAGGGTGATCCCTGAATCTAACAACAGGTATCCTTAAAAAGAAAGGCAGAGAGAGATTAAAGATACAGAGGAAAAGCTGATAAGAAGACTCAGGCCCAGATTAGAGTAATGACTGTCCAATCCAAGGCACCCCAAGGATCATGGACAACCACAAGAAGTTAAGGGAGAGGCATGGAATATATTATCCTTGAGAGCCTCCAGAAAGAACCAACCTAGCTGATATTTTGATTCTGACTTCTGGCCTCCAGAACTGTGAGAGAATAAATGTCTATTGTTTTTAAGTCACCTGGTTGTGTTATTTTGTGACAGCAGCCCTAGGGAACTAACATAATGGTCTTCTAGGGAGTTGACAGATTCAAGTATATATTCAATAAGCATTTGCAAGAGAGACCAGAAGCTTGTGTTTGATGCATCTTTGGCATGATGAATGTGGTGATGATCATGCTGAGAAAGAAGATGAGGATGTTTGTGACTGTGAGGATAACCAAGAAACAGCCAGCTAAGCTGGCTGTAGTAGCATACACCTGTAATCCCAGTGACTTGGGAGGCTGAGGTAGGAGGTTCATGAGTTCAAAGCCAGCCTCAACAATTTAGTGAGGCCCTAAGCAACTCAGCAAGACCCTGCCACGAAATAAAATATTTTTAAAAGGGCTGGGGAAGTGACTCAGTTTTTAAGTGCCCCTGGGTCAATCAGAGTTGTGTTAAATTAAAATCAATCAGCACAATAATTTTCTCTGCCTTAATGCATACTGGCTACTGCAAAGATGATCATGTAGCCCAGCTTCTATTTTTTTATTATGAAAAATAGCCTGCATCATTAATGTGCAGTTACCAAAATTAAAAAAAAGAAAGAAAGAAAGAAAGAAAGAAAAAAGAAATAACTAGCTTTCCCTGTCATTATTATTTTTGTATGCATTTCTGCTCATTTCTTACAGGTAGCTAAGAACTTCTCATCTAAGGTAAGACAACAGCAAGGTGAACTCCAGACCAGTGCTTCTCAAATTTTAATACACAAAAGCATCTCCTGGGGATCTTGTTAAGAAGCAGATTTTGATTCAGTAGATCTTGATAATGTCTGAGATTCTGCAGGTCTAACAAGGTCCAAGATGGTACCAGTGCTGAAGATTCACAATTTAAGCCGGCCAATGGTGGCACATGGCTATAATCCCAACAGCAAGGGAGGCCAAGGCAGGAGGTTCACAAGTTCAAAGCCAGCTTTGGCAATTTAGCAAGGCCCTAAACAACTTAGTAAGACCCTGTCTCATAATAAAAATTTTTTAAAAAGGACTGGGGATGTAGTTCAATGATTAAGCATCCCTGGGTTTGATCTCTGGTACTAAACAAACAAACAAACCCACAATTTGAATGGCAAGAATCCAGATCAGGATTTTGCCAAATTTATGTGAAAAGGGCCAGGCAGTTTATATTTTAGGCTTTGAGGACATAATAGTTTCCTATTGTTGCTATAACAAATAGCTACAAACATAGTGGCTTAAAATAATAACAATTTCTAAGCTCACACTTTTTTGGTCAGAAATTAATCTCTTTAGGGCTCAGCTGGCTAGTGCATAAAAAAAAAAAAAAAAAAAGAAAAGAAAAAACTCAAGATGTTGGCAGGGCCATGTTCCTGGAGGCTCTGAGAAGAGAATCTGCTTCCAAGATAATTCAGCTTGCTGGCAGAATCCACTTAAATGTGGCTGGAAGCCCTCATTTCCTTGTTTGCTATCAGCTTCTTTCCTCTCCTTAAGGCAGCCTGTGTTCCTTGTCACATTGCCCCCTTCATCTTCAAACCAGCAACAGCATATCAAATCTTTCTCAGCCTTTGGATCTCTTTGACTTTCCCTTTTGTCATCCTGATGCTAGCTGAAGGAAGTTCTCTGCTTTTAATAGTTCATATGATTGGATTTGTTTTACATGGATAATCCAGGATACTTTTTCTATCTCAAGGTCTGTAATCTTAACTGTACCTGAAAAGTCCCTTTTGCCACCAAGCATTGTGGTGTACACCTGTAATCCCAGTGGTTTGGGAGGCTGAGGCAGGAGGATTGCTAGTTCAAAGTCGGACTCAGCAACTTAGCAAGACCCTGAGCAACTCAATGAGATCCTGTCTCTAAATAAGACCAATAAAAGGGTTGGTGATGTGGTTCCGTGGTTGAGTGTCCCTGGATAAACTCCCCAGTACCAAAAAAAAAAAAAATCCCTTTTGCCAAGTACAGTAAGGTATCACAGGTTCTGGGGATAAGGCTATGGGTGACCATTAATCTGCCTACCACTGAGGGCCACACTATCTCTGTTGCAACTATTCAGTGGGGGCCCTTGTAGTATGAAAGCAGTGCTAGAAAATATATAAACAAATGAGTGAAACTGTGTTCCAATAAAACTTTATTTATGGGCAGTGAAATTTGAATTTCACATAATTTTTACAAGTCACAAGATGATATTCTTCTTTTCATTTAAAAAAAAATAATTTAAAATGTAAAAATTATTCTTAACACTCAGGACAGTACAAAAACAGACAGTGGGCTAGATTTGGCTTCTAGGCTGCAATTTGAAGACCCTCTGTTTTAGATCTTAATCCTTTCTGTCTCCAACTACAAGTCTAAAAAGGGCATGAATGTTCTCTCCCATTTTTGTTGAATTGTGGATGCTTCTGAAATGACCAAACATTTGACCAAAACCCTTACCTATAGGAAGATTCCAGATCCTCAGGTGATATTTATAGGGAAAAGGGAAACAGAGAAATTTTCTCGGGAAACCTGTGTCTTTGTGAAAGCAAAAATCAGTTAGAAATGCAAATATACAATTCTTAAATTAGCTGCATTCTGTTGTGAGCTTTAATGACATCCTTAGGTAGGCAGGCAAAACCAATGATAGGGATAATCTGGTGTCATGTTTCAGAAGGCTAGTGGATAACCCAAAAAGATATTAGAGTTTTTTCTTTTGTTACCTCTGTACTTGGTCTACCTAAAGTATTGTTGTTTTCATTTATGCTCTTTTAAAATATTGGACCTTAGGGAAAGAACTTCTATGTTAACTAAATTGGTTATATGATTAGGTATGTAGCAAAACCCATTTGCTTGTAGGCATGAGGTACTAAAATTATTACACACCATAAAAATTACATAATAAAGTATATACCGTGGAGGATTTACAATGTATCAAAGGTGGAGTTGGAACTTAGAATAAAGATATCCCACTTTCTCAAATCTATCACCGGAAAAATCAATTTTTTTTTTGATTCATGTTATAGTCATTGAAAATCTGATAAACTGTATGTCTTTGCTCAGGTTCTCCAGAAAGGGATTCATACACAAGTGATTTATTAAGGAAGTACCCCTGGGAGAAACCACTAAGGGAACGAGAGAGGTAGGGCATGGAAAAGGCAGAAACAAACTAAGGGTGTAATTTTAAACAAAGTACCAGCTCAGCTGGATGCTGTGGAGAGTTCTGGAATGTAAATTACACCTCCAAAGTTTATTCGGAACAGAGGCAAGGAGCTAGATGTCACACTCTTGTACTAGTCAGTTATTGGCTAAAGCTACCCCCAGGGGAAGCAAACTCTCAGGGATTTCTTGCTCTCTAAGTAGGCAAAGTAGCTCTAAAGCCTATGGGCTCCATAGAGTAGGCCACTATAAGTAAAGCACACAGAAATTGGAGGGGGTGAGGGATCACAAAAAATATAAAAGAGAACCAATGGAATTTGCGTAAAGCATCAGCAGAAAAAAAAAATAGGTTGCTCTCTCTCTCTCTCTCTCCTGAAAATGTGAATGTCTTTTGATAACCTGTGACTCATGCTATCACATGTAAAAGAGAAAGACTCCTTAATTCTAGTTGCCTCTAGAATTCACAAATCCAGGTAGACAGGAAGAAAAACATATTCTTTTTAGTTTGGGTTTGTTTTACCATTTTCTTTTCATTCTGTGTATATATTTACTTATGTGAGTTGGTTATAGACAGTATTTATTTATTTATTTTTTTACTTATTTTTATGTGTTGCTGAGGATCCAAACCAGTGCCTCACACATGCTAGGTAAGTGTGCTACCACTGAGCCACAACTCCACCCCCACAGTACTTATTTTTAAATTTAGTTTTTGAATAGGTCATATATTCATATGATTCAAAAACCATAAAACACAATAGGATATGCAAGTAAAAAGCCTCTTGCTAATTCTTGTCCCCCATGTGACAAGATATTGATTGCCCTTACAACTCATCTTAGTGTATATGTGGACATACAAGAAAATGTGAAGCCAGAAGTAGTGTTATGCACCTGTTTTCTCAGCTACTCAGGAGACTGAGGCAGGAGGAGTACAAGTTTGAGGCCAGCCTGGGCAAGTTAGCAAGACCCTGTCTCAAAATAAAAAGGGCCGAGGATGTAGCTCATCGTAGGGCAGTCCTGTGCTTAATCCCCAGTACCACAAAAGCAAAACAAAACAATAATAAAACACATGTAGTTCTACCCTTTTATATCAAAGATATAATACTATAAAATCTGTCCTGCATATAAAAGCTGTTTCATTTTTTCCAGTTAATATATTTTAGAGCTCTTTCTAAGTCAGTACATAGAGAGTTCTCCTTCCTTCTTTCTAAATGTCTGCATGGTATTTCATTGGAGATATAGACATCTGGTATATATCTATATCTATCTATACATATCTATCTGTTATCTATCTATCTATCTATCTATCTATCTATCTATCTATCTATCTATATCTATATCTATATACCAGTTCCCTATGATGGACATTTACATTGTTTTTGATCTTTTGCAGTTATAAATACTGTGCATTGAGTAATCTTTTACTTATATCATTTTACACATGTGCAAGAGTATCAGTCCATTTTCTGTTGCTAGTAACACAATACCACTGTCTGGGTGAGTTATAAAGAAAAGAGGTTGTTTAGCTCATAGGTCTGGAAATTCAAGGTCAAGGGTTCCATCTGGCGATGGCCTTCTTGCTGGCAGGGACTGGCAGAGTTCTGAGGCAGCACAGAGTATCACATGGCAAGAGACATACCCAGGGTGTACATGTTATGTATGTGTCTTTCTAGTATCTCTCTCTTCTCATAAGACAACCAGTATGCACTCATGGGGCTCCACCCTTATCTAAGTCTAATCACCTCTCAAAGGCCCTACCTCTAAAAAGTAGTCAGAATAAATTTCCATCCTCTTAATACTTCACAATGTGGATTTAATTTCAATACATGAAGACTTGGTGGTGGGAACACTCAAACCGTAATTGAACCATAACAGCAAGTATATCTGCAGAATAAATTTTTTACATTTAATTGCTGATTTAAGGGTAAATGAATTTTTAAAAATTTGATAGCTATTGCTAAATTATCTTACAAAGAGGTTGTATACCAATTTGCATACCCATAGGTCAAACACAAAAAGGTCTCTTTGCAATTCTCACCAACAGAGCTTGTCATTTAAACTTTTATAGTTTTTTGTCAATCTCCTGGGTATTCAACATAGTCTTAATTTACATTTCTTTAATTTTCAGTGAAATTAGGCATCTTTTCATATTACATGTAGACTCTTAATATACTAAAAATTTTCCTATTGATTCAGAGTGATATCCTAACCTGCACTTAGAAAGCTGGAATGATCCCAGATATCTCAGACTTAGAAAGTACCTTAGAAGTCATCTAGTCCGGTTCTTGTCTTGTGCCTAAGTGACCTTCCTGACTCCCCCCAGAAAAAAGATGTACAGAGCTAGGAAGTTCACAACATTGAAGACATCTTTTTCTTGGCTCTTAAATTTAGATAGGTTTTATGTTGAACCAAAATATTCCTGTAATTACTGCATGACAGTAATTACAGTATGCTCTTGTTCTTTTGATCATGATGAATACACCATACAGAAATAATATTGGCTTGAAATATAGGTAGCATGGCGAACTTCTCTCTCCTTCAAAAAATAATTATTTGTCTGATAGAGTCCTTAAATAGCATTACATATAGTCTTTATCACCCTTAGAGAATTTAAAGTATAAATGCTATCTATGTGGTATTCCTGCTGAAAATGAATAACCCAAAGAATAACCTGGGGGAAACCTTAGCTAATACTAAATTCAAAGACATTCTACCAAATAACTGGCTTGAACTATTAAAAAATGTTGATGTCATGAAAACAAAAAAATGTTAGAGAGCTGTTCTAAATTAAAGGAGACCAAAGAGATACCTGATCAATTGCAAACTGATCTTGAATTGAATTTTGGATCAAAAGGGAGAAAGTGTCTTGAAGGTTATTATTGGGACAATTGCCAAAATTTGGATACAGATTTATATCAGATTAATAGCATTATATCAATATTAAATTCTATGATTTTAATAACTGAGCTGTGATCATGTAAGAGATTATGTTGGGTCTTAGAAGATGCATATTGAAGAGTTAACATGTAAAGGAGAATAATGTCTATAGTGTATTTTCAAATGGTTCAGAAAAAATAGAGAAAAAAAGAAAGACAATGATAACATAAATGTATGTTTCAATTTGAATGTGGTTTGTCCCCCAGGGATTCCTGTGTTGGAAGCTTGGTCCTCAGTGTGGCAATATTAGAGGTGGTGGGAGCTTTACGAGGTGGGGCCTCTGGGGAGGTGGCCAGGTCATGGAGACACTGCCTCCAGAAGGGTTTAATGCTGGTCTTGCATAATGAGCAATTATAAAATAGTAAGTCTGACCCCTGAAGCTCTTTGGCCTCCTATTTCACTATGTCATATATCCCTCTCATGTGCATTCTCACAGTGAGGCCATCCACCATGTTGTGATGCAGCCAAGGTGGGGTTAACTAGAGGCCAAACAGATAGGACAACCTGATCTTGGACTTTAAGCCTCCAAAACTATAAGCAACATAAATATGTTATCTTCATAAGCTACCCAGCATCAAGTGTTTTGTTATAACAACAAAAACCAGACATATATGTGGCAAAATGTTAATTATTGAATGTGGGTGAAGAATGTTTGGAATTTCATTCTACTATTTCTGCAACTGAGTATGTTTGAAATTATTTCAATATAAATTGAATATAAATTCTTTTGAAAGAGTGACTTAAACATAATATAATTTTAGAAGAGTGACTTAAATTTCCACCAACATGTAAGTAAGTAATCACTATGGGCACATTTACTGAAAAGGGACAGGTGGTGATAGATTAAATTCAGATTAGTTGGAAATCACATATAGTCTCTTAGAATCACTTTATATTTCTTCATAAGAGAATTGGTGAATTTGGGGATTTTGAAAACTGGCCTTTGTGATTTCTTCCTGAACATACTTATTTGGGTCATTTTAATCATTAAGATCATACTGTGCCTAAGAGTAGAGGAAAATGGTGATTGGTTCCAATCATCTGTGTTTAAAGATTTAGGTTTTTTTCCCAGATGAATTTATGAATATACTGCTGGGCAAAATCTTTTGGTCCCATGGTAAAGAGACTGTCCTTAGTTTCCAGCCCTGTCCTCTCTAACCAAGCCAATTCACACAAGAGGCAGCATAGCATTGCTGCAGTCTGGCTGGGCACAAAATAATGGAGCCGCCACGAGGCACTTGTAGTTTCAAACAGGAACTCCTTTATTGCCCGAACCCCACCAGCACTCCACGCACACTTCCCAGGAACTCTCCCAGCTCTCCACCGGGCTCCGCGCCCTCTCTCTCCCAGGACCCGCGAGAACTCAAGGGGAACTCCAAAGTGGCAGGCGCCCGAGGCAGCAGGAACCACCCTATTCCTGGAGCTGCCCTATTCCCAGAGCCACCCTATTGCCGGACAGCAAGGGTCTATATACAACTCAATACACAGCCTGTCCCAATCCAGCATCATCTAGTCACAGCAATTATAACTTAATTATCATCATCTTAATGGCTCCCTGGCGTCACCTCTTAACCACTCCTTCTGGTGCCATCCCTATTGGGCTGTGGCTCTCAGCAAGCATTTAAGGGAAGGCATTGCAGATTGAGGATTTAGAACATATTTATTTATGTACTGGAGATTGAACCTAGGGGCTCTCACCCACTAAGCCATATCCCTAGGGCCCCCCACTCTCTATATACATATATATACAGTGTCTTGCTAAGTTGCTTAGGGCCGAAGAAGTTGTTGAGGCTGGCTTTGAACTCAAACTCACAATCCTCCTGCTTCAGCCTCCTGAGCCACTGGGATTACAGCTGTGCACCACCACACCTGGCAGAACATATTTAAATTCTGGTTTCATTACTCACTAGCTATGTGACCCTGGGCAAATCACTTAAATTGTTTCTCCATCTATTCACCTGTAAAATGTCCATGATTATAATGTTGTTACTGCTGTTGGCTGGTGACGAGTCCTTGCTTCCCCAATGTTTTAGAATAACACCAGAGAAGCACACTGAGGCAAGGTCAGAGTAGAAATTAGAAGTTTATTAAACCACAGCAGAAAAGACTTCTTCCAGAGGAAGAAGGGGACCCAAGAGGTGGAATCCGTGGAAGTGCGGTTGTCTCCCCTTTTTATAGTTCTTTCAGTGATGGAATGTAGCTTGGAAGGCCCGAGGGGTGGGACACAGGTGGTCCAAAGAAGTAATCTGGGCAGGAAGGACTTCATTAACACTTCTTTGGGATGGGCTATCTCCAAATCTGTTGGGGCTGTTCATTAACATTCCTTTGGGATGGACTTTGGGCCTCAGGACTTCATTATCATTCCATGAGTTGTCTTGCTTTTCCCGGAATTCATTGTCAGCATGGCTTCCATTTTAGATTTCACTCGATATTAGACCCGATTTACCTAACTACACTGACTACCTAACTTTAAATCTGGCTTCATTCCCCCCTCTAATTTTGGGAACTCCTTACTGCTGTAAGGAAAGGGGGCGAAGATCCTTCTGGCTTCTTCAGGCTGAAAGGGGACGATGTGGGTCAAGCAGTTTGGAGTCCCCTTTTAAAATTGGGTCTATCGAGTGGTCCATGATAAAAGTCCGATTGAGAAATAATAGGCTGGAAGGCCATTTGAGTGATGGGTGGTCTATAAGAGAAACAAGAATTTATTAGTACTGGAACCATATTGATGCAGCAATAAATGCCACAGCACAGAAATATGCCAATGAGTATGATGGCAAAGACAAAGACTAACAATGTTTTCCACCAGGAAGTACCAAGAACCAGGAGCTAAGATATTGTTCCCATGACAAAGTTGCTGAGGACATGGCTTCTATCTGAGCATGTAAATCTTTAAGGATATTTGTCACATTGCCAGAATTGTCAGGGATGTAAACACAGCATTTAACTTTTAGGGTTACAGATGTCCTTCCCCTTAAGATACAGTTTAATAATTTAATGTCATCTGATCTTGCAAAATCTTTTTATTAGTATGACCTCTGTATCTAATAGAGACCTTTAATTTTGTTATTAGGGCTGGATAATCATACTAGTAAACACCAAGCCTATCTGTGTAGGTTAGAAATAAAGGCCTTAAACTAAAAACTACTCTGGCAGTTCCTTTTGATAGTTATCAGGCATTCCTACCTAAGAATCTCTTTTTCAGCCTCCAGTTTACTTATTCTTGGAAGTTACATTTAACTATTATTATTATTTAAAATGCCCAGGAATAACTGTGTTTTTGGCTTTAACTGTCTTTGCTAAGTGTTTAAGATGAAGCAGTCAAACTGACTTTTGTTTCTATGTATTGTTAACAGTCAGCTGAGTTTCCCTGGGAGTCTTGGGGAACTTTTACAGCAGCTTCTCAGTTCCGCTTAGTGCCATTTGCGCTAGGATGGGTCCAGGCCTTGCTTGACCATGTGGCTTCCCTTGGAAGCATTAGGGATGTCTCCCTTCTCTGATGACCCTCCTCTTCATAGCAAATGCACTGATGCACTGATTGGCTTTTTGTTCTCCAGTGGTCTCATTAATCTCCCTGATCGCAGGTTATGTGGCCCAGAGTTGCAAAGCTCTTTGGAGAAGTCCCTGTTCTCTGGATTCAGACTGACTCAGAGGGCAAGAGCCAAATATTGGTTTTCTTGGCCCTTTTAATTTAACTTTAATTTTAAAACTTAATCTTAAACATCCAGCAAATAAATTTCAATAGCCCTATATTAAGAGTACTGGGCTTTAATGACTATCTCTCTATCCTGTAGGTGATAACTCTCATTATCTTAAATTAACCCAAGTTGTGTTTTCTTAAAGCAGTACCTCTGCAAAACATTAACAGGCAATCTTTAGACCATTTATAAGAAAACTACAAAATAAAATTATCAAGAGTAAAAACATATTTAGTTCGCATAATAGCTACCTTGAATTTTGGCAGAGTTATACATTATAATCCCTGTTTTAGATCCTAGTAATATTGACAAAAAACAACTTTTGGACACAACTTTAAATGTACTGAAATCTGGCCTACTTGTAAGGCAGGGTTAAAATCTTAAGTACTATAGTTCTGAAACTGATCTTTGTTTTTTAAACATCATTTTACAAAGCCTACATAAATTGTTGCTCCAGTTTACATGAATATTAGCTAACACAATATAATATCACATCTAAAACATGAATTAAGGAAAAGCTGAAAGCTTTTAACCTTTTGTAGAAAAGTAGCAAAGTACTTTTGTGTTTTGCAATAAAACCTTTACACAGATTAGGCTCTCATTAACTTAAAAATAATAAAATTGTATCTTAGTATAAAAAGTAACAGAACTTTACATCTTATTGATAACAAGTCCAGTTATAGAACACAAATGATATAAATAAATCTCCAACATGTTTTTTTAAGCCTAAAATTACCATACAACTTTAGAACACCAGCTTGATATAATGCTCTTTTTTCTTACAGACTTTTATACCTGGAAGATATGAACACATTAATAGCACCACAATTACATTGATGTTTTATATTAACCAAGTTTAGCTTTTAAAGAAATAACATAGCACAGTTTCCTAAAACAGTACTTGTTTAACCAGCTGTTTAATTTCTTTAAGATTACTTGCTCAAAAACTTACACATATAACCAACTTACACAGACCTTCTTCATCACTTACTAAAAACCCTCTTATTTACTTAATCACATAGACTCTGTTATCCAGAAACACATTTTCCCCTCTATTAAATCCATACCTAGAACCTTTTAGTTTCTCTTTTCCATCTGTTAACCTCCTTTTCTGTTCACATTTTGAAATAATACTTGTAAATTTCTGAATTTAGGCAGATTATTTCATAGACATCAACATTTTATGAGTTTTTTTTATCACCTAGGAAAAACTTATAAGCTTAATTTTAAAGACATCTTTACTTTCATCTATTTACCAAATTTAAATTGAACAAATTGAACCATTTGAATCACATGAATCAAAGATATTTGGATCCATTTTTTAAAAATTTTTCATGAGTGCTCCTCATATATCTATCAATTGTCATTATCACTGCATGATATATGGACATACACACATACAGACGTAAAACACATAACACAAGTGTGCACACATACACAATAGTAAAGGCCTTGTAGCTTTTCTCAGGTGAAATCTACATTGCAATGTTTAAAAAAAGTCCACAGTTGATCAAAAATAGAACTTATCAGAAAAACATTAACTTGTCTGTAGGATCAAAATTATGAGCTCAAAAAAATACAGAATCTAAGAAAAAGCAAGAGTAAAAAGACACTTTTATTCTTTTTTTTTTCTTGGGCCTCAGATAGTCTCCTATTGAGCTCTCAGGCTTTTTCTATTGCATTTTAACTTAAATCCTGCCTGAGGTCTGGAAGGAGCAAGAAAAACTGGAATTCTGAGGAGAAGCCTCATGTCTAAGGCATTTTAACCATAAGTTAAATTTTTAGGTTTGGATGTTGGAAATTATGATACAAGTTTAAGATACAATTCTCAAAATTTTATACCTTTACATTTTCCTACACTAGAAAAACTTGCTCACACAAAACTGAAAATAGGATCTCTACCATCAGAAGAAATTTCTTTAGGATCATTAAGCCACTTTCTTTGTTCTGAAGCTCCTAAAGTAGTATTAAGTTACATTAAATCACCTGAAAAAAATTTCAAAAGAGAACCACACACTACCATGTATATCCCAAATTAAACTTTAAAAATTTCTAAGACTGCTGCTATTTAATGTCATTTCAATAAGCCAGACCAACGTCCCAATCCAACACTTTCCTTTCCTAAATCTTACACACTGAGAGGAACAGATACCAAATCTTAATTTACTATCCTTGCCCAAATTAATGCACTGGTACACCTAGTGAAATCTTCTCAGGCTACCCAGTTCAAAAATTGATGAAAAAAAATAAAACTAAATGATTGGGAGTTACTTGCCAACTTGGAAGTAGAGTTCTTTAATTTTCCATCCTAAGTATTTAAGTTTCTAGCATGAACTATCTGAAATCACAAACTAAACAATTACCTAAACCCAACTTTTAACTGTAAGATTGTGCAATGCTTCAAAAACCCATCCAGATACCAGATTATTACAATAAAAAATCATCTTTTAGACACACATTCAGCCTAGATCATCTCCAAGAATCAATCTATAATAACCTTTAAAACAGAACAGATAAGAGAAAAATCTCCCCAGGTTTCTAGCTCCCATTTAATTATGACTCCTATATCAGTGGCACCATAGATTTCCCCACAAGTGGACCAGATGTTTTCACATAGGGGCAACTATAGATGTAAAATCAAGGGTCTCAGTGTGGTGACTTTACTGCATTCAGTGTCCCCTTCTTTTTAAGTAGACAGAGATGGAGTAACCCTTACAGTGCAGGGAAGAAATGAGGAAGTTCCCCAAAGTGAAATGGTTTTGGCAGCTGCTGGGAGTCCCTCAGTCTCTCCTTTTACTTATAGGATTAGCTCCTTTGATTAGGTCCAAACTCAGGCAATCTGGCATATCTCCTAACTTTCCAGTAGTCAGTTTTTATCTGCCTTAGGTCTTGAAGGGAGAAGGGGGTGTGTACTTTGATTTGCCCAAATTTTCCTGGCATCTCCTGGAGAGGTAATACATTTGGTTTGCCTGTTGGGGCAGATGTAGAGAGGCCAGCAGATGGAGATTTTGTGGGTCCTCCTGATTTTTTCCTCAGTGAGTCCCCAAGATTTTTTCTCTTCATGGCAGGCATCATAGCTAAGTCTACTTTACACTGTTGGCATAATTTAGGATTTTCCCTTAGAGCAAAGAAAACCTGAACATACGGCACCTCACACCATTTTCCTTCCTTTTTGCAAAATTTATCAGGCTGTAAAATTGTATTAATTGCCAGGCTTCTCCATCAGAGAGTTTGTATTGAGGCCAGGCCAAGAAAATGAGGCTCTTTTGCTTGAGCGTCTGAGGGTCAAATCTATCCCAATTTTTCAATACGCAGGCTAGTGGTGCACCTGGCGTATTGGAGAGAAGCTCCCATCTGAGTGAGAAGAAAACAGGACTCAGGCACCCGTGCCGTGCTGGAGAAAACTGTTTTTATTAGGGACGTCTCCCTAAGCTTCCTAAACGGTTCAGAAAACCCGTCTTTCACCTTGCTTTGCCAAGGGTGTTTCTGGTCCCCTTTAGCAAAGTACTAGGGTCTCAGTTTGCCCTGTGCCAGAGACCCTGGGAGGATTCAGACTTAAGGGCATTACTGCTTATCCTCCCGGCCACTAAAAACCCATTGCAAAAGAGAATCATGCACTCTTTTGTTGCCTTTGCTCTGTAGACTAAAGGAATCGCCTAAGGGTTAAGGGATATCTACTGGTTGTAAGGCTTTCTATCAGAGAGATTACCGGAGGAGTTGATTCTAAAAATGCCTCTCTGGCAGCTTAAAGAGAACACAGCACATTTTAAACTTTGGGGCGGTAAAACAGACTAGTGAAAGTTACCTATGCACCTTAGGGAACCTGGGCAGATTTTACTAATTATCCCATGCCTTTCTTTCAGTCCTACAACCTGAATTGCTAACATTTCTGACCTGCAAATGAAGGGGAGCATCCAGGAGGGAATGGATGCAGGGTTGGTATTGTTGCATAGCCCACGGAAGCAAATGTGATTGGGGCTTTCCCTCAGTGCCATTCATCTACCGATCACCCTAGATACCCCTGAGGGCTGTAGGGAGGGGGCTCAAGAGAAAGGAACCTTAGGAATACGTCTGAGAGTAGCCCAGACCGGAATTCCGCAGTTGTTCCAAACTCCTTCCTCCATCTCCACGCATCCGAGGCAGATTGGGATTCGGGACACTGTGTACTCACACCAATTGCTCTCCGGGCCCAGACAGAAAAGTTGGAAGTGGCTTTGACAGAACCCAACATGCCTGTTCTGTATTGAACAGGTGATTGAGAGCTGCCTAGGCCGGGAAACCTCTCACCCGAGACTTGAAGAGTGGCAGCTGCACTAATTGCGTTTAAGTAGCCGTCGGGTGCCCACCTTACCCTCCAGAAAGAAAGAGAGAGAAAGATGCACCTCAAACAGACATGGGGTGTGTGGAGAGGCACTTACCTCGGTGTAAATGTAGAATCTCGGTCTGGGACCTCCAATATGTTACCGCTGTTGGCCGGTGACGAGTCCTTGCTTCCCCAATGTTGAAGAATAATACCAGAGAAGCACGCCGAGGCAAGGTCAGAGTAGAAATTAGAAGTTTATTAAAGGACAGTAGAAAAGACTTCTCCCGGAGGAAGAAGGGGACCCAAGAGGTGGAATCCGTGGAAGTGCGGTTGTCTCCCCTTTTTATAGTTCTTTCAGTGATGGAATGTAGCTTGGAAGGCCCAAGGGGTGGGACACAGGTGGGCCAAAGAAGTAATCTGGGCAGGAAGGACTTCATTAACACTTCTTTGGGATGGGCTATCTCCAAATCTGTTGGGGCTGTTCATTAACATTCCTTTGGGATGGACTTTGGGCCTCAGGACTTCATTATCATTCCATGAGTTGTCTTGCTTTTCCCGGAATTCATTGTCAGCATGGCTTCCATTTTAGATTTCACTCGATATTAGACCCGATTTACCTAACTACACTGACTACCTAACTTTAAATCTGGCTTCAATGTCACCCACTGTACAACTGTGAAGATTAAGTGAATAAACTTAGTATTTGACACATAGGTAGTATTAGTTAGTCCTCCCTATTGATAGGTTCTACATCTACAGCTCCAACCATATATGAATCAAAATATTTGAAGGGGAAATTCCATTTGTACTGAATATGCATAGACTTTTTTCATTTTAATTCCCACAACAATATAGTATGCAACCATTTACATAGCATTTACACTGTGTTGGGAGGTATAAGTTATCTAGGGAGGATTTGCAGTATATGGGAGGATGTACATAGGTTGTATGCCAATACTACACCATTTTTACATATGGAATCTGAGCATTGGAAAACTTTGGTATCTGCAGGGATAAATCCTTTGAGGATACAGAGGAATGGGGGTATTATGTAAGTGGTTGCTATTATTATTACTCTTAGTAATTCTTGGAACCCGCTGCTCTAAAGCAAAGTTGTAGTTACACTACCCTCAACATGGTCCTGCTGGAAGTATTTAAGTATTGGCTTATTTTGAGTCTTGCTTGCCAAAAACTCTAGCAGTGTTCATTCAGGCAACCCATGGGCCAATAAAAAGATGCTATTTGAATTTTACCAGATTACAGGAATCAACTCAATTAATAGACCTCATTGATTTCTAACTCTTAATTCATTTACACTAATATGTTCATCCTATGGACGGATAGTTCCCCTAGTTATATTCATGGTTTTAATTTTATTACAGGTTTCATTATTTTCTTAATGCCTTTCTTTGGCCCTACTTCCTTAGGCTGTATTTTTAGATTTTATAAGTTGAAAAACACAGCGTTGGATGATGCATGGCACTGAGGGCTTTCCAAAGAACTCAGAGAAGAAAAATGATGAGCCCTCATTAATCTGGATTCCATTGACTGAATTTGTGATACATAGGATAAATGTGAAGCCCTTGGTGTTATTATTGGAGAAAGGAGCTGTGCTTAAAATTTGTCAGGTTAGACTTAACATTATAGTTCTATATCTGAAATGAGGGGATGGGAAAGGATGCTAGAAAGGGCAGAAAAGTTCCAGATCTTTGAGGAAGACTTGGCCCAATTTCAAGCTTAGACATGCACACAGCAGGTAGAATTTGGAAATTAAAAAAAAAAATAAAATGTTCAGAATAAAGCAAAGTAACTAAGTTTAAAAACTAAGAATGACAGTGTTTATTACCCACTTGGCCTCACGGAGAACCAGCAGATTGGAAATTTGCAAACCAGTTCTGCCTCAGGCAGCTGGGCTTTCTTGGGCATGTTGTTTAACTTCTCAGGTCTTGTTTCCTTATCAATAAAATGGGGATAATTTTTACCCTGCAGAACTATTGAATGGACTTAGAGTAATCTGTGTAAAATCCATGGCACTGTTGGTGAGAAGCTAGAGCCTTATTCCAACAAGACTGTCACTACTCAAATTAGGTTTTGAAACTCATTTTATAAAGTACCTTTAGATTTATCCTGGAAAGAAAAGTTTCATTGCCCTAGAGTAGTATATCATTTTTGACATTAAAAAAATACTCTCCAGATTGATCTTTTGACTTATTTGTTAAACATGGGTGACTATTTCCAAATTTTTAATCACCATTAGAGAATAAGAATATATTGACATTTGGGACATTTTTAAAATCACACATCACAGTTATGGAGGCAAACATAACAATATGAGTTTCAAAAATGTTTGAACAATGATCTCATCAACATTGGCATTAAAGCAAGGCTTCATAAAGAGATTACCTGGAAAATGCTAGAACTTCTTGGAAGTGCACATTCTAATAGATTTGTTTAAAAAATACAGACATATTTTATAATCACGTTTCACTTAAAAAATAAACTCTCAGCTTATACTGGAAACATTGGATTTTCAGTTTAAAAAGATGATGTAATTTCCCTGATATCATGTTTGGTAAGAAACCAACTTTTATTTCCAAGCATAAAGAGGAACT
Source organism: Callospermophilus lateralis (assembly GCF_048772815.1). Classification (NCBI taxonomy): domain Eukaryota; kingdom Metazoa; phylum Chordata; class Mammalia; order Rodentia; family Sciuridae; genus Callospermophilus; species Callospermophilus lateralis. Next base: position 30,700,271 of record NC_135325.1, on the reverse strand, counting down.
TATAACAGCACAGTTATTTCCCTTTTATCATTTCTGCAGAAGAGAAATCAAACTTAAGATAGTTGTTAAGAAAATTCCAGAAATGCCTAGAATTAAAATATGTGACCCATGGAAAATATAGAGGAAAATACATGGCATAAAATAATAGCCACGACATGGCTATAAACTAGAGAACAAGACTGTCAGAAGGGGGAAAAAAAGCTAAAGCAAGAAGCTTTTTAAAAGTCTTACTTTGTTAGATGTTTATTTTAAAAATTTTCAGCAGTAAAACAAATAATTTGTCATAGCATATAATGTGTTTTATTAAATTTACCCAATGATATGTATAAAACACATACTGTTTCTATCATATAGGAACTTAACAGGAATATAAAAATATCCACTACTCATGAACAAAATATGCATGTATTGATATAAAAATTATACATTGGTATAAAAAGCAATTTTACACAGTACTATTTATTAAAAAAAAAAAACCCTTTTTTTAGTACTAGGGATTGAACTCAGGGGTGCTTAACCACTGAGCCACATCCCCAGTCCTTTTTATTTTCTTATTTTGAGACAAGGGTCCATTAAGTTACTTCAGAGTCTTACTAAGTTGCTGAGGCTGGATTTGAACTCACAATTCTCCTGTCTCAGCCTCCTGAGTTGCTGGGTTTATAGGAGTGCACCACCATGCCCAGCTATCCCCCAATTTTTTAAGCCCTCCATTTAGGGTCAGTGGTCCAAACTAGACTGGATTGTCCTAGTATTCAGGCCAATGTTCAGGTAGCAGATGCTCATTGAGCAATTCTACACTTGGAGTCATGCCCATAGCTCCTTTTATTAAGAGTGAATTTCTCTGTATCAGAGGATCATAATTTTATCCTAAAAGTAAGTTTTTTCAGAGGCAAATGTTTGAATTGGCTACAAATTAGGGATGGAGGAAAAGGCACCAAAATGCTGTTTATATGGCCCAATAAGGGGTTACTGTGATAGGGCCTTGGCCCCAAGTATGGCAAAAGTTTTTATGAATCCTTTTAAGATATGCCCAGCATCCCTATGCAGGTTTCCATCTCTGGATTTAGGATCTGTCCTACAAGTTCTGAGCCTAGTAAATAGAACAGTTCTGAGCAATGTAGACTATATCATAACAAATTTTGCAGAACAATGACTACCTCTTGTACATACTTCATACAATTGTACCTAATGCCCCTCAACAGGAAATTCTGTGCAGAGACATGATCATAAAGAATCAAGGGGCAAATGTATGTCCTAAAATTCCATCCACCTGACATTGGGATCAAAAGATCTCATGGAAATGAAAACTTGAACATCAAAACCTGTACCTTGCCAGATACTCACAAAAATTAAAATAAACTGGTATCATGAAACCCATTCATTGTCACCACTATTAATATCTCAATATGAACATCTAACTAGTAAAATATCCTTTACCTTCCATTAAAGGCACTAGTATCCTTACATAATGAAGATGAGGTGAAAAACCAGCCTCTACCTCAGAGCAAAGCCTGTCCAAGGAAGGGACATGACCTTTGTCCTTGGAAAAACCCACAGAGCACACCTAGGCACATTCCCACCCTGCTAAGTTGTTTATCTACAGGAGAGATCTGCAGCGCCAGGTGTCCCTGACTCAGTCAGGCTAGGCAGGGATCCATAGCAGCCCCCTAGCAGCCACCAATCAGCATGAGACAGGGAAATACCTGGGATGCCAGATGACCCTCCCAGTATTTTATGATGGTTGATAACAAGTTGGGAAACCATGTAGTTCAGCATGTACACCCCTCTTGGCTCAAACCAATCAGTTCAAATGAATACCCCTTTTGTACTGACCAATCACCCCTACCCAACTTGTTTCCGCCAGTGAATGTGCTAATCATGTTTCAGAGTTGTTATTTGATTTTCCCGCGGTGTGTGATGATTTGCTATGATGTATGTGAAGTCCCTGCCCTCTCCAAAAAATGTATAAAACTGCTGCAAACCCTGGGCTCGGGGCCTCTCAGCGTCACCAGTTGCTGTGTGTGTGCGCGGAGGACCGAGCTAGCTCGCAATAAACACCTCTTTGCTGCTTACATCCGTTTTGGGTCTCTGGTGGTCTTTGGGGGTCCCAAATTCGAGCATAACAGAGGCACAATTTTCCTTGTTTTTATCTTAATAAAAGAAAAGGATACTATGAAAGTATTACACAAAAATTAACATATTATCTCCCCACTTCCCTTAAAATTAGGGAAATAAACATTTCCTACATCAATATTACTCACAGAGTGTTGTCACAGTTTCAAAGACACAGATCAACTATAAAGCACCAATTAAAAAAACACTAAATAAATAAAAGGAAGGCCAATAGAGGAAGGGGAAGGGGGGGAGGGTAAAAGGAAGTACTGGGGCCTGAAGTGGAGCAAATTATATTCTATGTGTGTATAATTGTCTCAAAATGAACTCCACTATTATGTAAAACTATAATGCACTATTTAAAAAAGAGAGACAAAAAATGGAGGACTTTCTTATTAAAGTTATGCAAGGCCTTAATTTTGACAAAGGTTTTTGTTGGGGGCAGTTTGTGAAGGTCTGGGGCTATGACCATTTGAATGGGAAGAGTCTGGACAAACTGGGACCAAATTAAGCCCCCTTTTTCCTTTTTTTTTTTTTTTTTTTAGTTTTTGGTACTGGGGATTGAATTTAAAGGCGCTTAACCACTGAGCCACATCCCCAGCCCTATTTTGTATTTTATTTAGAGACAGGGTGTCACTCAGTTGCTTAGGGCCTGGCTGTTGCTGAGGGTGGCTTTGAATTCATGATCCTCCTCCCTCAGACTCCAGAGCCGCTGGGATTACAGGCAAGTGCCACTGCGCCCAGCTCCTGCTTTCCTCATATTACTGGTGTTGGTGCTCTAGCTCACGATCTTGCCCTCGCTCCCACTGGATTTATCCTGGATAGTGTAACAGTATCCACTACCTGGGAGTGGAAGACAGATTTACACTCAAAATACTTGGAGTCACTGCCTACGTAAGTTTAGGCATAGTTCCAAGGCACAAACACAGGGTACATGCCTACTTGCCCCCTGCGAGCCCTCTACACCATCCTCTGGGCATCTTTGTAGGAAATCTCACCCTGGGACTTCCTCCTTCCTTTAGCTTACGATTAGGTTTGGCCACCACCTGCTGCCATCAGAAGTAATATGGAGTGCCTTATTTCTCGCCCTGTGGCTTCCCATGGTGCAGGGCCTGCTGGGAAGACGTCTGCGGCCCGCACCGCTCTTCCTACACATGGAAGAGATTTTCTTGAGTTTCTTATTTATAGCTAACACTTTTTGCTTCCTGCTTGGGTTTTCTCCCTGTTGGCAAATTGTTCTCCATGGCTGTAAGGTCTGGCTGCAGAGCATTTGCAAAGCCCAAGTTCCCGTGGCCTTGCCTGATTCCTGGCTGCTGCCTGAGGATGAACTGAGCTTTGACCAGACTCCCTTCCTCAAGGCTTGATGAAGGGGGCCCTTGCTTTGGAAATCCAAGGTAAGTCTCTCCACAGGGAAAGCTGGAGGCAGCAATGGAGAAGCAGCGGGTGGAGGGACAGCCCACAGGCTGTTTTTCAGCGGCTCATTTTTCAGGGGCTGCGCATCTTTGTACTCTTGGGGCTGGAGTGCTTTGCCAGGATCCTCTTTTGGAGAGGCAGCTGAGATGGATTGCTTTCTTTAAGAGACCTCCCAGTCCTAGTGGTGGGACACGTGCATAATAATATTGGGAGGCTACCTTGGCAGGGGCAGATTTTTGCTTTTGAATTCCAAGGCAGCACTAAAGCCAGATTAACAGATAGGTAGTTAATGTAGTTAGGTAAATCAGGTCTAAGTAAGATAAAGAAAATGGAGACCATTGTTGAGAATGAGTCCAGGAAAACAGAGCACCACCTGGGGACATTGAAATGTTAATGTCCCCAAGGCCCAGAATGGGTCCTAAGGAACTGTTAATGAAACAGCTCCCAGCAAACTGGGAAGTGCTAATCAAAAGCCGCCCCAGGCCCTTCTTGCCCAGATTACTCCTCCAGCCCACCTATATCTTCTACCTTTTGGCCTTCCCACCTGCATTCTATCACTGCAAGATAAAGGGAAACAAAGGACATGAATGGGCAGACTAAAAGAAGAACTTAGGATAAAAAAGGGAAGACCTCCCCCATCCACGGCTATTGCCTTTTGGGTCCCCTTCTTCCTCTGGGAGAAGTCTTTCAATAAAGCCTTCTATTTTCCACTCAAAACAGCGGTAACAGCACCTGGCTAGCAGCTCTCTAGTGGGGGCAACCTCTTGCTCTTCAGTTGTTCTGCGTTTGATTCTTTTGAGGATTGCTTCGGTGGGGAGAATGCCCTATTGTGCAAAGAGGATATTTTGCCAGAGAGCAAACACAGTTATTTCAAATTCTTAAGGATCACACCATTGCCATTGTTAGATGTCCCCAGTGGCCCTGACACACTCGCTCCCATCCTACAGATGCCCTTATATGGGATCAGCTATCATTTGGGTCCTGGGTTTGTTGGACCTTTGAAGGGTGTGTTGTTTTCTGCATGAGGCTCAGAATGTACCATTTTCTTACTGGATGGAGAATAGGAAGCAGACCTTAGCCTGGTTGGAGATGTGTTGTGAGTGAGCTATGCCATTAACATAGATTAAAAACATTTGTGTCTTTCTACAATGTCAGGATTTATTGAATAACACGCTACACCACTTTTAGTGGAAGCAGTTCACAGAATACTTATTATTCACATGATAGTCAACAAGCCAAGCAAACACAAGTTCTTTTATTGCAATCTTAATTTCTAACATCTGTAACACTCGAGTCACACATAATAGGTCACAAAAAGACTAAGAAAGAGTTAAAGCTGGATCTGTGCCAAGAGCATAGGCGGAGATAGAGATGAATTCAGAGTTAACTGTAGGTGGTCAGATAAGGGTTTTAATGAACCAGTTCTGCAGAGTTGTCAAAGCAGAGGGCTCAAGCAGATGGAAGTTTCAGAGTGTCATCTTGGAGTGGGCTGTGCATGATTGTCACGGACAGGAGAAATCAGACTATGCTGAAGCTCGATGGGGACAGTAAATCAGAGGTTAGTCGCTGTGGTGATTTTCCTGGGCAAGGCTTCTGAAGATTGTTCATGTGACCAGGTAATGTCTTAAAGGATTCCTCCTTTTATGGGTCTTAGGTGAAGGGGTTGTATCTGGTGAGGTTGATAAGCTCCCAGGTCTGGTGTTCCTGATAATTTGGGATGCTCACATGCTCAGGTACTCCTTGATTTACTTTTATAAATTGGCACTTAGGAGTTATCCATCAATTTGTGCCTTATGGTTGTGGTGGGCAGATGGTGGTTTACTTACACAAATAAGGCTTAGAGTCAGTTTGCCTTGGTACATGTACTCAAAATGGAAAATGGAGTAACTCAGATTAGGGCACAGCCTGCTCTCCATAAGATGGTAAGGAACTTTTGGTGGCATCTAGTTCAGATCCAACACAAATGTCATTGCTATGGTCCCCTTGGCCCATTGCCCATCAGACAAAGGAAAAACATTAGGCTCTACATAGCCACAGCATGAAGTGGACTGGTGTGGTGATATGTATCATTTCCATTTTTAGATACCAAATCACACTGGTACTTAGGATTTACATATGCAATGACATCAAGGGAATTGTGGTACAGGTTGGAAGTATAACTCAGTGGAGAGAATTTGCCTAGCATACCCAAAGCTCTAGGTTCTATCCCCAGCACCACACACACACAAAATAGAATAAATCTTGGTATGGAGGGGGTTATGGTAAATTGCTCTTGAAGCCTGGTGTTCACAGTGGCCTTCTTTTTAGTTCAGCCATCTTAAGAGATCTGTAGATTTGGGGCAACCATTTGAGATAGTCAAGGTTGCCTTCAATGGGCTGTAAATGCTGGTGTTGGAATGACAATTGGATAAATACTGAACACTGGATTAGAGGAACTGGGAAGGGATCCTGAAGCCCCTTCACTCAGCTCATAAAACCCTGAGCTAGGCCAGCTGCCTGTCTTCAGTTGCTCTTCTGATGTCTTTTCTACATCCAGTGTGAGGTTACTTATTTGCATGTGGAGTTCTTACAGTTGATTCAACAAGCCAGCATCTCCTCTTCTCAGACAGTTCTTGCCAAGCTGGCTGCTGTGGCGCTGCAAGGGCTGCAAAAAGGGAAGGAAATCTGGTTCTACTGTGCAACTGGTGTCCCTTTATGCTGTACCATAAGCATTTCCTTCATGTCATTATGTGTTCGATTTTTAAAAGTTTTATTGAGATACAATTCTCATAACATACAATTTACTCATTTAAAATGTACAAGTCAATACTTTTTAGTATATTCACATTCACAATATATTTAGACTATAACCATTGCTACTGCAATTTTAGACTGTTTTCATCACTCCCAAAATAAGCCTTTCAGCAGTCACTCCCCATTCTACCCAACTCCCTCTGCCCCTCAGCCCTGGCAGCCACTAATCTACTCTCCGTCCCTGTAGATTTGCCTTTTCTGGACATTTCATATAAATGGAATCATATACTTTATTCCACATTCTACCCAACTCTCCCTGATCCTCAGTCCCTGGCAACCACTAATCTGCTTTCCAACTGTATAGAGTTACCTATTCTGGACATTTTATATAAATGGAATCATATGTTGTCTTTTATAACTGACTTCTTTTACTTAACGTGTTTTTAAGGTTTATCTCTGTATAGCATACATCAGTACTTCTTCCTTCTTATGGTTGAATAATATTCCATTGTATAGCTATATCATATCATTTTCTTTATTCATTCACCATTTGATGGACATTTGTGTGGTGTTTGCTTTCTAGCTACTGTGACTGTGAATAATTCTGTAGGAACATTCAAGTATAAGTTTTTATGTGGACATATGTTTTCATTTCTCTTAAGTATATACTTAGGATTGGAAGTGCCAGGTCATAGGGTAACACTATATTTAATATTTTAAGGAACTGCCAAATTGTTTTCCATAGCTACTGCACTATTTTACCACCAGTAATATATGAGGGTTCTGGTTTCTCCACATATGCTTAATTTTGTTTTTAAATCAAACTTTCAAGACTGCCTACTTAGTGGTCTAGACTAAGATAGAAAGAATTAGAGATATAGCAGCTGGGTGCGGTAGCACACACCTATAATCTCAGCTACTTGGGAGGTTGATGTGGGAGGAATGCAAGTTTGAGGTCAGCCTTAGCAACTTAGTGAGACTCTGTCTCAAAATATAAAAATAAAAAGGGCTGTGAATGTGGCTCAGTGGTAGAGTGTCTCTGGGTTCAACCCCCCAGTACTGAAGAGATAGAGAGAAAGAGAATGTTCAAATAGCAAATATATTCAAGTGTTTGGGGGCTGCTGACAGTGATGTGAGCCTATTGGATGAAGAGAAGTCAGGAAAAAAAAGCCAATGTAAAGTAAAATAACACTTTAAACATTATCATCATCAACAACTAAGATCTTATCACCACCTGTTCTTTTGTACTTATTGCAAAAGCAAGACCAACTGTGTGTCTCTGTACTGGGCAGCATGCATATTCATATTTAGAGACTTAAACTAAAGACAAACTAAATAATTGTAGATAATTATATTTGAGGAAGAAAATGAAAAACTATAATATTATTTCAATTTAGTGTATTATCCAACAATATTTCTATTTTTAAAAAATATTTATTTTTTAGTTGTAGTTGGACACAATACCTTTATTTTACTTATTTATTTTTATATGGTGCTGAGGATCGAACCCAGGGTCTCACACGTGTGAAGTGAGAGCTCTACCACTGAGCCACAACCCCAGCCCTCCAACTACATTTCTAACCTCATCTCTCCCATTCCCTCACTGAAAACGCTTTTATAGTCAGTTCTATGACTCTTTTGGCCCATTTACCCCTGATTCTTTGTCTTCTCCTGTCTCTGAATACACAGCCTTAACTGCTCAGATTATTCATTTTGGCATCTTGTGACATATACTGTTGTCTGTACTAATTATTTAACTTTTGATGCAAACATGTTTTGTGTTCCTTCATCACTGTCTGAATGCAGTCAGGGTAATAAACTTGTATTAAACTTTCCAATTCAACAAACACGGGGATTAGGATGTGAGAATTTCTTAAAGGCACTCAATTTATCTTTGTTGAGTGATTTAATTCTGGAGCATTACATATAAATTTCAGTGATGTCACAAGATGAGAAAGCACAAATTTTTCTTTTCAATTTCTGGACCCTGAAAATAAGTTACCCACCCCTGCCATTGCCTATTTAAAAAAATAATATACTGGCTTCAGAAATGCAATACATGCAAGTCATAAATAAATGTTGTCCATAAGCTTATATTTAATCAAACATCCATTCATCTTATTCATGACTTATTTCCCACTTGAGTGCATACCTATTTACATACACACACACACACACACACACCAAACAACCCCCCCAAAACTTGACCTGTTGTGTTGGGGATGTAGCTCAGTTGTAAAGCACTTGCCTACCATGTGTGAAGCCCTGGGTTCAGTCTCTAGCACTGCAATAAAAAACAAAATAATGGCTCGGGAAGTGCCTCAGTGGTAAAGTGCTTGCCTAGCATGTGTGAAACCCTGAGTTCAATCCTCAGCACTGCCAGAAAATAAAAAATAAAATTTGTCCTGTCAGTATTTGCCTGTGAGTATTCAAAACTTGGGCAGCAACAAACAACAGGAGTTGCTGTTTGCGCAGAAGCCGGGAGATCTATTACCGGGACTGGGAAGGTAATGATCATCCTCTCAAACCCACCGAGAGATTTTATTCACAGCTTTTTATGCTGCAGTTTATGAAATAAAATAGTACACTTTGGGCAGCATAGTATACTTTGGTTTTATATAGCATCTTTCATCCAAGGAGTTTAAAGAAATTTACAAACATTACTCATTCACCTTCATAAAGTTTTTTATTGAATTAGCAAGATAGTCTACCATACAAAAGTTAAAAGTAATAAAAAAAACCATATTTTATATAATGACTATTTAAAACATATCCAATTTTCATATTCTTGACTTACATGAAATTATTCATCTTCTCATTAGTTTTAACCTCCAGGAGCTAAGGCAACAATGAACTGCTGAAGTGTATAAATAAAAAAGAGCATTTCAGAGTTCATGTCGCATTTGTCTTCCCCCTGCCTGACTGACAGCTTTAATTCTGGAGAAGGAGAAACCTGTGATAAATTTCATACCTTTCCAGTCCTATCTGTATTTCACATTTTCTGACAACCCTCTTAAGCCTGAAACCAGGTCTGAGTTCTTGAGTGGACATCAATAGCTGACATCAGTAAAGACATATTCCTGGGGCTCTGCATAATGCTTTTGTGACCCAATTACTTTTTCTTTATCCTGATATTGCAAAACTGAAATTTGCTTAGGTAACATGTTTATATCTGTTGGGGATGGAGTAGAGAATATTTTACCAGCTGGGGTAAAATGTAATAAAGCTACTTGAGGATGCTGATTTATATGTAATTGCATTAGAGGGCCAACTCTAATTTCATTCCACTGCTAGGATTCTTAAGACATGGTATTAGGGTCCCAGTAATCTCCACTGGTATTTTCTTTAAGTGGGTACTAGCTATTCCAATGATTTTCTTAAATTAACATAAAAGACAATGCTCAAAATTAATATTAAAATAATAGCATTGTATTAGAATAGCTTGCAATAGCAATAATAAAAGGGATTGTCCCTAGGAAAGTAGAAGCCACCATGCCTTCTGCCCCAGACATTTCCCAGTCTGTCTTTTTGCTTGTGGTCTATTTTTTTTTTTTTGGAAAAATTCCTGAGTGAATGTTGGATTAAATGCTAAGTCTAGGCTTAAAATGCTAAAATTATTTTGTAATTATACATTCATGAGACTCTAGGTTCTTACAAATGCCAAGGCAAATGTCAAGATGAATGTCTTAGTTTGAGTGTCTATAACAAAGTGCCAGAGAATAGGTGGCTTAAATAACAGAAATTTATTTCTCACATTTCTGGAAGCTAGAAGTCTAAGATAAGGGGGCCAGCATGGTCAGGTTCAGAGAAAGCACTTTTCTGGGCTGCAAAATGCTGACTTCTCATTGTATCCTCAGAGCAGAAAGAGGGCAGGAAAGCACTCTGGACTTTCTTCTCTAAAGGCATTAATCCCATTTGTGGAGGCTCCACCCTCATGACCTCATCACCTCCCAAAAGCCCACCTGCTAAGACCATCACATTGTAGATTAAAATTTCAATGGATGAATTTTGGAGGGACACAAACATTCAGTCCATTGTAATGAAGATAGAGAAAAAATTGCCTTTAGCTTTATTTTTCTAGATGAATTATTTTAAAGGACCATTTAACAATGTTCAAGTCATGTAGTTGATATGTGATTTTTTTTGTCCTATTTAAAGTAGTTCCTGTTTATCCAGGTTCATTTTCTATCAGTTAGCTGTAATAAACAACTCATAAGTTTTAATTTGTGTGTCATTCTGAGTAGTGTGATGAAATCTTGCCCTATATTGTTCCATCTTGCCCAGGACATAGATCACCCTTCTGTACAGTATATCTGTGCTGCTATACCCACTTGTCAGTCAGTAGCTATTTTGTTTGCGGGAGGTACCAGGGATTGAACCTAGGGATGCTTAACCATTGAGCCACATCCCCAGCCCCTTTTATTTTTTATTTTGAGACAGGGTCTCACTGAATTGCTTATGGCCTTTGCTAAGTTACTGAGGCTAGCTTTGAACTTGCGGTCCTCCTGCCTCAGCCTCCTGAGCCACTGGGATTATAGGCAGAGCCACCATGCCAGGCAGTACCTATCTTGATTATCAAATCAATTGTGATATTGCATTGCTTGTGTTCATGTAACCCTTATTTTACTTAATAATGGCTCCTGAATGCAAGAATAATAATGCTGGCAATTAGCATGTGCCAAAGAGAAGCTGTGAAGTGCTTCCTTTAGGAGAATATGTTCTTGACTTAGCAAAAAATTACATACTGAGGTTGCTAAGGTTAAGAACAGATCTTCTAATCCATGAAGTTGTGAGGAAGGAAAAAAAGAAATATGTGCTAATTTTACTGTCAAACCTCCAAGTGAAAAAGCTACAGCCACAGTGTACATAAGTGGTTATTAGTTAAGATGGGAACGGCATTAAATTATACAGTTCAGTACTGCCCGTGGTTTCAGGCATCCACTGTGGACCTTGGAACATATTCTCTGCCAAAAACAAAATAGTTATTTTCATGAGAAACGAGACAAAAAGGTCTCACTTATCATTTGGCGTAGTATAAGTAAAAAAAGGTGGATTTGTTGGGTTTAAAATGTTTTGTTAAAGATCATTAAAAAACATGAAAAAACAGAATAACCAACACATATCCTTTATTACAAAAAGAGCATTAACATTGGCCTTGGTGACTTTATTCTTTAAAAATATAATGAAATAAAACATTCTTTAGTTAAAGCTTCATCTTCTCTACCCTACTTCCATTTGCAGATAAAACCAATATACTAAAGTTGGTATGCATCATTCTCATATGTATTTGAATCCACTGAAGATTTACTATTGTTAGATATTTGTCTACTCCTAAATTGATAGAAATGAAATTTATTTCTATTTTTTTCATGATTTCAGTATTGTAATAAACTCTTGTACATATTTACTTGGGCACATGTGGGAGAGTTTTGCCAGGGTAGATAGAAACATGTGGAATCTTGGATTGTTGAATAGGCACTCAATCAACTTCACTATATATGGTCAACTAGCTTTCCAAATTACTCACAAAGGCTATTATAGCTCCAAATCCTCACTGTCACTTAATCTTATTAGACATTATTATTATTGTGATAGTAGAGATATAACTCAGGGGTGCTCTACCAGTGCACTACCCAGTCTTTTTTATTTTTATTTTGTTATAAAATTTTTATAGTTGGTTTTATATAGACTATTTCATGGTAAAATGATATTTAAACTTACAACTTCTGGATTGTAAGAGCAGTCGATATTTGAGCATATTTTGTATTTTACTCATTTGGATTTCTTACTCTGTGAACTACCTATTCAAATATTTTGGTTATTGTTTTATTGTCATTTTTTTTTGGGGGGGGGTACTGGGGATTGAACTCAGGGACACTTGACCACTGAACACATCCCAGCTCTATTTTGTATTTTATTTAAAGACAGGGTCTCACTGAGTTGCTTAGTGCCTCGCCATTGATGAGGCTGGCTTTGAACTCGCTATCCTCCTGTCTCAGCCTCCTGAGCCACTGGGATTACAGGCATGTGCCACCATGCCCAGATGTTTTATTGTCATTTTTATTAGTACATTGTTGATCTTTGTATGTTGAGGTTACCTTTGTTAGTCATATGTGTTACAAAAATACTCGCCCAGTCTATATTTTGACTTTGTTCTTAAGCATTATCTCTTCTTTCCTGACTCTTGTTTAAAACCTTTTTTTGGGGGCTGGGGTTGTGGCTCAGCAGTAGAGCGCCTGCCTCACACGCGTGAGACTGTGGGTTCTATCCTCAGCACCACATAAAAATAAATAAACAAAATAAAGATATTGTGCCCATGTATAACAAAAAAGAATATTTAAAAAAATCTTTTTTTTTCTTGGTACTGGGGATTAAGCCCAGGGGTGCTTAACCACTGAGCCAATCCCCAGAACCCCCCTGTATTTTTTTTTTTTTTATTTTGAGAAAGGGTCTTGGTAAATTACTTAGGGCCTGACTAATTGCTGAGGCTGGTCTTGAACTTGTAGTTCTCCTGCCTCAGCTTACCAAGATGGTGGGATTATAGGAGTGTGCCACTGTGCCCAGCTAAAAAGTTTAAATGGAGAATTTCAAATGTATACCAGAGTAGAAAGAACTGCATAGTATACCCCTGTGTGTCCATCACCTAGCTTTAACAATTATTATGTCCAATCTTACTTGATTTATACCCAACCTATTCCCAGCCTTCTTCTCACTACTTGCCCCTCATTGATTCCTCCCCTTGCTTCCTGAATTATTTTGAATTAAGTTTCAGATTTCATACCATTTCATTCATAAAAATTTCAGTCTGTATATTTAAAAGAAAAATTTTTGAAAAAACATAATGTGGCTTGATTTGTCATTGTTTTTGTGTCTTTTTCATATGTAAGGTTGTTTTTTCTTCAATATGATCTAATACATCAAAACATTTCAGAATTTTACTTTTCACATTTAATCAATCAGAATTATTTCTTTTGTGATCTACCACCATTTAACGAATAGTTCATCTTTTCTAGACTTATTTATAATGTCACTTTTATAAAATAAAATATGAAAATATATATGTGCTTATTTCTGAGCTATTTTTTCCAAAGGCCTATGAATTTAGTTTGTATTAAAAATAATATTTCTGGGGGCTGGGGTTGTAGTTCAATGGTAGACCACTTGCCTCACATATGTGAGACACTGGGTGTGAGCCTCAGCACCACATAAAAAATAAATTAATAAACAAAGATGTTGTGTATCCATCTACAACTAAAATAATATTGAAAAAATAATACTTTTAATTACTGTAGTTTTATAATGGGTTTTAATACCTGAATGATAAATCTTCCTTGTCATCTTTAAGATTTCCTTAGCTGTACTTGGTCCTCTACTTTCTTTCTTTTTTTAAAAAATATTTTTATTAGTTGTTGGAGAACTTTTTTATTTTATTTATTTATTTTTATGTTCTGCTGAGGATCGAACCCAGTGCTTCACACATGCTAGGCAAGCGCTCTTTCACTGAGCCACAATCCCAGCTCCGGTCCTCTACTTTCTTAAGAGTTTTAAATTGAGGTTGTTGAGTTCCTGAAAGATCCTGGTGAAATTTTGATTGAAATTACATTGAATTTATAGTTCAATTTCAGGAGACTTTATATCTTTATGATGTTGAGAATTCACATATACAAATGTGGTATATCTTCCCATTTATTTGTCACTTTTTTATAACTTTCCATAAAATTGTATAATATTCTTTATGAATGTCTTACAAATTTTTTGTTAGATTTATATCAAAGAACCTTAGCTTTTATTGTTATTTTAAAATTTTCATTATTTTTTGATGCTGGTATAGAAGAAGGGATTGGTTTTGTCTTTGAATTTTACATCTAACAACCTTGTTGAACAATCTCATTACTTCTTTTTTTTTAAGAGAGAGAGGAGAGAGAGAGAGAGAGAGAGAGAGAGAGAGAGAGAGAGAAAGAGAGAGAGAGAGAGAATTTTTTTAATATTTATTTTTCAGTTTTCGGTGGATACAACATCCCCAGACCAATCTCATTACTTCTAATAGTTAATTCTATAGAAGAATTAACTAAAGAAAGTCCTATTTCTTAAATATTTTAATTATTTTTCTTAATTGGCAAGAATCATCGACATAATGATTTATCAAATAAAGTAGTGGTAGTGGGGATTCTTGTGCTTAAGTTGAGAGGAAATATTTATAACATTTCATTTAACAGTCAAGGTTCAGGTAGAGAAGTGGAACATCTAGAAGATAGATATTTGTTATGCATTTGTTATAGGGATTTGACTTTATACAATTGTACAAACTGATTAACCAGTTTCTGTAAGGCTTCATGCTGAAACTTGTCCACATGGAAGACAGTGGGGGAACATGGATAGAAAGTGAGGGAGATCAAGGACAAGATTGAACCCAGTAGTACAAGCTGGAGCCAAGGACAGACTGAAAATTGTGTTAGTTCTTGTTGCCTCTGACCTGGATGGCCAGGACTCTGTTATAGTCTTTAACACACATACCTTGATCAGGTGTCAAGAAAGCCCACCAGGTAAAGAATCACTACTAGCTGAGGTGCTTCCTGAGGACAAAGAGAATACAGACTAAGTAGTGAAAGAAGATAGTTATGAATACCAACTATGACCCTGTGACCAGTTGTAGAAATGAGGATACCCATAGATATGACTATTTCTTTCTTATTTTAATGTGAATAAGTTTATAAACATGAGCTGAATATTTTAGTTTTCTTTCTTTCTTGGTCTTAACTACTAGGAACGCAGATCCACCTCACCCAGCCCAATAACTATAATGACCCTTATTATTGGTATAATTGTGGTCTTTTTTTTCTCAATTATTTCCCCCATTATTGTTAACCAATGCATATATTTTGGGAGGGAAGAGACTGAGGCAGGAGAATCATGAGTTCAAAACCAGCCTCAGCAATGGCGAGGTGCAACTCAGTGAGACCCTGTCTCTAAATAAAATACAAAATAGGGCTGAGGATGTAGCTTAGTGGTCGAGTGCCCCTGAGTTCAATCCCTACTACCTCGCCCATCCCCCGCCAAAAAAGAAATTAAATAAACAATGATTCTAGTAGTAACCAGCTTTTTGATATCTCATTTATTTTCCCATTTATGTAATATAGATTTTTAGTGGTACTGTGTAATTTTTTCCTTTGGAAAATATTTTACATAATAACAGTGATAACAGTGGCTGAAGGAAGTTTGTACCCTGAAAGGGCTTTATCAGTAAAGGTTCAATCAGAGAAAACACAACCACCAGGAATGAATACATGTCTATATATTGATGTGTTACAAGGATTAAACTTTAGGAAATTGTTGGAGCTAGTAAAAGAGTTTCTGTAAGGTTGTTGTCTTTACATCTGATGCTGGCAATTCAAGAGCAAAGGGCATGCAGCCAGCAAAGGAAGAAGGAAGTCAAGTAGGAGAGAGCAAGGACAAGTTGGAGACCACAAGCGAGAACTGGAACCTGTGAGGATGAACTGAAACCCATGTTAGTTCTTGTTGCCTCTGACCTTGCTGGTTCTGTTGTAGTCACTGCCTCATACCAACAAGGTAAATCAGAAGTAATAACATGTTGGAGTTACAAAATGGCTGCTGTTTCTCTTTTGCTCTCCTCATCTCACACTAGAAGCTTTCTTATAGCCCACCCTAACTGGAAGCATGGGAAGGGGCATGTAGTCAGTCTCTTTATCCATGGGTCCCCATCTGGGTTCTGTATTGGCAAATTCAACCAACTATGCATAAAAAATGTAGTTGTTCCTAGGATAGTTGCATCTGTACTGAATATATACAGGTTTTTTCCCTTGTTGTTATCCCCTAAACAATACAGTATAATAATTATTAATATAACATTTATGTTGTATTAGCAGTTATAAATAATGTAGAGATGATTTAAAGTATATAGGAGGATATGCACAGGCTATATGCAAATACTGCAGCAGTTTATATAAGAGGCTTGAGCATCTACAGGTTTTGGTATTCACAGATGGTCTTGGAACCAATCAATCCTGGATACTGAGAGACTACTGTAGTGGGAAATTCACTTCAGCTTAGGTAAGTTGACAAATTACAAACCCACCACAAATGCTTTTTTTATTTTTAGTAAACTTTATTGGGGTATGATTTATAATAAAATGGACTTACTTTAAGTGTAAAATGTGATGAGTTCAACAGTTGATACCAATCATACCAAATAACTAGTAACCAGTAGCATAATCAAGATAGTACACTTTCATCTTCCATTCAGAGTTCCTCATACCTCTTTGTAGTTAATCTCCTCCCTC
The DNA here is from genome assembly GCF_048772815.1 of Callospermophilus lateralis. Lineage (NCBI taxonomy): Eukaryota > Metazoa > Chordata > Mammalia > Rodentia > Sciuridae > Callospermophilus > Callospermophilus lateralis. The sequence continues at coordinate 30,683,715 of NC_135325.1, read as the reverse complement.
TTGCCCTCAGCTCTAGGCAACCATTGGTCTGTTTTATGTCAATATAGGTTAGACTTGACTGTTCTAGAACTTTATATACATGAAATCATACAGAATATGCTTTTTTATGTCTGGCTGTTTTCACTCAGTTCAATAATTTTGAGATTCACCTATCAGTAATTCATCCTTTTTATTATTTAGTAGTATCGATGGCATAGATGTTTTCACAATTGGCTTATCCATTTCTCTGTTAATGGACATTTAGGTTGTTTCCGCTATTTGGCTATTATGGATAGAGCTGCTATATACACTCATATATGAGGCATTTTATGCACGTAGTCTTTTCTTATATATATGCTTAGAAGTGGAATTCTTGATCTGTTAAAGTATTTTGCTCATTTAAAAATTTGATTTACTTTTCTTCTTATGATTCAGTTGTAAGAGTTTTTTTTTTGTGTTGTAGAGACAAGTCCTCTTCATGTATGTATGTATATATATGTGTATATATGTATGTGTGTGTATTATGTGCACATGTGAATATATATGTATATAAATTGTATATATGAATTGTGAATATCTTCTAGTCTGTGGCTTTTTAATTTTCTCAAAGATGTGTTTCAAATAACAGTTTTACATTTTGGTGAAGTCCAATTTGTCAGTATTTTCCTTTTATGATTAATGCTTTTCATGTTTAAGGAATCTTTCCCTACCTAGATGTGGTGGCCCACACCCATAATTCCAATGACTTGGGAGATTGAGGCAGGAGGATTGCAATAACAAGGACAGTCTTGGCAACTTAATGAGACCCTGTCTCAAAATTTAAAAAATAACATCAAATAAAAAGGCTTGGCCATGTCAATTAGTGGTAGAACACTCCTGGGTTCAATCCCCAGTACTATAAAACACACACACACACATACACACACACACACACACAAATCTTACCTCAAGGTACATGATATTCTATATTCTCTTCTCTCAAGTTTTATAGTTTACCTTTTTTGATACTGAGGATTGAACCCATGGTCACTTTACCACTGAGCCATATCCCCAACCCTTTTTATTTTGAGATAGTGTTTCACTAAATTGTATAGGGCCTTGCTAGGTTGTTGAGGCTGGCCTCAAACTTACAATCTTCTTGTCTGAGCCTCCGAGTCACTGGGATTACAGGCATGTGCCACCACATCCAGCTATAGTTTAATTTTTATATTTAGACCTATCAGTTACTTAAAGTTAGTTTTTACATACATGGTGAACACTGATATCTATTTAAAGAAATATAGATACACAGTTTTTCTATTACTTTGTTACTCTTTTCAAAGAGCAATTGACCATAAATGTGTAGGTCTATTTCTGGTTTCCCTGTTCTGTTCCATTGATCTATATGTGTGTCCTTAGGCAAGTATGACACAGTCTTGATGATTAGCTTTATCATAAGTAATATAAGATGTTAAAGTCTATCCTTTTGCAAAATTATTTTGGCTATCCTTGGTTCTTTTGAATTTCCATGTACATTTAGTAATCATTTATCAGTTTCTATTAAAGAGCCTACCAAGATTTTGATTGAAATTGCATTGAATTGATGGGTAAGTTTGGTGACAGTTTAAATTTTAACAATATTGGGGAGATCCAAGATGGTGGGCCAGAGGGAGACAGCATTCTGTGTTGCTCCATGACCTGGGACTCAAGTAGTGAGAATACTGCTTCTCTTCAAGCGATATTCCTGCTCCTGCGCAAGAATTGCAGTCACTGTGCCGGTGCAGGGCTCCAGGCCCCAGCTCAGAGTAGGTCTCCCAACTACTTGCCCACACAGGACTACTGGGTGACTGAGCAGGACCATTGGCAGCAGCACCCCCGCAGAACTTTTGGCCACCCTCCTGAGCAGAAATCATGGACAGTGCTCCCATGCAGGACACCCGGCAGCTTCCCACACAGAGGAATTCCAGCCACCACTCCCGTGTGGACCTCTAGCTACCAACCTGGGGCTCCCTCGTCGCCGCCACCTTGGAACTCTGCAGCAGCACAGATAGTCCCCTACATGCAGTCACATGTCTGCACCTGAGAACGTCACATAGGCTCTGAAGTCAGCCGACAGCCACATATTGCACGCCACAGAGCTCGTCTCTGAACTCATTGTCCAACACCATTGCTCAGCTCCCCCCACCCAACTTGATATCCTACCACTGAAAGTAGGTGCCTCCATCTTGGGCCACCGTCATCACCATCTTCAGTGGGGGCAACTCCCAGTTTGGAACTCTGGCTGGCCAGGTACCTAGTTCCTAATTCCCCCCTTTCCCCAGCATCTCCCCAGCAGCCACGGGGATAATAACTCTATATCCTCACCTCCTACCTCCTCAGCGTATCATCCTACTACTCACCCCTGGTTCTTTGTCCACCATCAGAAACTGTAAACCCTTTTACAAACTTACTGAGTATATTGTAGATGATAATTGAATTCACCATTTCAGTATACTATGACCAAACTGTAAATGTCTTAATAGCAAACATTTGTTTTGGGGGGTGTATATTGTTTATATTGGGATCTGTTAATGTTGCCCTTCACCTCAAAGGAGAGGTATTGGATCCCTACAGGGGCACTGTAAACCTATAGAGTAAAAATGGTAATGCCTTGGATCCACAGTTCTATAAGGGAAGAAACAGAAGCAATATGAAGAGACAAGGGAAGAAAGTGGCCAAACAAATCAAGATACCACATTATTAGAATCTATGACTAGCACAGCAGAAGAAATTACAGAGAAGAAATTATAGAATATTTTACATAATTTAAAATATTCTGCAAATTAAAGGATGATGTAAGGGAGCAAATACAGGGCTGGGACTCAGTGGTAGTGCATTTGCCTGGCATATGTGAGGCACTGGGTTTGACTCAGCACCACATATAAATAAATAAAGGGCTATCAACAAATAAAAAAAAATAAAAAAAGCAAATATAAGCAGCAAAAGATCATTTTGACAAAGAGCCACACAAACAAATACAGGAAGCAAAAAATTACTTCAAGAAAGAGATAGAGATTCTAAAAAAAAACAAAAAACAAAGCAAAACAGAAATCCTTGAAATGAAAGAAACAATAAACTAAATTAAAAATTCAATTGAAAGCATTATCAACAGATTAGACCACCTGGAGACAGGACCTTAGACAATGAAGACAAAATATATAATCTTGAAAAGAATGTAGACCACACAATGAAAATCATAAGAAACCATCAGCAGAATATTCAAGAAATATGGACTAGCATGAAAAGACCAAATTTAAGAGTTATGGGGTAGAGGAAGGCATAGAGTTCCAAACCAAAGGAATGAGCAATCTATTCAATGAAATAATATCAGAAAATTCTCCAAACATAAAGAATGAATTCGAAAACCAAATTCAGGAAGCTTACAGGACACCAAATGTACAAAATCACAACAAATCCACACCAAGGCACATTATAATGAAAAGTCCTAACATACAGAATAAGGAGAGAATATTAAAAGCCATGAGAGAAAGGAATCAGATTACATATAGGGGAAAACCAATTAGATTATGTACAGATTTTTCAACCCAGACGCTGAAAGCTAGAAGATCCTGGAACAACATATATTAAGCTCTGAAAGAGCCAACCAAGAATCTTGTATTCACCAAAATTAAGCTTTAGATTTGATGATGAAATGAAAACCTTTCAAGATAAACAAAAGTTAAAAGAATTTACAACTCAAAAGCTTGCACTACAGAACATCCTTGGCAAAATATTCCATGAAGAGGAATTGAAAACAACAATGAAAATCAGCAAAGGCAGGCATTACACTAAAGGAAAAACCAAGTCAAGTTAAATAACAAAAATAAACAAATATGGCTGGGAATACAAATCATGTCTCAATAATAACCCCGAATGTTAATGGCTTAAATTCACCAATCAAAAGACATAGACTGGCAGACTAGATTAAAAAAAAAAGACCCTAACCCTGAATGTTAATGGTTTAAATTCACCAATCAAAAGACATAGACTGGCAGACTGGATTAAAAAAAAAAAAAGACCCAACAATATGCTGCCTCCAAGATACCCATCTCATAGGGAAATACATCCATAGACTGAAGGTGAAAGGTTGGGGAGAATCATACCACTCACATGCTTTGCAGAAGCGAACAGGGGTTTTCATTCTCATATTAAATAAAGTGGAGTTCAAGCCAAAGTTAATCAAAAGGGATAAAGAAGGATATTTCATACTGCCTAAAGGAACCATTCATCAACAAGACATAACAATAATAAATTTGTATGCCAAAACAATTTTATTTAGTTTTTCAAAAAACCAACTTTTTGTTTTGTCAATTTTTTTCAATTGTTTCTTTTATTTCTATTTCATTGATTTCAGCTCATATTTAATTATTTCTTGCCTTCTGCTTTTGCTGCTGTTTTGTTCTTCTTTTTCTAGGGCTTTGAGATGTAGCGTGAGGTCATTTATTTGTTGACTTTTTCTTTTAAGGAATGCACTCCATACAATGAATTTTCCTCTTAGTCCTGCTTTCAGAGTGTCCCAGAGATTTCAATATGTTGTGTCTATGTTCTTATTTACCTCTAAGAATTTTTAATCTCCTCCTTGATATCTTCTGTAACCCATTGTTCATTCAGTAGAATATTGTTTAGTTTCCAGGTGATGGAGAAATTTTTATTTTTTATTTTGTCATTGATTTCCAATTTCATTCCATTATAGTCTGATAAAATGAATGGTCTCTACTTTTTTGTATTTGCTAAGAGTTGCTTTGTGGCATAGTGTATGGTCTGTTTTAGAGAAGGATCCATGTGCTGCTGAGAAGAAAGTGTATCTGCTTAATGCAGGTTGAAATATTCTATATATGTCAGTTAAGTCTAAGTTATTGATTGTATTATTGAGTTCTGTAGTTTCTGTATTCAACTTTTGTTTGGAAGATCTATCCAGTGGTGAGAGAGGTGTGTTAAAGTCACCCAACATTATTGTGTTGTGGTCAATTTGACTCTTGAAATTGAGAAGAGTTCGTTTGATGAACATAGCTGCACCATGGTTTGTGGCATATGTATTTATGATTGGTGTCTTGTTGGTGTATGGTTCCCTTGAGCAATATGTAATGCTCATCTTTATCCATTTTGATTTACATTGGCTTGAACTCTACTCTATTTGATATGTGGATGGAAACCCCTGCTTGTTTCCGCACTCCATGTGAGTGGTATGATTTTTCCCAACCTTTCACCTTTAGTCTGTGTATGTCTTTTCCTATCAGATGGGTCTCTTGGAGGCAGCATATTGTTGGGTCTTTTTTTTTTTTAATCCAGTCTGCTAGCCTATGTCTTTTGATTGGTGAGTTTAAGCCATTAACATTCAGGGTTATTATTGAGACATGATTTGTATTCCCAGCCATATTTTATTTTTGATATTTAACTTGACTTGATTTTCTTCTTTGATTAGTTTTTCCTTTAGGGTACTATCTCCCTCTGCTGATTTTCATTGTTGTTTTTCATTTCCTCTTCATTGAATATTTTGCCAAGGATGTTTTGTAGTGCCAATTCTCTAGCTATAAATTCTTTTAACTTTTGTTTATCATAGAAGGTTTTTGTTTTATCTTCAAATCTAAAGGTTAATTTAACTGGATACAAGATTCTTGGTTGGCACCCATTTTCTTTCGGAGCTCGATATATATTGTTCCAGGATCTTCTAGCTTTCAGGGTCTGGATTGAAAAATCTGCACATAATATAACTGGTTTCCCCCTATATGTAATCTGATACCTTTCTCTCGTGGCTTTTAAAATTCTCTCTTTATTCTGTATGTTGAGCATTTTTATTATAATGTGCCTTGGTGTGGGTCTGTTGTGATTTTGTACATTTGGCATCCTGTAGGCTTCTTGAATTTGGATTTCCATTTCATTCTTTATGTTTGGGAAGTTTTCTGATATTATTTCATTGAATAGATTGTTCATTACGTTGGTTTGGACCTCTATGCCTTCCTTTATCCCAGTAACTCTTAAATTTGGTCTTTTTATGCTATCCCATATTTCTTGAATGTTCAGCTCATGGTTTCTTACCATTATCGCTGTGTGGTCTGTGTTCTTTTCAAGATTATTTTATCTTCATTGTCTGACATCCTATCTTCCAAGTGGTCTACTCTGTTGGTGATGCTTTAATTTCAGCTTTTAATTTGGTTTATTGTTTCTCTCATTTCAAGGATTTCTATTTGTTTTTTTTTTTTAGAACCTCTATCTCCCGGTTGAGGTGATCTTTTGTTTCTTGGATTTGTATATGTAGCTCCTTGCTGAAGTGATCTTTCACTGCTTGTATTTGTTTTCTTATATCTTCCTTGAGTTCACAGAACATTTTAACCATGTACATCCTGAACTCTTTCTCTGTCATTTTTCTGCTGTGGCTGCCAATGATTCTAATGATGTGGTGTCTTGATTTGTTTGTGGTACTTTCTTCCCTTGTCTTTTCAGATTGCTTGTGTGTCTTCCTTTCCAGCTCAGTGGGTCTGGGGTGTTATTGTTTTTACCTATGCATTTGTAGTGCTCTTGTAGGGTTCTAAGATCCCTCCTTTGAGGGGAAGGACAATGTTAACAGATCCCAATATCAACAATATATCACCTATGATCAATTTGTTGTTATTAAGACATTTACAGTTTAGTTTCAATGTACAGAAATGTTGGATTCAATTATTATCTAATATATAATCAGTATTTTCATAAAAAGGTTTACAGTTTCTGATGGTGAAAAATTAACTAGGGGTGGGGCATAGGACAGTATGCTGAGGAGGTAGGATGTGAGGGTATAGACATATATCTTAGGAAGTATGAAGAGGAAATCTAGTGAAGAGGGTGAGTAGCAAGAGAATAGAAGTAATTTAGGGTAGACAAGTACGTGGGAAGACAGTAGAGTACATAAAACAAACACACATGTATTTAGAAAAATACAGGATATTAAAATAGTAAAATTTGGAGGGGAAAGAAAAATGAAATTATAAAAAGAAGAAAAAAAGGGGCATATACAATACCTCTATATTATTTAGATGACTCAGTCCTCAAAATCCTATTTTATGCAAAGTTTTTGGTTTCACATATGTTGGGGATGTGAGGGCCAGAGGATAGAGGAGTAGAAGAGAAAGAGAAAAAAATAAATACTCAAAAGAAGAAACCAGGGGGCTGGGGATGTGGCTCAAGTGGTAGCGCACTCGCCTAGCATGTATGAGGCACTGGGTTCGATTCTCAGCACCACATAAAAATAAAATAAAGATATTGTGTCCACCTAAAAACTAAAAAATAAATATTTTTTTTTTAAAAAAGAAGAAGAAAACAGGGTTGTTGCTAGTTTTAGAGATCTGTATCTTTTCTGTTTCTCTCCTCATCTAATAGGTGGGGTAATCTGTTTTAAGCTGGTGTCTTTGCCCTCTGGATGGTGTAGGTAACCAGGATGGGAAGACTGGTCCTGGTGTAGGGCGCCTGGAAGTGGGGAGTTCCACTCGCCAGTCCCTGCAGAGAGACTGCACCTCACTCTCTTTTTGGGGCCACTCATCTGACTTGAGTGCCTAGTATTGTCTCCCTCTCTTGCTTGGAGATTTCTCAGCTCCTGGTCTCTCTGTTAGGCTCCAAACTTTAATCCCATCCCCTCTCACTTAGCAGTTCCCACCTGCAGAACCTCTCACATCCAGGCTCACACCAGGTGGGCAGTGTCCTGGTCACATTGCACAGCTGCCCAACTGGGAGCTGTTTTTGTGTTGAGTGGTCACTGTGCTGAGTTATCGCCACTGGGGGTTAGGGGGAGTCGGATACCTGGTACCTGGCCAGATGGAGATCCTATTTGAGAGCTGCCCCCACCAGATATGGAGAGAAAGGTTATCCAAGATGGAGTTGGTTTGCTTCCAGCAGTGGGGTGTCTGGTGTGGTGTGGGAGCCGGGCGATGGCCTTGTGCTGTGGGTAGGTAGTAGCTAAAGTGACCTGCTTGGGAGCCGAGCGCAGTCTGGAGTTCTGCAGAGGTACTGATAGGTGATTCTGCTAAGCCGCTTGAGAGCTGTGCATGGGCTAGATCTGCAGGCTTTGGGTTTCGGGAGCCAGGAGTCAGGAGTCCTGCTTGAATGTTGAGGCTCTGAGCCCTGCACGGGTGTCACAGTGCTGGTGATTTCTGCAGAAATCAGCTGTATAGGGGTCTTCTTACACTCTCTGAGATGCAGTATTCTGACTAGGTAAGATCTGGGTCACGGATCGATACTAGTTGCTGTCTCCCTCTGGCCCACCATCTTGGAATCCCCTGCCCCAAACAATAGAGCATCTACGTTCATCAAACAAACTCTTCTCAAGTTCAAGAGTCAAACAGACCACAACACAATAATTCTGGGTGACTTTAACACACCTCTTTCACCACTAAACAAACAACAAAAAAACCTATAGAACTCGATAATACAATCAATAACTTAGACTTAAAAGACATATAGAATATCTCATCCATCAACGAGTGCATACACTTTCTTCTCAATGTACAGCAGCACATGGATCCTTCTCTAAAATAGACCATATATTATACCACAAAGCAACTCAGCAAATATAAAAAAGGAGAGATACTACCCTGCATTCTATCAGATCATAATGGAATGAAATTAGAAATCAATGATAAAATAAAAAATAAAAGCTACTCCAACACCTGGAGACTAAATAATATGCTTCTGAATGAACAATGTGTTGCAAAAGATATCAAGGAAGAGATTAAAAAATTCTTAGAGGTGAGTGAGAACACAGATACAATGTATCAAAATCTCTGGGACACTATGAAGGCAGTACTAAGAGGAATGTTCATTGCACGGAGTTCATTCTTTAAAAGAAGAAAAAGTCAACAAATAAATGACATAACATTACATCTCAAAGCTCTAGAAAAAGAAGAAGAAATCAACACCAAAGGCAGAAGACAGGAAATAATTAAAATCGGAGCTGAAATCAATGAAACTGAAACAAAAGAAACAATTGAAAAAACAAAAAGTTGGTTCTTTGAAAAAAAAATTTGGCAAACCCTTAGCCATGCTAATGAAGAGAAGGAGAGAGAAAACTCAGATTACTAACGTACATGATGAAAAAGGAAATATCACAACAGACACTACAGAAATACAGAAGATAATTAGAAATTATTTTGAAAACATTTACTCCAATAAAATTGAAAATATTGAAGGCATTGACAAATTTCTAGGGTCATATGATTTGCCCAAATTGAATCAGGATGATATATGCAATTTAAACAGGTCAATTTCAGGCAGTGAAATAGAAGACACTATCAGAAGCCTACCAACCAAGAGAAGCCCGGGACCGGATGAATACACAGCCAAGTTAATAAATGGGATGGATTCAAACTAAAAAGCTGCTTCTCAGCAAAAGAAAATCAGTGAGGTAAATAGAGAGCCTACAACTTGGGAGCAAATTTTTACCAAACGCACATCAGATAGAGCACTAATCTCTAGGGCATACAAAGAACCCAAAAAGCTTAACACCAAAAAAACAAATAACCCAGTCAATAAATGGGCCAAGGAACTGAACAGATGCTTCTCAGAACATGATATACGATAAGTTAACAAATATATGAAAAAATGTTTATCATCTCTAGCAATTAGAGAAATGCAAATCAAAGCTACTCTAAGGTTTCGTCTCACTGCAGTCAGAATGGTAGCTATTAAGAATACAAACAGCAATAATTGTTGATGAGGATTTGGGGGAAAAAAAGCACACTTGTACATTGCTGGTGGGACTGCAATTTGGTGCAGCCAATATAGATAGCAGTATGGAGATTCCTTGGAAAATTGGGAATGGAACTACCATTTGACCCAGCTATCCCACTCCTCAGTTTATACCCAAAGGACTTAAAAACACCATATTACAAGGACAGAGCAACATCAATGTTTATTGCAGCACAATTCATAATAGCTAAACTGTGGAACCAACCTAGATCTCCTTCAGTAGATGAATGGATAAACAAAATGTGGAATATATACACAATGGAATATTACTCAGCAATAAAAGAATAAAATCATGGCATTTGCAGGTAAATGGATGGAGTTGGAGAATATAATGCTAAATGAAGTTAGCTAATCCCCCAAAACCAAATGCTGAATGTTCTCTCAGATATAAGGAGGCTGATTCATAGTGGGGTTGGGAGGGGGAGCATGGGAGGATTAGAGGAACTTTAGATAGGGCAAAGGGATGGTAAGGGAAAGGAGGGGGCAGGGGGGTAGGAAAGACAGTGGAATGAGATGGATATCATTACCCTAAGTACATGTATGAAGATACAAATGGTGTGAATATACTTTGTATACAACCAGAGATATGCAAAATTGTGCTCAGTATGTGTAATGTGAACTATAATGCATTCTTCTGTCATATATAACAAATTAGAATAAAAAAATTAATAATATTAAATGTACCAAACCAGAATCATATTGTCTCACTCCATTTATTTATATCTTCTTTAATTTCTCACAATATTTTATCATTCTCAATGTAGAAGTTTTGCATAGTATGTTTTTTTGTTTTTTGTTGCTATTTGTAAGTTATAGGTTTTAGAATTTCAATTTCCAGTTGTTTATTGACAATTGGTATGGTTTGTGTTTGTATCTCTCCAGAATTCATTTTGAAACTTAATCTCCAATGCAATAGTGTTATGATGTGGTACCTTTAAGAAGTGATTAGGTTGTAAGGACTGCATGGGATGAATGCCCTTACAAAAAGTCTTGAGAGAATCTGTTTGTCCATTTTTGCCCTTTTCACCATGTGAAGGCATAGCAGCCTGGCACCATATTTGAAGCAGAGAACCCTCAAATGGTATCAGATCTGCCAGCACCTTGATTATGGGCTTGCTAGCCTCCAGAACTGTGAGAAACAAATTTCTGTTAGTTACAAATTCCCTGGTCTAAGGTATTTTGGTTATAGCTTTCCAGATGGACTAAGACAATAGTCAGTAGTTTCTGTCATTTCCTTTTTTTAGTTTCTTTTGGATTTACCTTGCTCTTCTTTTTCTAGTTTCTTATAGATGGAAACAGATTACTGATTTAAAATTTTTTCCAAAATAAGTATTTATACCTATAGATGTTTTCTAAGTATTTCTTTAACAGAATTTCATAAATTTGATATTTTATTTTTATTTATATTCATTTGGAATCTCCTTTTATTTATTGTTTGACCCATGGGTGTATTAAAATTTATTTAATGCTCAAATATTTGGGAAATTTTTAAGTTATGTTTCTATTACTGGTTTCTGATTTTATTCCATTGGGTCAGAGGACATACTCTGTTATGATTTCAATTCATTTGAATTTATTGAGACTTTAATTTATTGGCATAGTATATCATCTGTCATGGTTACTCTTCAGTGTACTTGGAAAACAATGTGTATTGTGCAGTTGTTGGGTAGAATTTTCTATAAATGTCAATTATGCCAAGTTGGTTGCTGGCATTTAAATCTTCTATATACTTACTGATTTTTGGTCTACTTTGTCTATTAGTTACTGAGAGAGTAGTGTTGAAATCTTTAATGATAACTGTAGGTTTGTCTATTTCTTCTTCAGGTTCTCTTAGGTTGGTCTTCAGGTTCTGAAACACATGAGTATTTTGAAACTCAACTGTTTTGTGCATACATATTTAGAATTATGTCTTCTTAATAAATTGACCCTTTTATCAATATGAAAGTTCCTTCATCTATGATAACATTTTGGATGACTTTGTTTTTAGGATCTGTTTGTAGTAAACTCTCAATCTCTAAAAAGGTCTTTATTTTCTTGATTAAATGATAACCATTGGTGTTTTAGTCCATCTTGTGCTGCTTTAACAGAATTCTTGAGAATGGATTAAGTTTCCAACACATGCTTTACAAGGGACACACACATTCAAATCAAAGCAGTTGGATATTAAATTCCAATCTGAATGCTATAGTTTCTCATCCCTGTAAAGATGTTATTCCATTATCTTTTGTCCTCTAATGTTGTTCTTGCAATATCTCTTTTCAATTTCATTTTTTTAAGGTGCTCTGTGATCTCTCTTTAATGGCTTTTAAGATCTTCTGTTTAGCTTTGGGATTTTGATGTTTCTTTGCAATGAATCCAGGTTTCAGCTTATTTTTATTTTCCTTCTTGGCATAGATTTATGACTTTAATCAATACAGAAAAAATTATCAGCCATTATGTCTCACAATATTGATTTTCCATCACTCTGTTATCCCCATAATTTTTCTAGTCTCTTCCTTGGGGTGTTTCTGCTAGAGATATATTTGACTATCTCATTCTATCCTTGATTTCTCATAAGCTTTTTTTCATATACTCCATAATTCATATATTCCATCTTTTTATCTTACTGTCTTCATTTTGGATAAATTCTTCAGATATATTCTCCAGTAATTCTCTTCAGCAATGTTAAATATGATTTAAAAGTCCTCTGAGTTTAGATTTCAATATTTATATCTTTAATTTCTAGGAGATCAGTTTGGTTCCAAATCTGCTTATTATTTTTTAGATAGTGACTTGTTTTTATGAATGACAGTGCTTTCTTTATGTATATAATCATTTGAAACATATTTATTTTATCCTTTCTACTATATTGTTCTATTATATGAAGAACTTTGGGGCTATATATTTGCAGTTTGTATGCCTCCTTTTACTCATAGTAGAATCTTTTCCTAGGTTTTATGATTTAGAGTTTAAGTTCAACATCACTGGAGTTTTACCTGTGCGTTCCTGAGCATGTCAAACATGGAATGTGGTCTTCCAATGTATTTTTACATTTGTTTCTGCCAGGCATCAGAGATAGGGAAGAATTTTTATGTCGACATTTTACTTTAAGGTTTCCTGGCATGTGTAGGTGGTATGGCATAGTACAAAGTTATTCATTTTTTCAAGGGAGGCACACTATTTTTTTTTCTGCCCAGAGGCCAGGAAGAGCAAAAGACATTTTTCATTGTCAGCTTGTACCAGCAGGTGTATTTTTTCTTTTACCACCCTTCACTGATGGTTCATCCCTTCAAGGCCCTGGATTTATGTAAAACATGACAATTCCAATTCTTTGCCTTATGTAAATTAAAGGAATTCATTGCACATCTAACCCATCATTCAATAAAGAGGGAGAGAGAAAAAAATTATAGACAAAGACACAAATGTACACTAACAAATCCTTGTTGAGAAAAGAAGCAAAAGGATTTTCATCAGGGGGAGAGAGTTAAGCAAAGAAATAAGAATTTGGATGGAAGAATCATATGATCAAAAAAACTGGTAAACATGTAAGTAAAGCTATATAAGAATTTGCTGCCCCATTTTTAATGATGATTAATTAAGGGGGCATTAAAATATAATGGAACCAAGTAAAATATTGGATAATAATCTCATGTCAAATGGAGAAGATAATATCAAGTAAGATTAGAACTTAGCAGAAAGTACAATCAAAACTGACTTATGCTATCCAGGAAATTTTATTTTCCAAGTAACAAGAAATCCAGAGATAGGTGGCACTTGGGTGAATTAAGTTAGTGGCTCCTCAGTGACATTGAGGACCCTATTGTCTTAATCTTCCCCCTGGCTGCCTCTGTTATGCCATATAATGTTAGAATTGAGCCCAGTGTCTGGATGGCTTCTGTTTCTAGATCCCTCTATTCCATCCATCTGGTATTTCCATTTCTGACCTGTAAGCACTTTCTTCTGTGCATGTATATGTATTTTTTCCCATAAATTGGACTCATGCTCTATATCCCATTTCATTACCTATTTTTTTAATAAATATTCATCACTAAAATATTTAGCATGAAGTATAAGAAAATCTTTTATTTCATTTTACTACATTTTCCATTTTAAAGAATCCATTAAAAACTTTGAAACTACAAATTAATATAATTTTTTCTCATCTGTTCACTCATGTAAAAGTGAGGGGGGGAAATGCCCCGATACAGACAATGGAAGGTGAAGAGAGTAAACAAATTGGTGAGTGCTCACACAAGTAGGGACAAAATAAAATAACAAAAATCTGTTTTCACTAAAATGGTTTCAATAGTTGTTTTCTTTACTGATAAGACTAAGATTCATACATTAGTGTTCTACTGTCTTTATTTTAATATTCCTTATTATTACATTTATTATCATTTTTAGAGTTATACAGTAATATCCAGTAAGTGTGACTTTCATTTAATAACCCTGAAACACTTTGTTTTTTAGCGGGTGTTTTTCATCAAGTATTGTGATTAAAGGCCTATCTAGGAAAGATGCTAGAAATTTCCTCTGTGGACCTGAGTTTCTTGGGAAAAGCTAGCAGCTGCTGCAGCTCTCTATTCCAGAGAAGTCACTTGGGTCACCAGATACAAAGAAGGAGCCCCATCTTTCTGAGTGTATTTCTACCATGAGAAAAGTGGTTAATTTAAGTATAAATCTTGATTTCTAGTAGTCAAAGGTGGAAGCAACACAAGTATGCATGGACAAATAAATGGACAAAAAAATACACACACACACAGACACACACACAATAAAATATTATTCTGTTTTAAAAAGGGAATTTTGCCACAGGCTGCAACTTGGAAGAGCCTTGAAGGCTAATGCTAAATGAGATAAACTAGTCACAAAAAGACAAAGACTATATGATTTCACTTACATGAAATACCTAGAATACTCACATTCATAGAGATAAAGTAATGATGGTTGCTAGAAGCTGAGAGTAGGCAGAGATGGGAAGTTGTTTAATGGGTACAGAGTTTCAGTTTTGTAAGTTGAGAGAGTTCTAGAGATCTGTTGTGCCACAATGTCAATACACATTACATCACTGAACTATAAATTTAGAAATGGTTATATGGTAAATTTCATGTTATATAAATTTTATCACAAATTGTTTTAAAAGAAGGGAGAAAGATTCTGGGCTTGGTGGCACATGCCTATAATCCCAGCAGCCCAGGAAGCTGAGGCAGGAGGATTATAAGTTCAAGGCCAGCCTCAGCAACTTAGTAAGGCCCTAAGCAACTTAGCAAGACCCCGTCTCAAAATAGAAGGGCTGAGGGTGTAACTCAGTGGTGAAATACCCCTGGGTTCAATCACCAGTACCAGAAAAATTAAAGTAGAGAAAGAGAAAAATATCTTGATTTCTATTTTTAATGGACAATATGTATACATGGCACTGAAATCAGAAGGTGTAAAGGGACATACAGGGTTTCACTGTGGGCCTTTTCTGCCCCCTAGAATTTTTTCCTATTTCTTAACCATCCAGACCATCTCCCCTTGGGCATCATATGTGTCCTTCCACAAATACCCCGTGACTCATTCTTTTGAATAGCTACATTATACATATGCACCATATTTTCACCATTTCTGCTAATGATTATTTTTTTGTTTGTAACTTGACTTTTTTTAAATCTCATCTTTTAATAAAAAAATAGTATACTCCATTAGTGTTTGCTTATGCCATATATTTGACTATTTTTAATAGGCAATATATTCATAGTAGTCAAAATTCAGGAAGTACAAAAGAAGAAGCATTAAAATGTTTATTACTGCTCTCTCCCAGGTCAACACATGATCTTCTGGGCCTGTCATTTGTGTGCTTCTTCACAGATCCATCCCTGTTCTTTATTCTGCACACTACTTCAGGAAACTACATTTCCCAGGATCCTTTGCCTGGTAGCTTCTGGCTGGCTACAGGCAGTAGGGAGGACTGGCACTGATAAAAACTAGAGGATGTAAGGAGGGCAGTCAAGTTATTTCTCTCTTCTCCTTTCCTGAGTAGAGTTTCCAGAAGTCACTACAACTTCCTGGCTCCAGCTCCACCTAGTCAGTGCCACCCAGTGTTTGTCCCTCTGCCTCTGGGCAGTCCCCACCATGGTTTTACTACTACTGAATTGACCTAGCTTCTGGGGTCTGGTAACACCACCTCTTCCCTGTATCCCTTCAACCCTAAGGCTGGCAGTCATTTCTTGTTATTAATAGCTTCATAGTTACCTCATAGTCTCCTGTTTGACATCTTAACTGTATCACCTGTGCAGTCAGTTTCCTATATTAAGTTCCCTCTGAATGAAATACCCAGACTGGTTTCTCCAGGTGAATCCTGACTGACACATCACCCCTAGAGACAAGCAATGTTAACAGTTCCTTGTGTGTGTCCTTCCAGAAATATTTTGGGCACATATAAGCAAATTCTATCTGTTCTCTCCCTCTTACCCTTTTTTCCACAAATGATAAAATATTATATGTACTATTCTGCATTTTGCTGTTTTCATTTAGCAATAGTCCTAGAGTTTTTTTTCCCCCATGTAAGATTTGGAAGATTTTTCTCATTTATTCCATCACATGGATATACTGCAATTAAATAAATTGTTGGAACCTGGCCATGCCCATTTGCTCTATGGCTGCTTTCACACCAGTCTCTTATTAATAGATATTTGGTTACTTAAGATTCCCTGCTATTACAAACAACCCTGCCATGAATTATTTTGAATAACACCATATCATGCATTTTGGCTAAAATTCTAAATCAGGAATTGCTGGGTCAGTGCGTATATGTTTTGAAAACCTTTTAAACATAAAACTTCAAAAATATATTCTTGGTAGGCATGGGAGCTGAATTTCAAGGGTCCTAGGGAAACAGGATATTGAATTTCATCTTTTGGTTTTTACATATGAAGACTGGTCAAAGTAATTTCTCATGAACAACACAATTTTCTGTTATTAAATATTCTTTAAAAATCAGTTTCTTTATTTTATATTTTTTATTTGCAAAGTATAATCATACATAATGGTGGGATCCATCGTTTCATATTTGTATGTGCACGTGATGTAACAATATAATTTGGTCAATACCACCCCCCCAATTAAGTATTTTTAAAAAAATCTGTCACGTATGCAACCAAGTGAAGACAAAAAAAGTACCTTGAATTGTTCAAAAAGTTCAGGTATTAGGTTAGTTGAGTGTAAGATGTCTGCCAGGGTCTCTTGATTGTGAATTGGCACAGTGATTATCCAAATGACCAATTTTCTTATTGAATGATTGAAAAAAATCACCTTTGAGCATACAAAACCTCCTGCAACTCTCTGCCTTGGGAAGAATGTGAGGTATCATAGAGGGAGTATGCCTGTGAAGGCTGCTTGAGGACAGGTTCTGAAAATCCTAACAGAATAAATTGGTTTAATGGTAAAAGCACCACACAGATTTGCACCTTGAAGTTTTATTGCTGAAAGCTTCACATTCTCATGCTTCTTTAATGAATTGCATGGACTGACCCAAGAATCGCCTATTAACTTCCAGTTAAACTGTGAGCCCTGGGGTCAAAGTAATTTCTGAAAATAAGTACGAGAAAGAATACCATTGCTGACTGTGGTGCCTAGTGCCACAGTTGGCAAACTTTCTGTTAAGGGCTGGTCAGTACATATTTTAGGTGTTGGGGCCATGCAGTCTGCTACTCAACTCTGCTGTTAGTACAAAAGTAGCCATAGACAATGTTTAAATGAATAAGCATGACTGTAATCTAATAAAAGTTCATCTACAAAAAGGGGAAGTGGTGGTATTTTGCCAGAGTCATAGCCTCCCCACCCATGCCCTATTGTAAAATTGGAGTCCTCACAGTGCACCATCACCTCAAGCTATGGAGTACTTGGTAGCCTTTAATGCTCTGGCTCTCCTTGTCCTGAGCCAAGTTCTCTCTCCCATGGGACAGCTGTGACATCTGAAATGACTGTTCTGTCCTTAGTTCATAGGTCATTTGGATGAGAGTAAGTGCATGGGGAATGCTGATATTATGTCCTTTGATTAATTTGGGGATCTGAAGAAAATATCATTGATGTCAGAGCATTAGAAGGTAAAAGAATAAGAGCAACAAAACCAGAGCAACAAAACCAGAGCAACAAAAGAGCAACAAAACCAGACCTCTGATGTCATTAGTCCCTGAGGTGGATTGTTTGCAAAGATGATCGCCAAATAGCCCTTCCATCCTTTTATGTGCCTGCTGCAGTTTCTATTTTCCTCTAGAACATGGGCTGACCTTGGGACTTGCTTTGGCTAATAGAATATGGCAGAAGTGATTTTATTTGAACTTCAAGCCTAGGCCTTAAGAGACTTGGAGTTTTAGCTTCTGCCTGCTTGGAAGCCAGCTGGACTAGACTTCTGAATGATGAGTACCACATGTAGAGAGAGGGAGGTCAGATGGAGAACTCAGGTGTCCTGCCACTTATGATATCCAGGCTGAAGTGCCCCACATGCTTGAGGCCATCTTAAATGTTCTAGCTGCAGTCAAGCTCTCAATTCAGTATAGCCATATAACTGACCCCAGATAGTATCATGTGAAACAGATATGTGTCACCTCAACCAATTTCTAGTCCTAGTACAGGACTGTGAACAAATGATGGTTGTTTTAAGCCACTAATTTTTGGTTTATAGTAACAATATAACAATAGTTCTCTTGACCCTATGACCCAGTATCAGGGAACCCTCATTGAAGAACATTTGACCTGACACTCTCCTGACACTTGACTTGACTTTCTACCCTTCACAGCATCCATATTTAGAATTCCCTTAATCTGACTTCCAAGACTCTCCACTGCTTGACTTTTACTTACCTTTCCGCCACAGTCTCTGTCTACTACAGAAGGCTTTCCTTCTAGAAAAACAGTATGACAGAGATATTAGTAGCAGTGCTTCTAGAGACAGATTGCCTGTCATTCGCTGTGTGACCTTGGTCAAGTTGCTTAACCTGTCTGTGCTTAGTTTCTTCTTAGGAAACATAAATAATACTCTCTGCTTCATGTGTGACGGTGGTGAATATTAATTTGTTAGTACATGTAAAGACTGTACAACAGTGCCTGGGACTGTGTCATATACAATTTTGATAGCCTTTTTCTTTCTTTTCTCTTTCCTTTTCTCTCAGCCTACCACAATCTGCCTCCCACTTCTATGTGGAACCCCCTGATGCATTAGCTCTCACTTGTCTAGGTGTTCCTTCTCTATTTTCTCATCTGGGAACTAATTTTTTAAATGTTTTCATTAGTGCATTATAGTTATATATAATAATGGGATTCATTTTGACATAAGCATACATGCATAGAATATAACTTGCTCCACTTCAATCCCCAGTGCTTCCTCTTTACCTCCACTCCTCCCTCCCCCTGTTCCCTTCTTCTCTACTGGTCTTCTTCTATTATAGTTTTTAAAATTATTACTTTATAGATATACATAAAGGTAAAATTTACTGTAGCATATTCATACATATACTCCCGAGGAGTAGGGGAGAGTTCACAAGAGATGTATACCTTAACTGTGTTATTTTAGCCCTTTGTAGAGTTGTTTTCATTAGACTGTGCTTAGCATTACCTTTGGTCTATACTGCAGGACACTATAAAGAATAGCCTCATGAACTATTGACTTCTCTATAAAGATGCCATCAAAGAGATTAATTTCCTTTCAGCATCCTCTGTATAGGGAGACCTTTCTCTCATGTTTCATTAGGAACTGAAAGGAAAGTGAGAAGGTGAGAAACGGGCAAGCAAGAAATGAAGGATGGAGAGTAGGCAGAGATCCACATGAAAGTTTATCTGTCAAAGCTGGCAAATAAGGGCCATCCCTCTCTAGAGAGGAGAGAGGCCCCAAGACATTCGGGTGGTCCACTTTTGTGGGGTAGGGGTAGGGGTTGTCCTTATGGCGCTATGGGATAGGCTCAGGGGTGCTTGCGTCAGAGCTAGGTGGGTGGGGAATAGCATGGGATTGGCTGAGGTTGATGGCACCATGGGGCTTTCCAGAGCAAAGGGGTCAGGGGGTCAGTGTCCTTCTGGGATTGGATTAGGGTCACTAATGGGGGTAGGGGGAGTTCAGGTAAGAGGAAGTATAGGAAAGCAAAACTTATAAGATGGTGGTTAACATTTAAGATGGGTGCTTGAATGTTAAATCAATACCCTATACTAACAGTAATTCTTCTATTCTTGTTTTTTTTTTTAATTGTATGACCATGTGAAACATGTAACAAAACATGTTTTATTCTTTGCATTTACCTGCCAAATTTGTGGCCCTCTAGCAAGTGGGCAGATTCTTACAGGGTATTTGGGAAGCTCTAACCTAACTCTTGGCCTCATCTATATTTGTCCTACTGTCATCAAACTTAATTTTTAGCACTTGTAATCCAACTCTAATCCTTTTGTTGGACTGAAGCAAGACAAAAATGAAAAATAAATTAGTCTGCTTAAGATAATTCCAAACCAATATTGTTTAAGCATATGCGGACAATGTAATTATACATTCTGCAATTGTAGAAATCGTGTAACTTATCTGTGCTTCTTCTTAGCCTTGAGCTATTGAACAGTGGTTGAACAAGAAAAATTTTAGCGAGAACTTATTTCTCGGGCTGAGGTTGTAGCTCAATGGTAGAGCACTTGCCTAGCATGCATGAGGCACTGGGTTTGATCCTCAGCACCACATAAAAAAAAATAAACAAAACAAAGGTATTGTATCCATCTACAACTAAAAATATTTTTTTAAAAAACTTATTTCTCTTATCAAATAACATTGTGCCCATTGATCTCCCTCTTCTCTTCTCTCACTACTATTCTTCCTTACCTCAGGTAAGTGTTATTCTGCTCTCTACTTCTTTTTTTTTAATAGTTTTTAGTCATAGGTGGCCACAATACCTTTATTTTATTTTTATGTGGTATTGAGGATCAAACCCAGTACCTCGCACATGCTAAGGGAGTGCTCTACCACTGAGCCACAACCCGAGCCCATTTTTTGGTTTCTTTAGCTTATTAATTTCCAATCTTATTCATCTGTTGAAGGGCACCTATGTTGGTTCCATACCTTAGATATTGTGAATTATGCTGCTATAAATAAACATTGATGTGGCTGCATCATTGTAGTATGCTGATTTTAGATCCTTTGGATATATACCAAGGAGTGGGATAATTGAATCAAATGGTGGTTCCATTCCTAATTTTTTGAGGAATCTCCATACCAAAGCAGAGATCTTATCTAGCTGTATTCTACTGTATCCCCAGCACCTAGTTTATAGCATGTATTTTATTTGTTGAATATATTTAATATGGCATCTGTTTGTTCATGCATAAAATAATAAATTTAATGCACCCATGAGCTTTCCTAGCACACAGTAGGTGTTCAGTGAGTGTAGCTCTGGTGGTTATAGTGGATTTGATGAGAATGTGTCTTCTGAGCCTGAAAACAAGAACTAGTGGGTATCTTCTTTCACTTTTTTGCTCAAATGTTTTGTATTTTTTCGTTTAAATTTCTTTCATTTTTATTGATACATAATATTTGTACATAATTGTGAGTTACAATGTGATGTTTTGATTTATGTATACATAGGGCAGTGATCAACTTTGGGTAATTAGCATATTCATAGCATCAACTATCCCTAGATGACATGATTCTAGATTTAGAAGATTAAAAAAAAAAAACAAAAACAGGAAACACCTCCATCAGAAAACTTGTGGAGCTCATAAATGAATTCAGCAAAGTATCAGGATATAAAATTAATACCCATAAATTAATTGCATTCCTATACATCAGTGATGAATCAACTGAAAGACGAATTAGGGAAACTACCCCATTCACAATAGCCTCAAAAATAAAATATTTGTGAAGCAATCTAATAAAAGGTGAAAGATCTCTACAATGAAAACTACAGAACACTAAAGAAATGAGTTGAAGAAGACCTTAGAAGATGGAAAGGTCTTCCATGTTCTTGGACAGGCAGAATTAATATTGGCCATATTACCAAAAGCGCTATCAGATTTAATGCAATTCCTATTAAAATTCCAATGACGTTCTTCATAGAAATAGACAAAGTAGTCATTAAATTCATTTGGAAAAATAAGAGACCCAGAATAGCCAAAGCAATCCTTAGCAAGAAGAGTGAAGCAGGAGGCATCACACTACCTGATCTTAAATTATACTACAGAGTGATAGTAAAAAAAAAAAAAAAAAAAAAGATGGCATGATACTGACACCAAGACAGATATGAAGACTAATGTTACAGAAGAGAAGACACAGAGACAAACCCACATAAATACAGTTATCTCATACTAGACAATGGCACCAAAACACATTGGAGAAAAGATAGCCTCTTCAACCAATGGCACTAGGAAAACTGGAAATCCATATGTAGCAAAATGAAATTAAACCCCTCTCACCATGCACAAAACTCAAAGTGGGTCAAGGACCTAAGCATTAGAATAGAGATCTTGTGCCTAATAGAAGAAAAAATAGGCCCAAATCTACATCATGTTGGCTTAGGAACTGACTTCCTTAACAAGACTCCTAAAGTGCAAGAACTAAAATCAAGAATCAACAAATAAGATGGTATCAAACTAAAAAGCTTCTTCACAGCAAAGTAAACAATCAAGAATGTGACAAGAGAGCCTACAGAATGGGAGAAAATCTTAACCACGTGCACCTCAGATAGAATATTAATCTACAGGATATATAAAGAACTCAAAAACTTAACAACAAAAAACCAAGTAACCGAGTCAATAAGTGGGCAAAGGAATTAAATAGGCACTTCACAGAAGAAATATGATCGGTCAGCAAATATACGAAAAAATGTACAACATCTCTAGCATTTAGAGAAATGCAAATTAAAACTTCACTGAGAGTTCATCTCACTCCAGTCAGAATGGCAATTATCAAAAATACAAGTAACAATAGTGTTGGCAAGGATGTGGGGAGAAAGGTACATTCGTACATTGCTGGTGGAACTGCAAATTGGTACAACCACTCTGGAAAGCAGTATGGAGATTCCTCAGAAAAGTTGAAATGGAACCACCATTTGACCCAGCTATCCCACTCCTCGGTTTATACCCAAAGACTTAAAATCAGCATACTATAGTGATGCTGCCACATCAATGTTTATTGCATCTCAATTCACATTAACTAAACTGTGGAACCAACCTAGAGGCCCTTCAACAGATGAATGGATCAAGAAAATGTGATATATACACAATAGAATATTACTCTGCTGTAAAGAAGAATGAAATTATGGCATTTCCTGGTAAATGAATGGAACTGGAGACTATTGTGCTAAGTGAAATAAGCCATTCCCAATAAACTAAAGGCCAATTGTTCTCTCTGATATGTGGATGCTAACTCACAATAAGTGGTGGGTGAGTAGGGAAGGATAGAAGGACTTTGGATTAGACAAAGGGGAATGAAGGGAGAGGAGGTGGAATAGGAAAGATAGGAATAGGAAAGATAATAAAATGAACCAGACATTACTTTCCTATGCTCATATATGAATACATGACCAATTTAAGTCCATATCAAGTACAACCAGAAGAATGGGAAATTGTACTCTATGTATATATAATATGTCAAAATACATTCTACTGTCATATGTAAGTAAAAAGAAAAAGAAAAAACATGCAGCAGGAAAAGGGAAAAGAAAAATAACTAGTTATAATCATCTCACTCTAAATTATAATTTTCAGAAATAGAAATGTAGAAATCAGTTCTTAACTCTCTGAAAATTGTGGACATAGAAGTAATGCTGTTACTAGCATTTTAATGATTCTGTGTATGTCAGCCAGGGTCCCAGCAGGAAACAGAAGTCATACTCTAATTAAGATAATTTGAGATGGGGATGTAATCCAGTAGTAAAGTGTGTGCTTAGCATGAACAAATCCCTGGGTTCATTCCCAGCACCAATAATAATAATAATTTGAGGAGGGTTTAATAATCCTGACTGCTTACAAATGTGGGGCTGGGAGTAGGGAGGGAGACAAAAGGTAGGCTGCATTTCTGTGAGCCTCTTAATACTTGAGAGCCTTGACCACCGGTAGGTCCAGTGGGATGAGGGAGAAAGAGAAAGAACTTAAAGTGAGAGGCCTTGACAAGAACAGGATCTTCTGTAACCCAACGTAACCCTGCGAGAAGTGTTCCAGGAGAATAAATGCCAGAACTTTACTCTCCTTCCTCCCTCTGATCTTTTGGTGCTGATTATTGGCTAAACCCTGCTGGAAGCCTGAGAGCAATGGGGACTAATTCAGTCAGCCTCCTGGGTAGAAAGCAGGGGAGAAGGGTGGAGAAAGATACCTGGCATATTGCAAAAACCTTTTTCATGGGATTTCCATTTATTGCCTTTGAGGTTTTAAATGTTAATCCATAAACTACAGATTTGTCATTTTCTTGGTGGGAAGTCAATTTCATCTGATACCTTTGTATCGACCTGCCGTGATTTCCAATTTGTATAGTTAGTTAACCAACTTGTGTAGAATTTAAGAGAAGAAAAAGAAAATTGTTGTAATATCTGCTTTGGAAAGATATCATCAGGGTGCATCTGCTGCAGAAATGTTGGACTAGTCACCATCTTTTTCCTTTAATTTTTAAAAAACTGTAACCAAGACATAAGGTTTGTTATTATGTGTTTGTGTTGGCAGAAATTCAAATGTGAAAATTCTTTTCTAAGCAGTTTTTTGAACTATTTGGATATTTGCTTCATACTTTTTTGTCATCATGTCCTCAACTGATTAAACTTCATTTTAAAGAGTCTGTCTGTAGTGTGCCTTAATTTGCAGACTTGCCACGCGTCTTTGAAAGATCATGCCTATGCAACAACAAAAAGGACCTATCAATTCATTGAAATCAATTAATGGGAACAATCACCACTTATGTGACATCCTGTGGGTGAAACAGTTCTTGGGTTGACCATGATTTTATTTTTCTCACAGTGGATTTGGCACTATTGGGCTTGGCTAAGTCTCCTTATAGCCCACCCTTGAGCGCTTCTGTCTTCTTCTCCATCCCTTCTGTTATATTCCTTATACATTGTGAGTTCCAACCCTTGCCCCAAACTATATGTTCTAGAAACACAGAATCTTGGAGTTGAAAGTGCCATTAGTAGCTACCTTGTTCATTCTCCCTCCCACTGAGCATCCCCTTGTATGATATCTCTGACAGATGGCCACCCAGCCTGTGTTTGAGCATCATCTAGGAACAAGAGACCCTCTGCTTGGCAAAGCAGCTTATTCCAACATGGGCCAGCTCATGCTGCTTACCAGATCATTTTTTTCCATTGGGCTAAAACTCCAGTTTTCATACATTAGGGTGAGATAGCAAAGGGCAGTGGTTAAGATCATGGTTCTGAGACAGACTGCTTCTGTTCTTGTTCTACCTTAGCTCCTCACCATCCATGCACCCTTGCACAAGTTATTTAACCTTCTAAGCCAGTTTGTTTCTCTGTAAAATTGTGATAATAGTACAGTGGCGGCTTTGAGTTGTATCACCTTAGCCAAGTTGGGACTGAGACACCCAGAATTTTCTTCCTTGTTTGGTTCTGGGTTAGGGCTGGCCACAGAAGAAATAGGCAATAGTAAGGCAGGAAGGAGGGTTTAGGGCAGTAGTGTTTGCAGTCCCCCTACATCATCATAGATCATCTGGTTTGTATTATTCATGGGGGGCAGCAACTGGGCCTTTAGCTCCTCCAGCTCTAGCTGGCTCTTCTTCAGCATCTCCAAATCCTGGACTAACTTTGTGTGAATGTTCCATGGTGAAGAGTGCCAGCTCTTCTGCAGATCACCTGCATCTTCAAAGTTGGAGGCTTAGAGAAAGTGAGACACCAATGAAGGTTCCAGTGTGATACCAGTGTGGCAGTATGCGTTCCTATGAGAGATAGATGTAGGTTTCAGCTCCTTGCTCTTCCCTATATCTGTCTTCCCTTCACAACTGCTGGAAAGGCTGACTTCAAATCCAACACCAGAAGCATAACTATATGTGTGTGGGTGTGTGTATAAAATCAAATCCAGTTGGGGGTGTAGCTTAGTGGTATACTTAGCATGCACGAGGCTCTGGGTTCCATCTCCAGTGTGGTAAAAACAACAAAACAACTACACAACTCCCAGTATTTTGTAAGGTCTTATCCTTAGAATAAATCTCTTATATTACTCACAATAGTTCTGCTTCTCTGATCAAACTTGAATAATACTACTATATTGTGAGAAGTAAACCAAATAATGGATACAAAGCACTCAGCATAGGGTTTGGAACATAGTAGCTTCTGAGTCTGTAAATCTATATTATTCTCCAGCTTTTTGGAACTATTGACTCCATTCTCCAGGAAATTGACAGAATGCTTTTGGTTCCTTTTCCACCTACCAGTGAATCTACATATTTAAATTCATATTTTTGAAGACTTTTTATATATAGAATGATCTGTCAAGTGAAACTTCATGACAGATACTGGACTAAGTGATTTAAATACATTATCTCATTTAATCTTCACAAAAACTCTAGGAATTTTACAGATGAGGCTATTGGAGCTCATCCTATGGTGATATGTAAGAGACGTCTATTTAAGTTTGTTAAAGTCTAGGGATCCTCTTGGACAATCTATCACTAGTTGGGTTTTATTTTAATATGCAATTTCTAGGCTTACACATTTAGTTTTGCTTCAAGTGTTAAATACAGTTTATGAATATTATTAGTATGCTATTTATAAATCTTGTAATTGCTATATAAAATAAGGGCAATTACTTTCATTTGTTCTTTGATTAGTAGTCAACACAATTCAAACAGATTAAATTCACTTTCAACAATTAATCCCATTTATAAACTTCTTTAATTCCCCTTTTAAACTACACTTATAAATTTAATATATTGGAAATTTTCAAACCTTTCAAATGCTTGACAAGTCATAAGTATAATCCTGACAAACAAAATTCTACTAGTTAGTTAAATGACTTTGGCGAACATGATAAATTAAGCCTGTGATTTTGTTGAATTTTGAGTTCTCAGAAACATTTCAATATTGTTAATACACTTAGTAAATTCTGTTATACTTTTCTGTCTGAACTTATAAGTCAAAATCAATTGCTTAAGCATAATCTGACAGAGTTCCTAAAATGCTAAATTCTCTTAGGCATTACAAAGAGATGATGATGATAATGATGATGATTTTTGCAGTGCTGGGAATCCATAGACAAGCACTATACCACTGAGTTACATCTGGAGCCCCAAAAAGATTATTTTTAATTTACACAAAAGCACTATTACTATGGTTATTTACTCCATTATATTGTTATAAATTCTCCCCAGGGTTGAAAAGTAACTTACTCACATTAGGATTTACCACATCAGGTGAAGTGAGCTGAAGTCAGAAAGCAGCTTTTACCCTCAGGGTGGGTTTGCTTATTGGTCAGAGACTCAAGACCAAGATTTAAAATTTAAGAGCTTCATATTCCTGAATGATTCTTTCTCAGTCACAGAGGATGCAAGAAACCCCTCTACCTTAGGAGACCCTAAGGCACCTTTCAGGTACAGTTTTAGCCACCTGATTTGAATAACCAGTAATCTGTAAACCCACTCAGGTGTTAGCTAAACTCCCTTTACCCCTAAGTAGGTTCTGAATTCCTTAATATTCTATTTAGTTATGTATTTTCTTCTATTTTTAGCTGGCTGCAACTCATACTCATGAGCTGGTAATGATGGATTTGAACCAGAGTCTCTAGAACCCAGAGCTTGAACTGTGATATACCATTATATGCTGTTTTATGAATTCTCTTAAATTTTTGTTTTAAGTTAAACATTTCCTTCCAGCTCTCATTTTATATATTTGCAAGTGTCTCACTACAGTGATTTCCCTCCTCAGAACTTACTTCAGTTGTCAGTATTCTTCCTAAAGCACAGTGACCAGTATTGAGGTATCAGGATATTGCTAAGTGCAATAAGGTTTGCCCTTTGGTGAGTGTAAAATGAATAAGCACAACCAGGAGATTAAAAAAATGAAAAACGGTGCGGCCAATTTGGAAAGCAGTATGGAGATTTCTTGGAAAGCTCGGAATGGAACCACCATTTGATCCAGCTATTCCACTACTCGGTCTATTCCCTAAAGACCTAAAAAGAGCACACTATAGGGACACTGCTACATCCATGTTCATAGCAGCACAATTCACAATAGCAAGACTGTGGAACCAACCTAGATGCCCTTCAATAGACGAATGGATAAAAAAAATGTGGCATTTATACACAATGGAGTATTACTCTGCATTAAGAAATGACAAAATCATAGAATTTGGAGGGAAATGGATGGCATTAGAGCAGATTATGCTAAGTGAAGCTAGCCAATCCCTTAAAAACAAATGCCAAATGTCTTCTTTGATATAAGGAGAGTTACTAAGAACAGAGTAGGGAAGAAGAGCATGAGAAGAAGATTAACATTAAACAGGGATGAGAGGTGGGAGGGAAAGGGAGAGAGAAGGGAAATTGCATGTAAATGGAAGGAGACCCTCAGGGGTATACAAAATTACATACAAGAGGAAGTGAAGGGAAAGGAGGGAAAATATAAGGGGGAGAAATGAAGTACAGTAGAGGGGGTAGAGAGAGAAGAGGGGAGGGGAGGGGGGAGGGGGGATAGCGGAGGATGGGAAAGGCAGCATAATACAACAGACTCCAGAATGGCAATATGTAAATCAATGTGCAACTGATGTGATTCTGCAATCTGTATATGGGGTAAAAATGGGAGTTCATATCCCACTTGAATCAAAGTGTGAATTATGATATATCAAAAACTATGTAATGTTTTGAACAACCTACAATAAAAATTAATTAAAAAAAAAAATGAAAAACGATTTATTATTTGCAGCAAGATAATTTTCAAACAGTGAGGATAATTTTCAAAACAGTTCTTCCTGAACAAAGAAAGCTAGGGACTTTTGTTGGGAAAACATACATATTTATAGAGGAAGAAGCATCATCGCATGTAGAGGTGGGCACATTGTTGGGCATGCTCAGTTCAAGATCATCCTTCATACATAACATGTTCAAATATGGCTGGACAGAGGATGTAGCTCAGTGGTAGAACACTTGCCTGGTGTGTGCAAGGCCCTGGACTCCATCCCAGCACCAAAAGAAAAGAAGAAAAACTCCGTACCTTGGATGAAGAATTTAGCGTTATAACAAAACGATGATGTGCAAAGTTTACCTTAGGTTGCCTAGAAAAGAGTTGGATGCTTAGATTGGTTTAAACCCAGTTCCTAGGGATCCCAAACCAGGGCCTGCCACATACTAGACAAGTACTCTGCCACTGAGTTACACCCTGAGCCATGTAAATCTTTGTTCACAGCTCATGCCAATATATTTCATGTGAAATATTTTTATTTCATTCTATTATTATCATTTTGTGTGTTTCCTGGGGATCAAACCCAGGGCTTTGCAAACACTTTGCAAATACTCTGTCACTGAGGTACACCCCCAGCCCATCATATGAAATATTTTTAAAAAAATATATTTCAGTTATACATGGACACGATACCTTTATTTTGTTTACTCATTTTTATGTGGTGCTGAAGATGGAACCCGGTGCCTCACATGTGCAAGGCAAGCACTCTACCACTGAGCCATAACCTCAACCCATATGAAATATTTTCAATCTCCAGATTTCCCCAGCATATTTGATGTTTGAACTAGAGAATCCAGGTAAAGTTTAATGAAAACGTGAAACAAGTATCAGTAGGAGTGAAATTGAATTCTTAAAAAATTAATTCTTAAAAAATTAATTTCTTTTCTATTATTTGTTTTGAATATTACTTGGAATTATATTGCACATTTAATCAGCCAAATTGGCATTAAATGGCATTTGGGTAGAAGTTTCTCAGTGGGGGTAAGGGAGGGAGTTGAATTAGTGGCATGCAAGGTAAAACAGTTCTTGTGTGAAGCTCCCTCTGGAATTATAGGACTTTTACCATCCATAGCCTTTCAGATACTAAATGCCATTAGCAACCCCTAGTCACTGTGACAACCCAAGGTATTTCCATCTATTTCCATGGATACATCTATTTCCAAGTATTGTAAGTGTCCCCTAGGTGGGCCCACCTGTTGAGAAAGATTGGGCAGTATATAAACCTGATTACCATTTTTAACTCTGCCACCAGCTGTAAGACTCAATCTCCCAATGCTTGAATTTCTGTCTAGTAAAATTATGGGGAGTCCAAATACTCAAATTACAGGACCATATATAATTTATTTGACTCTGGGTAGCAGCCCACTTGAACTTTTTTACACATACATGTTTTGTGTAATTTAGTAGAGTTTTTATTTAATTGTTGGTACTCATAAACCAATAAATCACCTGCTATTACCACTGCTGTCCCTAGCTTCCTGTTAGATGGGGGTGTCACTTAAAAGTTGTTAATGAGGACTGGGGATATAGCTCAGTTGGTAGAGTGCTTGCTTTGCATGCACAAGGCACTGAGTTCGATCCTCAACACCACATAAAAAAATAAATAAAGGTTTATTTTTAAAAAGTTATTAATGAGCTGTGGTGTGTGGGAAACCATCTGTGAATTACATGAGGGTCTTCTCTTGTTATGGTAGCCAGGGAGATTTAGGTTTGGCATTGCGAACTATCTATGGCTCTTCCAGGGCAATAGATTGCCCAATACATGTGACCTTTATCTCTGATCTGCTAGAAGAGCCCTCATTACTTTGAGGGATATAAGCTCCGGAAATGGGCATAACCCGTGGGGAACTGAACAGTCCATCTTTACCCTTTTTTGGTGAAGAACATTCTATGGAAGGCGTTTGATGTTTCCGGATATAAAGCAGGTGTGGGCTCCATTTTGCCAGAGTCTAGAAGCTCCATCCATCTGATCAGCTGGCCTGTCCACCCCTACTTTTGAAACTACTTTCTGTGTCCTGTGTTTTTTTTTGTTGTTGTTCTATTTTTCCTAGCTTTTATTTCTCAGCCAGCCCATTGCACCAAGGGGAACCCCATTTCCACTTCTCATGTGGGATGCAAGCAAGAGTGTTAGGCATACCTATGATCCCTGGTACTTGAGAGGCTGAGGCAGGAGGATTACATGTTTGAGACCAATCTGTGAAATTCAGCAAGACCCTGTCTCAAAATTAAAAAAAAAAAAAAGGTGGGGGAATGTGCTAGGGATGTAGCTCAGTGGTAGAATGCTTGCCTAATATGTGCAAGGTCTTGCATTCAATTCCAATACCACACATACACATCAAAAATTATTAGTTATTAATGAAATTGAATATGGGTTATTATAGCATTATGAGTTGATTATCAGTAATTAAAAGTTCTATCATGAAATTGGGATATTATGAAAGGTGAATAACAAAAAGGAAAATAAATGTCAATGAAGCTACCACCCAAACTTGTCATTTTTCATAAGGTATCCATGGAACATCCAGACATACAAATTTTTTATTCTCATTTTTTTATTATGCTGTACTTTAAACATAGGCCTCATACCTACCAACTAGTTTGAACAATGTAACTTTTTGCCATATTTGCTTCGTTTCTATGCTATTTTGTTTTTTTTTAAAATTTTTTTATTGAATGTTTCTTTTTTTAATTTTTAAATTCTGATTTGTTATATATGACAGCAGAATGCATTATAATTTATATTACTCATATAGAGCACAGTTTTTCATATCTCTGGTAGTGCACAAGGTAAAGTCACACCATTCGTGACTTCATACCTGTGCTTAGGGTAATGATGTTTATCTCATCCCACTGTCTTTTCTACTCCCATGCCCCCTCCCTTCCCCTCCCTCCCCATTTCCCCTTTGCCCTATCTAGAGTTCATCTACTCCTCCCACCCCCCCCCCCCCCGCATCTATGCTATTTTAAAATCTGGTTATCATGATGTGTATTTCCCTCCTAAAACCAAAATACTATAGATTGGGTTTATAAACCATAGGGATTTATTTCTTTTAGTTCTGGAAGCTGGCAAGTCCAAGATCAAGGTGGCAGTTTATTCAATGAGGGTCTACTTCCTGGTCCATAGAGAGCTTTTTGTTGTGCCCTCATGTGACACCAAGGGGCCTTTTATCCCTTACAGCATGGAGTCTTCATCATCTTCATCACCTAGTCATCTTGGAAAGGCCCTACCTCCTAATACCATCACCTTGGGGTTTAGGATTTCAACATACAAATTTTGGGGGAGACATAAGCATTCAAAGCATAACATTCTTTAAATAAATAAATTTCCCTGACATATTTACAATAATACTATAAACTTAGGAAAATGAGTAACAATTCTTTACCATCATCTAATACCTGTTTCCTTTATAAGCATTCCCAATTGCTTAAAAATTGCCTTTTATAGCTGTTTTTTAGAGTAAGAATTCAAAGGTCATTCGCTTTTGTAATTATGTCTAGTCTTTTCAAACTTAGACTTTCTGTCTTAATTCATGGCATTGATTTTTGAAAGAGAATAATGAAATATTTTGTAGAATGTCTCATATTCTGACTTTACATGATTATTTCCTTGTTGCCATATTTAAAATTGTTTCTCTTCCAGAAATTCAATCTGTAAAGGAGAAGTTAGAGCTAAACACTTGATTAGATTTAGATTAAACATTCTTCAAAAATGCTTTATGTTGTATGTTTCATTTATTACATCAGGAAGTTCTTTGGGGTACTAGTGATTGAACCAAGGGACACTCTACCACTGAACAATATTATATTCCCAGCTCTTGTTTCTTGTTTTAATTAAATTATCCAGACTGGCCTCAAATTGATCCTCCTGCCTGAGCCTGGAATTACAAGTGTACACCACTGAGCCTGGTAGGAAACTCATTTTTTAATGTGTCCATTATTATACTAACTTTTATTTCACTGAATGAGGATGGTTTCTGCTTCCAGAAGGACAACTTTTGAAAAGAGTAAACTAAGAACCTTTAAATATAAAATGAACATGTGTCCTCACTTTTAATTAACTTGCTAATTAATGAGGGAATTGGTAAAATGTTATAGCTGGTTTAAAGGAAAACCCAAAGTGCAGACACAAAAACAGATTGACTGCTGAAATGAATTTGCTTAAATTGGTCAGTATCCATAGGACAATTATCAAATGCATCTCTACCAGACAATTTCTATTTCTATGAGCAAAATTCACGTGTATTTTTTAAAATATTTATTTTTTAGTTTTAGGTGGACACAATATCTTTATTTTTTATTTTTATGTGGTGTTGAGGATCTAACCCAGCGCCTCGCGCATACCAGGCGAGCACACTACCTCTTGAGCCACATCCCCAGCCAAAATTCACATCTATTATTCTCAATATTGTTACACCTTAAAGCTTTGTAATGTAGTTCAAAGACCATGAAAGGCCCAGAGACCCAATGGCATCAAATAACCTGAACAGCACCAACTTTTTTAAAAAAATTATTTTCTAGTTGTAGTTGGGAGCAATATTTTATTTTTATGTGATGCTGAAGATTGAACCCAGGGCCTCGAACGTGCTAGGTGAGTGCTCTACGCTGAGCCACAAGCCCAACCCCAAACAGCACCAACTTTTTAATTGACAAATGGTAAAAAAAAATAAAGAATCAACAAGTTAATGATGAATTAGGAGAGATAGGCATGTTGGCAGGCACCTGCAGAGTTGGGTAGCAGAAGTGGTAGGATCACTTGAGCTCAGGAGTTTAAAGGCCAGCCTGGGCAACATAGGCAGATCCCATCTTAAAAAAAAAAAAAAAAAAAAAAAAAAAAAAAAAAGGAATGCTCTTCCTTGTGTATTGAGTGTATAATTTGCTTTAATAAATCCTGGGAACTTTCAATTTAGTTAGTTTTCCTTGAGTTAGTGTCTTTTATAAGTACATCCATCTGATTTGGGGACTATAAATGTAATGACAATTGATCAGGGTCTTGAAATTATTTACCTTTATCCTACAGATTGCGATAGTACATTCTCTTTCACTGATATTAGTTCAAAATTAAAAACATTTCCTTTTGTTCACATCCAGTGTGTCTGCCCCTTCCAGCAACTCTTTAGATTCTATCCATGTTTCAAGTGCTTTTAAGTATTATAATTTAATTTAAATCAATGAAATTAAAGTTGAAACAATAAAATATGAATCACCCATCCAAAAAAAAAGAATGGAATCTTTGGTCCAAGTCAGAGTCTTGCAGTTTCCTTATATAATCTAGATCTCTCTGCTGTAAAGTTGACAGGTTCCTTCTGGTGAGTTATTTGTGAAGTAATACTTGAGACCATGGGAATATCTAGTTTTTCATGATGGAATGTTGATGTAGTAGTTTTTTTTAAGCCTCTATTGATGATTTTTGTCTGAATCAGTTCTTTTACTGAGGGTAGCTAAATGAAGATTGTTTCAGTTTTATCATATCTTCTCCATTTATTTACAAGCATTCTTAAGAAGAACTGTCCTTTACAGCCGAGATTGTTTTATTACCTTGGAAATACAATTCCTACTTAAAAGGGAAAAAAGGTACTTAGATCTGCCCATAAGCAATCAATTATCAGAATTAGGAGAATGCATAGAAATCGCCTCTATTGTTGGAAAATAAGGTTTTGTGTTGTTTATGGTCTTTGGGAGGGTATATTATTTTTTTTATTATTTCATGTGTTTTTCTTATTATTTTTTTTTGTGCTCAAGTTGTTGCAAATTTAATCAGCAGTAGCTTCTTCAATCTAGTTCCTTTGTCCTTTCAACATGTCTTAATTTTTGAGCATCTCCTCACTTACAAAAAAATGGTACAAAAAAATGTACCAGACTGAACAAGAAAAAAAGAAGACATAAAATGCTATAATTAAAGAAGGTTTGTTGCTTCAGCTCTTACAGTCATTAAAAGGTTAGTAAGGAGATACTATGAATAGCTTTATGCCAATATATGTGTTAACACAAGTGAAATGGAAAGATTCAACTTTATTGATCTTTTCAAAGAACTAGATTTGTGTTTTATTGATTCTCTCTGTTTTTCTTTTATTGATATTTCTAGTTAAATATAAAGGCATACTATTTTTTTCTTGTATATCTTTTACTGAAAATCTTGATTCCTTGTAATATTAACATAACTATTTATTGCTGGGACTATAGCTGAGTGGTAGACCATATGCTTATCATATACAAAAAACCCTGAGTTCAGTTCTCACCAAATATTATAATTATTTATTAGCCCCATATTACTATGTATATATATAAAATGGTTTTCAAATAATGATACAGATAGTATTACAGAATGAAGTTAAAAGTTTGTTTGTACTTCTTTTTGTATTAGAATATGTACCAGTAAAGTTATCCAGATTTCAGTATTATAATTTTACATGAAGTAATTATTTTCTCTGTGTAATAATATTACTTAATATAAAATAAGGTTAATTTGTTCAAATTTGTTTTCAGTTTTAAGTCTTTTAAAATATTTAAGTTAATTTTGAATGTTCATGTTTCAAAAGCCAAAGCTATATTATTTATTTTTATATTTTCCATTTTAAAATACATATTTAACCTATGCAAAGTTTACAACATTTTATTTTAGTGTTAATGTACCTAGACATAATGTATATGGTATACTATTATAGCATTAAGGATAGGGCAGGGTGTTATGTCTGGATGTGAGGTACCCCCCAAAAGTTCATGTGTGATACAATGCAAGAAGGTTTAGTGGAGAAATGATTGGGTTGTGAGAGCCTTAACCCAATCAGTGAATTAATTCCCTGATGGGATTTGCTGAGTGGTAACTGAAGGTGAGAAGGGTGTGGTTGGAAGAGGTATGTCCCTGGGAGGTGTGCCTTTGGGGTATGTATTTTGTATCTGGAAAGGAGAGCCTGTCTCTCTGCTTCCTGATCATCAGGTGGGCTGCTTCTCCCTGCCACACTCTTCTGCCATGATATTCAAGTTTACCTGGAACGCCGAGGAATGGAGCCTACTGACTGAGACCTCTGAAACTGTGACCCCCAAATAAACTTTTCCTCCTCTACAATTGTTCTTGCCAGGTCTTTTAGTCATAGCAGTGAAAAAGCTGACTAAAACACAAGGACAAACAAATACTTGTAGTTTCTTACATTTTATGTAAAGCAATACAATATGAACTGTATGTAGACTGGAAATTAGGAATGTATATTACTTAAAAATACAAATGTGAATGGATAAGTTAAAATAGAATTTTATTGTATTTTTTCCATATTTTATGGGTGCATTACAGTTGTATATAATGGTGTGATTCATTGTTAGATACTTGTGCACACACACAATATAACAATATAATTTGTTCAGTATCACTCCAGAGCATTTTATTTTTCCCTCCACTACTCCCTTTCCTTAGTTTCTTTCCTCTAATCTAGTTGTTTATCTTCAATTTTCATGAGACCCCCCCTTTTCTTTTTCTTTTTCCTCTCTAGCTTCTGTATGAGAGAAAACATATAACCCTTGACTCTATGAGTTGGGCTTATTTTGCTTAAAAATGCTCTCAAGTTCAATCCATTTTCCTGCAAATAACATAATTTCATTCTTTTTATGGGTGAACAAAACTCCATTGTGTGTATACCATATTTTCTGTATCCATTCATTCATTGATGGACACCTAGGCTGGTTCCATAGTTTGGCTATTGTAAACTGTGCTGCTATAAACATGGGTATGCATGTATCACTATAGTTTGTTGACTTTAATTTTTTAGGATAAATACTGAGGAGTGGTATAGTTGAGTCATATGGTGGTTCCATTCTTAGGAATTTGAGGAACTGCTATACTGATTTCCATAGTGGTTATACTAGTTTACAACCCACCAATAAAAGTGTTCCTTTTTATCCACATTCTCTTTAGTATTTATTATTGTTTGTAATCTTTTCATTTCTTTTTTTATTTTGGTACTGGGGATTGAACCCATGGGTTCTTAACCACTGAGCCACATCCCAGCCCTTTTTATATTTTATTTGAGACAGGGTCTCACTGATTTGCTTAGGGCCTTGCTGAGTTGCTGAGGCTAACCTTGAATTCATGATCCTCCTGCCTCAGCCTCCCAAATTGCTAGGATTACAGCCATGCATCAGCACACCCAGTTATTGTTTGCATTCTTGATGGCTGCCATTCTAACTAGAGATGAATCTCAGTGTAGTTTTAATATGCATTTCCTAAATTGCTAATGATATTGAAATTTTTTTTATATGTTTGTTGGCCATTTGTATTCCTTCATTTAAGAGGTGTTTGTTTAGTTCATTTGCCCATTTATTGGGTTTTTTCTTTTTGGTGTTGAGTTTTTTGGGTTCTTTATATATTTTAAATATTGTCAGAAGAGTAGCTGGCAAAGATTTTCTCCTATTTTGTAGGTTCTCTCCTCACATTCCTAATTGTTTACTTTGCTGTACAGAAGCTTTTGGTTTGATGCCATCCCATTTATTAACACTTGGTATTATTCCCTGAGCTTATTCTTCTACATATGGATAACCAATTTTCCCAGCACCATTTGCTAAAAAAGCTGTGTCTTTTCTACAACATGTTTCTTGCTATGTTTGATGAGGATCAGATGAGTGTATCTGTGGAGGTTTGTCTCTGTGTTTTCTATTCTATACCATTGGTCTATGTTTCTGTTCTTATGTCAGTACCATGCAATTTTTGTTACTATAGCTCTACAGTATAATTTGAAGTCAAGTATTGTGATGCTTCCAGCATTGCTTTTTGGCTTAAAATTGCTTTGGCTATTCTGGGTCTTTTATTCTCTAGAATGAAATTTAGGA
This sequence comes from Callospermophilus lateralis, assembly GCF_048772815.1. Classification (NCBI taxonomy): domain Eukaryota; kingdom Metazoa; phylum Chordata; class Mammalia; order Rodentia; family Sciuridae; genus Callospermophilus; species Callospermophilus lateralis. The sequence goes on along the minus strand of NC_135325.1, from coordinate 30,646,318 downwards.
CTTTTTTTCTAGTTCTGTGAAAAATTTCATTGATATTTTGATGGGGATTACATTGAATCTGTATATTGCTTTTGGGAGGATGGCCAATTTAACAATATAAATTCTACCTATCCATGAACATGGAAGGTCTCTATCTTCTTGTATCTTCTTCAGTTTCTTTTACACTGTTCTAGAGTTTTCATTGTAGAGGTCTTTTACCACCTTGGTTACATTTATTCCTAGATAGTTTATTTTTGCAGCTATTGTGAATGGGACTGTTTTCCTGATTTCTTTCGTGACATATTTATTATTGGCATATAGGAAAGTTATTAATTTTTGTAGATTTTGTGAGCTGCAACTTTGCTGAATTTGTTTATTAGCTCTAGTGGTCTTTTGGTGGAGCTTTTTGAATCTTCTAGGTATAGGATCATAACATCTGCAAACAGTGATAATTTGTTTTCTTTCTTGTTTTTATCATTTTTATTTCTTTCTCTTGTCTGATTTCTCTGGCTAGAAATTCTAGTACTGTATTGAATATGAATAGTGAGAGTGTATATTCTTATCCCATTCCAGATTTTAAAGGAAATACTTTTAGTTTTTCCCCATTCACTATGATGTTGGCTTTGGTTACTTTATTATGTTGAGTAAGTTCCTCCTATCCCTAGTTTCTTCAGTATTTTTATCATGAACAAGTGCTGGATTTTGTCAAAACTTTCTCTACATTTATTGAGATGACTATGATTTTTGTTCTTAATTCGGTTTATATAGTGAGTTACATTTATTGATTTGAATATGTTAAACCATCCTTCCAGTCCTGGAATGAAACCAACTTGGTTTCATTATGTATAATCTTCTTGGTCATTATGTATAATCTTCTTAATATGTTGTTTGCTGAATTTGACTTGCTAATGTTTTATTAAATATTTTTGCATCTAAGTTCATCTGATTTGGGTCTGTAGTTTTCTTTCCTGGATGTATCCTTATCTGGTTTTTGTATAAGTGTAATCCTGGACTCATATAATGAATTTGGAAGTGTTTCATCCCTTTCTATTCCATGGAATAATTTGGGGACCATTGGTATCAGTTCTTTTTGAAAGGTCTAATTGAATTCAGCTGAGAATCCATCTGATCCTGGATTTTTCTTGTTGGAAGGCTTTTTATTACTGCTTCTGTCTCATTGCTAGTTATTGATCTGTTTAGGTTTTCTATGTCCTCTTGATTCAATTTGACAAGTTATATATTTCTAGAAATGGTTTGATTTCTTCTAGGTTTTATAATGTATTTGAGTCTAAGTTTTCAAAATAGGCTCTAATAATCCTCTGGATTTCTGTATTATCTGTGGTGATTTCTCTTTTTTCATCTCTAATTTTATTAATTTGGTTCTTCTCTCTTTTGATTAAGGGCTATACATGTTATTTATCTTTTCAAAGAACTTGTATCTTTTAATTCTTTCTATTTTTGTTGATTTTGGCTCTGATCTTAATTATTTCCTTTGTACTAGTTTTGGAATTGGTTCTTGTTTTTCAGAGAACTTGAGATACATAATTAGGTTTATTACTTGAGATTTTTCTGATTTTCTTATGTAGGCATTCATAATTATAAACTTACATTTTAGAACTGCCTTCATAGTGTCCCTGGAGTTCTTGTATGTTGTATCCCTATTCTTGTTTTAAGAATTTTTAAATTTCTCCACAACTTCTTTATTACCCATTTATTTTTCAGTCTCCATGTGTTTATATGGTTTCTATGGGGGGTGATTTTTAATTTCATTCCATTATTACAAGGAATAATATCAGTTCTTTGATTTGTTTTCTGAATTTGCTAAAAGTTACTTTGTGGTCTAAAATGTGGTCTGTTTTGGAGAAGGTTCCATGAGCTGCTAAGAAGAAAGTGTATTCAGCTGTTGGTAGATGTTATCTTTTATAGTAAAAGTCTGTTAAGTCCATTGGATTTATAATAATTTTTTAGGTCCCAAGAGCCTTTACTGAGTGCTTGCTTCAGCAGCACATATACTAAAATTGGAATGATACAGAGAAGATTAGCATGACCCCTGCACAAGGATGACAAGCAGATTTGTGAATTGTTCTATATTTTTAAACTAAAAAGCTTCTTCACAGCAAAGAAAACAATTGAGAATGTGAAGAGAGAAAAAATCTGCCACCAGCACCTCAGATAGAGCATTAGTCTACAGGATGTATAAAGAACTCAACACACTTAATGCCAAAAAACCCCCCAAAAACCCAATTAATAAATGGGCAAAGGAATGAACAGGCACTTTGCAGAAGAAGAAATACCATCAGTCAACAAATATATGAAAAAATGTTCAAAATCCTTAGCAATTAGAGAAATGCAAATTAAAACTATACTGAGATTTCATCTTACTCCAGTCAGAATGGCAATTATCAAGAATACAAGTAACAATAAATGTTGGCAAGAATGAGGGGAGGAAACTGGTGGGACTGCAAATTGGTGCAGCCAATATGGAAATCAGTACAGAGATTCCTTGGAAAACTCACCTAGGTGTCCTGGGTGGGGGGCTCCTATACCGCTGCAGCCAGGGTAGCAGAGACTCTCCCCTCCAGGTGAGAGACCCCTCCCAACTAGGTGTAGGGGGGAGTTCCTATACCACTGCAACCAGGGTATAGGGGACTCGCCCCTCCAGGTGGGAGACCCATTCCACTGGGTGTCTGGGGGGGCTCTTATACCACTGCAGCCAGGCTAGAGTGTGTCTATTTTATGTAAGTATGTGCACAAACATTTGGGGCATAATTATTTATTATTGTTATATCTTTCTATTGGATCATTCCCTTTACCAGAATGAAGTGACTTTCTTTGTCTCTTGATTAATTTCAGCTTGAAGTCTGCTTTGTTAGATATGATAGTAGCTACTCTTACTTGTTTTCAGGCTCCTTTTGCATGGGGTATTAATTTCCATCTTTTTACTTTCAGCCTGTTGTTGTTCTTCCCTATAAGTTGAGTGTCTTTCAAATAATATATGGTTGAGTCTTGTTTTTTTTATCCATTCTGCCAACCTATATCTTTTTCATTCCAAAACTATATTTTAAAAAGTATATTCAGAAGTCTCTTTTGTATCCCTGTCTTTTCCCTTTGTCTCCCACACTCAAGAGTTCACCATTTTGATAAGTTTCTGGCTTATTTTAGGGATACTGTTTGAAAGTACACACATATGTAAATACATGCATATGTGTATATGCATTCTTATTTTTTCTCCTTGCTCACACAAAATATACTACAAACACTGTTCAGGCCACAGTAGCACACGTCTATAATCCCAGCTACTCAGAAGATTGAGCTAGGAGGATCATGAATTCAAGTCTAGCCTGAGCAACATAGCAAGAACCTGTCTCGAAAGACAATTTTAAAAAAGACAGAAACAAATTTTAAACAATGTTCTATATTTTGCTCTGTAGACTTAGTGATATGTTCTAGAAATTAATCTGCATCAGTGTATGGGGACTGTAGTAGGTCTAATTTTTTCCCCCCAAAGATACATCCATCTAGTACCTGAGAATGTGGCATTATTTGGAATAAAGGTTTTTGTAGATGTAGTTAAGATAAGAATCTTGAGATGAGATCATTCTGGATTGAGGTGAGCACAAAATCTAAACAGGAGTGTCTTTATAAAAGAAAAGAGGAGGGGCTGGGGTTGTGGCTCAGTGATAGAGTGCTCACCTAGCACTTGTGAGGCACTGTGTTTGATCCTTAGCACCACATAAAAATAAATAAAATAAAGGTATTGTGTCTATCTTCAACTAAAAAAATTAAAAAGAAAAATAAAAGATATATGAGACAAAGGAAGACCATGTGAAGATAAAGGTAGAGATTAAAATGGCACAGTTACATGCTAAAGAATATCAAGGATTATACCAGATGCAAGGAGGGAAGTATAAAACAATTTCCCCTTCAAAGCCCCAAGGAGCCATCCCACTGGGCATGGTGGTGGTCTTCTGTAATCCCAGCTCTGTAGGCTAAGACAGGAGGATCACAAGTTTAAGGCCAGCCTTAGCAATTTAGCCAGGCCCCCAGCAACTTAGTGAGATCCTATCTCAAAATAAAAAATAAAAAAGGCTGGGAATGTAGCTCAGTGTTTGAGCACCTAGGTTCAATCCCTGGTACTTTTGAAAAAAAAGGAGCTATCCATTCCTGCTGATATGTTGATTTTGGACTTCTGACTTCCAGAACTCTGAGATAATAACTTTCTTCTTTTTTTAATATTTTGTTTTAATTGTAGTTGGACACAATACCTTTATTTCATTTGTATGTGGTGCTGAGGATCGAACCCAATGCCCCATGTGCTAGGTGAGCACTCTACTGCTGAGCCACAACCCCAGCCCCATAACTTTCTTTTTTCAGCCATAAAGTTGGTAGTAATTTGGTACAGCAGCCATGTAAACTAATACAGAGATTCTCATACTTTTTTTTAATGACAATATAATATCCCTTGTGGTTTATTCAGTCTATTCTCATTGATAGATATGTGGATTGCTCCCAAATTATTGTTTGTATAAATAATTCTCAGTAAATAACCTTATGTTTATTATTTCAAATCTGTTCTGATATAATTTACATTTGATTCTTAGAAGTGGAATTGCTGAATCAAAATGTAAAAGCATTTGCCTTTTTGCTAGATAATGCCAAATTCCCCTCTGTAGGGGCTGAAACATTTTGCACTCCTACCAGCAATGAATAAGTGTGCCTATGTTCCCACAGTCTCACTAACAGTGCATTTTGAAACTTGAATTTTTGCCAGATAAACAAGAAATAGTATCTCAGTGCAGTTGTGATTTGCATTTCCTTTATTATGAGTGAAGTTGAGCATTTTTTCATGTATTTTAAATTCATTGCTTTTCTTTTCTATGAACCCTCTGATCATGTTTCTTAGGTATTTTTGTGTTCTTTCCTTCTCGATTGTTAAGAACTTTTGCATGTAACTATAATTTGCATACTTTTATTTGTTATATTTCTTTTGACTATGCGGGTTTTTTTTTTTTTTTACTTATGAAATTTTCCCCTCAGTTTTTAACAAAGGATGGTTGATGTTTCCTAGCCTAAGGAGCTTTCCTTGCCTATATCCTTTTCCCAGTCTGTGTTGAGCTATATCCTACTTTGAATCATTGCTTGCCAATGTCTGACTCCTTCTTTCTATCAGCACTTCTTGATTAGAACCAGTGTAGCTGCTATAACTTCTCTCACTCCTTTTACATTTTATGTTTTAGATTGATTTCCTCAAAAAGCAGAGGCAGAGGTAGAGGGCATATATGTTGTTACTGCACTGGGCACATGAAGTAGAGAAGGACAGAGAACCAATACAATGGTGTGTTAGCAAACTGGCTGCCTCTTAGTGCAGATTGATTGCTCAGTCTGTGAGAGTGTGTCCCAAAGAAGCTCTGTCAACCCTGCTTCAGGACTTCCCTGGCTGGTGGAGGCAGGAAGAAGTTGCGGGTGGAGAGTTAGGTCAACAAAGAAAGGGGAATGGATTTATCTGTTAGCTCCTGTCTCTCGGATGGAGGTTTGACCCTCAAATATTTGCTAATTAACCAGTCCTCAAATCCAAACTCTTTTTTTTGTATTTTAATGATTCCATATATATATTTTATAAGATATATCATAATTACATTTATATTTTGTTTACATTGCAAACATTAATAGTTTTCTCAATTGGACTTGCATTGTTTACTGCTTTATAGATATGTAAAATAGGCATATTGATCTTTTTTATTGATTCTTTTTAGTTATGCATAACATTAGGATTCATTTTGACATCGTTATAAAAACATGGAATATAATTTGCTCTAATTCAGTTCCCCCGTACTTCCCCTTTCCCTCCCCACCCCTCCCCCATTCCCTTCCATCTGCCCTACTGATCTTTCTGCTATTTGCTTATAGTTTTTTAAATTAGTGTCTTGTGGATATATATGATGGTAAGATTCACTGTGTTATATTCACATATGTTCATAGGAAAGTTAGATCAGATTCATTCCACTGTTCTTCCAAACTCTTAGTAAAGTTAACTCCCAGAATAACAGTTTTCTTATAGGGCTTTGGTGAGTTTATTCAAAAAAGAGTACAAAGGACCATTCTTTCATAAGACATTGGTCCATATTTCTATTACCAGACTTTTCAACTCAGGATTTTCTCAATATGAGTAAAAGGTAAAGAAACAATCGACGCACCCCTTGTGTAGACCTATGGTTAGAGAAGATTGCTAGAGGAGGATTCAGTACTTTGCCTTCAGAGAAAGACAGGGAGCATGAGCCAAGTCTCCCTATAGATTTATCAGTAGGCCTACTTTGGGTATGGAAATTTCCACCATTAGGGTTGGTCCTTTGGGTAAGGCAGTGTTTAACTGAAATCCCCATTCAGCAATATATGATGTCATTAAAACTTCGTAGTGGATTATTTATAAATTTTCAGAGAAGGTCTCAAGGGAAATGTAAGAGATGCTTTTTGATGAAGTGAGAAGACCTTTCAAAGACACATGAGAGAGGCCAGGGATAGAAGGGTCATTACCAGGGTTCCCTGGGGCCTCACAAAGGCCCTGAAGAGAGTGATGCTGACAGAGGAAAGGGACAACAGAAAAGGAAAGGAAGATAAGTGTCTGTGTCACATTGGTTGGTCATATCTGCCTGTTCTTTCCAGAGATGACTCCAGTGTCATTTCTCTGAGAAGTTGCTATACTCCAAAATCACTATTGGGAGTAAGAACATGGTCACAGAAATCCTAGCCAGGAGTTTTATATGCTACAGCAGTGGCTAGGGCATAGTATCTAGCAAAGATGCACTTGGAGTTTGGTCCAGAAATCCTTCTGTGAATCAAAAGTGAATTACATGTGAATGGATTTGAAGTAACATATGCATAAGGTTTTTTATTCAACATTATTTGTACAAGCAAATTTGGAAGCAATCCACACGTCAGTAGGGAATTGATTGAATAAATCATTGTATAACCACACAAGGACAATAAATCTGTCCTCAGCAGTAGCTATCCCAATGACATAGATCTGTATATTCTTTTTTTTTTTTGTACCAAGGATTGAACCTAGGGGCACTCAACCACTGAGCCACATCCCCAGCCCTTTTTTATATTTTATTTTGAGACAGGATCTCACTAAGTTGCTTAGGGCCTTGCTAAGTTGCTGGTTTTGAACTTGTAATCCTTTTGCCTGAGCCTCCAGAGCCACTGGGATTATAGGCATACCTGGATTTTTTGTTGATTTTGCTTTTGTTTGAGATGGGGGTTGTTGAGAGCCACAGCCGAAGGGGCTCCAGCAAACTTTCAGACTGCCAGCTGATGATTGGCTCACAGCGGCCCCAGCAACACCTAGCTGATTGGCTCCTCTGTGGAGATGCTCATTGAGCTGTTTCCCTGCCCTTTCAGACTACCAGCTGATGATTGGCTCACAGCAGCCCCAGCAACATCTAGCAACATCTAGCTGATTGGCTCCTCTGCGGTGATGCTCATTGGGCTGTTTCCCTGCCCTTTCAGACCACGGAGCTGCTCATTGGGGGACTTTTTTGGCTCCGCCCATGCGACCCAGCCAATCGGCCTCAAGAGCAGGAGGATTGTGGGAGGTTGTTGGGTGTGTGTGGCTTGTGGGAAGCTGGTGGTGGCAGTTGGGCTCTGAGGGGTTTTTTCCTGAGGAGCTGTTTTGTTTATCTTGTGTGGTTCTAAAAATAAAGTTAGTTTCTTTTGACAAGTGGCTCCTGAATTGTGCCCAGCCAGACTGCGGCATTTGGTGGCTCGCACGGGGAGCGACTGAGGGTAAGTAAACCGCTCGCCCCTGAGGGCAGGGTGAGAGGATGGGGAGCCATTTTAAGATTCCTCTTTTGTTTTGCTTCATTTTTGTTTTAAGTTGCCTGTCCCTGGAGATGAGTGAGACGGGAGAAAAACCGCTCACTTCTGAGGAAAAACTATTTACGTCTGAGGAACAGATAGGGAGAAAGGACGGATGCACATGTAAGGAGGATAGAAAGGCTATAATGAATTTTTGTTGTTCCATTTTTATTTCATTCTGTCTCGGTTTTGTTTGGTGTTATCTTGTTGGGTTGTATTATAGTAGAAATACGGGATCAGAAATTAGTAAAAAACAAACTGAAAGAGTGTTAAGTAAATTGTTAGAGGAAGAAGGCATCCCAGTAAAATCAAGAGCAGTCAGGGCATACGTTGATACAATGCAAAAATGTAGCCCATGGCTTTTTAAGGAGGAGTTGTTAAATATATCACAATGGAACCATCATGGTGAAGATTTAAAAAGAATAGAAAAAAACAACCCAGGAACTCTGCCAGCTGGCACATTGGCATTGTGGGCATTGGTATCTGGTTTTCTTAGTCCAAAACCTTCAATTCAGACAAAGGTAGAGGAAGGAGAAGACATATTGATTCAAGTAAATGAGGAGGTCTCTCAAGTTAGTCAGAAAGAGGAAAAGATTCAAGTAAAAGAGAAGGTCTTTCGAGCTAATCAGACAGAGAAAGAAAGTTTAGAGCAGAAAAAGCCATCAGGGGGAAAGTTACAAAAGGAGACTGCTACTAAAACCTTTCTATCACCAGAGGGCTTAAGTGTCCAACCAACAGCACCACCTCTACAGGAGACTGCTACTAACACCTTTCTATCACCAGAGGACGTAAGTGTCCAACTGACAAGGCCACCTTCATATGCTGAGAGGCCCCCAACCCCCGCAGTGGATAGTTCAGATCCTGCGACAGGATCTCAAGTATTAACATGCCCTGTATTTGAGGTAGGAGGGCAGCGAATTTACCATACTTTAAATTTCAAAACAGTGAAGCAGCTAAAAGAGGCTGTAATAACCTATGGTCCTCAAGCACCCTTCACTGTAAGCTTGGTCGAATCCATTACCAACTTGAACATGACGCCAGCAGATTGGGCTAATATGTGTAAAGCTGTGCTAAATGGAGGACAATACCTGTTATGGAAGGTTGCCAATGAGGAATTTTGCAAGGAGACGGCTAGGCGAAATGCAGCAGCTGGTTATCCTCAGAGAAATCTAGATATGTTGTTAGGAAAGGGACCTTATGAGGATCAGCAGCAACAAATTGCATATGATCCTGGTGTATATTTACAAATTGCTGTAGATGCAGTTAAGGCATGGAAGACTTTACAAGGACATGGAGGTTTACAAGGTCAATTATCTAAGATAATACAAGGAACTAATGAATCTTATGCTGAATTTGTAGATAGGCTTATTCAAACAGCTACCAGAGTTTTTGGGAATACAGAACAAGCAATGCCATTAATAAAACAACTGGCTTATGACCAAGCGAATCGTTGGTGCAGAGATATCATTAGACCATGGAAACATGAAGATTTAAACACATATATTAAATTATGTAGAGACATTAATGAACAAGAGCAAGTCATGGCAGCTGCAGTAAAACAGGCTTTAGATGCCAGAGACATTAATGAACAAGGGAAAATTGTGGCAGCTGCAGTAAAACAGGCTTTAGATGCCAGAGACATTAATGAACAAGGGCAAATTGTGGCAGCTGCAGTAAAACAGGCTTTAGATTCCAGGCCAAGAACATGCTACAATTGTGAACAAACAGGACATTTTAAAAGGAATTGCCCCATAGGAGGAGGGTTTAACAAAACTAGGTATCAAAGGAGTAGAATACCGGGTATTTGCCCACGATGCCGTAGAGGGAGACATTGGGCTAATGAATGCCGTTCTCAAACCACCATAGAGGGTACTCCATTATCAAAAAATGAACAAGGACCAAGTGTTTATCCACGATATCGTGGAGAAAGGCATTGGGCTCCATTGCCAAAAAATGGACAGGGGGGCCCAATGCTCCGGGGCCCAAAACCACAAATATACGGAGCACTGGAGGAACCCAGCAAACCCATCAGGGTAGTGCCCAGGACACATTGTCCATCAGATCCCTCATCAGACAAACCAGAGGGAGCGCAGGGTTGGACATCTGCGCCTCCGCCAGATCAGTACTAACTCCAGAGATGGGAGTTCAAATCATTCCCACAGGGGTGAAAGGACCTCTTCCCAAAGGAACAGTAGGCTTATTATTGGGACGCAGCTCTTCTACTCTAAAAGGACTTATGATAAGTCCTGGGGTAATTGATCCCGATTATGAAGGTGAAATAAAAATTATAGCCAGTTCTCCAAATGGTATATCAGTAATTTCACCAGGAGATAGAATAGCACAGTTACTAATAATACCAAGCCTACATGATAAATTTTCCAGTCGTGCTACAGAAAGAGGTTCCAAGGGATTAGGCTCCACAGGTGTAGATTGGGCTATGCTGTCTTTAAATTTAGATTCTCGCCCCATGCTAAAACTAAATATTCAAGGACATGAATTTAATGGGCTACTGGATACAGGTGCAGACCTTAGCATCATCTCTCGTCAAGAATGGCCAAAACATTGGCCATTACAACAAGCCACTCAAACGCTTCGAGGCCTAGGAGTGGCGACTAATCCCCATAGAAGTGCAATGGTATTAGATTGGAAGGATCCTGAAGGATGTGAAGGAACTATACAGCCATATGTATTGGATCATCTTCCTATAAATTTATGGGGACGAGATGTCCTAGATCAATTAGGTTTGACATTAACAAATAACATCAACCAAAACGCACCCACTATTATGACTAGACAAGGTTTTAGGAAAGGAAAAAGATTAGGAAAACAAGAACAAGGTATAGCAGCACCAATACAAATAGATCAAGGAACAGACAGACATGGGTTGGATTTTCAGAAAGGGCCACTGAGACAATAAAAATTACTTGGAAATCAGAAAGACCAGTATGGGTTCCTCAGTGGCCCCTGACTAAAGAAAAGATACTAGCAGCCCATGATCTGGTCAAACAACAATTAGCAGAAGGACATATACAACCTTCTGTATCTCCCCATAATACTCCCATTTTTGTCATCAAAAAGAAATCTGGTAAATGGAGATTATTGCAAGATTTAAGAGCCATTAATAATGAGATGGTTATTATGGGACCTGCTCAATCGGGGATTCCTCAATTGTCTGCTTTGCCAAAAACTTGGTATGTTTTAGTTATAGATATTAAAGATTGTTTTTTTTCAATTCCAATTCATCCTGAGGATAGTCCACGTTTTGCATTTACTATCCCTGCACTGAATCATGAAGGTCCTGATCAGAGATATGAATGGAAAGTACTCCCTCAAGGGATGGCTAACAGCCCAACTATGTGTCAAATTTATGTTAACAAAGTAATCCAGCCACTTAGAAATCAAAATCCTGAACTACAAATATTTCACTATATGGATGATGTATTATTAGCACACAAAGCAAAAAACACATTGCTAGACTGTTATGCCACACTTACAAACTTATTAAAAAATTATAATCTAGAGATAGCAATAGATAAAGTACAATTAAATTTTCCAATTAATTATTTAGGAGTTCTATTATCCTCAACCATGGTCCGCCCACCAAAAATTCAAATACGAGTAGATCAACTCAAATCACTTAATGACTTTCAAAAGTTATTAGGAGACATAAATTGGATAAGGCCTTATCTAGGTATACCAACAGGAGAGTTGGGACCTTTATTTGATATCCTAAAAGGTCCATCAGATCCAAATTCACCCCGAATGTTAACGCCTGAAGCAAGAAAGGCATTAAAAATCATTGAAACATATATGGAAAATATGCATTTGGATAGAATTGATATAAGTTTGCCTTTATTATTTATTGTACTACCAACAAAAAATATTCCTACAGGAGTATTTTGGCAAGAAGGCCCATTATTATGGATACATTTATCTTATTCTCCTAACACTATTCTTACTAGGTATCCTGAGGCTGTAGGACAATTAATACTCAAAGGAATAAAAGCAGCAAAGGGAGTGTTTGGAATTTCTCCCAATAAAATTATTACTCCATATACTATGAATCAAATTGATGAGTTAGCTAATGAGTTAAATACTTGGGCAATAATCATGTGCAAATCTAATGTTTCATTTGATAACCACTTACCATCTAATCCTTTATTGTCTTTTTGGTCATCGCATCCTGTAATTTTTCCAAAAATGACAAGAAAAACACCTATCGGGAATGCTCCAAATATATTCACTGATGGATCAAATAATGGTACAGCAGCAATAGTTACACCTGATCAAACTTTTACATTTTTAGTACCCAAACAATCAGCTCAAAAGGTAGAGCTTAAGGCAGTATTACAGGCTTTTGTGATGTTTAAAAATTCTGTATTCAATTTATTTTCCGATAGTCAGTATATAGTTAATGCTATAGTATCCCTTGAAGATGCTGGTAGGATTTCCCCTTCCTCTACTATTTTCTTTTTGCTTTCCACTATACAAAGTCTAATCTGGGACAGAAAAGATCCATTCTTTATAGGACATATCAGGGCACATACAGGATTGCCTGGAGCCCTTAGTTTGGGCAATGATTTAGCAGATAAAACTACACATGACATACATATTTTCTCTACACTAGAAGAAGCTATAAATTTTCATAAAAAGTTCCATGTCAATGCTAATACTTTACAAAAGCGTTTTAAAATAACTAAGGAACAAGCTAGACAAATAATAAAACAATGTCAAAATTGTGTGACCTTTTTACCACAAGTTAATCTTGGAGTCAATCCTAAAGGATTGATACCTAACCATATTTGGCAGATGGACGTCACACATTTGCCAGAATTTGGAAAATTAAAATATTTGCATGTTACAGTTGATACTTCTTCTGGATTTTTGATGGGCTCCCTTCATGTCGGAGAAAAAACTAAAGATGTTATAGCTCATTGTTTACAAAATTTTGCCACTGTGGGTGTTCCAAAACAGTTTAAAACAGATAATGCCCCTGGTTATACTTCTACCTCTTTTAAACAATTTTGCTCATCATTTGGCATTACTCATATAACAGGAATCCCATACAATCCACAGGGACAAGGCATAGTTGAAAGAGCTCATCAAACTATTAAAATGTACTTATTAAAGCAAAAAGAAGGAATTGGGAAGGGGTATATATTCCCCAAAGATAAACTTAAAATAACCCTTTTTACTCTAAACTTTTTAAATTTGGATTCATCAGGGCTTAGTGCTGCGGAAAGGCATATGTGTCCAAAAAATGTATATAAGCCCAAGGTACTTTGGAAGGATATTCTAACAGGACAATGGAAAGGTCCTGACCCAGTAATTGTCTGGAGTCGGGGGTCTGTTTGTGTGTTTCCACAGGGAGAACAGCAGCCGATTTGGATTCCAGAGAGATTAACTAAGGTCCTGACCCAGTGATTGCCTGGAGTCGGGGGTCTGTTTATGTGTTTCCACAGGGAGAACAGCAGCTGATTTGGATTCCAGACAGATTAACTAAAGCGATTTCTACAGACCAAAAAGAAGATGTGATATCCAGAACTCCAGTTTGGTTATTCTTACATCTGCGACAGAACCAGAATGCTTTTTTCAATATCTATTTTATTATTGCCCTTTCCCATATTTTTTTTTTGAGCTCATACAGACCTAGGTTAATGTTTTGCTGATCAGTTCTATTTTTTGACTATAGAGTTTTTAAACATTGCAATGGAGATTTCACCTGTAAAAAGTTATAAGGCCTTTACTATTATGTTATGTGTCGTATGTATTATGTGTGCACACTTGTGTTTTGTGTTTGAATGTACGTATGTCCTTATGTCATATATGATGAGCGCTCATGAAAAAATGGATCCAAATAATTTTTTTTTATTCACGTGATTTAAATGGTTTAATTTAAATTGGGTAAACAGCTGTTGAAGATTGTTTTATAATGTGAACAAAAAAGGAGGTTAACAGATCTGTTTGTTTACTTTCACCTTTCCTTTTCATTATATTTAATAATTCTCTTAAAGACAATGTAAATTGTTAAGAAAATTGTTTTCTTTTAGTGTCTTCTGGAATGTTATATAATGTTATATAATTTTTCTTTAGCCATTATTGTCAGAATTCCTATCTTCATCTCAGTGCATGAAGACAAAGATAAAACCAATCTACAGCTTCTGCAATAGCCATCACTGAACTGCTTGCAGAACTTGCCTGGACTATGTATCACTTATATGCATTGTGAACTCACCTGTATGCATTGTGAACTATCTGTTGGTGCAGCAACTTCTGGTAGTGTTGGGGTATTTATGCTGATGGTGTCATCGGTGGTACAATTTTTCCAAAAGGAGCAGTCAGCTGGCTTGGTGTATCTTCCTCCCTTCTGTTTGTCATGATCGTTCAGCTAAAATTTGGGGGCCAACAGAGGTGAGGCAAAGAACCTCACCCCCCCGCTGGTACGAAGACCTCTACACAGGTGTGGCTGTATACTGGACTGGTAGTCAATGACGGGTAAGATCCAATTACTATGGTACCAACCTAAGACAGGAGGCTGATGCCTTGAGGTCAGCTCATCCAATAACGGGTAAGGACCATATGTACTATTGGACAACCTAAGGCAGACACGGTCCCTAAGCCACATGCTTCTTGTTTAAACAGAGAGGGGGAGATGTTGAGAGCCACAGCCGAAGGGGCTCCAGCAAACTTTCAGACTGCCAGCTGATGATTGGCTCACAGCGGCCCCAGCAACACCTAGCTGATTGGCTCCTCTGTGGAGATGCTCATTGAGCTGTTTCCCTGCCCTTTCAGACTACCAGCTGATGATTGGCTCACAGCAGCCCCAGCAACATCTAGCAACATCTAGCTGATTGGCTCCTCTGCGGTGATGCTCATTGGGCTGTTTCCCTGCCCTTTCAGACCACGGAGCTGCTCATTGGGGGACTTTTTTGGCTCCGCCCATGCGACCCAGCCAATCGGCCTCAAGAGCAGGAGGATTGTGGGAGGTTGTTGGGTGTGTGTGGCTTGTGGGAAGCTGGTGGTGGCAGTTGGGCTCTGAGGGGTTTTTTCCTGAGGAGCTGTTTTGTTTATCTTGTGTGGTTCTAAAAATAAAGTTAGTTTCTTTTGACAAGTGGCTCCTGAATTGTGCCCAGCCAGACTGCGGCAGGGGGTCTTGCTGTGTTACTGAACCTGGCCTCAGAACTCCTGGACTCAAGTGATCCTCCTGCCTCAGCCTCTACAGTAGCTAGTACTACAGGTACACCTGTTCTGCACATTCGTAAACAAATTCCTTTGGAAACATTTAATTTCTCTAAATTAGGTCAACAAGCAGGCATCCTATTTGGAGCTTTAGAAGTTTTAACCTTTTCAACACACAAATGACTGAAAACTGCACAAATGGAAAACTCCTTCTTGCTCCAGCCTCTACCTTTACTCCATAACCTTCTGGGCTTTTAACACAACCAGAAGGACCTTAGCCTTGGCATTTCAAAGGCTCAAGACAAGAGTTAATAGGAAAGATATTTCTTAGCAGTGATTATAACTTTAACATCACAATCTGATACACTGAGGAAGGAAAATCATGGGTTAGAATATAATACTCAGAAACCTGTAAGAACTGAAAACATGTAAAAATTGAGGATATTAGAAAGTTCATCTTTAGAACTTAAAAAATTTTGGTCTGTACTGTAGAGCAGCTATTTCAGGATCTGAGAGCATAATATATATATTCCCAAGACGACCTTAAAATGTCTTTAAAACAGCAGATGCATCAATTCTTAATAAAGGGTAAAGAATAAATGTTTTAAAAGGGGAGAACTACAAAAAGAATTAGAGAAATTGCTGGGGATGTGGCTCAGTGGTAGAGCACTTATGTAGCATGTGAAAGGACCTGGGTTCCATCCCTGGCACCAGAAAAGTAAACAAATAAATTAAAGAACTTCCATTTGAAAAATCCTCAAAGCAATGGCCCTCTATTTTCAGAAAAATAACTTCTTGTGCATTATAAGAAAAAGCTGATTATTGTGTACTTAAAAGAAGGCTTTACTTTGGGAAAATTATACATTTGTACAATTTGTAAGTTGTATCAAAGATAAAACCAGTTATTAAATCAAAGGACAGTAAACACTTCTCAATATTAGGACATAATTCTTATTTTTCACTACATGGAAAGGTGTTACATTCTGGATCTTAAATGTCCCCTCATGGCTGTATGTTAAAGGCTGGTACCCAGCTGATGACACTGTTGAGAAGTGGTAGAACCATTAATATTTGAGGCCTACCCCATATTTATGTAAAATTGTAATACACTAATAAAACCAAAAAATGGTTGTACCTAGTTGGGGGAAGTTGGGTCATTGGAACTGTGCCCTTGAAGGGGACATAGGGACCCTCCTTTCTTTCTCCTTGCTTCCTGGCTACCATGAGATGACCAGGTTTCTCTGCCACATGCTTCTACCATAATGTACCATTTCACCACAGTCTCAAAAGCATTGGTGCCCAGCAACCATGAACTAAAGCCTCTGAAACCATGAGACAAAATAAATTTTTCCTCTTTTAAGTTGTTTATTTCAGGTATTTTGTCATAGCAAAGCAAAGCTGACTAAAACAAAAGGAAATTATTTGCAGGTCTGACTGCTCTACTAGTCTAAATTATAATTTGATCAGGTTATAGAGCTGTTATGCTCAGAACATGAAAGTACCCATAGTCTTTCCAGGCACAGATTATACATTGTCTAGCTGTATAAAATTTCTGCTTTGTCTTGTTTTGCTTTTAGATGTTAAACTTCATGTTGGAAATTAATGGAATAAAATAGATATTTGGCATGGCCAGGACTTCATTTATTGTTTTTTTTTCATATTGTACTTGGATATGTAATTAACGTTTCTTGAGAGGTGCCCTTTTATGAACTCTTAAAAGAATAAAAACACTCCCACATATGGCTATGCTAACATATGGCCTCCCTAATGACAGTACAAACCCACTCATTTTAAATAAATTTTAGCATAAGATATGAACAAATGATACATTAGTGTTGAATGTTCCTTCATACATCCCAATGAAAAATGAAGATTTATATGTATCTGGCTGGATGGGCACTCAGAAAATGGTGCAGAAGTAAGAAAACATAATCTGACAATGATGTATGCTATTCAGAAGTTGACAAATGTTGTCATAAATTATAATCATGGAACTTTGGGATGCTATTTGGAAAGGTTTGAGATTTTTTATTAAAGAAGAATGAACATAAACACACAGGCTGGCATTCAATAATTATTAATCTCCTTTCTAAAACTCCATGTTTTGATGAAGAAAGCCCATATATGATCCTTAATACTGAGTAAATAGTTATAGTTTACTGACTCACCTGCAATTAAATATACTTTTTGTAATCTGAAGAATGGAGGTAAGAATAAGTAGTTTTCTGATTGCACCAAATTGCTGAGCACCCTCGAAAAGTGGACTTTTAGTTTTCTGAAAGCTCATCCTACTGTTATTTCAAAACAGGGGCTTTGTGCTTTCTATTTAAAAATGGAAGCATCTAGCCATCTCCCTTGACCACCCCTACCCACCTCCACACTCCAAAACACAGAGCCCATGCATAGTTCTTACTTTCCAAGGCAGAGTTTCTATAAAAGGTGGGAACCAAGGTGCAAGATCCTCAGTTCCTTTCCCTGGCACTGGAACGAAGTGATGACCCCCTAAGAAGTCCTTTAATGAGAATCTAGGAGTCAGCAATAATCCTTGAAGTCCTTTCTTGTCCCCACTCCTAGTAGTACCAGCCTCTTCTCCCAACCCTTTTCTCTACAAGGATCCTCATCACAACTGGAATATGATTTGTTGTTCCAATTCATTCCTTGCCTATTTTCCTCTTCCAACTTCTATGGAATGGGACACTCAATTCAGAGATTCCTTCTATAACAAAAAGATCATTCCTTTTTCTTAACCACTCTACAATTCTGAATAGATTTCAAAGTTGATTGTTTTATTTCCAACCTTAAGTTTGTAAACAGTCTTAATGCCTTGTATAGTAAATGTTAACACATATCTTAAGAGAGTGGAAACTCCACTGTTTTATGGACATGTTGCCTCTTCCATGACATCAGAAGCCCTAGGTCTTGTGGGAAAGTGGCTGGGTCTGATGAAGACATCTTTACTCACTTCAATCTCATGTCTACCGAGGTCCAAAGCTAACATCCTCATTGGCTGTTGGACTTTCTTCATTGTCCCCCATCTGTCATCTTTGAGGCCATCTTCTAATTTCTCAGTATTGGTTCCCACTTTTCTGCCCAGCTTAGGTTGACTTCACTGCCTAAAAGACCTTGGTACCTCCTCACATCTCTGCTGGCCCAGATCTTCCTCATTTTTCTAATGCCACATCCTCCCCAAGCTTTCATTACTTTTTCTAGGCAGAAGTAAACTCCTATCTTAGTGGGTCTTTAATATTTGGATGGTACCCATCTCATGACAAACTGTGGCCCTTACCACAGTTGTTTGCACTTATTTTATTTGTCCCCCCAAACTCACCTGAACTTAAAGTCTGTGAAGGCAGAGGTTGTGAGTTTCCTTATTAAAACAGACTGTTAAACTTGAATTCCATGTGAATAACAAATACTATTTTTAGCATAAATATGTTCCACATATTGCACTGGACATATCATACTAAATTTATTTTTTCATTGTTTAGCTGAAATTCAAGTTGAATAGTGTCATATATATTTATTTGCTAAATCTGGCAACTCTAGGCCTTAGTCATCTCTGACCTTTTGTGGTCATTATCTGTGTTTGTCTCAGGAAAGGCTGGAGTTCTTACTCCAGAACAATAAAATGAGGACCATGGAGGCCAACCTTAATGGGCTCAACGATTCTGAGTTAGTTCCACAGGCCCTGAGAGTAGGCACGCAGCCCACAAGCTCAGGATCCAGCCAAGGCTGGTACTTGGCATCAGAAATTCTATTGATAATCATAACTCTGGAGTCTGCAGTAATGTTCTGGCTACTAATCCATGTCTTTTGTTGTCTGATCCCAGTGGATTCAAGCCATAGTGTGTTTTCTTCATAGAATTTTGTTCTAAGTATAATCTTACGGTTTAAAACAAAGAGGAACTTATGCAAGATCAGGGGAAATGCATTTTTTAAACTTTATGTGTTGATTTTTGATGTTTTGATCATGAGTTCCCATTGGATTTCCCCTCTAGCTGAGAAGATGTTTTATAAATTATTTTATGGATATTCATTCTTCCCATATCTACTGCTTATGTGTGGTCAATTTCAGTGAACATTGAAAGTAAGCATGGCACACATGAATATACCTTCATAAGCTTCCTGAAGCTGCTGTTTTAGATTACCACAAACCTGATGGCTTCAACAATATAAATCTATTCTCTCACAGTTCTGGAGACTGGAAATCTGAAATCTGGCCAGGTCATGCCCTCTTGATGGGGAGTGATTCAGAGACTCTGTTCCTTGCCTCTTCCCATTTCTGGTGGCTGCATCATTGCAATGTCTGCCTTGTCTTCACATTGTCTTCATATCACCTTCTTCTGTGTATCTGCATTGTTTCCTATTAAATCTTGCTCTTGAGGACACTTGTAATGGCATGTAAACCTTACTCTGATAATCCAGGATTATTACCTAATCTCAACATCCTTAATTTAATCACATCTACAAAGATTATTTCTCCAAATTAGATAACATTTACAAATTCTAGGGATTAGCACTTGATATCTTTCAGTGACCATTAATGAATCTACTGTAATAACTTATGAATTAGTCTCTTTATCTCACAGAGCAAAAACTACTGAGAAAAGACAAGTTACAGAGACCTTTAAGATGAAAGGAGGAAAATGAGTTAGAAACGTTCACTAAGGGAAAGAGTAAAAAGAAGGAATTCTTTGTAGTCAATGGGGAGAGGCCAATATAAACTGAAAGAGCTTAAACTCCTATTAGAGTGGAACATTTCTATTTTTATACCACTGCTCACACATTCTATATCAGCAAGTTTATTAGATCTTTTTTAAAATCACAATTCAGGGTACTTAAAGATTTTAAATTATCTTATTCATTTTTATCCTATTACTGTATTTGAAAATGAATGTTGCTTTTTGAAACTTTCATATTTTGCCTTTATCCAGGGTGAGTCATTTTAGGAAGATAAATCTTTATGTCATGCTGACTAAAAAATAAGAATAAAAATGTGTTCTTTCCCCCCTTAAAAGAAGGAAATTTTTAGTACTTTTAAAGTCAGTAAAAAAAATCTTTCTTTGGTTTTGCTTTGGACACCCTCAGGTCTCAGACCAGCACTTCAGAGTTGGTTCCTGGCCCTTGGATAAGCCATATAACCCTTGAGACTTAGTGTCTTAATTCTCAGAATGAGAGGGCCTGATTTATTTATTTTTTTTATTTTGCATTGTGGTTGAAAAAAACCCACATAACCTAAAACTTACCATCTTAACCATTTCTAAGTTTACTATTCAGTAAATGTATTGCACAACTGATCTCAAGATCTTCTTTCCTCTTACCAAACTGAAACTCTATATCCATTTAAGCACCTTTCCATTTTCCCTCATCATCCTGGCAACAATCTGTTTTCTGTAAGAACTTGACTACTATAGATGTTTTCTGGAAGTGGAATCATATAGTATATGTCATTTTTTGGGGGGGGGCGGGTGTTACCGGAGATTGAACTCAGGGGCACTCGACCACTGAGCCACATCCCCAGCCCTATTTTGTATTTTATTTAGAGACAGGGTCTCACTGAGTTGCTTAGTCCCTCATTTTTGCAATACTCCTGCTTCAGCCTCCCAAGCTGCTGGGTTTACAGGCATGTGCCACTGTGCCTGGCCAGTGTATGTCTTTTTGTGTCTGGCTTATTTCACTTTACATCATGTCCTCAAGGTCATCTGTATTGTAGCATGTGCCAGAATTTCCTTCCTTTTATAAGAATGAACAGTATTCCATTGTACATATGTACTACATTTTTCTTTCTCCATTCATTTGTCAGTGGACATTTGGAATGCTTCTATCTCTTAACTATTATAAATAATGCTGCAGTGAACCTGGGTAGGTGAATACTTCTTTGAGATTCTG
This sequence comes from Callospermophilus lateralis, assembly GCF_048772815.1. NCBI lineage: Eukaryota > Metazoa > Chordata > Mammalia > Rodentia > Sciuridae > Callospermophilus > Callospermophilus lateralis. Next base: position 30,625,417 of record NC_135325.1, on the reverse strand, counting down.
CTTTCAGTCCCTCAGTACCCCTGGGGAACTGGTTTCAGGACCACCACAGATACCAAAATCTGCAGAAACTCAAGTCCCTCTTATAAAAACAGAATACTGTTTGAATAGAATCTGTGTACATTCTCTCATGTACTTTAAATAATTTTTAGATTACTTGTAATATCTCATACAAGGTAAATACAATATAGAGGCAGGGGATGTAGCTCAGTGGTAGAGTGTGTGCTTAGCATGCACAAGGCCCTGGGTTCAATGCCCAGCATCAGAAAATTTTTAAAAATGCAAACGCTTTGTAAGTAGTTGCTATACTGAATTGTTTATAGAATTATAAGAAAAAAAGGTCTGCACAGATACATTTTTTTCAAATATATTCAATCCAAGGTTTGTTAAATCCCTGGATACAGAATCTGTGAATAAGGAAGGCTAACTGAATGCCTATAAATTGGATTCCTGGATCATATGGTAGTCCTATTTTAAATTTTTTGAGGAACCCCCATGCTGTTTTCCTTAGTAGCTGCAAAATTTTACATTTTCCACTGGCAACAGGATTCTAATTTCTCTACATCCTCACCAACACCTGTCATCTTTTGTTCTTTTAATAATGGCCAGGCTAACACTTGTGAGGTGATATGTCCTTATAGTTCTAAGAGGGCCTAACTTAAAATCAAATATTTTGTGGAGTTACTGAGTTATAGAAAAAATTTACCATCCTAATCATTTATTGTTTTGGGGTAGTTTTTATTTGTTTAGTTTAAGGTTTTTTGTTTGATGGTTGGTTGGTATTGGAGATGGAATCCAGGGCCTCAAGCATGTTAGGCAAGCACTCTCCCATTGCTCTAGACTGCCAGATCCCTAATCATTTTTAAGCACCCAGTACAGTAGCATAAATTGTATTCACATTGTTTTAAAACAGATCTCTAGAACATTTTCATCTAGTAAAACTGAAACTCTACACTTATTAAACAACTCCCCATTTCTCCCCCATTCTTTCTCCCCACAGACCCAGAAACTACCAATCTAGTTTTAGTTTTAAAAGAGCCTGATTTTATTTATTTATTTATTTGGTAGTGGGAATTGAACGCAGGGGTGCTTTGCCACTGAGGTATATCTCTAGTCCTTTGTTTTTGTAGTGGGGATTGAATGCAGGGGTTCTTTACCACTGAGGTATATCTCTAGTTCTTTGTATTTTTTTCTTTTGAGAAAGGTTTTACTAAGTTGCTGAAGCTCACTTTGGACTTCTGCCTTAGCCTCCTGAGTTGCTGGGATTGCAGATGGGCACCACTATGCCCAGCGAGAGCCTGGTTTCTTTAAAAGAAATTATTATTTTTTGAAAAAATTTTGAAATCTGGATTCAGTGACATGTCTGTAGTCCCAGCATTTGGGAGGTTGAAGTGGGAGGATCATTTGAGCCCAAGAGTTTGAGACCAGCCTGGGCAATATAGCAAGACCATATCTCAAACAAAACAAAACAAAATTTTGATAATGTATGCAAAAACTTAGCACAAAGTCTAGAATACAGCAAGTGCTTAATAAATGATGATTATTAATAATGTATTTGTCTTTAATGGCCCATGAATTGTGCTGGAGGCTGGAGAGTCATCAACAAAAAGACTTGAGTCTCTTGCTTTGGAGGAGCTAGGACAGATGTCTGCATAGAGTGTATTGAAACTCTGAAACCAGAAAAGAGAAATCCAAATATTTTGAAAATGAAACAAAGTAGTTACATTAAAAAATAAAATTGATTAAATTCAAAACCAATATATTTAAGGGTGAAATGTGAGCTGTTATTAAGCCAATTTAAGAAAAAAAGAAAGGTGAAAAAGACTCTTAATATACATGATTGCAAGTTAAAACAGCAGAGTTAAATGTTTACCCACATAGCAAGATTCATCCTGAATATAATGTATAGGGCAAATCAGAGGTTAATGTCTGTAGCTCAAATAACAGTTAACAAATTCATTTATTTTGTTAGATTTAAATTATTATCATTAAGGTTAATAAATTCCTGGTTCTAAGTAAAATATCTTTATCTGAAAAAGGAACTACCATACAACATAATAGCAAATTGTAATACAATAATGTACTGTAAGATAATATTTTTAAAGCTAATAATAAATAAGCAAATAGATCACTTGCTACATTCAACACATTAGTTATCTTTGAAATCTTATTTTTTTTTATTGGTTGTTCAAAACATTACAAAGCTCATGACATATCATCTTTCATACATTTGATTCAAGTGGGTTATGAACTCCCATTTTTACCCCAAATACAAGTTGCAGAATCACATCGGTTACACATCCACATTTTTACATAATGCCATATTAGTGACTGTTGTATTCTGCTACCTTTCCTATCCCCTACTATCCCCCCTCCCCTTCCCTCCCATCTTCCCTCTCTACCCCATCTGCTGTTATTCAATTCTCTCCCTTGTTTTTTTTTTTCTTTTTCTCCTTTCCCCTCACAAAGTCTTATATGTAATTTTGTGTAACAATGAGGGTCTCCTTCCATTTCCATACAGTTTCCCTTCTCGCTCCCTTTCCCTCCCACCACTCGTCTCTGTTTAATATTAGTCTTTTCCTCATGCTCTTCCTCCCTGCTCTGTTCTTAGTTGCTCTCCTTATATCAAAGAAGACATTTGGCATTTGTTTTTTAAGGATTGGCTAGCTTCACTTAGCATTATCTGCTCTAATGCCATCCATTTCCCTGCAAATTCCATGATTTTGTCCTTTTTTAGTGCTACGTAATACTCCATTGTGTATAAATGCCACATTTTTTTATCCATTCATCTATTGAAGGGCATCTAGGTTGATTCCAGAGTCTAGCTATTGTGAATTGTGCTTCTATGATCATTGATGTGGCAGTATCCCTATAGTATGCTCTTTTAAGGTCCTCAGGGAATAGTCCGAGTAGGGCGATAGCTGGGTCAAATTGTGGTTCCATTCCCAGCTTTCCCAGGAATCTCCATACTGCTTTCCATATTGGCTTCACCAATTTGCAGTCCCACCAGCAATGTACAAGTGTACCCTTTTCCCCACATCCTCGCCAGCACTTATTGTTGCTTGACTTCATAATGGCTGCCAATCTTACTGGAGTGAGATGGTATCTTAGGGTGGTTTTGATTTGCATTTCTCTGACTGCTAGAGATGGTGAGCATTTTTTCATGTACTTATTGATTGATTGTATGTCCTCCTCTGAGAAGTGTCTGTTCAGGTCCTTGACCCATTTGTTGATTGGGTTATTTGTTATCTTATTTTTTAATTTTTTGAGTTCTTTGTATATTCTGGATATTAGGGCTCTATCTGAAGTGTGAGGAGTAAAAATTTGTTCCCAGGATGTAGGTTCCCTATTTACCTCTCTTATTGTTTCTCTTGCTGAGAAAAAACTTTTTAGTTTAAGTAAGTCCCATTTGTTTATTCTTGTATTTAACTCTTGGGCTATGGGCGTCCTATTAAGGAATTTGGAGCCCGACCCCACAATATGTAGATCGGAGCCAACTTTTTCTTCTATCAAGCACAGAGTCTCTGATTTGATACTAAGCTCTTTGATCTATTTTGAGTTAACTTTTGTGCATGGCGAGAGAAAGGGGTTCAGCTTCATTTTGTTACATATGGATTTCCAGTTTTCCCAGCACCATTTGTTGAAGATGCTATCCTTCCTCCATTGCATGTTTTTAGCCCCTTTATCAAATATAAGAAAGTTGTGATTTTGTGGATTGGTCTCTGTGTCCTCTATTCTGTACCAGTACCAGTACCATGCTGTTTTTGTTACTATTGCTCTGTGTAGTACAGTTTGAAATCTGGTATCGCTATACCTCCAGATTCACACTTCCTGCTTAGAATTGCTTTTGCTGTTCTGGGTCTTTTGTTTTTCCATATGAATTTCATGATAGCTGTATCTATTTCTACAAAATGCCTTTGGGATTTTGATTGGCATTGCATTGAACCTGTAGAGAACTTTGGGTAATATCGCCATTTTGATGATGTGGGTTCTGCCTATCCATGAACAGGGTACATTTTTCCATCTTCTAAGATCTTCTTCTATCTCTCTCTTTAGTGTTCTGTAGTTTTCATTGTATAAATTTTTCACCTCTTTTGTTAGGTTGATTCCCAAGTATTTTATTTTTTTTTGAGGATATTGTGAATGGAGTGGTTGTCCTCATTTCCATTTCAGAAGTTTTGTTGCTGATATACAGGAATGCCTTTGATTTATGCGTGTTGATTTTATATCCTGCCACTTTGCTGAATTCATTTATTAGTTCTAGTAGTTTCTTTGTAGACCCTTTTGGGTCTTCTAGGTATAGGATCATGTTGTCCGCAAATAGTGATATTTTAAGTTCTTCTTTTCCAATTTTTATGCCTTTAATTTCTTTTGTCTGTCTAATTGCTCTGGCTAGTATTTCAAGGACTAAATTGAATAGAAGTGGTGGGAGAGGGCATCCCTGTCTTGTTCCAGATTTTAGAGGGAATGCCTTCAGTTTTTCTCCATTTAGAATGATGCTAGCCTGAGGCTAAGCATATATAGCTTTTACAATGTTGAGGTAAGTTCCTTTATCCCTAGTTTTTCTAGTGTTTTGAACATAAAGGGATGCTGTACTTTGTCGAATGCTTTTTCTGCATCTATCGAGACGATCATATGGTTCTTATCTTTAAGTCTATTGATGTGGTGAATAACATTTATTGATTTCCGTATATTGAACCAGCCTTGCATCCCAGGGATGAATCCTACTTGATCATGGTGCACAATTTTTTTGATATGCTTTTGTATTCGATTCGCCAGGATTTTATTGAGAATTTTTGCATCTATGTTCATTAGAGATATTGGTCTGTAGTTTTCTTTCTTTGAAGTATCTTTGTCTGGTTTCGGGATCAGGGTGATGTTGGCCTCATAGAATGAATTTGGAAGAGCTCCTTCTTTTTCTATTTCTTGAAATAGCTTGAAAAGTATTGGTTTTAATTCTTCTTGAAGGTTTTGTAAAACTCCGCTGTTTACCCATCCGGTCCAGGGCTTTTCTTGGTTGGTAGTCTTTTGATGGCTTCTTCTATTTCTTCCTTTGTTATTGGTCTGTTTAAATTGTGTGTGTCTTCCTGACTCAATCTGGGCAGATCATATGACTTAAGAAATTTATTGATATCTTCACTATCTTCTATTTTATTAGAATATAGGGTTTCAAAATACTTTCTAATTATCTTCTGTATTTCTGTAGTGTCTGTTGTGATATTGCCTTTTTCATCCTGTATGTTAGTAATTTGAGTTTTTCCTCTTCTTCTCTTTGTTAGCATGGCTAAGGGTCTGTCGATCTTATTTATTTTTTCAAAGAACCAACTTTTAGTTTTATCGATTTTTTTCAATGTTTTTTTTTGTTTCAATTCCGTTGATTTCCACTCTGATTTTAATTATTTCTTGTCTTCTGCTATATTTGCTGTTGTTTTGCTCTTCCTTTTCTAGGGTTTTGAGATGAAGTGTGAGTTCATTTATTTGTTGGTTTTTTCTTTTTTGAGGAATGAACTCCAGGAAATGAATTTCCCTCTTAAAACTGCTTTCATTGTGTCCCATAGATTCCGGAATGTTGTGTCTGTATTGTCGTTTATCTCTAAGAATTTTTTGATTTCCTCCTTTATGTCTTCTGTAACCCATTGATCATTCAGTAACATATTGTTTATTTTCCATGTGATGTAGGATTTTTCCTTCCTTCTTTTATCATTGATTTCCAGTTTCATTCCATTATGTTCAGATATGGTGCATGGTATTATCTCCACACCTTTATATTTACTTAGGGTTGCCCTATGGCATAATATATGGTCTATCTTTGAGTAAGATCCATGTGCTGCTGAGAAGAACATGTATCCACTTGATGATGGTTGATATATTCTGTATATGTCGGTTAAGTCTAGGTTATTGATTGTGTCATTGAGTTCTATAGTTTCTTTATTCAGCTTTTGTTTGGAGGATCTGTCTAATGGCGAGAGCGGTGTGTTGAAGTCACCCATAATTATTGTGTGTGGTGTATTTGACACTTGAACTTGAGGAGAGTTTGTTTTATGAACGTTGCCGCACCTTTGTTTGTTGCATACAAATTGATAATTGTTATGTCTTGTTGGTGGATGGTTCCTTTTAACAGTATATAGTGTCCTTCTTTATCCCTTTTGATTAACTTAGGTTTGAAGGTGATTTTATTCGATATGAGTATGGCCACTCCCGCTTGCTTCCGAGGGCCATGTGAATGGTATGATTTTTCCCAACCTTTCACCTTCAGCCTGTGTATGTCTTTTCCTATCATATGAGTCTCCTGAAGGCAGCATATTGTTGGATTTGTTTTTTTAATCCAGGTTACTAGCCTATGTCTCTTGATTGGTGAGTTTAGGCCATCAACATTTAAGGTTACAATTGAAATATGATTTGTACTTCCAGTCATGTTTATGTATTTATTTATTTTAGTTTGGCTAGTTTTTACTTTTTGGTTATTTTCCTCCCCCTTTACTGAGATACCTCCCGCTGTTGGTTTTGGGCACTATTTTTCAATTCCTCTTCTTGTAGTATTTTGCTCAAAATGCTTTGCAGTGCTGGTTTTCTGGCTGCGAATTCTTTTAGCTTTTTTTTATCATGAAAGATTTTAATTTCATTGTCAAATCTGAAGCTTAATTTTGTTGGATACAGTATTCTTGGTTGGAATCTATTATTTGTCAGCGTTTGAAATACATTGTTCCAGGATCTTCTCGCTTTCAAGGTCTGTGATGAAAAATCAGTCGTTAACCTAATTGGTTTACCCCTGAATGTAATCTGCCTCCTTTCTCTCATAGCTTTTAATATTCTCTCCTTGTTCTGTATGTTGGCTATCTTCATAATTATATGTCTTGGAGTTGGTCTATTACGGTTTTGAATGTTTTGGGTCCTGTAGGCTTTCAGGATTTGGCAATCCATTCCATCTTTCATCTCTGGGAAGTTTTCTAGAATTATTTCATTTAATATGTTGTCCATTCCTTTGGTTTGAATCTCTATGCCTTCTTCTATCCCGATGACTCTCAAATTTGGTTTTTTTATGACATCCCATATCTCTTGAATAGATTGCTCGTGGGATTTAAGCATCTTTTCTGTGTTGACTATATTCTTTTCAAGTTGATAAACTTTGTCTTCATTATCTGATGTTCTGACTTCTACTTGATCTAGTCTATTTGTAATATTCTCGTTTGAGTTTTTAATTTGGTTTATAGTTTCCTGCATTTCTAGAATTACCGTTTGATTTTTTTAAGATCTCTATCTCCTGGTAAAGTTCGTTCTTTGCCATTTGAATTTGTTTGTTTAATTCATTTTCAAAATATACTTTTATTGCTTGGACTTGCTGTCTCATGTCTTCTCTAATATTCCTTTCCATCTGAGTTAGGTATGCCTTGATTTCTTTCCCTGTCCATGTTTCTGATGCTTCTAGGTGCTCCTGTAGATTTAAGTTGTCCTGCATTGTTTGTACTCCTTTTTTCCCTTGTTTTTTCATGATGTTCACGTTACTTTCCAGTTCTGTTTGACTGCTGTGTTTTTGCTTTCTCCTATACATTTGTTTTGGCTTTGTATATCTCTGTGGTCTCTCCTTTGTGGTGGGAGATTATGTCTAGAGATGTTGGGCTTTATTGTACTTTAAAGCTGATTCATTCAATTTATAAAGGGCTTCCGGATTCTGTATGCATATAGTGATTTGTTGTTTTTTCTTAGGACTTTATGTTTAGGTTAGGTGCTATGAAGGTATAAGGGTTAGTATGTCTTGGCTACTTTAGAAGGTTGCTCTACTGAAGGGGGATACTAACCGTTGATTGGATCAGGGTGTTGGTAGTAGCTAGGTATTTAGGAGCCCTATAGACAGCCTCGAAACATTCACCTATTTGCATTTAAACAATTACACGTAATGGAGGACGTAATGCTTGGGATGAAAGTTGGGGGGAAGGGAAAGGAAGGTGCTCTTAAAAAGAAAGAAGGAGAGGGAGATAGATAGAATAGAGGAGAATGGAAAGAACAATAAAACTTGAAACGGGAATGAAAGAAGGAAAAGGGGAGAGAAAAAATAAAATAAAATAAAATAAGAAATAAAATTAGGTCTTAGAGATCCATTTTCTTCTCTTCCCATAGGCAGAGCTGTGCCCTCCGAGCTGAGTTTTGCCCTCTATGTGTCGACAGAAATCCCTGTAAGGCGGCTCCTGGAAGTCTCTCAATCCTGTTAGTCCAGAGCCGTTTCACTTCTCCGGCCCCTCCTCCCCTTCCTCCTGCCAGCCAGCCAGGTCCTGCTCACCGGAGGCGGTTCCCTAAGGATCTGGTTACACTTTCAGCCCCACCGCGTGCCCTATTTCCTGAACGACTGAGCACTCTCTCTGTCATTCATCTAAGCCCCAGTGCTGTGGAGCTGTGGTCTGGGAGTCAATAGTTTAATTTTTCCGGGCCCCTTTGGTGGGCACGCCCTCGGAAGCTGGCGGCTAAGACCTTGGGTGTCGCCACTGGTGGTAATGGGAGTTGGGGGTCGAGAATCCCCTCTGCTTCCCTCAGCCCCTACAATCATGACCCCACCGCTGGTGGTAGGAGGAGTTGGAGGTCAGGAGTGCCCTGTGTTTCCCTCCGCCCTTACCGTCACGCCCTCTCCCTTGGCCCTCTCCCTTGGCGGTTGGGGGAGTTGGGGGTGGGGAGTCTTCTCTGCTTCCCTCCGTCCCTACAGTCATGCCAACGTCACTGGCGGTAGGGGGATTTGGGGGTCAGGAGTCCCTTGGCCCTTAGGGTCACGCCCACGGAGAGATTTTTGAAGTTTTCCGGTTGTTTGTATCTGGTGTGGGTGGGAGTCACACACCTGCTAAAGTAGATTCCGCTGGGAAGGAATTTCATTGGCCGAACTCTGGTGACTTCCCCTCTCTGCTATGGCGGGCTCCTGGCTCTTTGCCGGAGTGTCCGAAGGGAGGGGTTGAACTGGCTTGTCTCTGGTCTGACTCAATCTCTGGTTTTAGTTCCCAGTTCACTATTTCATAAAGGCTTGGTTAGAGTCCCTTCACATCGCCTCCTGAGCCGGGCAGGCGGGGCCATTCAATGAGCCGGGTAGGCGGGGGCAGTTGCAGAGCCGGGAGGGCGGGTGGGGCCGTTTGCAGAGCCGGGCGGGTGGGGGCTGTTCGCCCGAGCGGGGCCACCGAGGGCCATTCACAGAGCCGGGCCAGTGGGGGTGGTTTGCAGAGCCAGGCAGGCAGTGGCCGTTCGAACGTTCGCTGCAACAGGCAGGCGGTGGCCGTTCGGCGGCAGCTGGCGGGACTGGACCTCTGCGCCGTGTGGCCGAGATTCACTCGTCTGGGACAAACTGTCACCTCCAATAAATTTACTAATTGCCAGCAGGTCTCCTTTCAGCAGAATTTTGCTAGAAGTTTCTCAGCAGGTAGAATCTAGGTGTATTAATGGGTCTCTCTGATCCCGTTAATGTGGAGGTACTGAAAGTGCTGCCTCCTCGCTGCCGCCATGTTCCTCCTCGCCAGCCGCCATGTTCTGAAATCTTAAAATATTGAGCCGATATTACTTTTTAAATTAGAAAACATTAATAAAGTTACTGAAAATAACAAATTCAATTCCTATGGATAAAGAGACACTATTTTTAATATAAAATGCTTATGGGAAATTTTCTTTGCAAATTAACAAATATTCTAGCAAGACTGATCAAACAACTAAATGAGTTAAAGGAAATTTGGAACAAAAAGCAATTATTACTAAACTACTAAAGAACTTTAGAAGTGATAAAATAACAATGAAGTTGTCTTAATAAAATAAAGAACATATAAAATGGGTAAGTAAAATATATATGTGTGTGTATATATACATATATGTATGTGTATGTTTGTGATCTCCAAAGTTCATTCAAGAAGAAGTAGAAAATGTGAGCAGACTACTAAGTATGAATAGAAATTTAATTGGTAACATCACCAAAGTCCCAGGTTAAGATAATTTTGTAAGTGAGTTTTGTAAAATCCCCAAGTTTCACTTATGCAAGCAGTATCAGAGAATGGAAAAAGAGAGACCTACTTCTTTGATTATATGAGGTACAAGAAAAATTATAGGCTAAACTTACATCTAATTATGCATTCCAAAATTCCTAAATAAAATAATAGCAACTTAAATGCAATCCTGAATAAAGAAGTAATATAATATGACTAGGTAGGGTTTATTCCAGGAATTCAAGGGTTGTTTAAAATCAGAAAATTCTATGAACTGAATTTATCACATTAACAGATTAGAAGAATCATATGGTCATGTTAGTAGTAAGACATGATTAAAATTCAACACTGATTCAGGTTTAAAACTTACAGCAAAGTATAGGAATATAAGGAAATGGCCTTAACTGGGAAATGGAGTCCAAAAAGACCCTAGAGCAAACTTCCAGTTTGATAGTGAAATTCAAGAAGCATTAACTTTTTAAACAAGACAGATATGCCCATTATAACCACATCTATTACAAATTGTATTAGTTGTCCTAGATAATGAAACAAGAAAGAAAAAGTAATTAGGAAGCATAGATTGCCAGGGAAGAGACATGGTCCTGTTATTTGTAGATAACATGATTTGTCTACATAGGAAATCTAAAGAAATTTAAAGGATTAATTTAGTAGGGTTGCTGAATACAAAAATCTATAAAACAAAAATAATCTTTTTTAAAAAATATTTTTAGTTGTAGATGGACACAATACCTTTATTTTATTCATTTAGTTTTTAAATTTTTTTTAGTTATAGTTGGACACAATACCTTTATTTTATTTGTTTATTTTTATGTGGAGCTGAATCTAGCCCCTTGCATGTGCTAGACGAGTGCTTTGCTGTTGAGCCGCAACCCCAGCCCCATAGTTTTTTTTTTTTTTGTTTTGTTTTTTTTAACATGGTGCTGGGGAGCAAACCCAGTCAGTGCCTCATGTGTGCTAGGCAAGCACTCTACCACTGAGCTACAACCTCGGCCCCCAAAATTATATTCATAAACTCAATAATCAGTTATAAAATACTGTTGTATAAAATATAGTATTTATAATAGCAAAAATTATAAGAAAAAATACAAAAATTATTTAAAGGAAAAACACAGTATCTCCACTTATGATATCCAAGAATTATGTAAATCCATTTTTAAAAGACAGTTGTGCTACAATTATAAACATTTTTAAAACCAGCTCTAAAAATGGGCTGTGCTTTACAACCAATGGTTTTTTACATCTTTGCCCCCAGGGTAGATGATGTGGCTGTCATTGCCTGAGTCTGGGTATGACTTTTGGTCATAATTGTTCATATTCTTGTCACTTCAATTGAGTTACATTCATTTTTGGACTGTCTGTTTAATGGCTGTTGAAAATATCTTAAAATGATAATACCATGATTTAGCACTAAAATGAAAAGAGCACAGAAACAGAGCAGCAGGCATAAAATTGATAGCAAGGAAGCAAATCCCTGTTATTAGAACAGTGACTGAAATTGCATATTTTCTTGCAAAGAATAATCATGAGCTTCATAGAGCCTAAGCCAGGAGATACCCACAGTTAGGTGAAGCTGAATTAATTTTTATACTGTGGCTAAGAAGAACATTTCGGAGATAGCAGTGGTTGGGCTGTTTTTATAATAAATGCTGTGTTACCAATGTCCTTGATGGCACAGAGGCTATTATTGTTTGGAAAAGCAGGGATATTGAAGTTTCGCAGTGATTCAAAGAAGTCAGACTCAAAATGTCAAGAAGTTTTAGGGGTATCTTAACCAATTTACTTCAATTATGTTTTCATTTATTATGGACACACAAGAAAAATATATGATAAAAGTGTGCAACTAAATAATTTTAAAGGAGTCTTCAAATAAATATAAAATAAAAAATGTGGGCTGAGGTTGTGGCTCAGTGGTACAGCGCTTGTCTCACACACGTGAGGCCCTGGGTTTGAGCCTCAGCACCACATAAATTAATAAATATTAAAAAAAGAAAGTGATAAAGTGCTATGTCACAATTTAATGGGCATCAATTTTTCTTTCATGGTAGCACATGTAGTAATGATGTGCCTTATGATTTTTGGCATCAAAGAATACATGAAATCTACAAGGGGAATGCAATTCCAAACAAAAACTAAACATAGTTTTCTTGGAATTTGACAACCAAATTCTAAACTGAGATGAAAGGTTAGAAGTTATAAGATGGAAGATATCAGGTATAACTCACAGAGGACTTTGCAGGTCAGGGGAAGGAATTTAGACTTCTTTCTCAAGTGTGGTGGGAACTGATTGATGCCTTTGAGCAAGCTAGTCCTAATCTTACTCACAATGGTAAAATCAGCCTTTCTACCACATGAAGAAATTCTGTAGAGCAGTCAAGAATCTCCTAAAGCAGAACAAGGAGGTGAGATCTGCTCTGTCATTAAGACTTACTGCAGAACTACAATGAAATAAACCACTGTGTAATAGTTCACAGATTATCTAATAGATTGAGAGAATATAATGAAAAATTCAGAAACAGACCCAGACAATTATGGAAATTTGATATGTAGCAGACATGGCATTATAAATCAACAGGGAAAGGCGGCCTCATACTAGAGCAACTGAGGCAAAAGGAGAAACAATTTGATCCTTAAATTAAAACGGATTCCAGGTGAATTGAAAGGTTAAGTATGAGAAGAAAACTTATTAAACTTTTGAAAGAAAATATCAGGTTTCTTCAGCAAGACATAAAAAATAAAAATCACCAAATAAATGATCAATAAATTTGATTGAATTAAAAAATTTAAAAGGGGTGGAGGTGTAACTGGTATAGTACATGTTCAGCATGTCCAAGGCCCTGAGTTCAATCCCTGACACCAAAAAATACCCAATAATAATTAAAAATTCAGATCTATACAAAATAGAAACCATAAGCAAAATGGAAAAAACAAGTCAGAGACTAAGAAAAATATATTCACAATCTATATAATTGACTGAAGATTTTTACACAGATACATAAAGACTTCCTATAAACCCCATGGGCAAAAAACCAAAAAGGGGTAATAGGCCTTTCACAGATGAGGAAACCTGGATGACCAGTAAACATGTGAAAGGATATGAAAAGATGCTCAATATGTAAAATAAAATATCATTTTCATACCCCATATGGTTGACAAAAGTCGACCAATGCAACAATACCAAGTACAATTATGATAAAATGGGAATTATTCACTGCTAGTAAAAATGTAAATGAATATGGTCAGTTTGGCAATTTCTAGTGAAGTTGAATAAGTACATCTCTTTGACCTCATACATTTCTTTCATCAATAGAACACCAAAGAAGTTTTCATTCATACACAGGAAATGTGGAAAAGGACATACATATTTTTTTCTTTTTCTTTTATTTTTTGGGGCAGTGGTGGCAGTAATGATAGTAATAGCTAAACATCTTTAACTTTAACTATAGCAAGTCTACCCAACTCTAAAGTGAACAGCTTTGCTTCACCATACCCTACCACCATGTTGTATAGCAGTAGGGTCAACTGATCATGAACTGAAATCTCCAAAACTGTGAACCAAATTAAGGCTTTTCTCTTTATAAGTGGATAATGTCAGGTATTTGACACAGTAACAACAACAAAAAAACTAACAACCTTCAATATTGTGTTTAATATTAAATATTATATTTAATACTAGAACTTTACTTTTACACTTCTATTTCTCCTGTCAGGACTTTGTGCTATCATTGTCATAAATTTTATCTTGTAAACCCCATAGCATATTGTTTTTATTTTTGCCTTAAACAGTCAATTATCTTTCAAGGGTATATAAGTAATAATTTTAAAGTCTTTCATATTTACCACTGTGATAGGCAGAGTCTTAAAAGTGGAAGAGGGGAGCCACGTATGGTAGTATGTGCCTGTAATCCCATCTACTTGGGAGGCTGAGGCAGAAGGATCAAAATTTCTAAGGCCAGCCTGGGCACCTTAGCAGGACTCTATTTCAGAATTTAAAAAAAAATTTAAAAATGGCTGGAATGTAGCTCAGGGGTAGAGCACCCCTGAGTTCAATCTCAGTATTGAAAAAATAAATGTGGAAGAGGGGACTATAATAGTGAGTCACAGGGAAAGAATTCTCAGAGACAGGAGGTCATGTGTAAGAACCAGAAAACCCTAAGAGATGGTGAGCAAGGAAATGGATTCTTCCCTAGTACCTCCAGAAAACAACAGTGTCCTGCCAGTATCTTGATTTTAGATTAGTGAGACTGTGTCAGACTTTCAATCTACAGAAGTATAAAATAATAAATTTGTGTTGTTTTAATCATCTACATTTATAGTTATTTTTTAATAGCAGCAATAGCAAACTAATATGTGTCCATCATTTTATATATATATATATATATAAAATTTATCATTCTTCATTCCTTTGAACACATCCATATTTTCATCTGGTATCATTTTCCTTCTGCCTGGAGGACTTCAACATTTCTTGTAGTGCAGATTTGCTGGTAATAAATTCTTTCAGGTTTTGTATGTCAAAAAAGAGTCTTTTATTTTGCCTGAGTTTTGAAAGATGTTTTCACTAGATATGGAATTCCAGTACTTTAAAGATATTCCTGATATATACATGTGTGGAAATGTCACATTGAAACTCATTAACTTATACAATTAATATGAGTGAGTAATTATAATAAAAAGGTATTTCTCTGCTGTCTTCTATCTAATATATCTCCCCTCACCTGCAGATAAATAGGAGAAAATATTTGTGATCTTGAGTTAGAGCAAGTTTTTTTTTTTTCAGTACTAGGGCTTGAACCCAGAGGCATTTTACCACTGAGCTATATCTCTAGCCCTTTTTTATTTTTAATTTTGAGGCTATGTCTTGCTAGGTTGCTGAGGCTGGCTTTGAAGTTCACAATCCTTCTATCTTGGCCTCCTGAGTTGCTGGGATTACAGGTGTTCAGAAATCTGGCTATGGCAATATTTTTTTATACTACATCTAATACACAGTCATACCCCCTCATTGATGTGTTATTAATCAGAATTAAAAATTTTCTGTTCTTCAAAAGACACTGTTGAGGGGTTAGGGTTGTGACTCAGTGGTAGAGTGCTTGCCTAGCATGTGTGAGGCCCCTGGGTTCGATCCTCAGCACCACATAAAAATACATAAATAAGATAAAGGTATTGTGTCCAACTACAACTAAAAAAATAAATATTTTTTAAAAGATACTGTTAAAAAAATGAAAAGACAAGCCATAGACTCAGATAAAATATTTGGAAACCACATATCTTATAAGGACAGTATATGAAGAACTCTCAAACTCAGTAGTAAGGAAATAAACCACCCAATGTAAGAATAAGCAAAAGGCTTGAACATATATATACTTAACCCCCCTCAAAAAATTCTGGTGGCAAATAAGTTTTTCAAAAGATGATAAGCATCATTAGTTATTAGGAAAATGCGAACTAAACCACAATGGGTTTTCAATGTATACATAATATCTAAAATGTAAAAAAAAAAAAAGTGACCATTTAAGTACCAACAAGGTTGTGCAGCAATGTGAATTCTCATATACTGCTGGTAGGAATGCTGAATTGTACAACCACTGTTGAATTACAACAGTTTGGCAGTGTTTTACCATGTGATCCAGTAACACAATTCTCAAATATTTGCCCAAGAGAGATGAAAGCTTATATTCACACAAAGACTTGTATGTAGCAGCTTTGTCATAGACAAAAGCTGGAACAACCAAAATATTCATGAATATGTGAATGAATAAATTGTAGTATATCCATTCAGTGGAATACTAGTAAGCAATAAAAACTAGAAGCAATAGCATGAATGAACTTCATAATAATTATACTGAATGAAAGAAAGTAGAAAGTACATGCTATATAATTACATAAATTCCAGGAAATGTAAATGAATTTGTATCAAAGTAAGCAAATCAGTGGAACCTGGGGCAAGGAAGAAGGATGTGTTAGTCAGGATTCTCCAGAAAAATAGAACCAATGAGATACATATATAGATATATAAAACAGAATTTATTATGAAAACTGGCTCATGTGATTATGGAGGCCTACAAGACCCACAGTATTGCAGATCTGCAAGATAGAGACCCAGAAAAATTAATTCAGCATTGAACCCTGGCCTGAGAAGCAGGGGATGCAATTATGTAACTCTCAGTTTAAGACCAAAGGCTTGAGAGTTTGGGAGGCCACTGGGAAAAGACTCAAAGTTTGAAGGCCTGAGAACCAGATACTCTGATGTTTAAGGGCAGAAGAAGATACATGTCCTAGACCCAGAAGAGAGTGAATTTACCTTTCCTATGTCTTTTTGTTCTATTCAGGCCCTCAATGAATTGTAAGATGTCCACCCATATTGGTGAAAATGAATCTTCCTTATTTGGTCCACTGATTCAAATGCCAATTTCTCCATAAGCACCCTCACAGACACACCCAGAAATAGTGCTTTAATAGCTCCCGGTATCCCTTAACCTAAAAACTGACCATCAGGCTGGGGACATAGCTCATTGTTAGAGGGCTTGCCTAGCATGCCTGAGTCTCTGGGTTTGATCTCCAGCACTGCAAAAATCCAACAAACAAAACAAAAGTGTAACCATTAAAAGTCTACCTCTTGGGCTGGGGCTGGGGCTCAGTGGTAGTGCACTTGCCTGGCATGTGTGAGGCACTGGGTTCGATTCTCAGCACCACGTAAAATAAATAAAAGACTATCAACAACTAAAAAAAAATTAAAAATTAATAAAAAGTCTACCTCTTGTCAACTTAGTTCTAATATGCATCTCATTAAATCAAATAAAGATAATAATGAGGACATAATTCCACAAGCATGATACAACTATCCCAGATATACCCAGAATGAATTAATCCCTTTGACTATGTTCAACCAAAATTAGAAGGTACCTTCTAGGAGGAATGGGCCCTCATCATACACAGGTTGCCAATGTCTTGATCTTAGACTTCTCAGCCTTCAGAACTATGAGAAATAAAATTGTGTTGTTTCTAAGCTGCCTAATTTACAATATTTTTATTATTGCAGCCCAACGGACTAAGACAGAGACTACATAGAGACACAAGGAAACTTGCAGAAATGTCAAATAGGCTTGTCCTAATAATGGTGATGGTTTCATGGGTGCACATGCTAAAACTTACTTTATATACTTCAAATATGTGCATCCTATTATATGTCAATTATGTCCCAATAAGACTGTTTCTAACAAAACCCAAACAGTGTTACTATTTAAGATCCCCAGTCTGACAAAAATAAATACCAGGCATTGGTGAGACTTTGGAAAAAATGAAATTTCACAACTGGGAATAGGAATATAAAATGGTAAAAATACTTTCCAGGACAATTTGACAACATATAGTAAAATTAAAACATAATACCTGCTGTAGTTTGGATCTGGAATGTCCCACAAAGGCCCATGTATTAAAGTCTTGTTCTCTAGTATGGTGCTCTATTGGGAGGTGGTGGGAACTTTAAGGGGTGGGGCATAATGGGAGGTCTTAGGTCACTGGGAGTGTGCCCTTGAAAGGGGTTATAGGATCCTGGTCTCTTTCACTTTCTTTATTCCATCCCCCCTTTTTTTTTTCAGGACTAGGGATTGAACCCAAGATCATTCTTCTACTGAGATATTCCAAGCCCTTTTTATTTTGAAATAGGGTCACACTGAGTTGCCTAAGCTGGTCTGGAACTTGTGATCCTCCTGCCTCAACCTCCCAAGTAGCTGGGATTACAGGCATGCACTGCCATGCCTGGCACTTCCTCTCTTTTGTCCTGGCCACCATAAGATGAAGACCTTTGCTCCATTTGTGCTTCCCACCGTGGTGTGTTGACTTGTGAAAGGTCCAAAAGCAATGCATCTACCAACCATGGACTAAAACCTCCAACACTGTGAACCAAAATAAACCTTTCTTATAAATTGGTTATCTCAGTCATATTATTATAGTAATGGAAAGCTGACTAACACAATACCCTACAATTAAAAATTCTACTTCTATGACTATAACCTACAGGAACTCTTCACACAAACACCATGATATGCAGTGACATGTTGATAAAGATATAACCACTAGGTCTCCGGGGAGATAGAAAACCCTATTTTCTAACATTTGCCAATCTCGATGGCATAAAGACTCCCACTGTGGTTAGTTTCTAGCCACTGGTGTCATCAAATGTAGAGTTAAGAAGAGATACAATAATTCCCCCTTATCCATAGAGGATATTTTCTAAAACCCTCAGTGGATGCCTGAAACCACAGATAGTACCAGGCCTTATATATTCTGGTTTTGTCCTATGTGTACATACCTATGATAAAACTTAGTTTGTAAATTTTACATGGTAAGATATTAACAATAACTTACTACAGATCTTAGCAAACTGAGCATATGATTTTCTTTCCTTATTAAGTCAAGAACTTTTACCTTTTTACTTAAAAGAAGCAGTTTATGGCTCCTCTTTGGCATATCTGAAATGCCAGCATCACTACTCCTGCACTATGGGACCATTATTAAATGAAAAAAGGCGACTTGAATATAAGGAGCACAAGGAAACTTGCAGGAATGACAAATAGGCTTACCCTTAGATAAAAGCCACACCCATAGCCACAACAGTTTTTCTTATAACCACCGTGGCTACATACAGTGGGAATATGCAGGACAAAGGGATGGTTCATGTCCTGGGCAGGATAGAGTGAGACAGCATGAGATTTCATCATGCTACTCAGAATGGTGCATAATTTAAAACTTATGAATTGTTTATTCATGGAATTTTTCATTTAATATTGTTGGACCACAATTGACCCCAGGTAATTAAAACCTGGAAAGTAAAACTGAATCAGGAAGGACTGCTTACACCTACTAAATGTCCTTCAGTAAAGGAGTAGATAAACAAATACTGTATACTTGTTCAATGGAGCATCTGAATGTTTCTCAAAATAGTATACTGAGAGAAAAATGCCAGTTGTACAATATGTATAGTGTGATAGCATTTATGTAAATCTAAAAACTCATAAAAATAACATTCAGTATGTATTGGTAAATATGTAGGAAAGCTATTTAAACATGGGAGCAAAGACATATACCAAATTCATAATAGTACTTGGTCTTGGGATGGGAAGAAATAGTATAAGACTGGTGTGTTATTTATTGCTACATAACATCATTACCACAAAACCAAGTGACTTAAAACCATATACATTTATTATCTCATAGTTTCTGTGGGTCAGGTACCTGGGCAAATGTTGGGATTTCCTTGATTAGGTTTGAAGTTCTGGGAATCATTTATTCTCTGAGGCTCTTGTTTCCACCCTGAAGGTCCTTGTTTGCATCCTCTGAGTCATCCTTCCTTTTTCAGGAAAGGTAGCATGTGTTTTCAGCTGAGTAGTTTTATCAGCACACTTCTTGCCAGTAGAATTTTGGGCATCCAACAGGCTCTCTTCATTCTGTACTCTCTGTCCCTTTTAGTCTAAGTTGGCAGTGTTTCTGCTGAAACAATTTTCTCAAGAAGGTTTTGAGTTTCTGGTTGATTTGAATGGGGTTCATTCCCTTAGATAAAAGCTGCAACCACAGATTTTAGCTTCGCCTTCTGTGATCCCTTGTATATCTTGGGATCCTGCTCAGATAACTGAGGGACAACACCTTTAGGTTTCCTAGAGGCCCTCTGGTTTAATTTAGAGGATCTGTGAGGCACACCCTTAATGTCTTGAAAGAACCCCTTGTATGATACTCTAGTCCTTTGTTGTTTCTGAGGTTTTAGCAAAAGATATTACAGGAAGACCCTCAACTTTTTCTCTAAACCACATTTTAAATTTTAAAAACTTTTGCCATGTGCATAGGTTGAATTTCCCTGATTCCTTTTTGTTTAGCAGTTTTTCCCTCAATGTATCTTTCTCCTCTTACATTTTACTTTAAGCAGCAGGTAAACAGGTGGTCCCTTTAACATTTACCTTGGAAATCTCCTTGGCTATGTAATCATGTGCTGCTTAACAACAAGGGTATGTTCGGAGAAATACATTGTTAGGCATATGTGGACTTCATAGAGTATTCTTGCACAAACCTATATGGTAAGCTCACTATACTCAGGCTATACAGTACAGTCTGTTGCTTGTAGGCTATCAAACCAATATAGCAAATTACTGTAGTGAATACTGTACTCAATTATAACACAATGGTAAGTATTTCTGTATCTAAACCTAGAAAAGGTACAGTACAAATATGATATAAAAGACAAAGATGGTATCACTATGAATGAAATTAGCAGGACTGGACATAGCTCATTGAAGGAGGGCTGAGTGAATGTATAGGCCCAGGACCTGACTGTACACTATTGTAGACTGTACACTGAGGCAGCACTAGATTTATTGATTTATTATGTATTTTAATTTCTTTAATTTTTAAATTGATTTTTTAAAAAAATAAATGACAGCAGAATGCTGGTGGACTGCAAATTGGTGCAGCCAATATGGAAAGTAGAATGGAGATTCCTTGGAAAACTGGGAATGGAACTACCATTTAACCCTCTCCTTGGTCTACTCAAAGGACTTAAAAATAGCATACTCCAGGGACATGGCCACATAAATGTTTATATATTTCTTTTTTAACTTTTTTTAAAATTTTATTTTTTAGTTGTAGCTGGACACAATACATTGATTTTTATTTACTTATTTGTATGTGGTGCTGAGGATCGAACCCAGGGCTTTTTCTAGGCAAGCACTCTACCACTGAGTCACAACCCAGCCCTATAGATTTATTTATTTATTTATTTTAAGAGAGTGAGAAACAGAGAGAGAGAGAGAGAAGGAGTGAGAGAGAATTTTTTTTTTTTAGTATTTATTTTTTTTAGTTTTCGGCGGGCACAACATCTTTGTTTGTATGTGGTGCTGAGGATCGAACCCGGGCCGCACGCATGCCAGGCGAGCGCGCTACCACTTGAGCCATATCCCCAGCCCCCCTATAGATTTATTTTTAATAATTTTTCTTTGATAACAGATTAGCCCTATTTTACTGTAACATCTTTACATTATGGACTTTTAAATTTCTTAACTCTTAATAATTTAGCTTAAAGTTAGCTTAAATTTTACAGCTATCCAGAAATATTTTTGTCTTTATATCCAGACTCTATAGCCTTTTTTATATTATTTTTTTTATTTCTTAAACTTTTTAAATTTTAAAGCAAAGACACACACACACACATTAGCTTAGGCCTTCTCAGGATTAGGATCATGAATATCACTATCTTCCACCTCCACATCTTGTTCCACTGGAGGTTCTTCAGGGTCATAACACCCATGGAACTGTCATTTCATATTGTCATTTTCTATGATAATAACACTTTCTTCTGGAATATCTCCTGAAAGATCTGCCTGAGATCCGTTTTTTTTTTTTTTTTTTTTTTGGATGGCACTGGAAATTGAACCCAGGATGCTCTATCACTGAGTTTCATCCCTAGCCCTTTTTTTATTTTGAGACAGGATCTTGCTAAGTTGCTGAGGCTACACTTGTGATCCTCCTATCTCAGTCTCCTAAGTAGCTGAGATTATAGGCATGTACCACTGTGCCTGCTGCCTGAGACTTCTCTATTCAGAAGTACATCCATGGTGTTTTACTTCTCTTTTTTTTTACCATCATAGATTTGCTTGTAAGCAGATAATGCATCATGAGTGTTCCTCTCTATTAATGAAAGCCTTTTAAAGTTGGAGTCCATGTTTTCAAAGTTATGTTTTCTTAAACTGGGGATTGAATCCAAGGCCTTGTACATGCTTGGCAAGTGCTCTACCACTGAGCTACATTCCCAGTCTTTTAAAAAATTTTATTTTAAGACAGGATCTCACTGACTGGCCTTTAACTTGTGATCCTCCTGCCTCAGCCTCCCAAGGATCTGGGATTACAGGTGTGTGCAACCATGCCTGGCCCATGTTTTCAAGCTTTGTAAGGAGCTTCTTAGGTCTGCAGTAGCTTGCGCTGAACCCTTCAGTGTGAATTTTCTTGGTTGGTCTCCTTTTTCTTCTGCAGTTTCCTTTCTCTTGCCTCTTCTTCAGCTATGTTCTTGTTTCAGTTCCAGCACCTCCTCATTAGCCAATTTCCCAGAAACCACATGTAGGATCTTCTCAATGTAAACTTTTTTTATTTTTCTCTGTTATGGGGATCCAACTCAGGACTTTGCCTGTGCTAGGCAAGTGCTCTACCATTGATCTCTATGTGCAGCTTACCTTCTAGATCTTTGCAATCTCTTCATTCTTGGCAAATTA
The DNA here is from genome assembly GCF_048772815.1 of Callospermophilus lateralis. Classification (NCBI taxonomy): domain Eukaryota; kingdom Metazoa; phylum Chordata; class Mammalia; order Rodentia; family Sciuridae; genus Callospermophilus; species Callospermophilus lateralis. The sequence continues at coordinate 30,603,210 of NC_135325.1, read as the reverse complement.
TTTGAAGTAATAGACATACCTCCTGTCTTTGTCCACATTCCATTCATACATTCCTTGCTGGTATCACTCCAAGCCCAACCAAGGTGCTTGATACAGTCATAGATGTAATCCTTCCAGAATTCCATCAGTGTCTTCTCAGTATGGTCCTCAGTTTCAGCAATAGCTTGGCCAAAGATCCTCCTCAGAGAGTAGACTTTGAAAGCTTCTATAGTTCCTTTATGCATTGGTTAGAACAAAAAGGTGGTGTTTGAAAGGAGAAACACTACATTTTGGGTGAAGACCACCAATAAAAGGAGGCATTTTGGAAGAGGTCCAGAGTCCTCCATGACCTGATTGTCCCTATAGTACACTGTGTGCTTATTTTTTTTTAATTAATTTTAATTGTTGGTTGCTCAAAACATTACATAGTTCTTGATATATCATATTTCACACTTTGATTCAAATGGGATATGAACTCCCATTTTTACCCTGTATACAGATTGCAGAATCACATCAGTTGCACATCCATTGATTTACATATTGCCATTCTGGTGTCTGTTGTATTCTGCTGCCTTTCCTATCCTCTACTATCCCCCCTCCCCCTCCCCTCCCCTCTTCTCTCTCTACCCCCTCTACTATAATTCATTTCTCCCCCTTATATTTTTCCCCCTTTCCCCTCACTTCCTCTTGTATGTAATTTTGTATACCCCTGAGGGTCTCCTTCCATTTCCATGCAATTTCCCTTCTCTCTCCCTTTCCCTCCCACCTCTCATCCCTGTTTAATGTTAATCTTCTTCTCATGCTCTTCGTCCCTACTCTGTTCTTAGTTACTCTCCTTATATCAAAGAAGACATTTGGCATTTGTTTTTAAGGGATTGGCTAGCTTCACTTAACATAATCTGCTCTAATGCCATCCATTTCCCTCCAAATTCTATGATTTTGTCATTTTTTAATGCAGAGTAATACTCCATTGTGTATAAATGCCACATTTTTTTATCCATTCGTCTATTGAAGGGCATCTAGGTTGGTTCCACAGTCTTGCTATTGTGAATTTTGCTGCTATGAACATGGATGTAGCAGTGTCCCTATAGTGTGCTCTTTTTAGGTCTTTAGGGAATAGACCAAGAAGGGGAATAGCTGGGTCAAATGGTGGTTCCATTCCGAGCTTTCCAAGAAATCTCCATACTGCTTTCCAAATTGGCCGCACCAATTTGCAGTCCCACCAGCAATGTACAAGTGAACCCTTTTCCCCACATCCTCGCCAGCACTTGTTGTTGTTTGACTTCATAATGGCTGCCAATCTTACTGGAGTGAGATGGTATCTTAGGGTAGTTTTGATTTGCATTTCTCTGACTGCTAGAAATGGTGAGCATTTTTTCATGTACTTGTTGATTGATTGTATGTCCTCCTCTGAGAAATGTCTGTTCAGGTCCTTGGCCCATTTGTTGATTGGGTTATTTGTTATCTTATTGTCTAATTTTTTTAGTTCTTTGTATATTCTGGATATTAGGGGTCTGTCTGAAGTGTGAGGAGTAAAGATTTGTTCCCAGGACGTAGGCTCCCTATTTACCTCTCTTATTGTTTCTTTTGCTGAGAAAAAACTTTTTAGTTTGAGTAAGTCCCATTTGTTGATTCTAGTTATTAACACTTGTGCTATGGGTGTCCTATTGAGGAATTTGGAGCCCGACCCCACAGTATGTAGATCATAGCCAACTTTTTCTTCTATCAGACACCATGTCTCTGATTTGATATCAAGTTCCTTGATCCACTTTGAGTTAACTTTTGTGCATGGCGAGAGAAAGGGATTCAGTTTCATTTTGTTGCATATGGATTTCCAGTTTTCCCAACACCATTTGTTGAAGATGCTATCCTTCCTCCATTGCATGCTTTTAGCCCCTTTATCAAATATAAGATAGTTGTAATTTTGTGGATTGGTTTCTGTGTCCTCTATTCTGTACCATTGGTCCACCCACCTGTTTTGGTACCAGTACCATGCTGTTTTTGTTACTATTGCTCTGTAGTATAGTTTGAAGTCTGGTATACCTATACCGCCTGATTCACACTTCCTGCTTAGCATTGTTTTTGCTATTCTGGGTCTTTTATTTTTCCATATGAATTTCATAATTGCTTTCTCTATTTCTACAAGAAATGCCGTTGGGATTTTGATTGGCATTGCATTAAACCTATAGAGAACTTTTGGTAATATCGCCATTTTGATGATGTTAGTTCTACCTATCCATGAACAGGGTATGTTTTTCCATCTTCTAAGATCTTCTTCTATTTCTCTCTTTAGGGTTCTGTAGTTTTCATTGTATAAGTCTTTCACCTCTTTTGTTAGGTTGATTCCCAACTATTTTATTTTTTTTTGAGGATATTGTGAATGGGGTGGTTGTCCTCATTTCCATTTCAGAGGATTTGTCGCTGATATACAGGAATGCCTTTGATTTATGCATGTTGATTTTATATCCTGCCACTTTGCTGAATTCATTTATTAGCTCTAATAGTTTCTTTGTAGACCCTTTTGGGTCTGCTAGGTATAGAATCATGTCATCTGCAAATAGTGATAATTTGAGTTCTTCTTTTCCAATTTTTATGCCTTTAATTTCTTTCGTCTGTCTAATTGCTCTGGCCAGTGATTCGAGAACTATGTTGAAAAGAAGTGGTGAGAGAGGGCATCCCTGTCTTGTTCCAGATTTTAGAGGGAATGCCTTCAGTTTTTCTCCATTCAGAATGATGCTGGCCTGAGGCTTAGCATAGATTGCTTTTACAATATTGAGGTATGTTCCTGTTATCCCTAGTTTTTCTAGAGTTTTGAACATAAAGGGATGCTGTACTTTGTCGAATGCTTTTCCCGCATCTATCTAGATGATCATATGGTTCTTATTTTTAAGCCTATTGATGTGGTGAATAACATTTATTGATTTCCGTATATTGAACCAGCCTTGCATCCCAGGGATAAATCCTACCTGATCATGGTGCACAATTTTTTTGATATGTTTTTGTATCCGGTTTGCCAGAAGTTTATTGAGGATTTTTGCATCTAGGTTCATTAGAGATATTGGTCTGTAGTTTTCTTTCTTTGAAGTGTCTTTGTCTGGTTTAGGAATCAGGGTGATGTTGGCCTCATAGAATGAATTTGGAAGTTCTCCCTCTTTTTCTATTTCCTGAAATAGCTTGAAAAGTATTGGTATTAGTTCCTCTTTAAAGGTTTTGTAAAACTCTCCAGCACCACAAATTTAAATAAAGAAAAAGAAAAAGATGGTGGAAAAGGACATCATGGGTTTCTACCTTTGTAATATTTAATCACTTCATTTCCATGTCACTCACTCAACATGCATGTCTTCTCCCCCCACCTCTCTTATTTTTCGGTATAGGTGATTGAGCCCTGGGATGTTCTACCACTGAGGTATACCTCCATCCCTTGTTTTGTTTATTTTTTTAATTTTATTTTGAGACAGTCTCGCTAAGTTGCCCAGGCTCGCCTCAAACGTGCCATCTTCCCTGCCTCATCCTCCCAAGTAGCTGGAATTTCAGATATGTGCCCCCTTGCCTGGCTTCAACTGTCCTCTGGCATCAGTAGCAGTGGATTTTGTACACTTACAAGCACCATAATAAACAACAACAACAACAAAATCCATGAGATTAAATCAAGCACAAGAGAAAATGATGCAAAAAGACATGGTAAACATGAGGTGTATGAGTCTACTGCCAGTGTAAACCAGCACACTAATTTACCACAAACATTTCTCATAAGTAGAAAAGGGGTACCTAAAATAATGATAAAAGTATAGTGTAGTAAAAATATAAACCAGTAACAGTTGTTTATTATCATTATTAATTATTGTTTATGGTACATCATTGCATATGCTAGTTTTATACAACTGGTGGCATAGATTTGTTTATACTAGTATCACCACAGACACAAATACCATTTGTACTGTGACATTAGGACAGCAATGACATCACAAGGCAGTAGGAATTGTTCAGCTCCATTATAATCTTATAGGACCATAAGCATATACATGGCCAGTCATTGACCAAAATGTTAAATACAGCACAAGACTGTATCCAAGTCTGTCACTTACAAGATATCTTTCACAGGGTAGGAGGAAGGAGACTAACCCATCTGCCACTCTATAACAAGGATTCCCCCTTCCTCCAATTTCCAATAAAAAGCACCTCACTTCCCTTAGATCAGTCACAAGCAGCATCCTCAACGTCTAGATTTCTAACTAACAATCTGTTCAAGATGACTTAAGCTTTCTCTGTCATGCTCCTTAAAATTCTTCTAGGCTCAAGCTGGGCGCAGTGGCATGCCTATAATCCCAGGTACTCAGGAAGCTGAGGCAGGAGGATCACAAGTTTGAGATCAGCCTGGGCAACTTTGCAAGACTGTCTCAAAATAAAGTAAAAAGGGCCAGGTGCAGTGGCACATACCTGTAATCCCAGCAGCTCAGGAGGCTGAGAAAGGAGGATTGTACATTTAAGATCAGCCTCAGCAACTTAGGGAGGCCCTAAGCAACTCAGTGAGACCTTGTCTCAAAATTTAAAAAAACAAACAAAAAACAACAACAACAACAAAAAAACAATAAAGGGCTGGAAATGTAGTTCAGTTGTAAAGCAAACCTGAGTTAAATCTCTAGTACTAGGAAGGAAGGAAGGAGGAAGGAAGAAGGAAGGAAGGGAGGGAGGGACGGACGGAGGGACAGAGGGACGGAGGGAGGAAGAGCTGGGGATGTAGCTTAATGGTAGAGTGCTTGCTAGCATGTTCAATCCTGAGCTTGAGTTCAATCCCCAGTCTACAAAGAAATAAATATATACATATATACACACCTGAGCTTTTATTTGTTAATCTACTATTTAGAAAGTAACCTTTTAAACAGTAGAAGGTTTAGTTTAATTTTTCTGACATAGCTTTTTAATACTTCAGACTCTAATCCCCTCAGGGCCGGAGCCATCTCTATTTTTTTTCATTACTATATTATTAAATTTGTAACTTGTCAGTAGGTGACCCCATAAAGCAACCTTTATTTTAGATGGGTTTTTATAGTTCCTTCCAGCCTCTTGACTCCCAAATCTTGCAGATGCTCTGTGGGTTGTGGTTCTAGCTAAATATACATATACACATATATTGGCATCAAGCATAGAATCAGTTTTATATGAATTTTGTTGTATTTGAATTTTAATTTCATTTTTCCTTTGGATAAAAATGCACTTCTTTATCTGAGTAAGCAAAGTGTTACTATTGCCTTCTTAGGAGACAAATACAACATTAATTTGTTTACAATGAAACAGTGACAAAATGGATCTTTATATTTTCTATTTATTATATCTGTTGTCACTATGCAGTCTGCATTTATTGAAAACACCAAACATCTTGTTGCATTAAAAGCAAAATAGCATGATATGCAATGTCAGTTCTGATTTGAAATTCTATTGTTTTTCAATTTTATCTCATTAGCATGTTAATAAAATTTTCTAGAGAAAATAGAAATAATTTTTATCTATGCAAGTTTGAAATATTTCTTACATAAATTGGATTAGACATAGAAATATATAAAATATCATACCACATTATAAATTAGTAGAATAGAGAAGAATATTTTATAGAATATATAAATAGAATATTTTATAGAATATAGTAGAATTAGTAGAATATTTTACTGCCTAAAAAGGGAAATGATTATTAAATAAATTAATATTTCTCTTATGAAAGAAGAAATCTGGTGATTGGACCAGCTACTAGCTTAAGTGGACATCTACTTAACTAAATCTAGTATTTTATACTATACTAAAGGAAGCAAGAACCTGTATAATGTTTCTTATAGGGAAGGCTACTGTTCATATTTGCTCACAATGTAGAAATCATTCCCCACAGAAGTGATTGTAACATTATGATCACTGACCTATTTTACAAACATGGAATCCCTTAACACATAAATATTGAGGGACATACATACATATGAGTGGGACACACCCTTCCCTAAAGAATTTTATAATCTAGCATGGAGGTTTGGTTAGCTTTCCCTTCCTGTGACAAAATGCCTGAGAGAATCCATTTAGGAAAGATGTAGCACATGCCTGTAATCCCAGCAACTCAGGAGGCTGATATAGAAGGACTGCAAGTTCAAGGCCTACCTGGGAAACTTAGCAAGACCCTATTTCAAGAAAGGGGAGGTGGGGGTGGGCTGAGGATGTAGCTCAGTAGAGCATCCTTGAATTCAATCCCTAGTACCACAAAAAAAAAAAAAAAAAGAAAGAAAGAAAGAAAAAGAAAAATGGCTGGGGATGTTTCTCAGTGGCAAAGTGCCCCTGGGTTCAATCCCCACTACTGAAAAAAAAAAAAGTGGCTCATGATTCAGAGGGTTCCGTTTATGTCACTTGACACCATTGCCTTTGGGCCTGTGGCAGCAGCACAGAACATTATGGTGGGAACACGTTTGGGGAGGAAGCCTATTCACTACATAGTGGCCAGAAAGCAAAGAAAGAGATAGAATGGGGCTGAGTTCCCAATATCCTCTTCAAGGGCACTCCCCCAGTGATCTAACTATCTCTCACTAGGCCCTACCTCTTAAAGGTTCCACCACCTCTCAATAGAGCCATAGGTTGGCAATCAAGCCTTTAGCACATGGGCCTTTGGGGACATTTCAGAACCATACAGTAGCAGAGATGTTGTGCATAAATAATGGCAAAATAATGTTGACAGTTGTAGTAGTGGTAAAAGCAAGCAGAGTGTTGTAAAAGTTCCAAAGTCATGATAGACATCATGTATTTACTGAGTATTATTTATGTGCTTTGTAAAAGTTATGAATTGGATGCTTAGTATCTGCTGGGCATTGTGCTTAGCACAGCACTTATAAACTGGAAAGGTCCTTTGATTGGCATAACAATGCTATCAGACAGTCAGGGTTCTCTCCATTCTATGGAAGGAAAAAGTGAGGCTCAGAAAAGTTTCAGGAACATACTCAAGCTCATATAACTAGTGAATTAATGAACTAGGTTGTACCCACATCTGTCTGAATGCAGAGTTTATGCTCTCTGAAGTGGCCTTGGTTCTTGTCAGTATGTCACTAACTCTATTTTGGTTATTTATTGTTGAGAAGCAAATCACCCCAAAATTTAGTGGATCAAGGCAGGGATGATCAATATTTCTCAGTGGGTTGGCTGTCCAGTCCTATTGGTGTGACCTGGCTCCCTCATACTGCTGCAGTCATCTGGAGACTGGACTTCCCTTGATAGTAAAAGATTCTCTCTTCTACAGCGGCATCTCTCCCACCTCACTGCAACCATTCACCCCAAGTAGTTATATCTTAATTTTAGGTAAGTCAATCAGGTATTTATATTATTATGACTATGTACATACTGTTGACCACTGTTATGGTTTAGATCTGGAATGTCCCCCAAAGTCTATGTGTTGAAGGCTTAGGCACAGTGCAACAATATTCAGAGGTGGGGATTTTAGGAAATGGTTGGATCATGAGGGCTTTGACCTCATCAGTGGGTTACTCCATTGATAGATTCATAGCTGAATGAACTATTGGGAGGTGGTGGAAACTCTAGAAGGTGGGACCTAGTTGAAGGGAGTGAGTCCTTTGGAGTATACCCTTGGGACAATATCTTATCTTCAGCACCTTTTGCTCTTTCTGTTTTCTGGCTGCCATGAGGTTGGCAGCTTAATTTAGCCATGCCCATCTTCCATAATGTAGTACCTTACCACAGGCCTAGCAACCATAGAGCCAGCCAACCATGGACTGTTGTTTATGTCAGGTATTTTGTTATAGCAATGAAAGCTGACTAACACAACCACCAAGCCATGTCATTTATATATTCCTGATATGCAGAAAAATTTGCAATTTGGAAATATAGGTACCTCATCTGCATACTGTGTTACTCAAAAGATTGGGAGTTTAAGAGTTTTTGGGCTGATCATTTCTTTGGCACATTGCATATCTGGCCCTCAGTAAGTAGTTGTAGAATGATTAAACACAGCCTGACACTCAAGTGACAAGTTCAGTCTGTTCAAGATCCTGATTATTGGAGGTATACTATGTGAAGTCAAGACATTTGAAGCCATTGAAATAGTTTGTACTGACATCAGTGTGTCAAAGAATTTCTTTTGCATCTCATTCCTCATTTCCCAAACTCTGGGCATCTTTCCTCTCTCTAGGGAACATATTTTAGTGTGGAAAAGCAGACTTCTTTCTATATACAGTAATCCCCCACATCTGTGGTTTTATTTTCCTCCATTTCAGTTACCCATGGTCTGAAAATCAGTATCACCCAAAGTAGATGATCCTCCTTCTGATATATGGTCCGAAGGTCAATAGCAGCTTTATGCTATATCACAATGCCTATGTCATTTATCTCACTTCATCTCATCATTTTGTCATCTCACATCATCACAAGAAGATGTGTGTGTGTGTGTGTGTGTGTGTGAGAGAGAGAGACCATATTTTGAGAGAGACCACATTCATATAACTTTTGTTATACTATATTGTTATAATTGCTCTATTTTATAATTATTATTAATTTCTTACTGTGCCTAATTTATAAGTTAAACTTTATCATAGATATGTTTGCACAGGAAAAAAATATATAAGGCTTGGTTCTATTCATGGTTTCAGACATCCACTTGGGAGTCTTAGAACATATCCCCCATGGATCAGGGGGGACTACTGCACTTCTTATTTCTTCACACATGATGCTGAGAAAGCACCTGATTTAATTATTTGCAGAGTTAACACTTGCAACAATCAATCAAAGTCAGGATGTTGGTTAGTTCCCTGTGGATTGTTTTCTGGGAATATAGCAGGGTATGGATTGGCATCAAGTTGAATCTGCTCTGTAAATAAAGGTAGTTGTACCTAAAGACTAATCCTCATATTGCCCCAGGAACACCTCTCACTTGGCCAGGCTACATCATAGCTCCTAAAATAACTACTAGTGAACAAAACATCTCTTCTTCTATAGCGTGATTTCTCAGTTATAATCAGAACAAGCTGTCATCCAGCTCTTACTCTTCATATATGTGTGACATGTTTGCTAAGTGCTGAGTCGTACACCTCACTATAAAGCAAAATATCAACGGAGCACATATTATTTTTGCCAATAGCTAATTCTGCTTTTTCTTTGAACATGATATATATCATCAATTTTGAATTTGCTGTTACAAGCTTCCAGAAGTAATGTGATTTATAAGTGTGTTTCCCATAAGAACAATTTTGAATCATACCACTTTAGGTTGGTCTCTTCTCTATCTTTAGGTATAAATTTTTAATTTGCATAATAAGAAGCATTGTTTTCTGCTTGTTTTGACTAAACACAGTATACTAGAGAGGTCACACTGTTTGATTTGAAATGACAGAGTTTCAGTGCCTTTGTTCTACTATTTAAAATGTTATATAACAGACCATGTCCTGGGGAGTTTTAAATAGATCACAGATCTAATAAAAATCTGATTTTTAGATATTATTCATTATACTTACAATGGAAGTAAGTATACTTCTTTTTTAGCTACTTGTCAGAAATCATAAGAAGATTCACTTGTCCTAGCATTTACAGATTCATAGTAAAAGTGAGACTAGAGCCCTTTTGATTATATTTATGACATTATTTTAAGTTGGAGCTTGTATATCCCTTTTGTCATCACTGCTTTTCAATAAACCACTTGTGAATCATTGACCCATTTCTGTGAATTGTGTATTCAACTTAATAGCATAACAATAACTATGGAAAAAAATGCAAATTCAACAGATGTACTCAATAGCTTGGAAACAATGTGAGATAATATTAGCTGAACCCAGCAACATTGTTAACAATGTAAACTGGTTATGCAGGATGAATATGTAAGTTCAGAACACGAGGGGAAGCATGCCTAATGGGGGGATGGGTAGACCCATACCACTGTGCTAAGGTTTGGGTATGGTTTGTGTATGCCCTCCCAAAGGTTCAGGTACTAGAAGGTAAGTCTCCAGTGGGCAGATGTTGAGAGGTGGTGGAACTGTCAAGAGATAAGGCTGAGATAAGGTCAAGAGAGATAATCTTTTCTAATCCTTAAAAGAGATTAATAAAGTTTGCTTCTTTAAGAGCAAGTTGTTATAAAAAGAGCAAGCCTACACAATGCATATATGTATTGAAACATCACATGATACCTCACAAATATGTAAACTTTCTATGTCAATAAAAAATTAAAGATCTTTAAAAAGAAAGACAAAACAAGTCTGGCCCCTGAATCTCTCTGGTTTCCTGTCTTGTCACATGACCTCTCCTGCTCGCACATGTTCCCACCATGATGTTGTCAGCCAGGTAATGATGCAGCTAGAAGACCCTCACAAAAGGTCAAACAGATGCTAACACCATGCTCTTGATCTTCAGAACAGTGAGCTAAATAAACCTCTTTTCTCTTCTTCCTTCCTGTCTTCCTTTCTCCCTCTTACTTTGTTTCTTTCTTTCATGCCGGGGATTGAACCCAGGGCCTTATGTATGCTAAGCAAGTGCTCTACTACTAAGCTACAACCATAGCCTCTAATCTCTTTTCTTTATATACTACCCAGTATATCATCCTTAAAGAAAAGGGGAACACCATGTCCCTGAATGCCTCCTTTCTGTTCCTAATTATATAGCCAAGTTAAGGGAACAATGAGAATAAGCCTAAGCTGCAAAGTGCAGATACATATTATCTTGAAGGATACTGGTTTTCTCTTTTGCACACTGGGAAACGAGCACAAGTTACTGTTATCTGTAGAAAGCTACTTTCTTGCATGTACACCAAGACTTGGGATCCTGGTCATACAGGCAAACCAATGCTAATGATGTCACTGCTTCTGCAGCCTAACATAGAACCCCTTTCTGAGTGGGGACAGGTGTGAAACTGAGGGCAGTGTGAAAAGGATGGTGTCACTCATCCTGCCAACTGCCACTGGACAGAACACCATGAAGGAGAGGAGGTGCTGCTTAGCCAAGCACCATGATGATGGAGGGGCTGTCTTTCAGCCTGTTGTCCTTGAACTCTTGGAGCAGTCACTGATCTCTCATAAGCGTTCCCCAATTAATCGTGTCTTCCATGGTGTCCTCAAGCACTTTCTTTCATTTTTCCACCACCTACCCCCACTGCCCTGGCCTAATTGGGCTGTGGGCATGACACCCAGCCTTAGCGTATTTTCTTATACTAACAGAAAAAGGACTAAGACACTGGTTAGTAAGAGAATGAACATGTTATGGGCATATTAAAATAGCCTAAACTCTTTAGATAAACTGCTGCTTTTGTTAAGGTCTAGATTTTCCCTCTCCTTCACCTAATAGCTTTTCATCACAACATTAACGACTGTCAAGCCAACAAGGGACTTTATATATTGCTGAGAAATTAACTCGTTTGAAGGATCTGCTTTGGGATCCTCCGTGAGTACCCCTTCTTTCTTCCCCAGCTACACTAAGCAGGTAATGCTCATTAAAAGATCGCAGAGGACTGGTGATGTAACTCAGTGGTAGAATGCTTGCCTGGTGTGCATAAGGCCTTGGGTTTAATTTCCAGCACTGGAAAAAAACAATTTAAAAAGAAAGAAAAAGGAGAGATTCTAAATGCAATGGCTCATGCCTGTAATTCCAGTGATTCAGGAGGCTGAGGCAGGAGAATCACAAGTTCAAGGCCAGCCTGGCCAATATAAAGAGGCCTTAAGCAACTTAGCGAGACCATACTCAAAATTAAAAAATTAAAAAGTGCTGGGGATGTAGCTCAGTGGTAAAGTGCCCCTGGAGGCAATCCCTAGTACCAAAATAAGAGAGAAAAGGAGAGAAATCACAGGAGCTATGAAAATAATAATCTTATACTTCAGATCTAATGAAAATGAATGAACAAAATTTGTTCCATTGCTTTTTTTCTCTGAAGCCACCTTACCATCTATAGATATGCTGCCTCCTACCCGTTGCCCTGGTTGGGGTGGGTTAGGATGGTTCTCTTTGAGGGAAAGGAGGAAATTAGTAGGCAGCAATGTCAAAGGATTATGGAGCTGAGCTATAGAAGCAAGGCTTCAAGAAGGTACTCATACCTCTGTCTCCCTATTTGCCAGTTGGAAATGATAGCAGAAACATAGAGAACTCAGCTCCATCTCCTCATTTGACAGATGAAGAACCCAAGTTTCAGACTTTTCTTGTCACTTGAGGGTTCATCTGTGTTTAATCATTCTACAACTACTTATTGAATGCAAGGCAATGTTCCAGATGGATGGTCAGGCCGAAAGCTCTCTTCAATTCCTGGTCTTTGAATAACACAGTATGCAGATGAGATACCTACATTTCCAAAGTGGCCAGTGTAAATTCCTTTTTTTCCCCATATTGTAAAGCTAATAATATAATTCTTCTACATATCAAGAATGCACAAAGCCAGGCACAATGATGCACACCTGTAATCCCAGCTACTCGGGAAGCTGAGGCAGGAGGATTGTGAATTCAAAGCCAGCCTCAGCAAAAGTGAGACCCTAAGCAACTCAGTGAGACCCTGTCTCTAAATAAAACACAAAATAGGGCTAAGGATGTGGCTCAGTGGTTGAGCACCCCTGAGTTCAATTCCTGGCACCAAATAAAAGGAAAAGAAAAAGAATACACAAGATATTGCTTGTTGGTCAATGGCATTTGACCTCTTCTGCTATAGAGGGAAATTTCTATCATAGGCCCTGAAACTACAAAATCAGGAATATTTGGAAAGCCAAGTGAATGTGCCTGTAATGCCAGCTATTGGGGAAGTTGAGGCAAGAGGATTGCCAGTTTGAGTCTTGGCAACTTAACTAGCCCATCTCAAAATAAAATGTAGCCAAGCATGATGGTGCATGCCTATAATCCCAGTGACTTGGAAGACTGAGACAAGAGGATTGCAAATTCAAGACCAGCCTCAGCAACTTACCAAGGCCATAAGAAACCTAGTGAGAAATGAAAATAAAAGAGCTGGGGATGTAGCTCAGTGGTAGAGTACCCCTGGGTTCAATTCCCAATACATACCCCCCAAATGTAAAAAAGGGCTGGGGGCATGGCTCAGTGATATAGGTCCCCTGGATTCAATTACAAGCACTACAGAGATAAATAAGTAAACAAACAGATAAAAGAATGTTTGGAGATATCATGGTAAATACTAATAATCAGAAGAACTAAAAGTTGTCTCTTCTAGAAAAATGGGTTTGTGCAATTGGAGGGCTGCTGTTCTTTGAAGCAGTTCTTTTATTGCTTGAAATTATAGGCATGTGTAACTTAAAAAAATAAAAATGTCACTGTAGGGGGCTTGGGCTGTGGCTCAGTGGTAGTGCACTTGCCTGGCATGTGTGAGGCACTTAGTCTGCCCAGTCGAGGTAACAAGGGCATAAACAACAAGACAAATTGGAGAAGGGCTCAATTCTCAGCACTGTATATAAATAAATAAAATAAAGGTCTATCAACAACTAAAAAAAAAAATTTAAATGTCACTGTAGAAAATTTGGAAAATAGAGAAAATCATAAGTGAGATAAAAATCCCATAGAATTGATCTAGCCAGTCACAAATGGCTTTATAAAACCAGCAAAATAGCAACTTTTTCCTTTGTTTTCAATAATAAAAAGAATGACCAATATTTAAAATATTTTCTATGGAAAAAGTATTCATTTTCCCCATTCCTTCTTTTTTTAAAAGTACTGGGCATTGAACCCAGGGTCACTTAATCACTGAGCCCTTTTTAATTTTATTTTGAGGCAAGGTCTCACTAAGTTGCCAAGGCTGCCTTTGAACTTGTAATCCTCCTGCCTCACTCCCCAGTCGCTGGGATTACAGGCATGCACCACCATGCCCGGCTTCCCTGTTTCTTCTTTAAGAAAAAGAATTACAAAGTTGCCCTGCCCCCATACACCAAAGTAGACTATCTGTTCAAAACAAGCTGCTAAATAATCTCTTATATTACAGTAAAAGATAATTATACTAAGTTGGATTCTTTTAATGCTTGCAAGGATTTTAAAAATTCATCAAATGGTAGAATAATTATGAGTGTGAGAAGATAGAAGCGAACCCTAGTTACTAACTGCACCTTGTAGAACTGAGAGAGAAGTATTTTCTCCAAGATGACTTTTCAATTGTGAGAATAAACCCTGCCTAGCTCACCTCCCTCCTCACACTCTCCTACCTCTCTCCTGCCTATTTGTGGAATGTTTGGATCTCTTTTTGAGTGAGACAAAAACCATAAGATTATCTGAGTCTTTCAGCAAACTTCCTGCTTAATATTTAGTCTGCCCAGTCGAGGTGACAAGGGCATAAACAACAAGACAAATTGGGGAAGGGTTCAAACCAGTGGAAGGAAATTGGCTGCCTACTCTGGGTATGGCATCATCTCATTTAGCTCATGGCTCTATCTGGGCCTGTGGCCCAAGCTGTCTTTGGAGCTTTCCTTTCACTGGCTGCTGAGGTCATATTTAGCAATTATAAAGAAGAGCTAATTTAAAAAAATTGAACTGAAACTCTTGTGACTAGGAATGTAATTGAAAAGTACCAGCATTAAATGTTCTTCATCTTCCCCCCATAAAAACCCAGGGTCATGATCAAACATTTACCAGAGCTGGAAGAGCAGAGCCTACAGGCACAAAGGAGTGGAAGAATGCTTAATCTGGAAACTCCTAATGGGTCATCACATGGTGGTTTTAAGGAACAGTAAATTGCTGTTAAGACTGCTCTATTTTATTTGTTTTGTTTTAGGTGGTTTGATGTTCTGGATGTTTCTCTATTGATGTAGGGTCTCAAAATGTTTATAAGAGATGAACTCTCAAAGTACCATAAAAGAACAGACCCACTTCCACCCATCCAAGAACTGTCAGAATGTACTAGATCTTTTGGAGTGAGAAATGTTATTTTGAAATCTGCTTATGGGCAGGAAGGCTTACATCAGGGAATGGGGCTGTTGGCAGCCTTCCCATCTCCTGCCATACCCAGGGCTGACTGCACTGGCCACGTGCTTGCTTTTTCGTCCCCTGGGGAAGTGTGTTGAGTTACAGAAAAGCTAGCCAGAAAAGACAAAGCCACAGAAGGAGTTTTTTTCTGGATCCATCTACAAGCTTTGGATAGCCTCTGATCAACTGGGTGCTGCAGCAAATTCTGCCTGTGACTTTAAGGATTTGTATCTGATTGTGGGTTATTTCCTTAACTCGTGAACAATTTTCTCCTCCGTGTATTCTTTAATAGGAGCATGTTTACTGATCTGAGATGAGAGCTGCTTTCTTTTTCCTTTTGTTAAATAATTGGATGACATTATTACTAATCTTGTCTTCTTCCTTCTGTGCCTTTCTTTGAAAAATGAATCGTTTTTCTCATGCTGTGGGGTTTTCTGGTGACAATACAAAACTATGTCTTCTGGGTCTCTCTTTTTTCTTTTTGGTCCTGGGCCATTAGAGCCCTACACTTTTTTGGAAGGAGGTGTGAGGCTGTGTGTTTTAATTTCTCTGGCAATGCTATGTATTCCTGACAGTACCAGGAAAATTTAGCTTTATTTTTCATTTCATTTCTTTCCTTGGGCAACTGATTTTCTTCAACCTCCTCCTATCATGGTTATTTTTATTTTGTACTCCAGGATACTGTGCCTGGAAAAATAGCAAGATAACAAACAGTATTGGCAATGCTATGTGCTATTTACGAGAATCATTATTTTAATATGAACATTTGAGGTAAAAATTATCAATAAAATTTGACATTCCTGTCTCTCACATATAGGAAAAACTTAATACATTGCTACTATATTGTTGAATGAATGAATTAAGTAGCTAAATTATTCTGTAGTCAGTTTGAACTTATAGAAAGAGTACATGAACTATATAATGGATGATTTACTATTCATTTCTACTTATCTCCTCTATACTTCCCCATATATGATATAGGTTTCTACCTTTATTAATAGGTCATTTTCATAGTTAATAAAAATTTCACAAGATTTGGAT
Source organism: Callospermophilus lateralis (assembly GCF_048772815.1). Taxonomy (NCBI): domain Eukaryota; kingdom Metazoa; phylum Chordata; class Mammalia; order Rodentia; family Sciuridae; genus Callospermophilus; species Callospermophilus lateralis. The sequence continues at coordinate 30,587,298 of NC_135325.1, read as the reverse complement.
TTTTTCTTAGGTAGTACATTTAATATTATAAAAAATTAAGACAATATAAAAAGGTATACATAATGAGAAATCTTAATTCCCCATCTCTATCTACACTGCACTTTTCCTACCCTCAACCAGTTTTATTCATGTCTTATAGATTCTTCCATTCTTCCATTTTTTCTATATATAGATACAAGCTACAAGCAAATATATATTTGTTATGATTAAAGGTTGTTACACAAAAGTAACATACTGGGCAGGGTCTTGAACAAATTTGAATGCCAATGTTTAGAGATTTTGTCATTATTTACAATAGCCCAAATGTAAAAAGAAACCAGATGTCCATCAACAGATGACAAAGTGTGGTCTATCCACATAATGGAATATTATTTAGTCATAAAAGAGAATGAAGTTCTGGTGTATGCTACAGAGATATGAACCTGGAAAACAGTACACTAGGTAAAACAAGCCAGAAACAAAATATTTGTCTAAAATATAAAATTTCACGTTAATTTTTTGTGGGACTAGATATGGAAACCAGGGCCTTGTACATGCTAGGTAATGCTCTACCCCTTAGCTATACCCACAGCCCCTGTTTCCACTTCTAAGACATACCTAGGGAATTCATAAAGACCAAAAACTAGACCATAGATTACCAGGGGCTAGAGAGAGGGAATATGGGGAGTTATTGCTTTGATGATGACAGAGTTTGTTCCTGGTGATGACAAAGTTTTGGAAATGGATAGTGATGATGGTTGTACAATCTCATAAATGTATTCAATGCCCTGAGTTGTACACTAAAAATTGCCAAAATGGGAAATTTTATGTTATGTGTATATATATTTAACCACAATTTAAAAAAAATAATAATGCACTAAAATGTACACTTCAAATGGTTGAATTATATGGCATGTGAGTTATATTTCAATAACAATTTATCCTAGATGGCTTTCCAAATCAGGAAACAGAGAACTTCCTCGTTCCTGCTTATTTATTCACTATAACTGTGATTATATGGATTACTAGGGTTTATTAACCGAACCCAATCTTTTGCTATTCCACACAGTGCTACAGTGAATTACCTTGGCCATTTGTCACCATATAGGAGTCTGAGGAGGTCTCCAGGAGCTAAGTAGACCTCTACTTGGACCATCCCGGTTCTTGGCCATGTTGCAAAAAGATTTAAAGACATGTCAGCTATGAGTAGCAGAGAAAGTGATAGATTGATCGATTGATTGATTGATTTAGCAGTACTGGGGATTGATCTCGCTAAATTGCTGAGGCTGGCCTCAAATTTGCCTCAGCCCCTACCGGACCCCAGTCACTGGGATTATAGGCATGCACCTTTGCTACAGGCTTACAAGAGATTTATTATAAAAGGAAAGTACACACTTGAGAATGGGAGTGTGGGTGATCTCAGAGAGAGAGAGAGAGAGAGAGAGAGAGAGAGAGAGAGAGTGTCACTTCATCTCCGTCTGGGGTTTTAACATTTTAGAGGAGCAGGAGCTAGAGGGTTGAACTAGAGGTGGAGTCAGGGCAGGGTTATGCAATTTTGTGCAACCGTGCCTTGTGTCACACATTGCCATCCCATCTTCTAATCATGCTATTTCCCACAAATTAGCATCTTAAATTGCCTCCCAAGGGTGTGCATCTTTCTATTATAAAGAGTTAGGGTCATTCCTGTGTCACCAAAGTCTCTAAAGTGCATGTTTCCTAAAGGAGTGGTTCCTCCAGATGCCTTGTGGTTATCTTGTAGTCAAGCTCTGGGCAAAGACAAAGACACAAACACATGGTATGGGTTGTTCGCAAGAAGTTTGTTCTGCTTCCCAGTGGTTTATGAGCATTTTTTTTTTTTGAGACTCAGTGTTCTCTATGTATCCCTAAATCCCTAACTCACATTCATGTGAAGGTATCACATGGGGATATCAAGTCTGCTGATACATCTTTGGATTTTTGGTAATCTGGCAAATGAGAATTACTATGTTCAATTACTATGACTAATCTTGAGGATTTTTCACATATGTAAGGGCCATTTTTTTGTCTGTGAATTGCCTATATACCTTTTATTATTCTTCTGTTGGTGTGGTTGATAATTTTATCTCTCTTATTTGGGAGCTTTTATATACAAGGGGAGCAATCTTTTGAGTCATTCATAAAAGGCCATCTCCTCAACAAAGTGACAAAGGAATTTGCCCGTGTTTTCTTTTTTTGTTGTTGTTGTTGTTGTTACAGGGGATTGAACTCAGGGGCATTCAACCACTTAGCCACATTCCCAGCCCTATTTTGTATTTTATTTAGAGACAGGGTCACACTCAGTTGCTTAGTTTTTTCCTAAATTGCTGAGGCTGGCTTTGAACTCACGATCCTCCTGCTTCAGCTTCCCAAACTGCTAGGATTACAGAAGTGCACCACCACACCTGATTGCCCATGTTTTCTTTAAGTGTTTTTATTGTTTGAATTTCTACATCTAGCTACTTGAGCCATTTGGAGTTCATCTGGTATATGTTTGTATGTACAGATCTAGATACATCTCTTTCCCAATGTCAAAATATCAATCTTAGTTTTCCAATTAATGGTTTTTAATAAAAATCCCTTTACCTGATTTAAGATTCCACCTTTATCATATATTCAATTCTGATATTTATTATTTTTATTTCTGTGCTATTTATTCTGTCCCTTTAGTCTGTCCATCTGGTAGTCTGACTGAAACAAATAGTTTGTGTCTCTGTGACCAAAAGACCAGAAAAGAAGAATTTTAGAAGGGGAAAATTTTATTCGGCTCTCACGGTTTCAGAGGTCTCAGTTTATACATGGCTGACTCCTTTGCTCTGGTCATGAGGTGAGGCAGAACTGCATGGTGGAAGGGTGTGCAACCAGGAAGAGAGAGAGAGAGAGAGAGAGAGAGAGAGAGAGAGAGAGAGAGAAAGGCTAGCTCTGCTCACCAGGGACAAAATATATACTGCAAAGACACATCTCCCAGTGACCTATTTCTTCCAGCCAGCCACACCCTACCCGCCACCCTACCCTACCTTCATCCACCCAGTTAATCCATTCAAATGCATTAATGCACCCGATGATTAGGCTAAGGTTTTGATAACCCATTCCTTTTACCTTTAAATTTTCTTGCATTGTATCACACCTGAGATTTTGGGGAACACCTCATATCTAAACCATAACACTGTTTTAATTAGTGACTTTTAAAAAACCATATTTTCCTCTCTCTTTGCTCTTCCTTTTCAGAGTTTTCCGGGATATTTTTGTTTGTTTTTCCATCCAATCCTATTCTATTATGACCTTATAAGCCATTTAGTTCACCCTGTTGTGGGGATAAATGCCAAGGGGCCAGACTGAGATCTGCTACATAATTCATTACAGTATCATGTCAAAATGCATTTTTAGCAGAAATTGAAAAAAAAACTTACAATAAAGCTGTTTACATCACTTGAGATATAATTTTGTTAGTCTTTTAAAACATAATGTTCCATAATTTCCTTAAGTATTCATCTATTAATAGTTGGACATTTTCTATTTTCCCTTATTGTTTATGGAAAACAAAGCAAAACAAAAACCAACTGTGCAATTCTTTAAGCATAAAAACTCATTACGGATCTTTGGCACTGATTATTTGGATTACTGAGTAAACATATAGGCTTTCTTTTTCTTTTGTGGCACTAGGGATTAAACCCAGGGGTGCTCAGGTGCTCTACCATTGAGCTGACCTCCAGCCGTGTGTGTGTGTGTGTGTGTGTGTGTGTGTGTGTGTGTGTGTGAGAGAGAGAGAGAGAGAGAGAGAGAGAGAGGGAGAGAGAGAGAGACACAGACAGACAGACAGACTAGGGATTGAACTCAGGAGCACTCAACCACTAAGCAACATCCCCAGCCCTATTTTGTATTTTATTTAGAGATGGCTTCTCACTGAGTTGCTTAGTGCCTGGCTTTTGTTGAGACTGGCTTTGAACCCATGATCCTCCTGTCTCAGCCTCCCAAATCACTGGGATTACAGACCCACACCACCACACCCGGATTTTATTTTATTTTGAGACAGAGTATTGCTAAATTGCCCAGGCTGGCCTCAAACTTGTGATCCTCCTGCCTTAGCCTCCCAAATAGCTGGGATTATAGGCATGTACCATGTCTCACTACAACATATTTAAGATGTAGATATGTGGGTTAGGGATGTAGCCATTTACATTTCAGCACACTAGCATATACAGTATCAATTTTGCTACCCTTTGTTCAACAGCAATTCATTATTTCAGTCATTTGAAAGGTCACTTAGGACATTTTAAATGCTGTAAATAAGGGGATGGGTGGTCCCCATGGTGTTGGAATTGGGGTAGAATGGAATCTTTTAAAAAATAAGTTTTGTAAAAGTTTTCTCCATCTTCAAATGCTGTTATGCTCTGGGTAGATGTATATTTACATAGTGGCCCAGGCAACTTCTGGGAGTTAATGTTTATAAGTCTCCTTCCCTCCACGCCTTCAAAAAATACTTCTGGAGATTTGAATTATGAACATTTATAGGGTTGGATTAGGATAGTACTAGTCAAGGCCCAGTGGTTTAAGTAACCAATAAGAATCTTGAAATGTTAAGAGAAATGAAACTAATGGGTAAACCTTGGCATGAACTAGGAAGAGGTAAAGTCCTTCAATTCCAGAGGCTGAGCAACCTTGGGGAGAGTGATCAGTGAAGCTCTTTGAATTTATTCCAGAACAGGATGACTACCTACAAATAGAATTCGTTTGATTTTCTTGGTTGTCTTAGGGGCTGAAATTCTTATTTCATTGTCTGTGAACCTCCTTCCCTGACATTACCCTCCACTTGGGTTTAGATTCCAAGCTGGATCCATCTGAATGGAACGTCTCATATTTGAACTTCTGGTAAGTTCTTAGAGATCTCTAGACACACAGAGAGTGGGAAGGGACTGAGGAACTATATCAGTCAGCTTGGACTGCCTTAACAAAATACCACAAGTAGGTGGCTTAAATTCACAGTTCTAGAAGTTGGAAGTCCAAGGTCAAGGTACCCTCAGTGTCACTCTCTTGGTGAGGCCTCTCTTCCTGGCCTGCAGTTAACCACCTTCTCTCTGTGCCTTCACATGACCTTTCTCTGTGAGCAGATGATGATAGGAGGAGCTCTGTCAGTCTCCCTCTTCTTTTAAGGATACCAGTACTATCAGATCAGGGTCCCACCTGATGACCTTGCTTAACCTTAATAACCTTCTTAAAGGCACCATCTCCAAAGAACAGTTCTAAGTTACTCCATGATGTATAGAATAGTCTTCAGACTTTGCCTTATCCTGATTTAACTCCATTTTATAAGACAGAAGTTTGCCATGAGTTACTCCATTTTGAGTATAAATACTGAGGCAGAATGACTCTACATCTTGTTTGTAAGTAAACAACCTTCATCTGCCTAACCTGACCATATGGCACAAACTGATAGATCAATTAATCGTGCTAATAAAAAGGACCCATGAGTTTATCGAATATACAAGGCTACCAAATGAAGCAACCCCTTCACCAGAGGCCCATAAAAGGAGGAGCATCCCTAAGACTGGACACAGAGGCACTCTGACTCCATCACCTGCTTGCTGGTCATGAGTCTTGCCCAGGAAAATCACCACAATGACAAACCTCTGAATCTGTCCTCGGGCTTCAGCATAGCACCATTTTTTCTTCTACTGACAACCACACAACAGCCCACTCCAAGCTGAGACTCTGAAACTATCATTCCTCAGGACCTTAGCCCTAGAATAAGTTCCTGCGCTTTGACAGCTCTGCACCCTGAATAAATTCTTTGGCTGCTTCCTAATCTCATCTGACCACCTATGGTGACTCTTCGCATTCATATCTGCCCTCTGCCTTTGCTCTCAGTTCAGCCTCCTGAACCCTATGGCTGCCTTAACTCTTTTTTAGTCTTTCTATAACCCTATATATGAAAGTGTGATGTGTGACTTGAGTGTCATAGATACAGGAGTTAAGATTGGAATAAAAGAATCTGTGATTGCCCAGCTTATGACTATCAGATGACTCATGAGTGTTTGGTGAACTGCCATCACTGAAAGTGGTGCAGCCTGTGGATTCATTGTTATTCAATGAATTTTGACATTATGGGAAGACACAAATGTGTTTGGTATATGTTAATGATGTAGCTTGTTCACAGCAGTCACACTGCAGGCTAGGGCTTTAACATATGAATTTTAGGGGGTCAGAATTTACTCTCTAATAGGAACCTTAAGAGGGTAGCTGGTACCTCTAGAGTTTTTGCTAATATTTGTAGCTTGGGCAGGGAGGTGGATAATATCCACAGAATTGACTGTGGATATTATACATAGAATTGGGAGTTGGAAGGGCTTTTAGAAATCTGATCCTTATTTTATAGTTAGGGGTCCAAAGAATTCACAAGGGTGGCCTAAATTAAATATAAGACTTGAATTCATTTTACTTCTAGTAAATTATTGATTACATATGTCAGGCCTTCTGCCATTTATATTTCTTTCTCAGCACTAATTTTAATTTGTATTTGTGTTTTACTTTATTACTGTAATGTCTAGGAAGACCCAAATTTGCCCATATTGTTTATTAATCTATCAGTAACAGTGCCTAGCATGTTGTTAGACCCATTGATAGTACTCAATAAATATTTGATGAATTAATTAATGGTAGAATAATAAAAGCTAACCTTTAATAAATATTAATTATTGGCCATGATCAAAACTTTCTTTTTGATAACAGGGATGAAACTCAAAGGAGCTTAACCACTGAGCAACATTCCCAGCCCATTTTTTATTTTTTAAGAGAGGGTCTTGCTAAGTTGCTTAGGATCTCACTAAGTTGCTTGTGATCTTGAACTTGTGATCCTCCTGTCTCAGCTTCTCATGCACCATGCCTGGCTCAAACTCTTTACATACTTGATTGTATTGTCTTATTTTCAATTTGTCTTTCCAAATTTTGAGAGAAGGAATCTGGAGCTAAGGAAGGATAACACTTTCTTCAAAGACAAAGCTAGGAAGGTCAGAGCTCAATTTGAATTCAAGACTAGAGGACTCCAAAGTTTATCCAAATGGTAATCAAAACACTGAGTCTGCCTGCTTAAAACTTAACAAGGATCATAAGGAAAGGAGGGTGATCTTTGGGGGAAATAGAGAAAAACTATGTAGAAGTTATCTTTTAAAAACATTTTTTTTGGTATTGAACCCAGGGGTGCTTAACCACTGAACCATATCCCCAGCCCTTTTTACATATTTTATTTAGAGACAGGGTCTTGCTTAGTTGTTTAGGGCCTCCCTAAATTGCTGAGGCTGGCTTGGAACTCAGGATCCTCCTGCCTCGGCCTATCGAGTTCCTGGGATTACAGGCATGCACCATCACACCCAGCTAGAAGTTACCTTTATTTTAAAAAATTTTGTATTTGTTCTAATTAGTTATACATAACAGCAGAATGCATTTCGATTCATTGTACACAAATGAAGCACAACTTTTCATTTCTCTGGTTGTACATGATGTATAGTCGCACCACATGTGCAGTCAGTCATACATGTACCTAGGTAATAATGTTCATCTCATTCCACCATCTTTCCTATTGCATCATGCCCCCTCCCCTTCCCTCTCTCCTCTTGGCCCAATCAAAGTTCCTTCATTCTCCCCACACCCTCCACCCCCATTAAGGATCAACATCCACTTATCAGAAAGAACATTTGGCCTTTGTTTTTTTGGGATTGGCTTACTTTGCTTAGCATGATATTCTCCAACTCCATCCATTAACCTGCAAATGCCACAGTTTTATTCTCTTTTAATGCTGAGTAATATTCCATTGTGTACATATACCACAATTTTTTTTTACCCATTCATCTATTGAAGGACATCTAGGTTGGTTCTACAGTTTAGCTATTGTGAATTGAACTGCTATAAACATTGAAGTGGCTGTGTCACTGTAGTTTGCTGTCCTTTGGTATAGATTGAGGAGTGGGATAGCTGGGTCAAATGGTGGTTCTATTACAAGTTTTCTAAGGAATCTCCATACTGCTTTCCAGATTGGTTGCACAAATTTGCAGTCCCACCAGCAATGTATGAGTGTGCCTTCCCCCTACATCCTTAGAAGTTACCTTTTAAGAAGTGTCTTTAAAGTATGTTTGGGTGTTGTCTTCAGGGAAGAGTCACTCCTTCATACAGAGGTAAGGACATAAACCAAGTGTTTCAGATATTGGAAAACTGAATAAATTCAGAAGGCCCAGAAGAGGAGGAAAATTGCAACAAGCAGCAGCAAGAGAACTGAGATGTAATTTGTGTCAAAACTGTGAATGGTCCTATTTGCCAGGGATCAGAAAAACATGATCTATAGGACAAATTTGTCCTACACATCTGTTAAATGAGAACAGTTTTCACTTTTTTTTTTCCCCCAGTACTGGAGATTGATCCCAGGGGTCCTTTACCACTGAGCATATCCCCAGCCCTTTTCATTTTATTTTGAGATAGGGTCTTGCTATGTTGCTGAGGCTGGCCTTGAACTTGGATCCTCCTGCCTCGACCTACCAAGTATTTGGGATTATAGGTGTATATCACCAACACTGGAACTTTCTACATTTTTAAACAGTTGTTTCAAAAGAAAATGATGCAACAAAGACCATAGGTTGCTAACAAAGTCTAAAATACACTTGTCCCTCTGTATCCATGGGGGATTGATTCCAGGAAACCCTGTGGATACTAAAATCTGCTCATGCTCAAGTTCCTTATATAAAATGGCACAGTGTTTGAATTGAATCTGTGCACATCCTGTTATATTCTTTAAGTCACCTCTAGATTGCTTATAATACCTAATGCAATATAAATGCTATGTAAGTAGTTTTACACTGTATTATTTAGGGAATAGTGACAAGAAAAAAAACAGCCCATACATGTTCAGTACAGACATTTTCTCCCCCAAAATATTTTTCCATCTGCAATAAGTTGAATCTGAGAATGTAGAACCTGTGAATACAGAGGACAACTGTTTTTACTATCTGGCCCTTTACAAAAAGAGTTTGGCCACTTCTTTGCATTATGCCTGGAGAAGTTTAGATTTTATCTTGTAAAGATTGTCTTCTAAGGACAATTGTTACTAAATAGTCAAGAAGAGAAAGATTGCTTACCTGTGGGAGATAAGGGAGGTAAAAAAGGAGTAACTGACCTTAAAATTTGTCTTATTACTTTGGGCAGCTTTAAAGATAGCAACAGTTGCTGCAAGGGGCGGCACGTGCCTATAATCCTAGCAGCTCAGGAGGCTGAGGCAGGAGGATTTCGAGTTTAAAGCCAACATCATCAACTTAGCGAGGCCCTAAGCAATTTAGTGAGACCCTGTCTCTAAATTAAAAAATAAAAATAAAAAGGGCTGGGAATGTGGCTCAGTGGTTGAGTGTCCTTGGGTTCAATCTCAGCACCAAAACCAAAAAGATAGCAAGAGTTGTTTTGGAATATCTAGTAAGATGTGACTAGTGTCACCAAGATAAGGAAGAAGATTGTCCATTGAGTGGGAAGTGTTGTTTGCTGTCCTGTTTTGTTTTTGGCAATCAGAGCTAAATTATTTTGAACAACATATAAGTTTGTCATAAATTTTTGAAACAATACCCATTGAAAAGTTAGAGACTACCCAAATAATGTTCTGCTGCAGCTGTAGATATAGGTGTTCACAATGAAAATGTTTATAGGTGCAAACTGATAAAAAAAATTACACCATGTTTTAGTCAGCTTTTGCTGCTGTGATCAAAAGACCTGCCAAGAACAATATTTGGACTCAAAATTTCAGAGGTCTCAGTCCATAGACAGCTGACTCTATTGCTCTGGGTTTAGGTGAGGCAGAACATCATGGTGGAAAGGATGGAGGAGGAGAATACCTCAGGATAAGAAGCAGAGAGACAGCTCCACTCTCAAGGGACAAAAGTCATACCCCAAAGGGCATGCCTCCAATGACCTACCTCCTCCAGCCACAACCTACATGCCTAACATTACCACCCAGTTAATGTATTGATCAGGTCAAGGCTCTCAACTTAATCATTTTACCTCTAAACTTTCTTGCATTGTCCCACACATGAGCTTTTAGGGGATACATCACATCTAAACCATAACATACCATTTAAAGTGGAAATTTTAAAAAGTCACCCCCTTGAGTACACCAGGAGGATCATAGGACTTTGAACAGTCTGTGTATACAATTTACACAATAAACAACTTGTCATTCAGCCAACAAAATGACAGCTTTTTCATTACTGAGGAGGAAGAAAATCCACACTAGAAAAATACATTATATAATCAACTTCTTTAAGGTAACAGCAAGGGCATATCTCCCCAAGATGGAAAGGAGACCATTAAAAACTTCCTCCTCAACACTTAAAGTTTATAGAGAAATGATTGCCTTTTAATTAATTTTTTGGGTATATCAAGGTCTATTCTTTGGTATCTTAAGGGCAGTATTTTGTTTTCATTCTCTTTCATTTCTCCATAGCCATTTGGTTCTAAATACCATTTCCCTGACAGCAGAAAGGCTTCTTTCTGTAATGGGCAGATATTGCTAAGAATATGTCAAAGTGTCATTTAACCCAGATAACCCTTCATTTTGTTCTTCCAGTTTATGATTTTCCTTTCTCTTCTCTCAGTAACCTGCCATTTGCTATTTCTCTATTTGTTAGCAACTTATTAGGAATGGGCTGGTATATTAGTCAGATTTCCATCACCATACTAAAATGCCTAAGATAATTAATTTATAAAGAGAAAAGGTTTATTTCGTTTGTGATTCTGAAGGGTCCAGTCCAGTAGCAGTCCCATGCTTTGGATCTCTGATGAGGGCACCAGATGGTAATATCAGCAAACACCTGTCCAAGCAAACTGCTCACATCACAACTAGGAACAGAGGCAGGATGGGCCAGGGTCCTACATCCTCTAGAGGGGTATGCCCTCAGTTATTTAAGGACCTCTCATTCAACCCCACCTCCTTCAAAGTTATACCATCTCACAATACCAAGGGACCAAGGCTTTAACACATAAACTTTTGGGGAACACTTATCCAAACTATAAAAGGAAAATTACAATTAAAGAAACATCAAAAGAGATTTTCAAAATGAAGTCAGGAAGCCATTAGGAAGCAGGACTTTTACACATCACCAGCTGCTACCTGGAACATGAACTTTGGTCATCTCTTAGCTTTGACCTCAGTCATCTGGGATGACAAGAAAAACTAGACAATTACACGGTGCCCAAAGGTTCACGATGCATATCAAGAGGATTTTGGACTCTTCTTTTATAGACACTTCCATTCTTTTTGTACTTTTTTTGGGGGAGGAGGGTACTAGGAATTGAACTCAGGGGCACTCAACCACCGAGCCACATCCCCAGCCCTATTTCATATTTTATTTAGAGACAGAGTCTCACTGAGTTCCTTAGTACCTCTCTTTTGCTGAGGCTGGCTTTGAACCTGTGATCCTCCTGCCTCAGCCTCTTGAGCCACTGAGATTACAGGCGTGCACCATGGCACCTGGCTTGTATTTTCTTTTTTAAAATTTTTTTCTATGGGTCACATAGCCCCTGTTCTTACCCAACTTTCAATCACCATATAAACTCTTTTTCTGCCTCCTCAGAACATGGATTCAGAGGTATCTGAATCTTTGTCTCCCAAATTACAATTCCTAAGACCTTATTTGCAGTTATTCAGTTTTTATTAATTCAAAATTTATAGCCAGTCTTAGTATTGAATTTCAGGGATCACAGGCTGAGGAACTTTAGAGAATTTAAAGGGCCAAAGTTTGGGGGCTGGGTTAAAGTGCTTGCCTGAATTCGCACAAGGCCCTGGGTTTGGTCCCCAGAACTGCCAAAAATATCTATAAAAAGTAAAAGCAAATAAAGTATCTCAATGGCTATTTCCTTGATTCACAAATTCTTAACCTATGTCCTGAAATAACCACTTTAATCAATTTCAAGAGCCCAATTTTTAAAAATCTTGAACAAGTGGAGCACAGTGGCACTTGCCTCTAATCACAACTACTAGGGTGGCTGAAATAGAAAGCTCACAGGTTAAGACCAGTCTGAGCAATTTAGCAAGGCTAAAATAAAAAAGGCTAAGGATGTAGCTCAGTAGTAAAGCCCCCCTGGGTTCAGTACCTAGTACCATAAAAAAATAAATAAAAAAAATCTTAAACAAGAGTTGGATGCAGTGGTACACTCATGTAATCCTAGCTACTTGGGAGGTTGAGGCAGGAAGAATGCCAGTTTGAGGCCCTGTCTCAAAATAAAATTTAAAAGGGGCTGGGTGTGTACTTCAGTGATAGAGTGTTTCCTAATTGCAAAAGGCCTTGGGTTTTAGCCCCAGTACACAGAAAGAAAGAAAAAAATCTTCAACAAGTTATCCTTCTTGGTCCTATTCTCAATGTAGGAATGAATTTGGGGAGATATAGGATAAATATAGGTTCTGTTACACTAATATTTTAAAGTTTTTATCTAGTCATTATTTCTAGATAAAATGTTTCTTGGAATCAGAAGCACTATGGACTTAATCAACTTAGAATAGGCAGATTATTTTAATGCTTTTGTATTCATGTTACTGGAGTCCTAAGCCAGAGGCCTGACTCTAGGGATTCAACAAATAGACCCAGCCACTCGCCCCAAACAACAAATAGAAAAATTGTGAAACAGTAAACATATTTTAATCACTGTAGCTATACTGGAAAGACAAGAGGGACCTGGGTCCTTAGCCCTGTCTTTGAGAGGCTGACAATGACTTTAATGTTTTACAGAAAGGGGAATAAGCGCAAGGGTTGGGGTTTGCCTAGCTGGAAGATTTGCACAGCTGCTAAAGCAGGAGATCTTGATCTGGTTCATCATCTCAGGATTGGTCAGGTGGGGCCTGTCAGCAATAAGAAAATTGCTGTTGCCTGGGAGGTAGTTTCCATGCATCACAAGATGTTTATCAATCACATCTGTTGTTTCTGGATTCCTAGGTGACTCAGAGCAAAGGAAACAGATACAAAATGGAGGCAGAGATGCAGTCAAAAGTGAAGTCCTTGTTAAATTTAGAACACTATGTGGCTGGAGTGGTGGTGCACACTTGTAATCCACTTACTGGGGAGGCTGAGGCAGGAGGATCACAAGTTCAAAGCCAGCCTCAGCAACTTAGAGAGGCTCTGAGCAACTTGGCAAAACCCTGTCTTGAAATAAAATTTTAAAAAAGAACACTGTGTTTTCTATCAATGTCCAAATTTTCTAATATCCTCCCCCTCTTTGAGGCACTTCACTCTCTTCTGTTCTCTTTCTGCCATGTGTTTGGAGAGTTTACTTTTTAATCACCTTGGTCCTCTACCCCCAAGACTCTGTAAACCACCTTCATGAACATTTAATGTAAATAAAATTACTGTTAGTGTTGCCCTCATCTCTTCCTAGTTACTCTCTATAGTCACAGCAAAGATAATTTGCTTTTTCCAATCTATTTTATTTTATTTTTGGTACTGGGGATTGAACCCAGAGATGCTTTAACCAGTGAACTACATCCCCAGCCCTTTTTATTTTTTGAAACAGAGTCTGGCTAAATTGCTGAGGCTGGCCTTGAAATTGCAATCCTCCTGTCTCAGCCTCCCTAGTCACTGGGATTACAGGCATGTGCCACAACACTCAGCTTCCAATCAATTTAAATGAAAGGAGAACAAATAATTGAAGCTAACAGGTTAATTATTTGCACAGATATAGTAAGAACTAAATAAACACAAGTTTCTTAATAGTTAATGGAAATTAGTATCAGAATACACATGATAATAAAGGTAAACAATTTGATTTATAAGGATATTACATACTTAAGAAAATTTTTTCTCACTCAACAAATAACAGAAATGTAAACTTGCAAGCTATTTAAATGAAAAGAATATTAGTAAATAAGAATATTATTTTAAAAAGTACCAGGATTTGAAAGGTCAAGTGAAATAATGCAAGTCAATGTTTTAAGTAATACAGTGTATACTAGATATTCTTGATCTTCTATTAAAATAAATACTGAGAGGGTCATTTTGTTTAATTGCACAGCAAATTCAGATACAATACAAGTTGGAAATAAGTTTCAGAGCCTGGTGTGGTGATACATGCCTGTAATCCCCTGGCTTGGGAACCTGAGATAGAAGGATGGCAAGTTTGAAGCCAAGTTTAGTAATTTAGAGACCCTGTCTCCAAAAAAAAGAGGGTTTGCTGGAATTGGGGAACTGTAGTTCAGTGGCAGAGTGCTCGCATAGTATGTGAGAGGCCCAGGGTTCATTCCCTGGTACCATAAATAAATAAATAAATAGTTTTGGGCTAGGATATATGAATTTGGGTTAGCTGTTTGGTCACCATCTTGCTTTTACATTCTGTAGAATCCCATGGAGTTTCTGAGTAAAAAAACTTGAGCTTATTGCTCTGTCAGATTTAAATAGAATGATTTTTTTTTAAATTATGTGCTCTTGAGTAACTCCTATGAAGCCAAATCCAAGGACTTCCTCTTCTTCCTCTTGACTTCCTGGCAGAGTATATGGAGAGAAAGCAGGTAATAAGGTTCTGATTCCCAGCAGCAGGATATTAGAAAAATTTGTCCCTTTGGTGAGTCCTTGCCTCTTTACCAAAATGTGGCTTGAAACAGCATTTGTTTTATATCTTTTTAAAATCCTTTTTCCCCAAGTGATTGAATCCGTTAGTGCTCAAAATACTGTTTAAAAAATTATTTTGACACTTTTTAAAATGGTAAGGAAGACTTTATTCAGGACTCTTGAAATAGGTGTCAGGACTACTACAATAAGGTTGAAGGGTCCATCTCAACAGTAAATACAGCAAAGACAGCTGAGGATTTATAGTCAGTGAAGGTCTGTGTGATCAGATAACACATGCGGGATGGGGAATTTGAATGGATATTGAGGGTGATTTGACATCAAGGGGTTGGGGGATTCTCAGTAACCTGACTTAGCAGTAATCCTTTTTTTTTTTTTTTTTTTTTTTAATTGTTTGGTAGTTGTAGTTGGACACAATACCTTTATTTATTTATTTTTATGTGGTGCTGAGGATTGAACCCAGTGCCTCACATGTGTTAGGCAAGCACTCTACTGCTGAGTCACAACCCCAGCCCCATTTAGCAGTAATCTTTCTACAAGTAGATGAAGCAGGCCAAGGACAGAACCTAAGTGGGTGGCCTAGGGAAAATAAAAAAAAGAGCTTCATAAGAGCCTTTAAGTTTGGTCTCTGTCAGTACCAACCTGGTTTTCCCTCTACACTACCACGTGCAGCCCCTTCACCCATTTCTCCAGCTCCGAGGCTCTTTAAAACAAAATAACTGAAATTATGATTATGGAAATTCTAGAGGGGGTTGGGAGGATTCCACGCCAAGTAGGAGGAGGGCAACTGACTACAACTCCCATAGCCCTCACGGGGCTAAGAGCCGACTGTCCCTCCCCCCAACCTACCGAGCCACGCGCCTGCGCAGATGGTCTTGCGCGGCGAGAAGTGGGCGGGGACGCGACAACGAGCCTGAAGGAGGAGGAGGAGGAGGTGGTGGAGGAAAAAGAAGAGACCATAGACTTCTACCTCGGCCTAGAGCGGCCCTTAAAGTGCGTGGGAGAGGAGGGCGGGCGGGGACCACCCCAGAACTGGCCGCCGGCGGTATCATGGCGTCCCGGAACCCCCCTCCCCAAGGTGAGCGGCCAGGGCCCGAAGTAGTATTTGGGACGCGGCTCACAGCACTCGACCTTGTGCCCACAGCGCTTATTCCTTCCCTATGACCACCCCTTCCGAATTAGACTTCTCCCTATCCGCTCTGCGGAACTCAGGCGGAGAATGATCCCCCACCCCCAACACAGCCCTACCCGACCTTCACCTCTAGGACTTCATCTCCATCTTCAAACCTGTTTTTATTTGAGTCCCATTCTGAAGTGTTTTCCTTTCCTAGAGGAAGACCCTCTCTTTCCACTGATGAAAATGGACCCCGCTCAGACCCTGACCCAACTCTTAGATTGGGTTGAACCCTCACTTGCTGTGTAATTCTGAACTGACACTGGCTCGGGGTCCCCAGGCGATCCCTGGGCCTTTGGAAAGGAGGTGGGGGTTTTATTACCAGGCCCTCTACTGTTGAAGCCCTCCCCTCCCCCCACCCTCAGTATTTAGGATTGAACCCAGAGGCCCTCTACCACTGAGCTGCCTTATTTTTAATTTTGAGACAGGGTCTCTAAATTGTGCAGTCTGGCCTTCAAATTGGGATCTTCCTGCCTCAAGCCTCCCTATGAGTAGCCAGGGTTACAGTTGTTCACCACTATGCCTGGCTAGTCTCCGGAATTGAGTTAAACAAATTTATTAATTTCTATCTGGGCATTTTTACCTTAGGCCAAAAGGAACAGTAAGTTAGATTAAAAGAAAAATGTATAGGACATTTCTGACTTTCCATTGACTCAATTTTATTTTTTCTATTTTGTGTTTTGAAGAATACGAAAGTGATGACGACTCTTACGAAGTGTTGGATTTAACTGAGTATGCAAGAAGACACCACTGGTGGAATCGAGTGTTTGGCCACAGTTCGGGACCTATGGTAGAAAAATACTCTGTAGCTACCCAGATTGTAATGGGTGGCGTGACTGGCTGGTGAGAACAACATCTTTTTCATTAAATTTCATTGAGAGCCTGACTATTGTCCTTCTATAAATGGGCCAGAGTCACCATGCACATTCAGTGGGTGTACACTGTTAATTTCAGAAGAGTACTACTTTGAGGGGTTTCCTTGTGATCCAAGTGGTGTGATCTATCTTCAGAGACTTCCTGTTGGATTTTGGTGATCCCCTTCCATGCCCACCATCATTTCACTCTTTCCTCCTATCCTTCCTTTGCTTTTTTAAAAACATATTTCCTGTTTCTCAAGTTTAGCAAATGTGGATCTGATTCAGTGATAGTGAGTAGATAGGAAGAAGTATATGAAAAAAACTATATATAAATTTTTGCTTGCCATTCAGTGCCAACAACTGGAAAAACCCGTGAGAAACTCCTATAGCAGAACTGGCCTCTATAATTGTCAACCCTGTAGAGAGCAGTATGAATGCTAGGTAAAAATTATCATAAAAGCTGGCTCTGTGACACATGCCAGTAGTCCCAGCTATTTGGGAGACTGAGGCAGGAGGATTGCAAATATCCAGGCCAGCCTGAGCCACTTAGGGAGATTCTGTGTCCTAAAGAAAAAAAAAAAAAAAGAAGGCTGGGGATATAGCTCAGAGATAGTGCTTCAAAAAATTAATGATGATACAGCTGACATTTTTTGTGGGCTGGTTCAGATTATGATAATGCTTTAAAGAAGAGCTGTTGAATATTCTATGTTGGAATTAAAGGACTCATTGCTTACTGATGTAATAATATTGTGGGGTACATTAAGGAGTAGTTAATAAATAAGCTAACCAAGTAACATCAGACCACATAATTACACAGTTGCTACTATTGATCTAATTCTGTTATTTTTGGAACAAAAGATTACTCAGGTAATGGAGTAGGCAGAAGCAAGTTGAATTCTTTATTTTGAAAATGTTCATGATTGTAGAGAATTTTTAGAGTGCTTGCCTTGTGAATAATATTTTTTTCTTTAGACTCTGTTAAATTCATCTCACATTAATTTATATATTAACATTTCCATTTAATAAGTGTAAATTAAAATTTTTGATTTGTATTTTATGTGCTCAGAATGATGGTGCACTCCTCTATGCCCTTTTGTAAATGCCTTTTTTTATGATAGAAACAGCTATTGTGAAGATTCTGTGGCACAGAGTTGCAGTATTTATTACTGATGTGTATTTATTAATGCTGCTGCATGAAAAAAAAAGCCTGCAATTAGAAGAGAGATTTCTGATCAAGGCTGATTCAGATAATTTGATTTAGACAATTTGCCTTAGGTTGATTGTACCTCTGTCTCCATAATTCAGGGTATGGCCTTCTGTTTAAATAAACCCATAATTTGATGCCCTGGGTGATTGGTTAAAGTCAGGGCCAAAAGCCCAATATTAAAAGATACTAAATAATTGAGAAATAGAATTATCAGGTCATTGTACATTTTCATCTTGTAGACACTCCTTTATAAGAAGCCCCATAATTGGCAGAAGTTTGCTTGGAAAGCCTAGAGACAAAGCAGCAGAATTTAGTAGGTCCATCTTAGTGACTAATACCATCAAACAGTGATCAATACAAGCTTGTGGAGTACCCAACCTGGATATGTAGAAACCTGGCTATTTGCTGCTTCTCTTTTTTTTCTGAGTTTTTATTGCTGGCTCCCCTATGAGGGACATATTCTTGATAGTAATATATACTTTTGGAGTATAGCCAGGTGCCAGCCTAAGAGCTGTGTAATAGGATGTTAATATTATACAGATGATTTGTTATAATGACTTTAAATTCAATATAGTAAATTTTTAGAATTTTCTGAGGGGATAAAATTGATGTGATATTATATATTAGTATATATTAATATGTTGTGTATTATAATATTAAGGAGGAATGGTTAGTGGAACATTAACTTAACCAGTTAACAGAAGCTAAGGAAATTATATTTAGCTGTAGGTAGCCTTAGTTTTGTGGTGTGTGTGTGTATGTGTGTGTCTAGAGCCTCACATGTGGTAAGCAGGTGCTCTACCAACTGAGCTACATCCCCAACCCCATTATACATTTTTGATCATAAGAAATTAAAACTAATATTAAGATGGGGTGGTTGCTAGGAGACATGGAAGGTGTGAAGACCAGTTAGTGTGCCTCTAGAGTGGTCTGGAAGCAAGGTAATAGAAGCCTAAACCGTTACCAAGGTAATGATGCCCTTAAGAATGGAAAGGAAAAAAGAGTCAGATAATGTTTTGGAGATAGAGGATATAGAACTTGGCAATCAGTTGTACCAAGAATAAAGAAGGTAGAGTCCTGAGACAAATGTGAGGTGGCAGGCCTGGAGAATGGTACTAATAAATTGAGACTTTAGCAGTAGTTTTTTGGTTGGAAAGATGTTTTTGCATATGTGGTTCTAGGTACTGGAGAAGCCCATCATGTAATTTCAAATGTAGGAAGGTGTATTAGTTTTCTAGGACTGTTATAACTAAGTACCACAAACCTGGGGGGTTAAAACAACAGAAATTTATCTCTTACTGTTTGGGGGGCTAGAAGTTTGCAGTCAAGGTGTCAGCAGGCTTAGTTCCTTCTTGGAGGCTCAGAGGGAGAAATCTCTTTCATGTTTCTCTCCTCACTTCCAGCAATCATTGGCATTCTTTGGCTTGTAAGTATATCACTCTGATCTCTCCCTTTGTTGTTATCACATGATCATATTCCTTCTGTGTGTCTATGATTCTATGATATGACTCACATTGGATTAGGGCCTACCCTGTTCCAGTATAACCTCATCGAATACTTAATTACATCTTCAGTGAATCTGTTTCCAAATAAAATCACATTTTGAGGTTCTGGGAAGGACACGAATTTTGGGGGAACATGAACTCAGTGCATAATGCTAGAGTTAGAAATCTGAGATTCTTTTGCACAATATGCATCTGGAATACTAAGGAATATGAGCTCGCTGAAGTATAGGCTGACACTGTTACAGCATAGATGAGACAGCACAGATTTAATATAAAAATAGATATAGATAAGGAGGCTCTGAGAAATGTGGGCTGAAGTGTAGTCATAAAAGTGGAACTACATCTGGACCTTAAAGGGTAGGAAAGCTTTAGATAGGCAGAGTTAGGCAAAAACCCCTAGAACCAGGGAGATTAATAGCTCAAACAAAGATGATAAACTATTTTGAAATTAATTGGGGTGAAGCAGAAGGTTTGGGTAAAGTGGATGTTGGCCAGGTGTATGTAATATCTTGACTATTAAGTAAAAGAAAACAAATCACTTTTATTATAGGAAATTTCAGCTTGCACAAATATAGAATGTGTATAGTGAACCCCCTAAGTATTCATCATTCAATTTCATTAGCCTCTCTTACCTATAAATCCTCCTCCTCTCGCCATCTCTTATTTTGCAGCAAATCTCAAACATTTTTAGATTGTGTATTTTTGACGAGCCTATGTGACTAAAGGGAAACATTGAGGGTTTTTGAGCAGGCAAGGGATATGATCAAAAGGAATGGGAAGACATTAGGAAAGTAATAAAAAGTAAAAGAGGAGAGGGTTTAGTACATTGATCTCATCTTTTATTATTTCTTTCATTAAAGGTGTGCAGGATTTTTGTTCCAGAAGGTTGGAAAACTTGCAGCTACTGCAGTGGGAGGTGGCTTTCTTCTCCTTCAGGTATGTTAGTTTTATATGCTTGCCTGTTTTTACATAGGTAGCTCTTAAGAACTAAGAATGTCAAGTTTAGCCATTTTACTTCTGTCCACTTTAACAGGATGTAGATTTTTTTCCTTTAGGTGTCAGTGTATGGAAAAACTGCAGTGAGTTTTGAAAGCTGCCATCTTCATGAAAGACAACAAATCAAATACTTCTAAGATCTCCAGTTCTAGTGTAGTTTGTTTCCAGCTATTAAAAAGATACCATTTAAAACTTGAAAGTTGAATATAAAAATTCATTTTTTAATTATTACCTAAATGTCTCTTAAAATATCTCCCTAGCTAAATAATCATTTCACCAATAATATAGCCTACGTATCCTGGCCATTTTAAACCTCTGTTTAAAATTCACATGCATAAAAATTCCGAAAGTCTCTTTTTCCCTGTTTATAGAATTCAAAAGTGCTCTTCTTTTCCTTGTTTCCTAGTTACACAGTTATTCTCCCCAGAGGAAGCTGATATTAACAATTTCTAAACATTTTTTAAAACTAAAGAACCATAATAATATAGAAAGTAGAAAATTAGGTTTAAAAATAACTATCCATAATCCTATTACTGAGGCAGGTGGATTAAAATTTTAATTTTGTTCATCTTCCTCTGAGTATAAGGTCTAAAAATGCTTTGCCATTAGAGGATGTTTATCAGGATATTATCTGGCATTCATGTCTTTTTGGCATATATTTTCCCAAAAATATCATTCCCTGAAGATCAAATATAGTAAATCCAAAAATTGAAAATCTTTGGGAATGAATGTTAGCAACAATTTTAAAGATACAGAGAACTGTCAGTTATACCAGATTTAAAAAATGATTGATGCTTACGGCAATCAAAATCTTGACTTCAGTAGCTAAGCCATTGATCCTGTAATAACCAGTGTAGTTGCCTTTATGTTCAAAGGGACCAGATCATGTGTGCAGCACTGAATTTGAATATTTATTAAACAGCTTTGAAAAAGATATGTATTTTCTTTTTGTGACATTATTAGTCATAATTACCTCTTAAGAGGTGAAAAAGAATATGGTTAATGTCTAAATTTAGTCCTTTGGATGACTTTGCCAGTGTTTATATACAGAAGAGAATTTTTTTTAGGCTGATTTTGACTTGGGTTTGTATAGAAGAACATATTTAATTCTATAGCTATTTTGAAAACTATCATTATTGGTGCAAAAGAGTATACTGGACTGGGCAAGGCACAGTGGTACATGCCAGTAATCCCAGTTTACTCAGGAGGCTGAGGCAGGAGAATTGCAAGTTCAAGGTCACCCTGGGCAACTTAGTGAGACCCTGTCTCAAAAAATAAAAAAGACTGAGGATATAACATAGTAGTAAAGTGCCCCTGGGTTTTATCCCTAGTACTACCAAAAAAGAAAGTATTTGAATGAAGTAGTTTTCTAAAATGTTCACAGAGAGAATTGTGTATTTTAATCTACTGTGCAATGTTAGTTTTTCAGAAGTTCATTTCTGTTCACTGAATATAGATAATTCAAACCCACATTTTGCTGGGTCCTATCTTCCTTAAACTACTTTTTCTACAAATATAATTAGCTTTGAAAACTCAGTAGGAGGAACCTGAAAGAGGAAATACAGAAACAAGTGGCTTTTAGGCTAATTGCCTAATATTTTTTTAGGCTTGATTCCAGATTTTTCAACCTTTACTTACACTTAAAGATAAATATTAGTTTACTTAGAATTTAAAAACTTATCATAACACTATTAAGTGTTTCTCAGTAGATATTTATCATACTGCCATCTTAAGGTAAACAATGGGGCCAGGTATAACAGCAAGGCCCGGAATCCCAGCTACAAGAGAATCGCAAGTTCAAGTTCAGCCAGGACAACTTAGAGAGACCCTGCCTCAAAATAAAATCAAAAGGACTGGGGACATAGCTCAGTGATAAAGCACCCCTGGGCTCAATCCCCAGTACCACAAAACAATGGGACTTGTCAGAGTATAGGGTTGTTTACAAGTACTTGATCACAACCATTTAGAGATTTCTTGTTCCTTCTCCGTTCCCACTTCTTCACTTGACTTAAAAAAATAGACAATGGCATATAGCTGTTTTTACATTTTTTGAAGTTATATATGTACATAAGTCAAAGGATCAAATACTGGTACAAGGCTTATTAAGATCAGAGTAATCCTCTGCCTCCCTCTCTACCCTAATTTTCCTCTCCTTTGAGGCAACCACTTTGAACTCTTAGCTGATTTTCCCTTTCCCTAAACAAGTTAATTGAACATTTCTTGATCTTTCAGTCTTAGGTTTTAACTATTGGCTTTCCATTATGAAATGTGAGAATTTAGCTATGGTGTATTGAATTGTTCTGTTCTCCCCACCCCTCCTCACATTCTCACACACTTGAATGCTCTCTACTCATCCTCACCCACACAGTATAAGATGTTATTTCATAATTGTGTTAGATCATTGCCTGAAGGTCACTAAGGATGTCACATCTCTGAATTTAACCTTGTTTGAGAAGGTTTTGGCGGTTGTTTCTTATAGAAAGTTTGGGATTATTTCTCAAGATAACTCCTAGTTGTCTAAATCTTTTGTGGTTATATGTATGGTATAGTCCATCAGTTTAATCTAATGGACAAACTTGTCCCAGAGTCATCTTTTCTTCTTGTTTTGTAGGCTTGGTATACAGCTTGTATCCTAGGATCTCCCTTCAATCCCATTCTAGATTTTCCCTTTGTTTTTTTTGTTTGTTTGTTTTTTCCAGTACTGGGGATTGAACCCAGGAGTGCGCTACCACCAAGCCACATCCCCCAGCCCTTTTAATTTTTTTTATTTTGAGACAGGGTCTTGCCCATGCTGTCCTCGAACTTGCAATCCTCTTGCCTCAGCCTCCTGAGTACCAGATTACAGGACTGTGCCACCATATCTAGCCCTTTTATTAATTTTTATTCAGTCATTATTTATACCATTTTATTGCTCAAATTGTTGTAACTTTGGCCATTGGGAGCTCTTTCAGTTGTGAATTATCTTTTTAAATTTATCTGGCCATCAATGATCAGGTTTTGTTTTGTTTTGTTGTTTTGACTTTTATTTATTTACTTACCTTTGTGGTGCTAGGGATCAAACCCAGGATCTCACACATACCAGGCAAGTGTTCTACCACTGAGCTATACCTCCAGCCCTCATTTTGTTATTAAACCGGTTCCTGCATAGTTTATTCCTCTAAGTTTTGTTTTGTTTTGTTTCCCTCTCTCCTCAAAATGAGGCTTGAACCTGGGGCCTCGAGGATATGAGGTGAATGCTCTACCACTGAGCTACATACCAACCCCTCCTCTTGTTTTCTTTGATATTCAGTTTTCATGTTAAAGGTCTTCCTCCTACCTAATGATGATCCTTGTTATCTTCATTATCCTTCATTCATATTTAAGAATTGAGCACACACACACACACAAAAAAAACAGATGGGAAGCTTCAAATGTGTGATAAGGCTTTCCATTCTTTGGGAGGTTTAACTAGTCCAAGAAAAATGATCTTGAAGTGTGAAGTTGGGAGTGGGGGGGGTGTCTTCCCATTGAAACAGCCCAGTTAGATTACCTATGGTGAGGCTCACAAAAAGCCCTATCTACCTGTTTATAGTTTTTCAGCAAACATGAATCTTTACCTAAAAGCCAGCCTTATTTTTAACTTGGATGCTTTTATTCTAATAAAATCTCTTTACCTAATTTCATTAAATATTTTAATGTTGTAGAAAAGTCAAGTTTTGTTCAAAAAACAATTATCACTGCCTCACTTTCTTCCCAATCTTTTGGTTTGCTTTTCCCTGGAAAGATTTAGATGATTTCTGGGTGGACAAGATTTAAGTGGGTTCTGTACGGTCAGTTCTTGGAGGTACTTGTCAGTTAGGTTGAATATATATCCTAAACCCACTGGGGTCACATCGCTTATTTTCAGCCATCTCTGCACTGGAGCATGTCGCTCAGTTTGGATTGGTATCCTTCAGTTTGATCAGATGAGCCTTCAAAGGAAGATAGCAGTGAACGTCTCAAGAAAATCTGCTCAGTGGTAGTGGTCTGACTAGCCGTAGACAAGAGATCATTCTCTCACTCACTAGTAGGCATGATAGGGCTTTTTGGGATAATTTAGCACAGTCCTTTGTTAGACTCTTATTTGAGCCAGGTTAGTTAATACAGCTTTGAGGATTTAGTATTTATCATCATTTATTCATTGTTCTTTATTTATCTGTTTGCCTGACATTATTCAAGACTCTAGGGACATAGACATTCACAGTTCACTGGTTGAAGTAGGTATTGGCAAACAAATTTAACGATCTGGTCAGTGCTGAGCTCAAGGGTGAATGTGGTACTGAGAGAGCAGAGGAAAAAGGCTCTGACTGCTTGGAGGTGTCCAGGAAGGAAGCCCAGAGAGTCATTCATGTCCCTAAGCATCTCAAGGTTTTTTATTTTCCCTGAAACTGTTTGACATTTTACCTTAAAACAGGGGATTCTTTAAACTCTACAAAATCTTCATCTCAGATAATGCCAGATTTATTACCTTTTGGTTAAAAGTGGCTATGTGAAATTTTTTCATGTATTGTGTTTTTGAATGCTGTTTGTCAGAATTTGATCTGTCTGATTAAATGGCTTCCTTTATTCATTTGCTGAGAATTGGGGGTGAGTTGATAAGCCATCACCCCAGGGAATATAGTTAAGATTTTTGGTTATTTTATCACCAGTATAACTCAAGATTAACTTTTCAAAAAATTTCTTAAAATGTTGAGTCTTGAAAATGACAATTGATTTGGTGATTGCTGATTAATGGTGGCATAGATAATATTTGGCTTATTCTAACCAAAAAATAATGAACCTTAGGAAAAGGAGCCTTTTTATGTGTGGTTAAAAGTCAAAGCCATGTATTAAAAGCTTACAAAGAGAAACAGGAATGTAACCCAATAATAGAGTGTTGGCCTAGCATGCATAAGACCCTGGGTTCCATCCTCAGCACTACAAAATTTAAAAATAAAGTAAAAATTACTGAGTATAAGCTCAGGAGAAATTATTTATAATGATATACACACACATATATATAATGGAATTATAATGGTATATATTGTATATATTCATATGATTATTTATGTTTGATTTTATTATTTTGGGGCACCAACTTACTGTACTGGCTTATACTCAAACTATTGTTCCTGTTCAGATTTTGCAGTGTCTGGGTAGCACCATATAAGAGTTTTTTTTTTTTAATGATTAATAAGCATTTAGCTATAGTTGTATTAAAAGGATTTATGGCATAAGACTTGTATAGAGCATATTTCTTTTATATTCTACTTTCAAAAGCAATTACCAGAAAGTATTCTTAAGTAAAGAGAGTTAGTGAAGAGCTTTTATCTGGCTACTTTAGATTTCTTCAGTGACCTAATAACTGGCTTCTGATTCATAGTAATTAAACATCTGTTTAATCAAAAGATACTATTTATTAGCTATATAATTTTGAGTACTCTCTGTCCTTTTTAACTAATTCCCTATTCCAAAAGGTATAATAGAATTATAGTATAATTATAATTTTTGGAATCTTTCCCATCATGTACTACATTTTTCTATGTAATTAGTTATTTAGGCTTAATATCTGTTCTCCCTAACTGACCTAGAGCTCTCTGACAGTGGGGCTTATGTCTCCCTTCAATGCTTGGCACAGACTATGCACTCAGTATCTGTTGAATGAATAAATTAGTGAATAAATAACAATTTCTTACAAGTTTCATGGATTCCTTGCAATCTAAATGTTAATACATTCCTGGATAATAACCATTTTTATTACATTTTTGCAGATCGCCAGTCACAGTGGCTATGTGCAGGTCGACTGGAAGAGAGTTGAAAAAGATGTAAACAAAGCAAAAAGACAGATTAAGAAACGAGCAAACAAAGCAGCACCTGAAATCAACAATATAATTGAAGAAGTAAGAAATATAATTTGGGTTCCTCTTTTTGTTAATGGGTCGCACAGAAAATGTGACTGTAGTTTTCCTTATTTTTAAAAAATGATGTTTTTAGTCATATATCTGGAGTGTTAAGTAAATTTGGGGATCAAACCACCTTTCAAGTCAATTATTATTTGTTTTAGTAGTTAACACAGATTCCCTTTCTCATTTCCTACCCCTTTTGATCTACATGAAAAAGCTGATAACATTATTCTTCCCCAACTTTTCCTCTGCTTTTATAATTGTAGATGTATGTGTGTGGGGATGTGTAGAGTAAAATAAAAGTAAAACTACTCATTATTTTCTTCAGGTAGAATAGTTTGAAAATGTATATGCTTTATTTTTGTTAATATGATTAACATATTAGTTTTATTAATTTGTATATTTTCTTATACTGTTTAGAATTGGATACTCCCTTCCTTTTTTTGTTTTATCCTTTTAGCTCCCCTGATTTTTTATTTTGAAAATGTTCAAACCAATTGAAAAATTGAAAGATATAAGTGAATACTCAAACACCCTTCACCTATTTACCAAATTGTTCATATTTTGCTGCATTTGTCTGTGTGGGTGACAATTACATTTGTTTCCCTGAACTATTTAATCTGTTATGACTCTTCACCCCTAAATACCTTAGCATGTATCTACTTAAGAGTATGGATATTTTCCTCACAACTACAAATACCATTATGAATCCAAAAAATTTTAACATGATACCTTAATATTTTCTAATATATGGTTCATGTAAAGATTTTTCCACAAAATATCTTCTTTAACTTTTTCCAATTAAGAATTGTGTATTCTCCACCTTTTAGCTAAGACCAGGCATTTGGTTATCATATGCCTCAAGTTTCATTTAGTAGTTTTCTCACCTGTCATCCTTCCCCCTCCCGCAGTCTTTTATTACCTTGACATTTTTTAAGCATCTAGGCAGAATATTTCACAGATTGTTTTTTTCTAATAATTTCGTTGTGGTTTTGTTTGGGTTAATTGTGTTAATCTAAGCAACATTTTTTATCTCATATATATATATATATTTTTTTTTTTTTACTGGCTAAATGGGCTATTAATAAATACCAGGCCTTCTGTGGCCATTTATTAAATAATCTGTTAATGACTTGATGAATGGGCATTTACATCTGCCCTATAGGTAAATTTCTTTTTACCTGTGTGGTTATTGCTGCTCAGATACCAATTATTTCAGTAGCTGAAGAGCTTTCTGGGCCTGGCTGTGACTCTAGGCTTATTCAATTTGTAATGGACAGCTCTGGAATTTTGCTTGGTGTTTGGCACCTGTGTAGTAAGTAGGTACATAGGAATTTTTGCTGAATAGTCATCAAATTAAGCTGAGAATGTTACTTAGCTCCAGGTTCAACAATGTATCTTTTTTGTGTGGTAAAATATATTTAACATAAAATTTGCCATTTTAAAATGTACAATCCAGTGGCATTAAGTACACTCACACTTCTGTGCAGTTACTGCCACTGTCCCTTTGCAGAACTTTCTTTTTAATCATTTCAGTGTTCCCATTAAATACAGATTTCCAGTTTCTCCCTCTTTCTTAGTAACCTCTATTCTGCTTTCTGACTTTATGAATTTAACGGTTCATAAGTAGAATCATACTTTTGTTCTTTTTTGTCTGTCTTATCTCACTTAACATGTTTCCCAAGTTAATCCATACTGTAACATAATTAAGAGTGTTTTTGTTTAAAATTTACTTTGTTTTTCAGGCAACAGAATTTATCAAACAGAACATAGTGATATCCAGTGGATTTGTGGGAGGCTTTTTGCTAGGCCTTGCATCTTAAGGACATGAATGTTCTACTCTAGTAGTGGATCCAACTGTGAGAAGGGAAGTGGTGGCAACAGGGTGATCACTCAACAGCACATGCCACCAGAGTCTTCAGAACAAGGAGAAACAACTAGCTGGACAATACCAGATTCACAACTTAGCATTTTGCCACCTGAAGCTTGGCAAACTAGTATCTGCTGTAAAACAACCTATGTGGTGTGTGAATAATAGTATTCTGGAGCAAACCATGGCTTTCGTCATTTTTTAAACATTTGCATCTATTTAGAAACTAGTGTGTAAGATATCACCATTGGAGAGAGAAAAAATTGGTTGGATTTATTGCCCAATAAAATATCCTCCTCTTATTTAAATAAGGTGTTCTTCATTGTGCTTTATAGTATAGTGCCAATAATTAAAAACTAGCTTCGATACTAGGGCTGACTTTTTTTTAAAGCTATGTTTGCAATAAACTGAAGAATCGTGGTGCCCTTTTGTGAAAGACTTTAGAAATAATAGCATTATTAAAGTCATTAAATAGATTATACTGATGTAATACCAGTCTTTGGGTTTTTTTTTCCTACAGTTCTTACTATGCTTATATAATAACTGTGCATTTCAAAGAAGGCTCTTCTGAGGAGATATTACATCATGTCTAAATCTCTTTTTCCCATTTTGATGTCTGTGGTTTTAAAAATACTTCTTGTATGTTAGCTTCTAATTTGTTTATTTGTCATCCTGGGCAGAAGTAAGTGGAACATACATAGTTGGGTCATTCATTCATTTTATTACCCTTGAGTGTACTTACTTTTTCATTTCTAAAAATCCTAATTCTTATTTTGGCCCCTTCACCAAAAAAAGTAAATGTTGCTTTAAAATACTTAGTATAATGTGAATTTACTGTCTGAAGAACCATGATTTTCTATGTAAGTATAAAATTGTAGTTTAAAGAGAATTGTCTCCTTTATCTAGTCTGAGATGTAAATACTAATACTTTCAGGCTTTTTGTAGCATTATGTTGGCTGAACACTAGGCCAGTTTATTTGTTTCTCAGGGCCAACATCATATTCTTTCACAGCTTTCTTAACCCAGAAAGCTTTCTGCATTGTTAGTTTTGTCTGTAGAATACTTAGTTGTAATTGAGAAAAACAACATGGAGTCGTTAGATTGAAAAGACTTTGAAGATATTGAGACTATTGTCATTTGATAGGACATCACTGTAGTATATTTTGTGTATTGTAAACATATGATGTTTTCATACTTTCAAGATTGGTTACAGAGTACTTTCCTTATCGTGAGACTCCTTAAAATTAAATGTGGAATCCATCTTTAATTTCTTCCTTTATTTTCATTAGTGCCTCAGATATAATGCTAAATAAAACTCAGACTTTCTTAATATGATTTTGTTCACAAACATTTGTGTTTTCTTTTTTGTGCTTTTCTGTTTATACCTTACTAAGCTTTGCATTGCTGTGAAATTAAAAGGAACAAATGTTCATAAGTATGATCAGGTCATGTTAAGTAGAACCTTGGCTACTGTTCTGTGTGCCACATCTGCGTGATCTCTACTGTGAGGCAGGCTGTTTAGGGAGCTCCAGTAACTGACTCATTTTGTTCATTTATTTTGAAAATATTTATAGCATCTGTTCTTTTCATGATATATTAGGAAAGTGGGGGACACAAAATGCCTGACCTCAAGCTTTTAATTAAATGGACACTAAAATATTTTTAATTGAAGAATTATGTAATAGGGCTGGGGGTGTATGTAGCCTAGTGGTGGAGCACATGCTTACATCAAAAACCAAAACAACAACAAAAAGAGAACCTGGCATATGACTTAGTGACAAATGTAAAGAGAACCTGGCATATGACTTAGTGACAAATGTACATAACTACTTTGAGGGTCCAAATATATGAATGAAAACAGAAAAAGATAACTCTTCATATTTTCCTATACATTTCAAAATATCTTGTGATGTTGGAAAATATTTGTATGCCAGTGTAAAATATTACCAATACACTCTACTGTCATACCTGTTAGTGTTGTTCTACCTCAAATTTACGCTGTTTTCCCCCTATCAACCTCTAATTTCTAAAGCACATATTGCAGGTGAATTTCCCTCATCTAAAATGCTTGGGACAAGAAGTCTGTCCGATTTCAGATTTTGGAATATTTACATATACATAATGAGATATCTTGGAGATTGGAACCCAAATCTAAACATGAAATTCATTTGTTTCATGTATACCTTAAGGTAATTTTATACAATATTTTAAATAACTTATACATTTATACATTTTAAATAACTTTTATACATAAAATGGTTATATCATAGCCAAAGTGGCTTGGAGAGATTCCCACCCCCCTTGGGGACACAATAAACTGTTTTACCACCTGTTTTGACTGGTCTGTCACATGAAGTCAGGTGTGGAATTTTCTACTTGGTGCATTGTGTGGGCACTCAAAAGGTTTGAGATGTTGGGTGTTTGGATGAGGGACACTCAACCTGTATAGTGCTTGGCTCTTGGTAGATATTCAGTTGATAATGTAAGTTTGTGAAAAGCATATTACTGTGCTGGATTTAGTGTTGCCCTATGGAAAACTACTTTCTCTGTGTAATAGTGCTGTGAACCAGGGTCTGTCAAGAATGACTTGGTGGGGCTTCATTGCATGGAAAAGCTTAGATTTAGATAGCCTGCTTTTGTGTGAAATGAAGATTGATTGTTTTAGGACATAACAGCTGTTTGTAGGATTTATTAAAATTTGACTATATGAAATATACCTATTTTTGTGATTTAGGTTTTGGAAGATATATAGGGACATTTTGACTGATTTTAATTTTTATTCTTACATTTTTTTTCATATCCTTCCTCTCAAAATAGATGATTTTTAGAGTGTTTTGTGTTTGCTTCAAATATAATACAGATGAAATACTCTTTTTTGATAGTACTGGGGATTGAAACTAGGCCCGACACATGCTAGGCAAGTGCTCTACCACTGAGCTACTTCCCCAGCCCTTTTTTTCTCTGGGAGACAAGGTCTTGCTAAGTTACCTAGGCTGGCCCAAAACTTGTGATCCTCCTGCCTCAGCCTCATCAGTACCTGGACCATGGTGCCCAGCAAGACATTCTTTTTGAGATTTTTTGGTACTGGAGATTAAACCCAGGGACCACTGAACCACATTCCAATCTTTTTTAATTTTTATTTTGAGATAGGATCTTACTAACTTGCTGAGGCTGGCCTTGAACTTGGGATCCTGCTGCTTCAGCCACCCAGTCACTGGGGTTACGGGTGTGCACCACCGTGCCTGGCTGCAATACATTCTTTGTAGAAACATAAGTTAGCCTATCATCAAAGGTTCCCAAGTTTAAATATTATACATTAATTTTTCTTCCTTTACAAACTTCAGGTAATTTACCCTAATTTCCTGTAATGAAAGATAAATATAATATGGCACCTCTTACCTCCATATTTTTGTTAAATTATTATTACTGGTAATAATATGTTCAAATGATAACATTCTATACATATTAAGAGCAGTATAGTTATATAAATTGATCTAGAATGTATTCACATTTAGTGATAAAATCAGGTACCCAGAATGTTCCTGCCTCAGTATCCTGAGTAGCTGGAACTACAGGTACATGCCATTGCACTCAGGTCTGATCATGTTGTTTTCCTCTTATTTTTTAATACCTAGGAGTGCAAGCCTAAGTGTAACACACCAACATTAATTATGGTTATCTCTAAGGGGTTGTTATATAGGATTTTCAGTTTATGCCTTCAGTGTTTTATATTACCTGAAATCTTCAGGTTGAGTGCACGTTAAATTCTTTCTTTTGGGCTGGGGATGTGGCTCAAGCAGTAGCACGCTTGCCTGGCATGCGTGCGGCCCGGGTTCGATCCTCAGCACCATATACAAACAAAGATGTTGTGTCCGCCAATAACTAAAAAATAAATATTAAAAAAAATTCTCTCTCTCTCTTTAAAAAAATTCTTTCTTTCTTTCTTTCACGTAGATGGGCAGCATGCCTTTATTTATTTGTTTGTTTGTTTGTTTATTTATTTTTCATGTGGTGCTGAGGATCGAACCCAGTGCCTCACACAAGCTAGGCAAGTGCTTGTTAATTTATATACAGAATAAGTTATTTTTTTTTTAGAACCAGAGACAGAAATTTAAGACTAGTGGGTTATTGCTATGGGGGGTTGTTTTCAACTTTTATGCATTCACAATTTTTTTAAAGTTTTTTTTTAACTGAAACAATGGACATAATTCAAGAAGTCAGAGGATTACAAGGCTTCTAAAGAAAAGGAGCACTTTTCTGCTCCACCTCTCTCCAACTTGGTGACTTTTTCCCCCAGAGAAGTTTCAACTATATTAGTTGTTTCTCTTAGTATTTACTATAACCATATATATTTCTTAGACTTTGTATTATGATAAATGGCTTGGACTTCCTATTATGGCAGATGTGGATTTAGCTCTGTAACACCTTCCTTTTCACATCCTTATAGTATTTCATTAAATTTCTTATAAAGTTTTACACATTATTATGACAAACACTGTTTTCTATTGAATAAAGACATATCATCCTGTAGGCCCCTTAATGTGTGTTCAGCTGGATCTAGCCTTAGCTTGAACCTGTAAATAACTCTGGAGCAGGAAGGGCACTGTGATTGGCAGAATAATGGCCCTGAAAGATGTCCCCATCCTAATCCCCTGAACCTATGAATATGTTAGGTTACAAAGCAAAGGAGAATTAAGGTTGCTGATGGAATTAAAAATGCCAAGCAGTTGACCTCAAAAGATTATTCTGGATTATACTGGTGGCCCCAATGTAAACTGAAAGGTCCTTAAAAGAGAGAAGGAAGCTGAGGAGAGAGTCAAAGACATGTGACTACCAAAAAAAAAAAAAAATGGTCAGACAGATACTATGTTGTTAGCCTTGAAAATGGAGTAAGGGAAAATGCTGGAAAATAGATTGTTCCTTCTTGCCTCCAGAAAGGGACACATAGCTCTGTTGATTTTAGCCCAGTAAGACCCATGCTAGGCTTCCTATTTCCAGACCTAGTAACAATAAATTCGTGTTTTTGTTTTTGTGGTACTGGGGCTGAACCCAGGGTTGCTCTACCACTAAGCTACATTCCCCAGCCCTTTTTTTAACCTTTATTTTTTATTTATTTGTTTTTTAATATGGTGCTGAGGATCAAACCCAGTGCCTTGCCCTCAGTGTGCCCTCAGTGAATAGGGTGGGGTAACCTCCCAGCCAGGAAGGCCCTCTTCTCATGAGAGCAGTTCTCAGGAAAAAAGTGTAAATCAGCCAGTGCTAGAGCTGGCCAGTGGGTGTACTAGCCCAATAAAAGGGATCTGGATAGGGTACCACTAGAGTGGGTAAACCCTAAGCCAACAGTGCATGTGTCAAATAATAGTTATGTCTACTGGAGTAGTGGGGTGAGAGGGCAGTGAAACATGTAGAACTGAAATATTTGAAATTAATGGTATACAGTCCTTGTATTGTTCCAAAACATTGATTAACCTCACACTTTGAGTATGCATACATTTCAGACCTACAAATAAGCAATCTAGTCTAAATGAAGGCAGAGAAGAAAGAAGCACAGAGAAAGGATAAATAGGAAGCATTTAAAAGATGGCAAAATAAATCCAAATATGTCTATAATCATAGCAAAAGAAAACAATTCACAATGTGATTTTATATAGGTATCATTCTCTGTTGAATCAAGTAGTGAGATTAGCTCCATAGAAAGGGAAATGTTTATAAAACTTCATTGTTCAATGGAGAATTCTCCAGGCATTCAGATGTAATAAAGCTTAATTTTCTTCTTTCTTCCTTCCCCCTTCCTTCCTTTCTCTCTCTCTCTCCCTTCCCTCCTTCCCTCCCTCCCTCTCTTTCTTTCCTTTTTGGCATTGCTAGGCTAGAACCCAGAGCCTTGTACATGTTAGGCAAGCACTCCACCACAGAGCTACACCCCACCCCCAGCCCTCTTAATTTTCTTTTAATCCTCCTGTTCCTACCCCCAATCTGGGATGGACCCAGCACTTACTGATTCTTATATCGCCTTTCTTGGATTACTTATATTTTTGGTTAAACTGTTTTCTTCAGAATTTCTTTCAGGGTGTGGGAGGTAAACTTGCCAAGTTCTTGTGTGTCTTAAAATATCTTGTTCTCATACAATTCAAGATTGACAATATTTTTTTTTCTCTTACACTTTTGAAGACTTCGCTTCATTGTATTTCTAGTACCTTAGTATCCGATATGTGATGTCAGTCTGATTTCCAACCAGAGTAACCTTTTCTTCTTTCTTTGTAAGCTTTATGGATTTTTTTTAAACATTAGAGTTTTGAAATTTCATAAATTTCAAAATCTGTGAGTTTTTAAAAACTGAATTAGGTTTTAAAGTGCATGTTAGTGTACTTTAGCTGTGCATTCTTGTCATTATAGAGAAGATACACACACATAGATAACATTTAAAAACATTTTAAAACCAAGGCTGGTGGGAGGGTGGAAACTCACTCCCTCGACTATGAGATTGAAAGCCCCCAAGTAAGCCCTCAGTAAACATGAGAGAGGGATGGAGAATCGTGGAAATGAAATAATTTCTGAGAGTTCATTCTGAGAGTTCTTTCATTACACTCTGCATTTTTAAGGGTTTTCTCATTCTGAAGATTCTTATCTTTGCCTCAAGCAAATTGTACTTTAAAAAACAGACTTTATTTTTTTAGAATATTTTCAGCTTCAGAGACAAACTGAGCAGATACTGTAGACATTTGGCATATATTCTCCCCCAGACCCATATACAGTTTCCCTACCTCTAACATATTATCATGCTTCCTTTGCTATAATTAATGAACCAATACTGATACATTGTTATTAACTAAAGTCTATACTTTATTCAGATTTAGCTTTTATTTAATGTCCTTGTTCTGCCCCAGGATCCCATCGGATACCATGTGACATTTAGTCATCAGGTCTCTTTAATCTCCTCTAGACAGTGAAAAGTGCTCACATTTCTATTGTTTTTGATGACCTTGACAGTTTTGAGGAGTACCGTTCAGGCATGTTACAGAATACCCTTCTTTTGGAATGAAAAAAAATTTTTTTCATGATTATCCTGGAATTAGGAACTTTGGGGAGGAAGACCACAGAGTTGTACCATTTTTATTACATCACATCAAAGGTATATACAAACATGAGTGATCACTTGATGGTGAACTTCTTTGATCACCTGAACTGAGGTCTTGTTTATCACATTTCTCCACTATAAAGTTACTGTTTTCCGCCACTTTCCATGATTGTACTTGTTGGAAGGAAGTTATTATGAATAACCCCCACTTTTAAAATGTTGGAATTATGCTCCCCTTTTTTAGTGTGGAGTACTTGCATAGATTTTTTTTTTTTTTTTTTTTTGCATTAAAGATGTATGCATTCTCCCTCATTAATTTATTGTCATTTAGCTCAGTATGGGCTTGTGGATACTTATTTTATACTTGGGGTTATAATCAAATACTACTTGGGAGCTCATTCCATTGGTTCCTGTGTCCCTTTGCCACACCACAATGATGTGTTTACCAAATTGTATTTATTTAATAATAGATTTGATTATTTCTTCTTCAACATAATGTCTGTCATTTAGTTAGTTGTTGGAGCATCTAGATTTTTCCACTACAGCTTTTTAATATTTTCTGTTTTCTTTTTGTTCTACTTTCTGGGACGGTTCCTTAATTTTACTTCTCACCAATTTGGTCTTAAAAGACCAAAAACTTGGCTGTCATTTAGTCTGTTCATATAATAACTAGTTTGATAATTATTCATTTATTTTCTAGGAACTCTCTCTGTACCTCTGAATGTTTCATTTTCCCTCCCTCCCTTCCTTCCTTCCTTCCTTCCTTTCCCCAGTGCTGGGGTTTGAACCCAGGGCCACCCACATGCTGGGAAGGTACTGCAGACTGTATTTTTCTTTTTTTTTTGTTCCCTGAAATGCCTGGTTCTGTTGACGTTGAGTCTTCTTTTTGTGGCCTGGGTTTTTTTTTGTTGTTGTTGTTGTTGTTGTTGTTGTTGTTTTTTTTTTTTTTTTTTTTGAAAGATCTAGCAATTCATGGTTTTCTGTTTAGTTTTATGAATAGAAGGACTGCTTTAGTTAATATAGAGAGCCGTACTGGGTTTCCTTTGCAGCAGCTCTGGCCTGCTTTCCTGACAGGTGGCTCCTTTTCTTTCTTTTTTTAGTCATTGTTTTAAAATTGACTAGTGAAAACTGTATATAATTATGGTGTACAACATGATGTTTCAAAACATGTATACATTGCGGAATGGCTAAATTGAACTAATTAACATGCATTACTTCACCTACTTCATTTTTTTCTGATGAGAACACTTGAAATCTACTCTCAGCTATTTTCCAGTATCCACTGCTACTAACTGTAGTCATAATTGTACAACAGATCTCTTGAATGCATTCCTCTTGCCTAACTAAAATTTTGTATCCTTTGACCAACATCCTCCCAACCCTCCCTGCTCCCCAGCCCCAAGTAAGGACCATGATACTCTCTACTTTTATGAGTTAGTTTTTTTAGATCCACATGTAGGTAAATCATGCAGTATTTGTCCCTAAAGAGAAGGGCTGGACACAGGCCCTTTAAGGCAACATGCATTATTAACAGCAGGAGGGCTTCCTTGTAGGTAGCCAGGGTGGGGGAGGGGGAAGGAGAGCAAGTGCAGTTCCATAAAGGACCTCATGGAAAACTAAAGGGATGAAGCCCTTTTGTGTTTTCTATTCCCTGTCCCTGGGATAGTGCCAATTCTCTCTCAAGTTTTGACATCCTCATTAGGACCAGTTTTTTGTTTTTTGTTTTTTTTAAGAGAACATGGACTTTTCCTGCAAGCAATTCTGTTCCAGTGAAGCCAGGGTGGAAAGAAAGGAGTCTAAATGTCTCTACTCGTGCCAATAAATTTTGAAAATACATAACTTCAGACAGCCACAAACCACCTTTTCTCCACCTTTTCTTCCTTTGGCGAGAACCCTTCTGATGACTTGATCTGTGGCTTCCTGGCTTCTGGCTTCCTCTTCCAATCTGATCCCATCTGCTTCAGACATCCTGAATTTCACAAATTTTTGGTCTGTGAATGGCACCTTTGTTTTTCAGCATGGTTACAGTTCTATAAAACCTTTTTTTAAAAAAAATAAAATGTTTTTTAGTTGTGGATGGTCACAATACCTTTATTTTATTTATATATTTTTATGTGGTACTGAGGATCAAACCCAGTGCCTTACACATGCTAGGCAAGTGCTTTTACCATTGAGCTACAACCCCAGCCCCCTGAAAAATCTTTTATTATAGCAATTTTCAAACATGTGTCAAAGTAGAATAATATAATGAAACCCCATATACTCATTGCTCAGCTTCAATAATTATCAACACTTGGCCAGTCTTATTTCAGCTACACTTTCCCACTGCTTCTAACCAAGCCCACTAATTTATTTCAAAGTGTATCCAAGATATATCATTAGTAAATATATTTCACTAGTAAGTATTTCTTTTGGTAGTGAGGATTACAGGCATGCACCATCGTGCCTAGCACTAGTAAATATTTCTGTATGCATCTATAAAAGGTAAGGACTCTTTTTTTAAAAAAAAATACTGTTATTTTCATCACACCAAAAAAATCAACAATATAATCCCTTAGTAATATCAAACATCCTCTCACTGTTCCAATTTTTCCAATTATCTCATTTTTCTCCCTTTTACTACAGCTGATTTTTTTCAAATCAATATCTAAACATGGTTCAGATATTGTATTTGGTTGCTGTTAGTTTTGATTATTGGACCCATTTTCTTTTTCTTTTTTCCTTACAAATTATTTGTTGAAACCAGGTCATGAGAATTTCCTATATTTTGGATTTTGCAATTGCATCCTTGTCATGTTAACACCCTCTTTTGTCCCCTGTATTATCCATAAACTGGCAGTTAAATCTACAGATGATCAGGTTTTGTTGCTGTCATTTGTTTAAGGACTTCCCACAGGCCAGGCAATGTTCTGCCACTAAGCTACATCCCCAACCCTGATTCTTGTTTTTTGGCAAGAATATTTCATAAGTAATAGTGTGCACTTAATGTTGTGTTTCAAGAAATGATATATAATAGCTGGTTACTTCTCTTTTGAGGATGCTAAAATTGATTAGTGGCTTCAGGTGTCAGCTATTATACAATTTCCCACCAGCTTATAACTTAATGTTTTCAACAACCATTAACGATCACTGCCTAGATCTATTATTTCATTGGGGTTATAAAATAGCAGTGTTCTAAGTTAATTTTGATCTTGAACAAATAATTTATAAGCTTGAATTGCTTAAACAATATTTTCTCATCAACTATTTGGTTACTTTTAGATACAGTTAGTACAGGAAAGGCAAAATACGAAAATTTGCATGAAATGGAGAAATTTTTCAAAAAGCACCATTTACCAAAATTTACTCAACAAGAAATAGAAAATCTGAATAAAATCCAAAGATTCCTATATCTGTTATTGAAACTGAATTCATAATATAAAGCCTCTCCTAAAGAAAACTCCAGGCCCAGATGGCTTTAATGGCGAATTCTTCCAAACATTTAAAGAAGAAATAATGTCATTCTTATTTAAAACTTTTACAAAAAATAGAAACAGCAGAAACATTATCAAACTTTTTTCCTGAAGCCATCTTAACTTTGATACTAAAACCTAAAAGGACATTACAAGAAGAAAAGTAAATGCTAATATTCCCAATGAACAGACTCCAAAATCCTAGAAAAAAAATTATAAATGAAATCCAGCAATACATAAAAAAGGACATTACATATAACCAAATGGGATTCATTTCAGAATACAAGATCCATTTAACATTGAAAATCAATGCATTTCACTTCATTAGCAGAATAAAGGAAAAAAGCCATATTATCACTCAGAGATACAGAAAAAAAGGCATTTAATAAAATTAAACAATTATTGATGATAAAAATATAGACTCAACAAACTAAGAATAAAAGGGAATATCTGCAATCTGATAAAAGGTTTCTATAAAGCCTAAGCTAGCATCATACTTAATGGTGAAATACTGAGTGCCTTTGGAATGAGACCAAAAAGTCTATTTTAACTGCTTCTATTCAACATTGTACCGGAGGCTCTAGCCAGTGTGTTATTAAACTTTTGGATTTTGCCAATCTGATAGATGAGAAATGGTATCTTAGTGTAACTTTAATTTGCATCTCTTTTATTACCAGCAGGTTGAGCATCTTTTCATATGCTTAAAGCCATTTGCATTTCTTTTTCTTGAAATGTGTGTTCATTTTTCTTTCTCATTTTTTTTCTCCAGAGTAGGTGGCCTTTTTTGTTCTCTGTTTTTAAACAAATAATTCAAGGATTTAAACCTTTATCTGTGATACAAGTTACAAATATTTTTCCCCATTTTCCATTTGTTGTTTACCTCATTTTATGGTGTTTTTGGCGTGTGGTTTTCTTTTTCAATTTTATATGGTCAAATTTACCAGTATTTTTCCTTCTTGCTTTTGATTTTTGATTCCTAGTTAGGAAAGCTTTTTGTGCTCCTGAGTTACAGAAGAATTTGTCTATGATTCCTTCTAGACATATATGGCTTAGTTTTGTTTTTTTTTAACTTTAAATCTCCTATCTACTTGGAATATATCAGATCCCACTTTTTCTTCTTCTGCCTACCTAACAAATCACACCAATACTGTTTATTAAAAAGTTCATTTTCCTCTACTATGCTGATATACCATATAGTATATGCCAACTTTCTATACTACATTAATATTTAAAAGTTTGGTATCATACAAGATACCAAAAAAACAAAATTTAAAATCAAGGATGTAAAGAATTTGACACATATGTAATATTCAAACATTTTAAAATATATAAAGAACTCCAATAAGTCAAAATGAAAATGACAGTAGACAATGCAGTAAATTATAGAAACATGGTTAGATAAAAGAACATGGATACTTGGAAGAGGAAGCCCTAATAATCGGTCAACAGAAAAAGGTATTTACCTTTATCAACAATCACAGAAATGCAAGTTAAAGCCACTATCTTCTCTTCCCAAATATACTATTTTGTTTTGGTGTGGGGGAATGTTAAGCTATTTTAAGATGGCCTCGTGTCATAGTAGGCAGCAGATAATAAAGTTAGGGAACTTAATAAGCACCACAAAATGTCATGAGACATTTTGTCATGAGACTAGATACATGCAAACCATCTTGGATCTCCATTGTCCTTCATTGTTCAAAAAAGGGCCTCTGGTACTTTCAGTGACATTTATTTTATTTTGAGGGAGGAGTTAGTGAGTGTA
Source organism: Callospermophilus lateralis (assembly GCF_048772815.1). NCBI lineage: Eukaryota > Metazoa > Chordata > Mammalia > Rodentia > Sciuridae > Callospermophilus > Callospermophilus lateralis. The sequence continues at coordinate 30,546,930 of NC_135325.1, read as the reverse complement.
GAGACTTGCTTTTGGAAGCTTAGCCAACTCCCATAAAGCCACTTTTAGATGACTGGGTCCACTCTCTTAAGTTTGCTGTACACACCAAGATATAAGACTGCCACCTTTCAACAGCTCTAAGAATTCTAACTAAAAACCATTATTTGCAAATGGAGTTAGATACTTAAAAAGTACATCTTATAAACACAAGAACATTTATTGGTTTTCCTTATAAAAATGATACATATTAATTGTAAATTTAGAAATGGAGAAAAGTATAATGAAAATGCATTCTCCATAATATTAGTTTCTAGACACAAGATAATCACTATTCAATTTTCTTGACACATATGTCAGGTTACTGCAGCATTGTTTATAACAGCAAAAATTTGGAAAAACCCAGTTTATCAGTGACTAATTAAAAATCATGATGTAGTCATACAGTGGAACACTATTTTTGCTATCAAAAAATGAGAAAATGAGGTGTGGGGCCGGGCTTGTTCATGCTGGGTTAGGAGTCTGGCATCTGGGTCCCCACATGGTGAGGGAATGGGTGGCACACTTCATCCACTCTTAGGCCGTCAAAGGAGGTGCAAGTCCTGTGTGGGAGCTGCTGCTTTCTCTAGTTCCCACTTGGTCTCAACCTCTCTCCATTACAGCCAGGGCTCAGCTATAGACCACTTCATTGGAGTCTCTCAGCCTGATAGTTTGCTGACTTAATGTGCCCCCAAGGGGCCCATGCATAGTTATGAGCAGAATCACCTCTTGGTTCATCCCCCTGACATGCCTGAGAATCGTTGGGTTCTACGAGTGGTCCTCCTGGGAGCCCCCAATGCAGGGAAGTCAAGGCTCTTTAACCAGCTGCTGGGCCTAAAAGTGTTCCCTGTCTCCAAGAAGGTACACACTACTCATTGCCAGGCTCTGGGGGGTCATCACAGAGAAGGAAATTCAGGTGATTCTACTTGACACACCTGAAATCATCAGTCCTGTTAAACAGAAAAAGCACCATCTCTATGTTGGAAGATCCATGGAAGAGCACAGGATCTGCTAATCTTTTTTTAAATTTATTTTTATTTTTAGTTATTGATGGGCCTTTATTTATTTATTTGTTTATATGTGGTGCTGAGAATCAAACCCAGTGCCTCATACATGCTAGGCAAGCTTGCTACCACTGAGCCACAACCTCAGCCCTGCTAATCTTGTTATAGTTTTTGTGGATGTCTCAGACAAGTGGACTTGAAACCAGCTCAGCCCCTAGGTGCTCCAGGGCTTGACCAAGTTCTCCCAGGTCCCCAGCATCATTATCTTGAACAAGATTGCCTGAAGCAGAAGTCAGTTCTCCTGGAGCTCACAGCAGCTCTCACTGAAGAAGAAAAAAGTATAATGAAAATGCATTCTCCATAACATTATTTTCTAGAGACAAGATAATCACTATTCAATTTTCTTCAGTTAATGGAAAGAAGCTCAACATGAGGCAGGCCTGACACCCATTGTCCTAGGCCAGCAGCTAAGGACATACAGTCAAAGGAAAGACACACAGTCTAAGGAAAATGCCCAGAGGATTGGCTGGCCCCACTTCTAGGAGATTTTCATGTTGTCAACTCTAAGCCAAGAGGATATGAAGATCCTAAAGCAAAACTTCTTGGCACAGGCCCAACCAGAGGCCTGGGAGTTCCACAGTGGAGTCCTCACTAGCCCAATACCTGAAGAGATCTGTACCAGCAAAATCTAAGAGAAACTCTTTAGAGTACCTGCCCCAGGAGGTGCCCTACAATGTGCAGCAGAAGACAGTGGAAGGACCAACTGGGGAGCTGATAATCCAACAGAACTTTCTGGTACCCAGAGAATCTCATGAGAGGATCCCGATTGGTCAGAAGAGCCACCCTATCTCCCAGATTGTGCAGGAGATGGACTGTGACTTAATAGACATCTTCCTTTGTGACATTCAGCTTCTCTGTGAAGCTACGTGACAACTTCTACTGCCCTTACCCCCAGAGCATTCCAGCTCTAGCAGAAGTCACTGACCAGAAAGAACTGTCCCTGCTGAGGGGACCTTCATGGTCTAATGAGGGGCATTGGACACTGACTGGTTACTGGCTGGTTTCACTTTGTTGAGTCTGCACAATCCTGTTCAGCCATGTCTCCTGTTGGAGGAAGGAAACTATCTTAGCTCAGTTCCCAGTTAGTCACTTACCCTAGGCTAATAGCCATGTTGGTCGCAGAAATTGACCCCTTACTAGGAGCAGTGCCACCCTCCCCTCAGAAGCACTGGACCCACAGTATTACCCTAAGTTGCCAGTTCTTAGCAGGGAAGATACCTTGTTCTTGTTTCCCCCAGTTCCTGCACCTTAAAATCTTTTTTAACTATATTTTTTATTCATTTATTTTTTTTTTTATGTGATGCTGAAGATCAAACCCAGTGCCTCACACATGCTGGGCAAGTGCTGTATCATTGAGCCACAACCCCAGCCCACCTTGAAATCTTATAAAGTCCTGTGTTTCCTGAGTAAGATAGTGCCACCCACCTGCTCACCCAGGTTCTTGATCCCTTCTACCTCATTCCTCTGCCCAGTTTTGGATAGTAATAAAATTAAAAGGCAATTTAAAAAATGAGAAAATACTTTATGTACCAAAATAAAAAACAACACGATTTGTTATTAAGTGAGAACACTAAGGTAGAGACTAGTAGATGCTATCTTTTCTGAGAAACAAGGACAGGGACATAAGAAATATATTCATATTGGTTTGGATGCATTGGCCTAGAAAAAGGAAAAGATACATAAGAAATAAGTAAAAGTGGTTATCTCTATGGAATAGGTAAGGAAATAAGGAAGGCATATAGGAACCGTATTTATTTTGATTTTTGAATCATGCAAGTGGATAACCTATTTTTTTCAAAAGTTAAATTTAGCTGGGCTTCGTGGCATATACCTGTAATCCCAGATACTCTGGGAGTAGAAGTAATTTTGTTTTCTGTAAAGCAAGAGTTGATTAGGAATTTGGAAGCTGAAGTAGACTCCACTAACAAATTAATTTTAAGAGAAACTGACCAAGTATGAATGAATAAGGTAATGGCTAATTTATTGCCCCTAGGTGCTTTTCTGCCTGTGGGTAGTAATTTATAATCCTTCACCCCTAGTCAGGGTTGTTTGAGAACACATTGCATGTGAGAATATTATGGAGATATTCAATAAAACTTTAAGAAAATGGCACATGAGTAGCAAGCTTTCTGGAGAGTCTGAAAAGATTTAGAAAAACCAACGCATATAAAGCCATAGAAAGAGAGGCTGGGGTATATCTCAGTGGTACAGTGCTTACCTAATACAGGCAAGGCCCTGGATTTCATCCCCAGCACCACCAGGAGAAAAAAAGAAAAAAGCACAAATGTGGAAGCAGAATTTTTTTTATATAACTATAGGTACAAAACAACTAGAAACAATGACCAAAAATTGCTAGAGAAACAAAGGTAAATGGTAGGAAAGAAGGGCTGGGGAGGTCTGAGGGCAGGTGCTAAAGCTGGGAAATTACAAAAGAAATAAATGGAAAGCAAAAATATCTGGATCAATCTGCTGTCTACATGGGCCATGCTGTAAAAGGAAAATTGGCGTTTTAGATGAAGACTTGGAAGAAAAGCAAGATCCTAAATTGATGGAAATTCTGTTTTTTAGCATTCAGGGTTTCACAAGGCAAAAAGCAAAACTGCTGGTATACTTTAGGGAGACTTTTAAAAGATTTAGTTTTTTAACTTGGATTGGAACCACCATTTTACCCAGTTATCCCACTCCTTGGTATATACCCAAAGGACTTAAAAATCAGATTACCACAGTGATGCTGCCACATCAATGTTTATAGCAGCTCAATTCACAATAGCCAAGCTATGGAACCAACCTAGGTGCCTTTCAATACATGAATGGATAAAGAAAATGTGGTATATACACAATGGAATGTTACTCAGCCATAAGGAGAAATGAAATTATGGCATTTGCCAGGAAATGGATGGAACTGGAGACTATCATCCTAAGTGAAATATGCCAATTCCAAAAGACCAAAGTCCAAATGTTCTCTCTGATATGCAGATGCTAGCATACAGTAAGGGGCAGGGAGGAGGAAAGAAGTTCAATGGATTAGAAAAGGGGACTGAAGGGAAGGGAGGGGGAATAGGAATAGGAAAGACAGTATAATAAGTTGGACAGAACTTTCCCATGTTCATATATAAATACACAACCAGTGTAACTCCACATCATGCACAACCACAAGAATGGGAAGTTAAACTCCATATATGTATAATATGTCAAAATTCATTCTACTGTCATGTGTAACTAAAAAGAACAAATAAAAATACTTTAAAAAACTTTAGTTTTTTATCATTTACATTTATAACTGATCTGTAATAATTGTGCATACTTCTGGGGTATTGTGTGACAATTCGATATGTATATACAGTGTGTAATGATCAAATCAAGGTAATTAGCATTTCCATCTCCTTAAACATTTATCATTTCTGGTGCTGGGAATTTTTGAACTCCTCTTTTCTAGTTTTTTCCCTCTCTCCCTCCATTCCTCTCTCTCTTCACCTTGTGGTGGTGGAGATGGAACCCAGGACCACCCCCATGCTAAGCAAGCACTCTACCACTGAGTTTCATCCTCCATCCCCTCTAGTTCTTTATAAACTATAAAATATGTTATTGTAAACTATAGTCACTCTACTGTTGTAGAATCCTGGAACTTATTCCTCCTCTCTATTTTGGTATCAGTTATCTGACCTTAGAGAGATTTTTTATTTTTTATTTATTTATTTTTTTGGTTCTGGGGATTGAACTCAGGGATGCTTAACCACTGAGCCATATCCCCAGACCCTTTTTAAATATTTTATTTAGAGACAGGATGTCGCTAAGTTACTGAGGGCCTCACTAAGTTGCTGAGGCTGGCTTTGAACTCAATCCTCCTGCTTCAGCCTCCCCAGCTGCTAGCACTACAGGAGTACACCTCTGCACCTGGTTCTTAGATGCAGGGAGATTTTAAAAAAGGGATTGGGGACTTGTGGTAGATGATCTCAAAATTCCTTTATAGTACTGAAACCTATTGTTGAGTTGTAGTGCTCATGGAAGTACTTCTTAGACCAGAAGCTCAGAGCAAACAGGTTCACTTCTGTTGCATCACTGAGAAAACAATACCATGAAAACCAAAAATTGTATAGAACTGAACAATTCTAAGTATTTAAGTAAAGCAGTCATTCTCAAACTGTGGATACTCTTTTAGCTTGTTTGTAAGACAAGCCAATGCTGTGTGTGTTAATTGCTTGCTCCTTTTTACTGCAGAGTAGTATTCCATTGTATGAATGTACTCAGTTTATCTATTTCTCTGGTAATGGATAAGGACCATTTCTGGGTTTTGTCTACCGAGTTATAGCTGCTATGAACATTTGAGTATAGTTCTCTGTTCAGACATTTATTTTTATTTCATTTGTCTTGGATAGGTATTCAGGATGGGATTTCTAGGTGGCGGGATGATTATTTAACTCTGGAAGTGCTGCCAAACTGTTTTCCAAAGCATTTGTGCCATTTTGTGTCCCTATCAGCAGAGCATGAAGAGTTTCATTTGTACTGTATCCTTGCTAACAACTAGGTGTTTACATTGTAAACATTCTCATAGGGGTACAGTAGTGTCTCACCAGTTTTAATTTGCACTTCTCTGATGACTAAGGACAAAAAAAGACATTGAGCATCTTTCATTCCTTACCTGCTCTTTAAAAAGTAGCAAATGGCTGGGCGCAGTGGCACCTGCCCGTAATCCCAGCAGCTTGGGAGGCTGAGGCAGGAGGATCGTGAGTTCAAAGCCAGCCTCAGCAATGACAAGGTGCTAAGCAACTCAGTGAAACCCTGTCTCTAAATAAAATACAAAATAGGGCTAGGGTTGTGGCTCTCAGTGACTCTGAGTTTAATCCACGGTACCCCCCCACCCCCGACCAAAAAAAAAAAAAAAGAGAGTTGCAAACGACTGAACTCAAAAACCCTAATCTGTACTTATGGAATTATCTGAATCCAAAAGTCTCAGGATAACAACAGCATAGCCATTTCACGTTGGTATAAATCTATAATTTCCAATGTCCTTGGGTGGGTACTGTACACACACAGTTCCTAATATATGGCAGTTTAATATACACTGGCTGAATTATGGTCTAATGAAATGCTTAAAGGCAACAGTCATCATAATTAGGGGCAAGAAGGGTTTTACAGAAGGTGATGTATCTGATTTAACTTGAATATTTCAATATCTTGGATTTTATTAGACAGTGAAGCTCCTAGAGGAAAAATAGTTTTTAAGATTATTTTTAATTAACAAAGTGTCAAGATTATGACAGAATCCCTGAAACTTGAAGACTGAAAAAGCAGTTCTCTAAAAATACAGGGCATGATCTCTCCTGGACTTAGCTTCTCCATCTACAAAATAGGACAATTAATGAATCTCAGTTCTCTTTCAATTCCAGACACTGCTCAGTATTTTGAACTGCCCCATGACTATTAGGTGGTTTTTTTTAGTGTGATTAGATTAATTAGATTTAATAGCACAGTTTTGGAGGAAAAAGAATATCCCTGTCAGTACTGACAAAGATCTTTTCCTGCGGTTTTTTTTTTTTCTGTAAGATAATTAAGTGAATTGAATCTCTTGATTTCCTAGCTGTGATAGTTAAATATGCATGGAATCTTTTTTTTCCCAACATCTTATTATGAACATTTTCAAACACACAGAAAAGTTGAAAGAATGTTACAATGAACCCACTACCTAGATTCCACAATTAACATTTTCTTATACTCGTTTTTAAAATCACATAGCCATCTATTTGTCACTCAGATCTATCTTCTTTTTGTTTCTTACGTATTTCAAAGTAAATTATAGACATCAGTACACTTCCCCCTAAATGCTTATCAATTTTGCTTTAAGGATGAACTCTGTGGAGATATATATATATATATTTTTTTCTATAAAAAAAGAGATGCTAGAGTATTTCCTAGAATAAATATTCTAGGTAACATCCTTTAGGACAGTGGCTCTCAACAAAGGGAAATTTTGCACTACCCTCCCCAACTCGACGTCATTTGGCAACATCTGGGGACATCTTTGGTTGTCATGACTGGAATGTTCTACTGGTATCTAGTGAGTAGAGACCAGCAATAAACATCCTAGGATGCACACAACAGTCCCTACAACAAAGAATTTCTATTTTAATGAGTTTTTTCACTGCTGTGACTAAAAGACCCAATCAGAACAACTATGCAGGAGGAAAAGTTTGAGGGCTCACAGTTTCAGAGATCTTTGTTCATTGGAGGCAGACTCCATTCCTCAGGGCTCGAGGTGAGGCAGAACATCATGGCGGAAGAGTGTGGCACACCTCCAATAAACTACTTCTTCCAGCCACACCCCTCCTGCCTCCAGGTACCACTCAGGTAATCCCATTAGGGTTAATTCACTGATTAAGTCAAGACTATAACACAATCATTTCTTCTCTACACCTTCTTGCATTGTCTCACATGTAAGCTTTTGGGGGACACCTCATCCAAACATAACAATTACTAAGGCCAAATTGTCCATAGTGCTGAAGTTGCAAAACCCTGTTTTAGGAAATGGTAGATTTATCTTCTAGAGTTTCTCAGAAACAGATTGGAGTGTAAAGTTCTACTGACATACTATAGGGAGTTTAGTTAAGCTAAGAGGAAACAAAGACTTGATGAAATGGTGTATTTCTTTTTTAAACTTCCCTTGGTCTGCTTGTGAAATGAATTTTACTGAGATATCTATGGTTATCATTTATTTTTTCCATTCCCCATTTTCCTTATTTAGATCAAAAGTAATCATGCATTTTCTTGCAAAGTGGCCTGAAATATGCAGATAACAGTACAGCCCAACATTTTCAAGATGACAATTGCAATACAAAAACACCTCCTAAAGAATGAATAACTTGGGACTGAGGATGTAACTCAGTGGTAGAGCACTTGTCTAGCATGGATGAGGCACTGGGTTTGATCCCAGCACTGTGTGTGTGTGTGTGTGTGTGTGTGTGTGTGTGTGTGTGTGTGTGTCTGTCTGTCTGTCATGGAGAAGAATAAACAAGTCATCTCAGGGGTTAAGGAAGAAGGAGACAAGTTGTATAGGAACAGGAGTCTGAAAGAAACACATAAATTCATCTATTTTTCTAGTTTTCACATATTTCCTTAACTCCAGTAGCATTTCAGTTTAGATCATCTAAATAATTTCCTCTGAATTTCTTATCTCTACTTTCTATGACATGCTCATTTCTTATGAAAGCATAAGGAAAACAAAGAGTTGAGAGACAAAAGCAAAAATGTAGAATCAGACCTCTGACATGTATTCACTCATGGTAATGATCAGTGCTTCAGAATATATTAGATGTTCCTTTGCCATGTACCCACCAACCTCACCATCATTAGCTGAGTGTCAGAACAACTATAGCACAGAGGGAGAGTGCAAATCCTCATCATTTCTCCCAATATTAGAAAGATCAAATACTGTACCTGAAAGTTCTCCCTAATAAAATTGCATTCTCTTAAAGTACTGCAACCAGAATGGCAAAATTCAAGGGAACTTTGTGGTTTTGTGTTTCTTTTTCCTTGCAATTATTTATTTACTGATTTTTGAAATAGGTAAACCAGTCATATAGTAAAAATTCACCAGATACAGAAGGGTGTTCCATGCAGATCAGTCTTCATCCTCTCTGCATCCTTCTTTTGTTTTGCTTTTTAAAATATTTTTTAGTTGTCATTGGATCTTTATTTATTTCTATGTGGTGCTGAGAATCGAACACAGTGCCTCACTCATGCTAGGCAAGTGTTCTACCACTGAGCCACAACCCCAGCTCCCTGTTTCCTTCTTACATGCCCTGACAACCTGTATTGCCAGCTTTATGTACATCATTCCACAGACGTTATATGCCTATCCAAGGATGTCTTCAGAGTTTCCAGTTCTTTTTTATGCAAATGGAAGTTTTCTTTACACACTGTACCATGCCTTTAAAAAACCCTGAAGTATAGCTAGACACAGTGATGCACCTTTGTAATTCTAGCAGCTGAGACAGGAGGATCGAAAGTTCAAAGTCAGCCTCAGCAACTTATAAAGAACCTGTCTCTAAATAAAATATAATAGACAGCCTGGGGAGGTGGCTCAGTGGTTAAGCGTCCCTGGGTTCAATCCCTGGTACCAAAAAAAGAAAAAATGAAGTATAACATAAAGGGTACAAGTCTTATGTATATAATTCAATGCATTTTTATCTAAGTATGCATCTGTGAAACCACCTGCCCAAACAAGATGAGAATGTTAGCAGCATCTCAGAGGTTCTGTGATATCTGAAGAAGCCAAAAATCTTTTTAAAAGACCTCCTCCTCTGAAGCTTTGAAGTGGCAGTGACGATTTTTTTTTTTCTAAGTATATCTTTAAAGTAATATCTATACATACCTTGGCGCCTTTGCCCCTTTGCCAAGTCAGTCACAGGTGAATTCCTGGGAGTCTAACACCATTATAAATAGAGTAAAAAAGTAAGTATATATGATAGGACTGAAATCTCACTATTTCCTCTGGATTCAAAGTAATCTAAAAAATGCTGGAAACTTTGAGAGAGGCAGAATGGTTTGAAAAACATCATTCTAAGCTGGGCGTGGTGATGTGTGCCTGGAATTCCAGTTACTCTGAGGCAGGAGGATTGCAAGTTCAGGTAACTTAATGAGACTCCCTCTTAAAATACAAAAGTTTGGAAAAAGATGGGAATGTAGCTCAGTGTGAGGCCCTAGGTTAGATCCCCAGTACAGAAAGGGGGTGGGGGAAGGAAAGGAAAGACATTCTAATTTTGTTTCTGCCACTTACTAGCTTTGTAACTATGGGCAGGTTGCTTGATCTCTATAACACTCAGTTTCTCTGTATAAGGAAAGCAATAATGCTTACTTGGCAAAGCAGTTGGGAGAACTGCAAATAGTTAATATTCAGAGTCTGGTAGGCAGACAGGGCTGTAGGCCTAAGGGAAATGGAGACAGAAATGGAAAGAGAAAGACTTCTGAACCATAGCAGAGAAGATTTTGCTTCAATAATAACCAAGTTGAGAATTTATTTTCCTATATGGTTTGAGATTCTCATTCATCAACAGAAAGGTGAATACATTTTGAGAATCTATCCATCTGTTTTGGATTGGGAAAATCTATCTGGAGGTGGCATAGTTGTGGTGCTTTGATTCATTCTCAGGTCCATTCTGCCCAAATAAAGTGTCATTTTCTGGTTTCTCAGATATCAACTTTTCCCTAAAGTGCCACAGTTTGGGAGTGGAGACATCAACATGAAAGATCATTCCAGGCTCCCCAGATCAGGATGCCTAGGTTGACTTCAGCCTTGCAGATCCAGACCTGAATGTTGTCGGTGGCCACAACATTGACTGTACTCTGAGGGGACTGACCCGTGTGTAGAAGACATACAATGCCAACTTGGTAATTTTTTAGCTTGTGAATGTTCAGAGTCAATTGCCAGAGGTTCATGGCTCTTAGCCAGAATCACTGTCATCGAGCCAAGGGCTTCTGGGGAGATGGAGTTGTTATAAAAAAGAGTGGGGAGGGTGGAATGAGGCATAGCAAATGATCTCAATGGCGTGTTCATCCTGGCTGTGTGTGCTTCATATGAGCCAGTGTTTGGTAAACATGCCCACATCTGGGTTTCTGGGCTTTTACTAGTCTGGAGCCTGACAATACCCATTCTGGGGTCACCCCTTCTTCAAACAGGTGCAATTTAATTGATTTGGTTTCTAGCCGACAGTTGGTATTTTTTTCTTTGTGAGATAACAACCAGTGCATCCAGAGATAGATTTTGGTGTGTATGTGCTGGCGGGGAGGAGGGAGTAGGCAAGCACTGTCATTAAAAAGAAAATTTAAAATTAGATGTGAATGTGAATATTTATTTAGAAGCAAACCAATTGAAGGAGAATATTTATTTAGAATGTCCACAATCCCTCAACCCTCGCCCTACAGGAGGGAAAACATGATAAAGAGTAAGTTGGAACAGAAAGAGACAGTGGTATTAATTGACTGGCATGATACTATCTACCTTTTGCAAATCTAATTTTAATTTTCTTATTTATTTATTTATTCACACTGGGCACTGAACCCAGGGGCATTCTACCATTGAGTTACATCTGTGGCCCTTTTTATTTTTTATTTTAAGTTGCCTAGGTTGGCCTCAAACTTGGGATCCTCCTGTCTCATTCTCCAAATTAGCTGGGATCACAATATGCACCATCACGCCCAGCATCCTTTTGCCAAGTTTAGAGAAACATCTGACTATGTGAATACGTAGTAGGACTCTGTTCAGAGCCTTGGAAGTAAGGACACCATAGAAGAGCTCCAGAGTAAATTTACCTCTGCCAGGCTCAGGAAGCCCATCTGTGATACATCTGTCAAATTCTTCTGGCAAGTCATCTCTTACATTTTCTGGGTGGATTTTGCTAGTTCTCTTTCAGAGAATAATTGTAGGCTCCTCACATGAGTTTACAGAAGCCAATTGTATTAAATGAATAAATAATAGATGTTCTAAAACCACATTTTAGCCAGTACAATGACCATTTGATCTTTCTCTCGTTTTTTCTATTTCTTTTATACCTTACCTGCTTGGAGTGCTACAAAGATGGAAGAATATCAAAATAAAGGTTGGACTGAGGTATCTATTTGTTTACATAGGTGTGGTAGCACATGTCTGTAATCCCAGATGCTCTGGGGATTTAGATGGGAGGATCTCAAGTTCAAGGCCAGCCTGACAGTGAAATGAGACCTTGTATCAAAATAAAATTAAAAAGGGCTGAGGATGTAACTCAGTGGTAGAATGCTTGCTTAGCATGTTTAAGACTCTGGGTTCAATTCCAAGTACTACCAAAAAAAAAAAAACTATTAAGGAATTACTGTACCAAGACATCACCACCTCCAGGAGGATCACAAGTTTAAAGCCAGCCCCTCAGAAATTTAATGAGGCCCTAAGCAACTTAGCAAGACCCTGACTCAAAATAAAAGATAAAAAAAGGGCTGGGGTTGTGGCTCTGTGGTTCAGTGGTTAAGAACCTCTGGATTCAATTCATGGTATCAAAAAAGAAAAAGAAAAGAAAGTGAGCTGTCTCATAATCTCAACCCACAAAGATGACCTCTCTTGACAATTGTTTGTCTTCTTCCATGTTTTCCAGTGTGCATAATTTCTGTGTTTATACATAAAAGTGTCAATGTTTATACATAAACTCTATGTATTGTTCTATACTCTAACATTCCCACGTAGCAGGATTTCCTGCATGATAATGCATAAATTCATAAATAATTTAGGACTGAGTTAAAGAAAAGAGACGATTATTTTAATTGTGCATTTTCATTATTAGTGAGTTTGAGCATTTTTGTATTTATTAACATTTTTTCTTTCTTATCTACACTATCTGAACTCATCTATCATTAACTTTTGGTTTACTTATATTTTTCATCTTGATTGTAGAAACCTTTTTATTATGGACATTGAATTGTTGTTTAAATATTTTTTAAAAGGACATCACTGCATCTATGAAAATACTTATCACTTTAGCAGGCTGTTCAAGGGGACATGCTACCTATAGCCAGGTGATCCTTGATTATCTCTAGTCAACTTCGTGAATGAACTGTCATCCAGAGGTAAGTAATATTGAAGGAAGTGACATACTGGATGTTCACTTGCTCTAGAGAACATAAGTCAAGAAGAAATAGGTTTAAATAGCAGCAAGAGATTGAGGTGAGTATAAAACATAAAAAAACAGTTTTATTTGGAGGACAGCATGGACTATTAAGGCAATTTTGGATCAATCTTTCTTATAGCTCTTACTGGATCATCAAATTCTCATCTTTCCAAGGTAATTTAGACACAGGTTTATTTCATGTTAGGAGGCTAAGCAAAATCACTACACAAGATTCCTTCCAGTTGAAATGACATTCAGTGTAGGTTTGCAGCAAATCCAATATCTTAAATTCAATTTACAAAAAAAAAAAAAAAAAAAGAAAGAAAGAAAAAAAAGAAAGAAAAGAAAAGAAAAAGGGAAAGAAAAGAGCAAAAGAAAAAGTGTGCAGGGGTGGGAACATGGGAAATACATTTTTAAAGGAATTTATAATGATATGGAGGACTTCCTATTAGTTAAGTTTATACAACAAGCTGTCTTCTGGGATATTTAAACTAGATTATAGCCTGTGGACCAAATCTGGCCTGCTCTCTGATTTTGTAAATAAAGTTTTATTAGAACATAGCCATAATGCACATTTATTTATATATTATATATATATGCTAGGCAAGTTCTCCACCACTAACCTCCATTCCCAGTGCTTTTTTAAAAAAAAACAAAACAAAACTTGACAACTCTTGCTTTAGATTATGAGTAGATTTACAAAAAATCAATTATGTCCATAGTGTTTGATATGAGATCCAGTCTTATTTTACTCAGTTTCCAAAAATTTCCATATAGAATTTTTTTTTGGCTGAAGTGACTTTGAACTCATCACCCTCTTGTCTCAGCCTCCCGAGCCTCTGGATTTACAGGCTTGCACCACCACACCTGGCTCAAAATATCTTTTTGCTGATGTATTTGGTGAGTGTGTGGGTATCCAATTCCACCTATCACACTACCAAAGAATATCAATTAATTGCCAGAAATTTCATATAAAAATTCAAAAATACATTTCCCTACCTGAAAGGCGAAATTAAAATCAAAACCAAGAAATCATCAACTGTAAGGTTCAAAAATTAAGTTCCCCCCCACCCCTGAAGTGCTGAGTATTGAACCCAGGGTGTCACATATGTCAGGCAAGTATTCCACCACTGAACAACACTCCTGGCCTGTCAAGGTTAAGTTTTTATGGAAATAATGCAGGGGCTAGAGGTGTAGCTCAATGGTAGAGGCTTGCCTAGCATGTGTGAAGCCCTTGGTTTAATCCCCAGCATTGCAAAAAATTAAAAAATAATAACAATAATAATTCAAATAAAATTGGCTTATTCCATTTAGGTTAGTGTCAGAGAGCATAGTAGAATGCAGATTAGAATGTGACATAAAAATTGAAGATAGTATATTAGTAATATAGAAAATAAAGCAATAAGTAGTATAGTCTGCTGTCAAATCATCTTTTGATTTGAACATATCAACAATGTCACAATCTAACCATTTATTTCACTTAACATCTGAGGACTTCCTAAAGCCATCCATAGAATCCTGACATTGTTTTATGTCCACAAAATCCAATTCAACATAAATAGCTTGTGTAGACTACTTAGCACATTTTGCTGCCATCACTAAAAAAGAGATATTATGAGAGGAAGGCTATTTATTTAAACTTTTCACTGATGAAAAAATTTAGTCTTCTGCTTATAAAATGTACTCCAAGATTAAATTTTATATGAATTTGCCAGGCACTGTGGCACATGCCTTTAATCCCAATGGCTTGGGAGGCTGAGGCAGGAGGATCTCAAGTCCAAAGCCAGCCTCAGCAACTTAGTGAAGCACTAATCAACTTAGTGAGACCCTGTCTCTAAATAAAATATAAAAAGGGCTGAGGATGTAGCTTAGTGGTTAAGTGCCCCTGGGTCAATCCTTGGTACAAAAAATAAATAAACAAAAATTTAAATATTGGCAGTCCTAACCCCCAATACTGCAGAATATAACTTTATTTGGAAACAGGATTTTTGCAGATATAATTAAGTTGAGGATGATGAGGTCATACTGGAGTAGAGTAGATCCCTAATCCAATTTGACTCAGTGTCTTTATAAGAAGATGGCCATATGAAGACAGACACACAGGAAGAAGTCCCTGTGACTACAAAGGCAGAGAATAGAGTTAAACAAATGCAAGTCAAGGAACACCAAAGATTGCCAGCAAAGCATCAGAGTTCAGGAAAAGGTCAGGAAGGAGTCATGAAAGTTCCAGAGAGAGCTTGGCCCTGCCAACACCTCAATTTCAGATTTCTCCCTCAGAACTCTGCGACAATCAATTTCTGTTATTTTAAATCACTGTGTTTATGGTACTTTGTTATGGCAGCCCCAGGAAACTAATACAGAAAATACAGACAAAATGTTGTGAGATTAACTCTCAATTGCCAGAGCTGAGTAGGAATAGGAGAGCAACAGTGAAACCCTTACCTCATTCCTGTTTCATATTTTCCATTGCTAATATTTTCATATTAGCAATTCCCTTTCACTTTTATATTCTATATATATATATATATATATATATATATATATATATATATATATTTGTTTTATTTATTTATTTTATGTGGTGCTGAGGATCGAACCCAGTTCCTCATACATTTGAGGCAAGCGCTCAACCACTTGAGCAACAATGAAGACCAGATGGTTCCTTAGAGACCCAGCCCCTCACTGATGTATTCTAATAAGTTGCTTATTGAGTTTTCCTGCCTCTTCCAGCCCCATCTCCTGCCTGGCCCTCTCAGAGAGGAATCCTCAGGAATGGAGAGGAGAATGGCAAAAGCTATGCCTCAGACGATCCATCCTCTTCAATGCCTGGCATGTGAAGGATTTCCCAACTTTAGGGTGCCATTTTGGATGCCCATCTAGAGGCCTGGTTGCCATCTTAAAGAGTGCTCATGTAGGAGAGGCCTTTACTTCTGTTCCTGTGAAGAGCTACAGTCTTGACAGGAGCCAAAGGCTGCCTTCCACCTCAACATGTGAGTGCACCTCCAAAGCTGGCCTCCAAAACATGTCACCTGGAGCCAAATCACCAATGATTTTTATTTTTTTGTTCAGTCAGGATTTTGACCTAGAGTTAGTGTTAACTTACTTTAAATCTCCAGCCATAGAGAAGTTTCTCCTCTCCCCATCTAACTGAGATACAGGGAGCTAATCTTATCTGCTTGATTTTTTTTAAAGCTAATATTTTAATCAGCTGTTTCGTACTTGGTCAGCCTGACAAGTTAGGTAAAGAAATAAATCTTTAGGGGCTGGGGGGTGTAGCTCAGTGGTAGAGTGCTTGCCTAGCATGCATGAGGCCCTGAGTTCATATTCCCAGCATTACCATAAAGAGATAAAGAAATACTTAATATCCCTTGTTGACAATGTAAGACAATGATAGTAATTGCAGAGATTTATGGAGCCGAAGATTTACAGTTATCTTAGCTCAGCAAAACCAATTCATAGCATTAACACCATTCAACATTTTTTTTTTTTGGTACTAGGGATTGAACTCAGGAGCACTCAACCACTGAGCCATATCCCCAGCCTTATTTTGTATTTTATTTAAAGACAGGGTCTCACTGAGTTGCTTAGCACCTCGCCATTGCTGAGGCTGGCTTTGAATTTGCAATCCTCCTGCCTCAGCCTCCCTAGCTGCTGGGATTTCAGGTGTGTGCCACTGCGCTAGACTCAATGGTAAACAGTTTTACTCAGTGAAGAACATTTAATGTTTCCACAAGTAGTGACATGTGAAAGAACCCACATTTTATGTTTACATGGTATGGGATAGATGGTCAAGATTAATATTTGTTTCATATGTATATCCAGTTTTTCCATCCCCATTTAGTGACAAGACTCCCCCATATTGAACTGTTTTTGTGTCTTTATTGAAAATCATGTGACTGTGTATGTCCTATACCTTACAATTCTGTTACACTTTACTGTTTTCTAAACTCTGTTTTTTTTTTTCTGTACCAGAGATTGAACCCAGGGGTGCTTAACCACTGAGTCACATCCCCAACCCATTATATTTTTTTTAAAGTCTGAGACAGGGTTTCACTAAGTTGCTGAGGGCCTCAGTAAATTGCTGAGGCTGGCTTTGAATTCAAGGTCCTCCTGCCTCAGCCTTCTGAGCCACTGGGATTATACATGTGCACTACCATGCCTGGCTAGTTTTCTAAACCTTTAGTGTTCATTTCATTCATACAACAACTTTATGAGATAAGCAGGGCAGATGTTATTAACTACATTTCACAGATATGAAAACAGGTTCAGAGAGGTGAAGTAGCTTGTTGGAACCTACACAGCTGTAAGTGGCAAACAGGATAAGAAATGGTCTCTAAGGAATCATGTGGTCTTCATTGTTGCTGTATATCCTGCTTCCCATCTTATGGTCATTGTGTATGGCTTTTATTTCAACATGCAGTTGCCTCCTGAACATCTGAAATTCTTTGCAATAGCTAGTAACCAACACCTCTAGCTGTTTTCCCCTTCTCCTACTGAATCCGCATTTCTCCAGTTACTGAGGCTCAAAACATTGACTTAAATCTTCCTTTTT
The DNA here is from genome assembly GCF_048772815.1 of Callospermophilus lateralis. Classification (NCBI taxonomy): domain Eukaryota; kingdom Metazoa; phylum Chordata; class Mammalia; order Rodentia; family Sciuridae; genus Callospermophilus; species Callospermophilus lateralis. Next base: position 30,529,672 of record NC_135325.1, on the reverse strand, counting down.
TTCTTTTCCTCTTCATTCATAACCAATCAGATATTAAATGGTAGATTGCTGGCCAGTTTTCCTCTATACTGTTCCTCACAGGTGACCCTTCTCTCCCCCACCCTTTCATTGAGATATAATTTACATAGCATAAAATTCACCCTTTTAAAGTGTACAACTGAGCAGTTTTTCACAAAGTTCCTCAACCATTGCTATCATCTAATTCCAGAATATTTTCTTCAGCCCCAAAAGAACCCCATACACATTAACAATCATTCATCTGGAGGGCTTTGGAAAAGGATTAGTGCCTGGCCACCACTCCCAGAGATATGGATGTGATTGGCCTGGAATAGAGCAGGGGCATCAGAATTATTTAAAAGCTTTCTGGGAGATTATAACATGCAATGAGCATGGAGAAGCACAGTATCTAGGCACTCTTCACTGGAATCCATTCCCATCGTGGCTGCTGTTGTGTTAAGAGCAGCTTCCTAATACATTGCTTTTATCAAGTCATTCCCAGCCCTCATTGTTCATTGGTTGTCTGTTTGCTCAGAATACAATCTACCCTGGCATTTAAGGCCTCCTGAGACCTATTCCCCATTTCATACCTGTCTGTCTAGTCATCCTCTTCCCATCTCCACAGCTGCTCTGCCTCAGCCAAACAGATTCACTTCTTGTTTCTCAAACCCCCAAACGTGACAAGTCACATTCTAACTTGAGCTCCCATGAGAGATTCTGTGTCTGGATGAGACAAAGGAATCCCTATAATCAGGCTGCTTTTTGTGGAAAGACACTAAATAAGGAATATTTAATTACAGCAACCTGGAATGACTACACTAACCCAAAATTCAAGTATATTCTAAGTTATAATTTTAAAAGCATAGCCAGCTGAGCACACTGTAGAACACCTGCAATCCCAGTGACTTGGGAGGCTAAGGTAGAAGGATTGCAAATTTGAGGCCAGCGTGCGCAATTTAGCGAGACGCTATTTCAAAATAAAAAGTGACTGAGGATATAGTTCAGTGATAGAGCATCCCTGGATTCAATTTCCAGTACCTTAAAAAAAATCACAGCCAGGAACAAACATGTCTCTGAAAAAAAAAAAAAAGAACTGGGGAGTGGGAGTGGTAGCTCAGTGGTAGAAAACTTGCCTTATCATGCACAAGGCCTTGGGTTCCATCTCCAACACCACCACCAAAAAAAGACAACTTCTTAACATTTGATTTATGCATTCCTTTACATTTGTCCCTAGATATCCATTGGGGTTCCAGGACTCCCAACGGGTACCAAAATCCCCAAATGCTCAAGTCTCTTAGTCCATTATATAAAGAGCATAGTATTTGCATAGAATCTAAGCACATCCTCCCATATACTTTAAATCATCTCTAGATTACATATAATACCTAATATAGTATAAACAGTACATATTTATGTACTACATTATTATTCCCTAAACAACACTGTGTTGTTTAGGGAATAATAACAAGAAGATAGTACATTTCCAGTTTAAACAGATTTTTTTTTTCAAGTATTTTCAATCCGCAGTTGATTGAATTCTCATATTTGGAACCCACAGAGACAGAGGATTGACTCTATTTTGTTGATTTCTAGCAAGCAAGCAAAGGGAGAACAATTTATAAGAAATTCTATCTTCTAGAAATTTGTTCATGTGTGAGAGAGAAATATTATTGGAGGAGGCCTATTCTGCTAGATAGTCTTTGTTAGAGGTTAGTTCAGGCTCCCACCCTGGCTCACCACACTTCTCAGAAATGTGGAAGGCATGTTTCATCTCCCCAGTTGTAAATTTTTTCAGAGACAAGGCTGTGTCCTGTGACACTGAATGCCTTACAGTCACCAGCTCTAGGTCCTTAAGTATGCAGCCCAGGTTCTAGACTCACCTAAACCTTGCCTCCTAAATTGTAAAATCCCAGACACATTAGCTTTCTGAGCCTCATTTTTCTAATCTAAAAAAATGGCAAAACAATGCCTATTTCCACTGATGTGGGAAAACAGTGTTAGGAGATGATTCTCTGTGGTCTCTTGTAGATCTGTAGGTCTTATGAGCTAAATCTCACAAAAAAAAATAGAGCCTTTATTCCAGACTGTCTTTTCAAGGATGCTTTATACAAAGAAAACCATGGAAAGTAGAGGTAGTGTCTCTGTCCAGAGCAGAGAGCCCATTGGTTTGCTGTCTGGTGTAGCAATGTCTCTTTCTGGGGCAGAGGTTAGGTACACTTACTGCCCATTATAAAAGATTCAGGTTCCTTAAGCTTGGAGCTTCTCTTCTGTAATACAAGCCACCATGTGAATAGGCTTCACTTGTGCTTCTCACATCTCCTCTTGGAAATTAGAATTTGGAAAACAAACAAATGAAGTTTTGGTTACTGCTATTGTTGTGAACTGTTCTTTGTTTCTGACTCAGGAACTTTGTGTCTTCTATTGGAATTCAGGAAATTAGCTGGATGTAGGGCAAAATCTCAACTCTTCACAGTTTTTGATAAATATATACTTACTATACATACTTAATGTAGTTCTTGACATGTCATAGCAGATTCTCAAAAAAAAAAAAGGTAACTAAATGTATAATGGTGATAAAATGGCAGAAAGATACCTTTTTATTACACCTCTCCAGAAAATAAAACATGAGAAGCCTAAAAGTGGCTAGTGGAGGGAAAAGAAAACAGGGACACCATGTCAAGGAGTCCTGGCTTACTGGGAAGAGGGAGTGATTTTACCAAACATCAGAAACTCAGTTTCTCAAGCAACAGCTTCTCCTCTGATTCTCTTTGCTTTCCAACTTCCAAGTCTTGGGAGGAAATAAGGGAGTGTGTAGAAGATGGGAGTCTCAGTATAAGAGGGATTTTGAGAAGTTGAACCTGCTAGTAAGGATAATTAGGAACAATGGGCCCAGGCTCCAGGGTTCAGGTTCTAACATCAACTGCATCTAGTCTAAAGCCACCCTGGACCAGCCAACTTGCTCCTCCTCTGGTGGGAAATCATCCCTACAGCTTCCATTAAGAAAGGTGCTCAGGGCTCATTCCCATAAGTGAATAACTCCTGCCTGTAGACCACAGATTATGGGGTAAATATAATTTCCAGAACTCAGGAGGAATTTCTTGTAAGCACACGTTGAATGAGTCATGCAAAGAAGAGCAAGGGATCTGCCCTCCAGTTGAGAGCATATACCACTCTCAACACTTTGTTCTTGCCAATTTATATTAGAAAGAAATTTGTGTGTGAGAACACAAGGCCCCATCTTTCCTTTCAAAGATGGCTGCCTTCACTTTCCCTTTCAAAATCTTCTAGTCCTATGCGCTTACAGAGTGCCATTGGGAGCACTAGGCTTAGGAGTCTCTACTTGTATTTTAGTTCCACTTCTGTCCAGACTTGTGTGCTAGTGGAAAATCACAGAATCTTTCTGTGCCTGTTTCTTCCTCGCCCAACAGGACTAACACCATCTGTCCTGCCTGAGGCCCTGAAATACTGAATGGATGGGACAGTGATAAACACATTTTAGATATTAATTCTTTGGTATTTTCACTGGGTTTCCCTGTTTCTTAACATCCTCAGAGCCTCCTGGGTCAGCTCCCTCTTTTTACCTCATAGCTTCTAGTATTTTTTCTTTCTGTTCTGCAAAGAGACCTTAAGCAACCCACAAAAGTCTTGGAAAATACTTTTCCCATATTCTCAGATTCTCAAACATTCTGTAATTAAGCTTCTCCTCCTTCCACCACCATAAAACACAGACTTAAAGCACAGATACACTGTGAAAGGGGAAGCAGTCACAGAGACCTAGGTGACACCAGGTCCTTATCCTGAAACTTAGAATGGGTGGTGCTGGAGGAGGAAGATAATAGGAGAAATGTGAAGACAGGAGTCACTCCTTAGCTCAAGCCCCTTAGCTCAAGACTGCCACCCCATTCAGGAAAAAAAGCCAAAGTCAAACTGGGTGCCTATATTTTGTAGCTAATTGGGAGACTGAGGCAGGAGATGACAAATTTGAGGGTGTCCTGGGCAACTTAGCAAGACCCTATCTCAAAATAAAATAGAAAGGGCTGGGGTATATCTCATCAATAGAACATTTGCCTAGTATGTGTAAGGCCTTGGGTTCAATCCTTAGTACTACAAAGTACTACTAAGGCTTACATGATGATATTCCTGGTACATCTCTCTCTCATCTGCTGTTCTACCCTGTTTTTTCTGTTCCCAATACACAGGCTCCTCAAACAGACCAGCTCTGCCTCTTGTGCAGAACCTTTGCACTTTCTGTTCCTTCTGCCAGTTCTATAATAATTTCCATAGCCACATGATTTGATCCTTCATGTCTTTCAGGGGAAATTTTTCTTACAATCCTATTAAAATTGCAACCTCTTCCCTCTCTCCTCCCCAAACTCCTTTACTCCTCTTTCCTGGTTTATTTTTCTCCACAGCATTTAAAAAAATATTTTTGCTGTAAGTGGACACAATAACTATTTTTTATGTGGTGCTGAGGATCGAACCCAGTGCCTCATGCATGCTAGGCAAGCACTCTACCACTGAGCCACAACCGCAACTCCTCCACAGCATTTTCTACTACATTCAAAGCTAAATATTTATGTATTTGTTTACCATGTCTTTTCCCCACTAGAATGCAAGTTCCATGAGGACCTAATTTTTCTATTTTGTTTATTGCTATATCCTCAGAGTTCAGAATAGCTCCTGCAACTAAGTAGTTGATCCATAAATATCTGTTGAATGAATGAATTAGTACAAGAGTGTCTCTCTTCCATTTCTTTAACTATGGAATCCATGAATGATTGCATGCCCATGTGAATGTGATAGAAAGCCCCAGGGGAAAGATCACATTTAATCCCAAATCAGTGGAGAGTAGGAAAGTGGGGCCTCTGTGAATTTATTACTTACTCAAATTTTCAAATAAGTGGAAGGGATTGCAGAATGGTGAACTAGAGACCAGGGATAAAGCTGATCTTCACCACTAATGCCTTTGCAAATTATTTAACCTCTCTGGCCCTCAGCTGTATCCTCTGTAAACTGTGGATGTTGCGATAAATAATTATTGAGAATAAGTAGATAGCACTTTATGGCCTAACGTTTTCTTTCACATCTACAGTCAACTCTCCTCCACATCTGTGGGTTCTGCATCCTTGAATTCAACCAACCTCAGTTTGAAACTATTCAAGGAAAAAATATTGCATCTGTACCAAACATATAAACTATTTTTCTTGTCATTATCCCTCTGCCAAATACAGCATAATAACTATTTACATAGCATTTATATTGTATCAGGAATTATAAATAATCTAGAGAGGATTTAAAGTAGATAATATGCAAATATGACTCCATTTCATATGAGGGACTCGAGCATCTTCAGATTTGGGTGCCCTCATAGGTCCTGGAACAAATCCCCCTTGGATATTGAAGGACAACTGAATTATCTCTGAATCCTGTGAGGTAGCCAGGACAGGTAGGTAGATCAGAGAGAACAGAAACCCTTTGGTTAGCTGTTGCTACCAATAACCCCTCAGAGATCCTTAAGGATCCTGAGTCACACAAGTAGGAGGGTCCTTCACTTGCTGAGCAGGTGATAGGGGATAAGTTTGAACTTGGGAGAAGAGTATACTGTTTTATGTAAGAATCAGCGGAGATAATAAGGGCAGGGCAATATCAGGGAGCTGAAAACAAGAGAAACAAAAGACAGGTGGGGACAGAGTCCTGCTGGGAAGGTTAAGAAGAGACATTCCTTTTTTTTTTTTTTTTTTTTTTTGGTGCTGGGGATTGAACCCAGGGCCTTGTGCATGCAAGGCAAGCACTCTACCAACTGAGCTATATCCCCAGCCCAGAAAAGACACTCTTGTGATTAGATGAGTAAATGGGGTATGGAAGAGAGAAACAGCAAGAGAGATGGAGCTTGTTCTGTAGGGCACCATGTAATCCCTACCTATATCTACTTTGGAAAATTCAGGTTGCTTCTGATGCCTTGGCCCAATTAAAGTATCTCAGGAGAGTAGAAATCAACATGGAGTCCTATGTGGAGGTTGCCAGGGGGGGATTAGAGGGACAGCCAACATCCTGACCACATGATGGAGAAAGGAGAGGTCATACTTCATTTAAGCTGGGTTCTGGTCCAGAAAGAGTGGCTACCATGTAACCCTGTCCTGTTCCTTCACTGACTTTTTAAGGATATGATCTTGCCTACTTCCTCCCTGAATATCACACAAAGGGTTTTATCTATTATTTTAATCTTTCATCAGTTTAGTATACATAGACATTTTAGTATCCTGAGCTCAGTAGTAGAACCTTCCTTGGTCTGATAAAATGATCATCATGTTAAGGGTCACAGGGTTGGAACTGAAAAAGTCTAGAGTCTTTGCTCAGTACTTTGACTTAACAATTAAGGTGTGTGTGTCGAGGGGTCGTACTGAAGATTGAAGCTGGGGGCACTCAACCACTGAGCTACATCCTCAACCCTTTTTATTTTTTATTTGGAGACAGAATCTTACTAAGTTGCTCACGTTGGCCTTGAACTTACCATCTTCCTGCATGGGTCTCCCAAGTTGCTGGGATTACAGGAATGCACCACTATGCCCCAAAGCAATTGCCTTTTTGATTTTCCACACTTATGTAAATGAAAAAGCACTTTGAACTCACTTTTAGATGATTAATAGAGAAAGTGGCTTCGCAAGTCACAATATGGCAAGGTTCAAATTGAGCAAACGAGAACAAAAATCAACACGTTCATATTCATGCAAACCTTCTGCCATAAAGAAATTTCATTTAATTTAAAGTGATAAATCTGGAAATTATGTGATGATTGCTCATAAAATCATTAATCAAACTCACATTTTGTAGTAACTCATACAAAAGCCTGCAATTAGAATATTTTAAGAAAAAAAATGTTTGTTTTTTTTTGTTTTTGTAGTATGGGGTATTGAACCCAGGTCTTCATACATGCTAGGGTACTATACTTTCCTAAGGGTGGGGGTGTACCTCAGAAATGAAGGGTGGGTGTGTACCTCAGAAATGATATTTCTGAGGTACACCCCCACCCTTAGGAAAATATATTATTTGAAATTTTTATATACCATGCCATTGTAACTATTTATCAATGAAAATGGGAAAATATATCTTGCTAGTTCCATTTAGTCAATTACTGTAATAAAAGGTGTTAGATACTATCAAAGAAATATAATTATAAATAATAATACAATGTATACCTGCTTCCAATGTGTACTCCCTGATAAACACTCAATGTAAATAAAATACAATATTGGATCTAGAATGGATCTAGATAATCCTTTAAAAGCAAGTTTGTCAGAAACAGATAAAGCACACACAGAACTTCTTTTCTCCATTTTCTTTACTTTTTGCTAAGTCCAGACACAGTCGACTTTGGGGGGTGTCTCATGCATATCTTATTCAGACATTTCCCATCTGGGATAAGAAAGTGTCAATAAAAACCAAAATGAAAACAGTAAAGTTTTGAGGCAAGTTAAAAAATAGGATTGTAATTTAGTATAACAATGAGGGTCTCCCTCCATTTCCATGCAATTCCCCTTTTCTCTCCCTTTCCCTCCCACCTCATGTCTCTGTTTAATGTTAATCTTTTTTTCCTGCTCTTCCTCCCTGCTCTATTCTTAGTTGCTCTCATTATATCAAAGAAGACGTTTGGTATTTGTTTTTTAGGGATTGGCTAGCTTCACTAAGCATAATCTGCTCTAGTGCCATCCATTTCCCTGCAAATTCCATGATTTTGTCATTTTTTAGTGCTGCGTAATACTCCATGGTGTATAGATGCCACATTTTTTAATCCATTCATCCATTGAAGGGCATCTGGGTTGGTTCCACAGTCTAGCTATTGTGAATTGTGCTGCTATGAACATCCATGTGGCAGTATCCCTGTAATACGCTCTTTTAAGGTCTTCAGGTAATAGTCCGAGAAGGGCAATAGCTGGATCAAATGGTGGTTCCATTCCCAACTTTCCCAGGAATCTCCATACTGCTTTCCAAATTGGCCTCACCAATTTGCAGTCCCACCAGCAATGTACAAGAGTACCCTTTTCCCCACATCCTCGCCAGCACTTGTTGTTGTTTGACTTCATAATGGCTGCCAATCTTACTGGAGTGAGATGGTATCTTAGGGTGGTTTTGATTTGCATTTCTCTGACTGCTAGAGATGGTGAGCATTTTTTCATATACTTGTTGATTGATTAGAGGTTGTGAATGGAATGGGAAAATGAACAAGGTGAGAAATGAATTACAGTAGATGGGGTAGAGAGAGAAGATGGGAGGGGAGGGGAGCGGGGATAGTAGAGGATAGGAAAGGTAGCAGAATACAACAATTACTAGTATGGCATTATGTAAAAATGGGGATGTGTAACCGATGTGATTCTGCAATCTGTATCTGGGGTAAAAATGGGAGTTCATAAATCACTTGAAGCTAATGTATGCTAATGTATGAATATGATATGTCAAGAGATTTGTAAGGTTTTGAACAACCAATAAAAAAATAAATAAAATAAAATAAAAAATAGGATTGTTTTAGAAGACAGAATATGCCTGGCATGGTGGTACATGCCTATAATCTCAGTGGCTCAAAAAGCTGAGACAGGAGAATTGTGAGTTCAAAGCCATCCTCAGCAATGGCAAGGCGCTAAGCAACTCAGTGAGACCTTATCTCTAAATAAAAGACAAAATAGGGCTGGGGATGTGGCTCAGTGGTCAATCCCTGGTAACTGCTCCCCTCCCTCCAAAAAAAAAAAATGACAGAACATGATACCTAATTTGGAGCTGTCTACAGATTGACTTTTAGAGACTAAATTTGGCTTATGCTCAGCTTCATTAAATGGAGTCAATTCTTATGTGGACTATGGGGTACCTTTTAAAAGAAGATTTCTTTTTCTGTGGCTTAGAAGCATCCATTTGCCTCACTTGGATTATCCATATTCTCTTTTAGCTCAGCAATTTCCAGCTTACTTGAGCATGCCATTTATTTCATCCTTGGGTGGAAGTGCATTTCCCAATATATTGGGCACTTTTGATCCCTTTGGCTCAGAGGCCTTCTTTGAAGATCACGGTCAATGAAAATATTTTTCTGTGGATGATGACAATTGAGAGAATGACAGGTAACTCTTAGAGCTGGTGAAATGAGCAGTTCATTTCCAATTGGGGTGGTTCACTCACAGATTTGCAGATGGGTTGATCATGAAGATTAAAGGAGCATTCTTTTCATTTCAGTTTCTGAGAAATGAAAAGAAACTGAAAACGTAATTAACTTCCTTCTCCTGTTGATGAATATTGAGGTGGTTCACAGTTTTTCAATATTACAAATCATGTTGCAATCACAACTTGTGTATGTTTCCCTGAACCCATGGTGAAGATTTTTTTTCTAGAATATATACCTATGAATAGAATTGCTGGAGCAAAGGATGTACAAAATATTATTATTTCATTTTACAAAATATTATTATATTGCTTTTCAAAATGCCTATACCAGTTTATACTCTCATCAGCAGGGCACAAAAATGTTTATGACTCTACATTCTCACCAAAATTCCATACTATCTGAACTTTTATTCCTTTCTGTCCAATGAGAATAAATGTCCTTCATTACTATTTTAATTGGCGTTTCTCTGGTGAGTAGTCATATTGGACAACTTTTTGTATATTTGTTGGCTTTCCAGCTTCCTTTCTGTGAGTTACCAATTCATATTCTAATTCACTTATTCCCCCCCCCTCATTGATTTCTAGGAGCTTCTTTAAAATATTCTTTGTAAGTAGTAGCAAATAGCATTTTTGTAGTCCATACATTCTCTTTTCACTTTGATTTTTTGGTACTTGTTTTTTAAAGGTTTGTTTGTTTGTTTGTTTTTGTAGTTGTAGATGGACAGAATGCCTTTATTTTATTTATTTTTATGTGGTGCTAAGGATCAAGCCCAGTGTCTCACACATGCTAGGCAAGCGCTCTGCCACTAAGCTACAGCCTCAGCCTGATTTTTTTGTACATTTTATACTCCAGAAGTATGTGATTTCCGTATAGGTGAATTTACTAGCCTTTTCCTTTAAGATTTGTGCCTCTTGTATTTTGAGAAATCCTTCCCTTGGTTCTCTTGTACATTGCTGGTGGGACTGCAAATTGGTGCGGCCAATTTGGAAAGCAGTATGGAGATTCCTGGGAAAGTTGGGAATGGAACCACCATTTGATCCAGCTATTGCCCTTCTCGGACTATTACCTGAAGACCTTAAAAGAGCGTATTACAGGGATACTGCCACATCGATGTTCATAGCAGCACAATTCACAATAGCTAGACTGTGGAACCAACCCAGATGCTCTTCAATGGATGAGTGGATTAAAAAAATGTGGCATCTATACACCATGGAGTATTACGCAGCACTAAAAAATGACAAAATCATGGAATTTGCAGGGAAATGGATGGCACTAGAGCAGATTATGCTTAGTGAAGCTAGCCAATCCCTAAAAAACAAATACCAAATGTCTTCTTTGATATAATGAGAGCAACTAAGAATAGAGCAGGGAGGAAGAGCAGGAAGAAAAGATTAACATTAAACAGAGACATGAGGTGGGAGGGAAAGGGAGAGAAAAGGGGAATTGCATGGAAATGGAGGGAGACCCTCATTGTTATACAAAATTACATATAAGAGGTTGTGAGGGGAATGGGAAAATAAACAAAGTGAGAAATGAATTACAGTAGATGGGGTAGAGAGAGAAGATGGGAGGGGAGGGGAGGGGGGATAGTAGAGGATAGGAAAGTTAGCAGAATACAACAGTTACTAATATGGCATTATGTAAAAATGTGGATGTGTAACCAATGTGATTCTGCAATCTGTATTTGGGGTAAAAATGGGAGTTCATAACCCACTTGAATCTAATGTTTAAAATATGATATGTCAAGAACTTTGTAGGGTTTTGAACAACCAATAAAAAATAAATAAATAAATAAATAAATAAAAAAGAAATCCTTCCCTTGGCCACAATCATGATATTATTTTCTAAATTTAGTTCACAAATTGGTAAAGCTTTGTTTCTCATAACCGAAATTTATTTTTCTTGCTTGTGTGTTAGTTCTCTATCACTAAGTATAAATTACACACACTTAGCATCTTAAGATAGCAAAGAAAAAATAATTTTAAATTTCGCAACTAGGGATTGAACACTGGGGCCCGTGGCCACTGAGCTACATCCCCAGCCTTTTTAATTTTTTTTTACCTTGAGTCAGGATCTCACTGAATTGCTTAGGCTGGTCTCAAACTTGCAATCCTCCCTAGTTCCTGGGATTACAGGTGTGCACCACCACACCTAACAAGACAGCAAAAATTTATCAATTCACTTTTCCTTAGGTTAGAAATCTGGCATGCATATCTAAGTTCTCTGAGGAGGTCACAAGGTTGAAATCAAGTTGTTGGTTATCTATATGCTTATCTAAAAGTTGGAAGTCCATGTCCAAGCTAACATGATTATGTAGTGTTTAGGTCCATCAGTGCTAGGTCTAAAGTCCCATTTTTGATACCAGCTGTTGACCAGAGGCTGTTCTCTATTCCTAGAGTCCATCTCCATACCTTGCTGCAGGCCCCCTTCAGTCTTCATAGTCAGCAACAAAGAACCTGCCTTGGGTTGAATCCCTGTCATGCTTTAAATCTTTCTATGTGCAAGGTACAGAGGAGCATGTCTATAATCCCAGCTACTCAGGAGGCTAAGGTAGGAGGATCACAAATTCAAGGCCAGCCTCAGCAATTTAGGGACACCCTGCCTCAAAATAAAAACTAAAAAGGGCTGGAGATGTAGTTCAATTGTAGAGCACCTCTGAGTTCAATTCCTAATACCAGGAAAAAAAATCTTTCTGGTTGTGAATCTCTCCTTTGGTAAAAGTCCCAGCCCTTTTAAGGACTCACCTGATGAGATTAGGCCCACCCAGGATATCTTGCCATGTTAAGATCAACTGATTTAGAAACTTAATCATATCTGTAAAACTCCTTCATAGCACCACCTAATTTAGTGTTTGAGTGAATAACTGAGAGAAGCTGTGTGTCTACCATGGATCTAGAATCGTGGGGGCCATCTTAGAATTCTGACTCCTGCATGGTATAAAGTAGGAATCCATAATTTTTCTACATGGATCACTGTTATTTTCATTTTGGCAATCTTAAAGCATATACAAAAGCAGACACAATTGTTGCAAGAGCCCCTGTGATCCCAGCACCTGTCTTCTGTGATTCTAAATGGCCATTTTGTGTCCCAACTCCCTTTTCCTGACTCCCTAGTTCATCTGCAGCAAATGACACACATTCTAGTTCATCTGTGAATGCTTCTGTATATATTTTTAAAATTTGAGGCAGAGTCTTACTAAGTTGCCTAGGCTGGCCTTGAATTTACAACTTCCTATCTCAGCCACCTGAGTAGCTTGGATTACAGGTGTGCACTGCCAGGCCAGGATCTGTATGTATCTTTAAGATCAGGACTTTTTTTCTACCTGGAATTAGCTAAACTCAAGGTTAAGGGCATAATTCTCCAAATCTGACCAAGATTTCTTACACCAACTGCAAATTCAAGGAGGAAAAAACCACTCTCAGTTTTGATAATTTGCTAGAAAGACTCCCAGACTTCACTTAAACCTAATGTACTCACAACCATGTTTATTACATGCAAAGCTGCAAATTAGGAGACACATGGGGCAGAATCTTGAACTGGGAAGTTTCCAAATTTGAAGCTTCAGTGTTCTCAGGGATATGTTACCCTCCTGGCATGGATATTTGGCAACATTTGAAAAGAGTACTTCCAACCCAGGAAGCTCACATGAACTTTAGTGTTCAGAGTTTTTATTTGGTGTTTCAGTATCTAGGCACAAATGATGGAATTATTGCCCAAGTAATGTTGAATTTAATCTACAGCCTCCCTCTGTTCCCAGAAATCAGGCTGATATCATGTGGCTCATAGCCTCAACCTTTTTTTTTTTTTTTGCTGCTGGAGATTTAAGCCAGGGGTCCTTTACTACTGAGCTGCATCTCCAGCCCTTTTTATTTTTCACTTTGAGACAGGTTTTTACTAAATCACTTAGGCCCTTGCTAAATTGCTGAGGCTGGCCTCAGCCTCCGGAATCACTCGGATTATAGGTGTGCACCACTGCACCCAGCTTCATAGCCCCAACTTTCTAATCACATGGTTGGTCTTTCTGGAGTGGATAGCCATCTGTTAAACTATCAGGTGAGATGTAAGGGACCCACCAGGAATAACAAAGACACGCCTATCAGTTAGGTAATTTCCAGTGTTTAGTTACTTCCCAGGAACTGGGAACAAAAGCCAGTCAAATTCTTCCTTCTTCTTTTCTTTATAACCACAATACTATTATACATCTAAAACCAATTCTTTATATTCATCAAATATCTGAAAATTACTATAATTTCCCCTATTATCTCATTATTAAAAAATAGTTGATTTCTACAAGTTAGTATCCTAACAAAGCTTCACATATCATATTTGGTTAATATACATCTTAAGGTGTTTTGTTGTTGTTGTTTTAGTTTATAGGTTCCCTTTCCTTTTATTTATTTATTTATTTATTTATTAACAATTTATTTGTGGAAGGAAACAAGTCATTTGTTCTATAGAGTCTATCCCATTCTGAATTTTGCATAAATCACATAATTATAAAATTCATCCAGATACTGTTTACATGGTATCTTAACATATTTTAATTAACTTAGCTAGAAGAAACAGTTCAAACATACCTTGTGGCACACATTTCACAGGCATAAATGTCAAGACGTTTGTCAAGCATTTAGCAAACAGGTTGGTGACATAGAAATTCTAGGATAGCTATCTGTTGCTGATCCAGCCTCCAGGCTAACTGCATGGAACCTTAAGTTAATTATTCCAGTGTGCCGTGGGCCCCGGGACTTCAAGGCCTGTTTGTACATGACAGACTCTTCACTGAGGCCTATTATTCAGTACTGCTTAGGGGGACTTCTGAGAGTAAGCAAACTGGCATGTCTATCTGGGATGTGCAACCTCTTAGAATCTCTGTCTATAAAGAGATCAAGACTGGACCAACAAGAATTTTGGAGCTCTGGGGTCCCCCCGTATGAACTCTGGAGAAACAAAACCAGAACTCTGGCTGGAGTAGAAATCTGGTTTTCCAGGCCCAAATGACCTTCAAGTCAGAATGTCACAGATTTACAGAATGTAACTATAAAAAGCTCAACTAAATAAAATCGGCTCTGTCTCAAAAACAGACATGCCTTTTTACAAAGGTGCTTTGAGTTTTGAGAAGTGCTTCGAGCACTGAAATGGATGTGAGTTATCTAATTCCACTTCACCATAAATGCACCGGAATTATGTCTTCCTAGAATATGACAGGCCATGATCGGTCCCTTTCTATCCAGTGCAGTTAATGGTAATGGCAAAAACCAAGCCCCAAATAGGTGCCTTTAAAAAGCCTATCACAATTGTGTTGCAATTGATGAATCTATAAAGGTCTTTTCTCTAAAAGAGCTTCATTGTCATGTGCAGAAGAGAAATTGTCCCCCCCACAATGAGTATACATTAGGTGTTCTTAATATATTTCAAAGAGATGAGGCTAGGTCTCCCAGTTATGGCTTGAGATCAGGTTTTTATCCTGTGGAACACACAGTCTGAGGATGGACCATTCCATGGATCCTTTCATGGCCAGAAGGAGCCCTTGGACTTTGGGACTCCCTGAAGTGCCCTGACCAAATGCTGAGGTGTTTGGCAGATTCAAAATGTAGGTGTACAAACTGTTGTACCCCAATACTGGAACTCTGAAACACACTTGCTTCCATACCCCAAACCTGGAATTCTGTCCATCCTAATATCTGTCCCTCCACCAGCTCAGCTGTGGAGCCCAGAGATCATCAAAAAGAGTCAGGTGTGTCATTTTTGAAAATGGCTTGGCTGCTAATCATGGTGGACTTCAAGGACAAACTCTGACTTTGTTCTTTCCTGGCTCCCAGCACTGGAATCTTCATTTGGACCACCAAGATCAGCTTCTAGGAAACAGAAGGTTTGTTCTCTGACGGATTTAGAACCTCTCTGATGGTAGACTGGCCTGTGAATGGAGGCTGTGCATCTGGGAGAAAGTGGACCTCCAAATTGTTCCTTCAAAAGAAGAACTGCTAGAAGTAACCCCATGTTGAGAACTAGAGACTTGTAAGTTGATCTTTGCTCTGGTTTGGGTGTGTCATCCAAATTCACATGAGGTAAACTTGATCCCTAATGCAGTGTTGGGTGGTGGAACCTAATGAGAGGAGGTTGGGTCTTGAGGGCAGAGCCATTGTGAATTAATTATTGTTGTCATTGCGGAAGCAGGTTAGTTACCAAGAGAGAAAACTGCTTTTTGTTTGTTTGGTTTGGTTTGGGTACTGGGCATAGAACCCAGGGGTGTTCAACCACTGAACCACATCCCCAGCCCTTTTTTTTGTATTTTATTTAGAGACAGGGTCTCACTAAGTGGCTTAGTGCCTCGCCATTGCTGAGGCTGGCTTTGAACTTACGATCTTCTTGCCTCAGCCTGCTGAGCCACTGGGATTACAGGCATCTGCCACCGTGCCCAACCTGAAAGCAAGCTGTTTTACAAATGACTCTATCCCTTATGCTTTCTCTACTACCTGTTCACCTTGTACCATGTTATGATGTAATATAAAGACCCTTGTAGCTAGTTATGCCCTTGGACTTCCTAGCCTGCAGAACCATGAGCTAAATAAACTCCTTTTCTTTATAAACTACCCAGTGTATGGTATTCTGTTATAGCAACAGAAAATGGACTAAGACAGCCCTGGAGATTTGACTGAAGCCTGGTGCAGTGGCACATGCTTGTAATCCCAGTGCCTTGGGAGGCTAAGGCAGAAGGATTGTAAGTTTGAGGCCAACCTCATCAACTTAGTAAGACTCTGTCTCAAAAAATAAAAAGGTGTGGGGATGTAGCTCAGTGGTAGAGAACCCCTGGATTCTATCTCCAGTACCATTAAAAATAAAAAAGAGTTAGATGAATATTGTTTTGCTGAATGACTCATAGAAGTGGAGGATCAGGCTAGGTTTTTATGAAAACTGGTATTGGAGACTGAAACACCCCCACTCCCAAAAAGGCTGCCTTGGAGGAATGCTTCCTGAGATTGAAGGAAAAAGATATTGAGTCTGGGAAGTTGTTGCCAAACGGAGCTGAGCTGATGGGTGAGTGAAACTTTTGTGCTATTGAAAATTGACCTGGGTTCAGGCTCTCAGGCTCCATGAAATGTCTGTGGCAAACTTGGGCACTGCAGTTTACACAGCTGCTCTTCTGGAAAGCTTTTGCCAAGGGAAACCCAGCAGGACAGCTCTTTGTAGTCAGGAAGAACTCCTGAGGGAGGTCCCAATGTGTATACTTCTTCCTTAACAAAGGAAAAGCAGTGAACCTGTCAATTGGGTCTGATGGGATGAAAACCTTTTTATCAGGCCAAGTCTATGACTTTGGAAGGAGCTATTACTTTCTTCCTGATCAGTGTGATGATTAATTTAGGGTATCAATTTGACTGGATTGAGGGGTGCCTAGATGGTTGATAAAGCCTTCTTGATGCAGAGTCTGTGAGAGTGTTTCCAAAAAAGCTTGGCGTCGGGGCTGGAGGACTGAATGGGGACAGCCACCCTCTATGCGAGAAGGCGAAATTAAAAGGTAAGGGGACTCTTTCTTTCTCTGTTTCT
This sequence comes from Callospermophilus lateralis, assembly GCF_048772815.1. Classification (NCBI taxonomy): domain Eukaryota; kingdom Metazoa; phylum Chordata; class Mammalia; order Rodentia; family Sciuridae; genus Callospermophilus; species Callospermophilus lateralis. Next base: position 30,512,988 of record NC_135325.1, on the reverse strand, counting down.
GTCTCTCTTTCTCTTTCCAAATGGGATCCCCTTGGACTGGGGTTGTGGCTCAGTGGTAGAGCGCTTGGCCCACACATGTGAGGCACTGGGTTCGATCCTCAGCACCACATAAAAATAAACAAAATAAAGATATTGTGTCCATGTATTATATATATATATATATGTGTGTGTGTGTGTGTGTGTGTGTGTGTGTGTGTGTAAATGTGACCCCCTTCTCCTCTTCTTGCCCTTAAACATCATTGATCATTGGAAGCCCAGGATTTGGGGCCTTTTCAAATCAGCCTTGCACCAATGACTCATGGGATTCTCAGGCTTTTGGCTTTGCACTGGGAGCTTCACAGATTCTAAAGCTTCCAGAATAAATTCCCTGGTTCTCCAGCTTACATGGCTTATGTGGGACCTCCTGGCCTTCTCCTTGATCATATGAGCCAATTTCCCTAAATAAATCCCCTCTCACATATTCTCTTGATTCTGACTCTCTGAAGAACCCTGACTAATATGGTCTACATTAAAGTCAAGGATCCATGACACGGGCTACTCCCCTTATGCAGACACCTGGGATGCTCCTTGGGGCCAGAGTTTGCATTTCAGCATCCAGATAAACTTTCCCATAATCCTCCCAGACCTCATCTTGTTTCCTTCTAAGTCACAGCACTCCAGGTTCATTTTTACCCTTAGACAGATCACTCCTACCCCTGATTCCATCATTCCATTGGAATTTCATGGCCTCTGCTCCCCTTTTCTTCTTCTTTACCAGGACAGTCCTCTTCTCCTTGTTTTTATCTTCTTCTAGAATCTTCACAATCTTCACTGTATCTGTTCCTGGCATTTGTCCTGGTATGTGGCCATCTGCTCTGGCATTGCCCTGCTGATGGCTTCTTTAAGTTTCTGTAGAGGCTCCTTCAGACTCACTCCCCAGCTCACAAAGATGAAGTAAGAATGACTGGGGGATCCTTGAGCAAGAATGACTGGGGGATCCTTGCTGCAGGGAGGGCACAAAGCAAGATGCCCATGCACCTCAGAGCCAATGTGGCTGCTCCGCTTCTCAATCCATGCCTCCATGTCTGATAGGTGCTTCTCCAGGGGCACTGGCAGGCCTTTGCGGGGGTTATAGGATGCAACTCTGAATTCCTGATCCAATCCTACCCCAAGAGAATCTCTTTCATCATTCATATCACAGAAAAGCCTTCCTTCCAGACTCACTGAGCATCTGCTTCAAGCCCAAATCAGTCAGAAAGACCATAGCTGTGGCTGCCTGAAGCCAATTATTGTCAAAAGCAGACAGGCAGGTTGAAAGCAAGGGGTGGGAGGTGTTCCTCAATTCCCATAGGCTTATTCTCCTAGTCTTTGTTTTCTTGGGTCTATTTTTCTTTCTGAATTCTTGCAAACATCTCTTTATGGCTCAAAGCCTCAAGAGCATTTGTTATTCTTTCTCCTCAGCAGCACTGAGAACTATGAAGGCAGCTTGGGGAAATGTAGGCTTTGTTGATTTCTTATCTTTGTTGAAAGTGTCATCTTTTTTCTTCTTTTCCTATCACCTTCCTTCAACTTCTCCTTCTTTGGTGATTTTTTTCCTCCGTTTTAGATTATTATTATTTTATTTTTAAAATTGGCATATAATATTGTGTTTTTACCTTGTACCACATGATGTTTTGAGTATACATAATTATGGAATGACTAAGGCCAGCCAATTAACATAGGCATTACCTCACATAGTTATCCTTTTGTTGAGAGAACACTTTGCATCTACTCTCCTGGCATTTTCCCCCCCATGACTTTATTGAGGCAAAATTGAAGTTCAATAAAATGCACATATTTGAAGTATGCAATTTGATCGGTTTTAACGTGTATGTAACCAATACAATCAATATAAAAAACATTTCCATTACCTTTTTTTTATTTGAAATTTTGCAGACTGTGTTTCCTGTGTGTTTTATCACATTAGAAATCAATCACCTTGGGCTGGGATTGTAGCTCAGTGGTAGAACGCTTGCCTAGCATGTGCAAGGCCCTGGTTCAGTCATCGGCACCACATATTAATAAATACATAAAATAAAGAACTACAACTAAAAAATAATTAAAAAAAGAATTCAATCACCTTAAGTTATATAGAACCCCACCTCCGCATGTCAACTATTTCAAAATTAAATGGCACACTTATAAATATCTCAGAGGTTAAGGAAGAAAGCACAAGAAATGTAAATAAAAAGTGCTTTGAACTAAGTGATAATAAAGCTTAAAATATCAGGATCCCTGGGATGAAACAGCACTCAGATGAACATTTATAACTTAATGTGCTTGTATCAGAAAGAAGCTAGAATAACAATCAAATTAGTTTCAAACTATGTTGTAAGAAGGAAAAAATAAGAGTAGGAGCAGAAATATATAAAATAGATAAAAAATAATACAGCTAAAATTTGATAAAAAATAAACAAGTCTAATCAAGAAAAAACCAAGAACACAAAAATTAATATCAATGGAAACAGAGCTATCAAAATAACCGTACAGATGCTAAAAATATATTAAGGTACTATTACAATTGTATATCAACACATGTGATAGTTTACATAACATGATCTATGCTAGAGAAGTATCCATGTGCTGCTAAGAAGAAAGTGTACTTAGTCATTAATGGATGAAATATTCTATACATGTCTGTAAAGTCTAAATTTTCAATTGTAATTTTTACTTCTGTGGCTTCTTAGTTTTTGTTTGAAGAATCTATCCACTGGTGACAGAGGCATGTTAAAGTCACCCAGTATTATTGTGTTGTGGTCTATTTGATTCTCAAAACTGGGAAGGGTTTGTTTGATGTACATAGGTGCTCCATTGTTTGGGGCATAAATATTTACAATTGTTATGTCTTGTTGATGTATCATTCCCTTAAGCAGGGGAATGATTTGTCCTTCTTTGTCCCTACTGATTAACTTTGGCATGAAGTCCACTTTGTCTGATATGAGAATAGAAACCCCTGCTTGTTTACACGATCCCTGTGAGTAATGTTTTTTCCCATCCTTTCTTCTGTGGATGTCTTTGCCTATGAGGTGAGTCTCTTGGAGACAGCATATTGTTGGGTCTTGTTTTTTAATCCAATCTGTTTCCTGGCATTTTTCAAGAACACTATTGTGTTAATCAACATTCCATTGCTGTGACAAAATACCGGAGATAACCAACTTATAAGGAGGAAAGGTTCATTTTGGCTCATGGTTTCAGAGGTTTCAGTCCATGGTTGCTTGGCCCTGTTGCTTTGTGTCTGGGGTAAGGCAGCACATCATGGTGGAAGCGCATGATACAGGAAACCTGCTGACCTCACGGTGGTTGGGAAGCAAAGAAAGAAGAAGGGGCCAAAATCCCACACCACCAATGACCTAAGTTTCTTCCATTATGCCCCACCTCCTAAAAGTTTCACCAATTCCCAGTAGGCCTGCAGGCTGGTGATCAATCTTTTAACACTTGAGTCTTAGGGGGCACTTTGATTCAAACTATAGCAATAATTTATTATTATTATTATTATTATTATTATTATTATTATTATTATTATACCAGGGATTGAACCCAGGAGCACTTAACCACTGAGCTATATCCCCCAGCCCTTGTTTGTATTTTATTTAGAGACAGGTTCTCACTGTGTTGTTTAGCACCTTGCCATTGCTGAGGCTGGCTTTGAACTTGCAATTCTCCTGCCTCAGCCTCCTGGGCTACTGGGATTAAAGCATGCACCACCACACCTAGCTGATTTTATTCTCTTATAAAACTAAATAGTATTCAGTTAAGTATATGCACCACATTTTCTTTATCCACTCATCATCTGATGGACATGTAGGTTGTTTCCATTTGTAGGCTATTGTGAGCAGTGCTGCAATGAACATGGCACTTTGAATATACACCCAGTTGCAGGATGGCTGGACCATATGATAGATCTATTTTTAATTTTTTTGAGAAATCTCCATACTATTTCCCATAATGACTGTACTAATTTACATTCCCACCAGTATGCAAGGGTTCCCTTTTCCCCATATCCTGTATAGTACTTGTTATGATTAGTCTTATTGCTATCAGCCATTCTTACTGTGGTGAGATGATAATATCATTGCAGGTTTGATTTACATTCCCCCAATGATTAGTGGTGCTAAACATTTTTTTTATATAATTGGTGGCAATTTGTTTTCTTTTGAAAAGTTTATTCAGGTCTTCCCCCATCTCCTTTCTTTAATGAAGTTATCATCAGATCCTGATTTAAAAAAAAAAAAAACAAACAAAACTATAGGGCTCTTAAGTTAATATAGAATCCTCCATACTTTATGGTCAGAGAAACAGGAACAAGCTTATTATTCACTTCAAATCCTAATCAGTCAATGAAGGAATCAGATTCATCATACCCATCACCCATAATGATTAAGTCCTATCTTTGGTCTTTTCTATGATTCTTTACACCCTTTTTTTTCAGATTGAAGATCTCCCACTTTTCCCTACATATTCCTCACCAGCTCTGGGTAGAAGAATTCTGGGCAAACCTTGCTATTCTGAGTCAAAGAGAGTAAGTAAGTCGCTCTTGCTTAGAGTTTCAGTGCTGTTTTGAACAACCTCCTATTTCCCAGATTTCTATAATATTGCTACTATATGGCTTCTTTGTCAGAAGTGCTTGAGCATCATGAGCTGCAAATGTCCCCTCAGCAGCAGAATGGGTCATGTGCAAAGGCCATAATTCTAGTTAGTAATTGGGTCCTGAAGCAAGTCCACTTATGGTGTCCCCTGCAGTTCCATGGTCCATTCCACAGATGAAAAATCTGTGAAAGTTGGAGGGGGGAAATCTAAATTCAAGGTCTAAGAAAAATCACTGGGGACAGTGGGCTGGCTTGTAGTTAATGCATTTGGGATGTTGAGCAGGAGGATCACAAGTTTGAGGCCAGCCTCAGGATTTAAAAAAGAAAGGCTGGAGATGTAGTTCAGTGGTAGGGTGCCCCTGGATTCAATCCCCAGTAACACACACACACACACACACACACACACACACACACACACACACATTTGGTTCTCTGTAAACCAGTCATTAAAAAGAACATTAACTTAAGCTGGGGTTGTAGCTTGGTGGTAGAGCGCTTGCTTAGCACATGTGAGGCTCTTGGTTCAATCCTTAGCACCACATAAAAATAAATACATTAAGTAAAGGTATTGTGTCCATCTACAACTAAGAAAAAAAATTTAAAAGAACATTTACTTAAGGGATGGGGTTGTGGCTCAGAGGTAGAGCGCTTGCCTAGCACGTGTGAAGCCCTGGGTTCAATCCTCAGAACCACATAAAAATAAATAAATAAAATAAATATATTGTGTCCAACTACAACTAAAAAATAAATATTAAAAAAAGAACATTTGGGGCTGGGGATGTGGCTCAAGTGGTAGCACGCTCGCCTGGCATGCGTGGGGCACTGGGTTCAATCCTCAGCACCACATAAAAATAAAATAAACATGTTTAAAAAAAGAACATTTATTTAAAACTAAACATTTCTTTATGGAAATAACTCAGTTAAAAGATAGGTAAAAGATTTGTACAGATGCCTCACCAAAGAAGATATAGAGATGGTAAATGAGCATAAGAAAAAGGCTCCATATCATGCCATTAGGGAATTGCATATAAAATAACAGTGAGATTCCAACACACACACCTATTAGAATTGTAAAGATCACAAACACTGACGATACCAAATGCTAATGAGAATTTGACATGGTGGGAACTCTTATTCATTGCCAGGAGGAATGGGAAATGGTAGAGCCATTGCATGAAAAATAGTTTGATAGCTTTATTTATTTATTTATTTATTTTTGTGCTCTGGGGACCAAACTCGGAGTCTCAAACATGCTAGGCAAGCACTCTACCACTGAGCCACACTCTCAGCCCAGTTTGTTAGTTTTGTGAAACAAACAAAAAACTAATAGAAATCATGCTCCTAGTTATTTATTCCTGGTGAGTTGAAAAATTCACATACTCACAAAAATCTGCACACAAATATTTATAGCCACTTTACTCATAATTGCCAATAATTTGGAAGCAGCCAAAATGTCTGCCCTTCAGTAGATGAATGGACAAATAAGCTGTGGTATATCCAGACAATGGGATATTATTCAATGCTAAAAAGAAATGAGATATCAAGCCATGAGAGGACATGGAAGAAACTTAAACTCATATCACTAAGTGAAAGAAGCCAAAAATCTGAAAAAGCTACATACAGGCTGGTAGAGTGCTTGCCTCACATGCACAAGGCCCTGGGTTCAATCCCCAGCACCACATATACACAAATATGGTATGAAAAGGCTACATACTATATGATCCCAACTTTATGACATTCTGAAAAATTTGGAAATATTAAAAATATCAGTGGTTACTAGGTGGAGGGGGGAAGGAGGATGAATCAGTGTAACCCAGAGGATTTGTAGTGAATTTTACTATTTCATATAATATTATAATGGACATATGACATTATTCATTTGTCTAAACCCATGGAATGCACAATATCAAGAATGAACCATAACATATACTATGGTCTTGGGTTATAATGGCATGCCACTATAGGTTTACCAGTTGTGACAAATGTACCACTGTGATAATAAGATGATTATAGTGGGGGGTGGGGGGAGGGCACTTGGGAGCTTACCAATCGATTTTTTTGTAAACCTAAAACTGCTGTAAAAAATAAAGACTATTAATTTTTTTTTCAAAAGCACTCAAAACATCAGGAAATCAGTCTCTGGCAAATAAGAGTAATATCTGGAACCAGTAGAGTGGACTCTCTCAGGTCAAGGCCAAACAGTGCCCCCAGAGCATGCTGCATGGGGCAAGGGAGAGGGAGTGGGGTCCATGGGTGTAGGGTGGTAGCTGAGGGACTAGGTTCTGGTGGTCAGAATCCCAGGAGGAGGGGCAGAACCATGCCTTCTTTTCAATAGATGTTATGCCTTCACCTATCCCCTTGGAGGATTTGAACAGGGGAAAGGCCATCTTCCTATCTCTACATGGTTCTTCTGTATGATCTGATCTAGAATATTCACTCCCATTTTGCCTAGGAGATAGAAAAAAACTTTCCTACAGAAAAGAAGAAAACAGAAATGCAGAAAGAAGCAAAACCTAGAAATGAGGAGAGAGAAATCCATGAGTTCCTCTTTTTTCCTCCAGCCCTGTTCTCTGCCCTTCCTGAAGTTTGTCTAACTCTTCCTTGGAATCCCAGAAACACCTTACTGTTCTTAGAATACCTCCCCTGTATACTCTTTTGCTTAAGCTGGTTCTGGTGGGTTTCTGATACTTGGATTCAAAAGACATGGCCACCCTGGGTATCTCAGGCCTCCCTCAGTATAGGATGCTATGATTCTTGTGACAACCACTGTTGCATTTCACTAGGTGAGAGTTGGCCACTCCCAGCACCCTTGCTTTGCAGTAGTCATCTTGACTTTCATTATCCAGTAGGAGAGTTTAGGTACTTGCCACAAGAAAAATTTGATAGGAAGATATGTTGCAGGCATCAAAGGACTTCATGGGACTGGGAGAACAGCTCAGTTGCAGAGAGCTTCTAGGGCCTACCATGCACAAGGCCCTGGGTTCCATCCCCAGCACTGCAAAAGGTGGAGGGAGGGGCTTCAAAACTCACCTGAATGTCGGGGAGCTAGGAGAATGGTCTAGAGGCTGCAATGGGAAGGTTGGAGAAACACTGATGCCTTCAGCATAAAGCACTGGACTAGGGCAGGCAGTTCTCAGAAGTTTTACTGGAAATTACCAAAATTTTCAAGCAACCAGTAGTGATCTGGACAATTGTCCCATTCTCCAGAAACAAAGTGGGAATCCGAGAAGTTTGAGGAGCTGTGGCATTTGGCTACAATGATTGCCAAGTAGGAAATCATGGATGATTTCAAGTCTGGAGCTTACAGAGAGCTCTGAGGAAATGAAGTTTATGGAGGAAGTCTTAAAAGTGGGCTGTGGCCAAGCAAAGTGGACAATTCACAATTGAGCCAAGGACCTTTGAATTAAAGAATATAGTCATGTCTTGAGATCCAGAGGCCTTCTCCAAAGCAAAAAATACCTGGACAAAATGATCTCTAAGATTCCTCCCACTTTAAAGATATGTTGAATCTTTAATACGATCCACAATATTTCCCCTATAGTCTCTTCAATAGCAAAGAAAAAGAGGTTAGTAAATAGACAAGAGCCCCTTGTCCACTGGCCTATGATTGAAAAGGCTATCCCCAGTGTTTTAGCATAGTTTTTTTTTTTTCATGACTTTGGCTTTCCTGAACAAACCTCTCTTCCCTCCAATCCCTAACCATCTCCCTTTGGTTCTGTCTCCTGATTTTTGAGTTAGGACTTGCCTTTGAGGACATCTTTTCCTGCCCCCAACTTACCTACTCAGTGCTGGACCATGAGTGATATTATTCCCAGATGGGCTGGTGGGGACAGAAATGCTTTCCTTCCTCTGTCTTCCTAGACAATTGCTATATGTACAGGAACCCAGAGATGAGGACCCATGCCTTCCTCCAATTTAAAAAAGTATGCCACCTCTGGGTGTGGTGGCACATACTTATAATTCCAGAAACTCAGAAGTGTGGGGCAGGAAGATCACAAGTTTGAGACCAGCCTGGGTAAATTAGCAAGACCTTATCTCAAAATAAAATTTAACAAAGGACTGGGGATGTAGCTCAGTGGTAGAGTGCCCCTGGGTTCAATCCCTAGTACCACAAAAGAAAATGATAATAATAATTTTTAAAAGTATGCCACTTTTTTCAGACCTCTTCTTCAGCTAGCCTGTTTTGCTCTCCTCTCTTCACTGAATATATATAACCTTTGTTGTACATTGAGGGCTTGGGAAGACTTGTTTTAGCCACATGATTTTCAAAAAATATGTGTTAATTATGCATTACTCACATGCTCTGAGCTTTGGCTGCTAATGTCATTTTACTGGACCGGGGAGAAGGTACTTGGAGTGGTTACATAATCCTTAGACTTGCTGATGAAGAATTTCACCACCATAATATGCTTAAGTGAGGGTTCTCATTTTTGATTTATTGTTTTGATGAAACAAAACCATTTGACATCTCCTTTCAGTCAAATGGTAATGGAAAAAGTCAGCATTTTCTTTCTTTTTTTAAAAATTTTTTTGGTTGTAGGTAGACACAATACCGTTCTTTTATTTGTTTATTTTTATGTGGTCTGAGGATTGAACCCAGTGCCTCACACATGCTAGGCAAGTGCTCTGCCACTGAGCCACAACCCCAGCCAAGCATTTTCTTTTATCCAGATGTTCAACTTTATTTCCATAGACAAAGATCATTGAAAGACTGAAGTAATATTGATGGTCTGAACAGAGCACTCAAAATTCTATATTAATGGCTGTTGGGGTTTTGGTGATTCAAAAAAGTAAATCACAGAGCATCATTTTATCCCCTCAAAATTTAGTTTCAAAAAGAATGCACAGTTCAGCATCATAAACAGGGTGAAATTAATTGATCAGAAATGCTACAGTTCCTTCATGGTTGCAAATGGTTATGATTATCAAATAGGCTGACATGGAACACTTGGCAGCTCTTTCCTTCTTATACACCATAATTAATCTTGAAACCAGCTGTATTTGTCAGTTTTCAAAAATAAGTCAGTGAAACATGCAGTTAACACATTAGCATGATTCTATGACAAATAGCTATGATTCATGGTCCCGAGCAAGTTCATACTGAAACCAGCTTTGCCTTTGGTTAAATGAGATTGCTGTTTATATAGCATCTTCCAAGTACTTAACGAAACCTTGTATTTGCGGCTGAAATGCATATATAGCAGTCCTTCGGAATCCTCAGGTGATTGGTTCCAGAACCTCCCATGGATACCCAATCTGAGGATGTTCAAGTCCCTTATATAAAGTGGTATAATATTTGCATAGAACCTGCACATATCCAGCCATATACTGTAAGTCATCTCTAGGTTATTTATTTTATTTTATTTTTTTGATACTGGGGATTGAACCCAGTGGATTGGATTCATATCTTACCCTAGTTCCTTCCCCTGTTATCCTGAAGAATCTTCTATATATGAATATTCAATTTTTCTTGGTAGGTGATTAGGCCAGGAGGACTCTGCCTTCATGGATGGGTCTAGTGCTCTTATACAAAAGGGCTTAATGGAACAAGTTAGTCCCTTTTTGCCCTCCTGCCATGTGAAGACAACATTTGCCTTATGGGCCATGTGAAGATGCAGCAAGAGGCACCATCTTTTAAGCAAGGGGTCCTCACCCATCCCTGATGTGCTAGTGCCTGGATCTTGTACTTCCCAGCCTCTGAAACTATGAGAAAGAAATTTCTCATATTTATCAGTTACCCAATCTAAGGTATTTTGTTATAACAGCAGTAAGTGACTAAATAATACAGTACAAAATTCAGGAGGTACAAAGTGCTATGCTTTGAAAACTCTCCTCCCATTCTGTCTTCAACCCACTGTGTTTCTAATTTCTTGTCTGTCTCAGTGTTAACTTAAGTGCATAGAAGGAAATGTATATATATATATATATATATATATATATATATATATATATATCTCCTTGAAAACAAGTAGCATACTATAATACATATTATAAAAGCACCTTGCTTTTTTCATATAAAATATGTACTTAAAGTTATTCAACATCCATACACGAAAAGCATTCTTATTTTTCTTTTTCTCACAACCACACAGTATTCCATTGTATGGATGCGTCACAATGTAATTAACCCGTCACTTATCAATGGGCCTTTTTCCATTGTAAACAATGCTGTGATGAATAAACTTGGACATGCATCACGTAGCACATATGCACACATAACTGAGAATAAATGACTATATGTGGAATATGAAATTGCTGGGTCATGATGGCAGGTTTTTTGTTTGTTTGTGGAGCTAGGGATGGAATCCAGGCCTCACACGTGCTAAGTAAGTGCTCTACCACGGAGCTACATGCCCAGCCTTGATAACAGGTTTTGTTAGTGCCTGGCCCAGATAATTTATGGGGCTGGTGTTACCATCGGTTACTGGTGACAAGTTCCGCTTTCCCAGATGTGAAGATTAAACACTCGGGGAAACGCCGAGGCGAGCATAAAATACAAGTTTTATTTAAAGAATAGTAACACAAACTTCTCTGCCGAGAACCAGGCCCAGAGCAGGGTGTCCGTGGGCAGTCTGAATCTTATCTTTTTTTTTTTTTTTTTGGTACCAGAGATTGAACTCGGGGGCACTCAACCCCTGAGCCACATCCCAAGCCGTATTTTATATTTTATTCAGAGACAGGGTCTCACTGAGTTGCTTAGCACCTCCCCATTGTTGAGGCTAGCTTTGAACTCATGATCCTCCTGCCTCAGCCTGCTGGGATTACAAGCTTGCACCACCGTGCCTGACAAATATTATCCTTTTTAATAATTTCCAGGTTTCTTACTTCTCATGTTCCCTCCCTTTATCCCTCTCATGAGGTAAAAAGGCAGGAGAGGGGCAATTCAGTAGGCCCCCACAGGGAATACTCATTAATAATTCCCTGCTATTGGGGACAATCTCCCCAGAGGCAGGTGACATTTTGGTTATTGGTTAGGGGAGTGGGATGTGTCCTGAAGGTGTTAACATTCCATTCCCCTTTGAACCAGCTTCCATCTTCCTCTGACTTGATTCATCTATCTATACCAACTGCCTGACCTTTGTTCTTGCTTCACTGGTACACCCATCCCTTACCTGCTTGAAGAAGTTGCTTGCTAAAAGCTCATACCTGCTTTCTTTTCTAGTATACTGCTATTGGCCTACAGTTGCTGCCTGTTAACTGTTCATCAGATATTAGTGAAACAATGAATATATGCTGTATCCTATTTTGATAATGATACATTTGGTGTGTGTATCCATATTTTTTTTAAAATAGTGTTTTCAGAGGAACAGGGGAATATATCTGCTTAAATTTGTTGTTTCCATCTCAACAGTCATGTGCCCAAGGACCACATGGCCTTTCTATCTGCTATGGATGCCTGCTGACAAACGTTGAAAAGCAGATGGCAGGGTGGAAAAGGTCAGGAAGGGTCGGTTATTTTAGGATATAATAATATATAAGGACTGATCTCATTCTCTCCCTCTCTTGACAAAGCACAAGATATTCAGATTATAGCAGAACCCTTGGGACCCCTAGGGAGATTCTGCATCTGGTCCACACTTGATCAATGCTGATAATTTACAGAAACTAGAGCAGCCCTCTGTGAGCTGTGAGGTTAGGCAGATTTGGGATTGATGGTGTAGCTCAGTGGCAGGCCCCTTGCTTAGCATGCAAGAAACCTTGGATCCATCCATAACATAATAAATAAATAAATAAACAAATAAATGTTGGCCAGGCATGGTGGCTCATACCTATAATCCCAGCTACTTGGTAGGCTGAGGCAGGAGGATGACAAGTTCCAGGTCAGATCCTATCTCAAAATTAAAAAAAAAAAAGGGGACTGGGGATGCAGCTCAGTGGTAGAGCATTTACTTAGCAAGTTCAAGGCCCTGGGTTCAATTCTCAGTACAGCAAAAAAAAAAAATTAAAAGGTAGTAGGAGGAATTGGGTTATTATTGGAGAGTTCTCATGGAGTACGAGGAAAGATTTCAGCACTAGAAAGTAGGTTTGATACCCAGGGAAAGGTTACCTGGTCTTCAAGTACATGCTTCTTGGCATTGACCTTTTCGAATCCTTCTACACTAATAAAGACCAGTGTGTTCCTCCCTTTGCACCAATCTCCCAGTTAATTTAGGGTCTTGGTTAAGAAGCTAATAAAAGAAAGCCACAGCAAGTGGGAAGCTGGATGTTTTCTTCTGAAAAATGCTTGGGAACCCAAAGACCTGCACCTTAGAGGAAAGACTGATTATATAGTGAGGGATTTTCATGATGAGAGTTTTTCTCATGTCCACTGAGTACCACAGAAAAGGAAATGGAAAAGCTGGAGGAAAAAAGGGGTTTGGAGTGGCTTAAACAAGCTTTATCCAGACCCTTATTGCGAGAAGACTCCATACTGTGAACACATTGCCTCTGAGTATTTATTTATAGTACTAGGGATTGAACTCAGGGATGCTTTACCACTGAGCTACATCCCCAGACCTTAAAAAAAATGTTTTTTTTTTTTTAATTTTGAGAAAAGGTCTTGCTTAGTTTCCCAGGCTGGCCTTGAACCTGGGGGTCCTCCTGCCTCAAAGTCCTGATGCTGAGATTATAGATGTACACTACCATGCCTGGCCACTTCTGCGTTTATTTGAGTATAGCCCAGCTTCATAATTCTGCATTGGTTTTGTGATTGTTTAAGCTACCCGAAGCAATCCCCATGCACTATACAAAATGCACACATTAAGAACAAAGGCAAGAATTATATTTTTTCCAAAACCCTCATTATGTTTAAAATCATTTGGGGGGGGGAGTTTCAAATTATCTTCTTTCATCATATTCCCCACTGTTGGCCTGCTCATAAATGTTGATGGTGTGTAATGGATAGGGTTGTAAGTTTATTTGCTTATTTGTTTTGGTGGAGAAAGTGGAATTTTTTGGAGAAGAGAAAATTGGAATATTTGCTTAAGATAAATAAAAGAGTTTTGTTTTTGAAAAATAAGAAAACCAGGACTATTTTGAGCCTTTCAAGTTAGACAATAGTTTGAGAGTATGTCTTCACATCATGTAAAATAATCATTGCACCAATTATTTATCCTCTTTTCCTAAATAAAGAATGTTTCAACACTTTAGGGAATTTACAAATACAGAATGGGAATGAAGTGTGCTCCTAGTTTTTGTCTCTTGAGCAATAGGGAAGGTGGAATGGATACAGCTCATGATAGTATACAAGCATTCATTCACCAAGATCTAGGTGCTATGTTGGGAAACTCCAAAGGAAGCCATTACATTGTATTCTATGTGAATGGTGTTCCCTGGATTACAACAGCATAAATATTGATCCCTGGAGTTGTACATTATTTAGTAATGTCCACATTTTGCTTCCATATGTCACTCTGGGGATTTTCCTTCATCTAATATCCCTTGGGAGCACTATCTACAGCCTAAACCACCATGGCGGTAACATAAGGTTGGTATTGTCAGAAAAAGAAGTTGGCAACCAAACCAGTTTAAAATGATCTTTTTCTCTGAGTGCAACTGGAGTGTGAAAGAGTGATTATGGCCTGGCTCCCACATGCAGATACTCACAGCACCCATCTAGGACAATATGTTTTGGTTTTCTGATCTATGGGTTTGGTGACCATATATTTTCAAACAAAAACCAGGACAAATGCTCTGGAAAAGAATTATTTATGGTCTGTAGATATATTTAAAAGGAGTCTGACAAGTAGCTTTAGTTATTTATGTGACAAATCATTGTGTAAAAAAGAATGACCCTGAAATTTATGTGGTTCCAGGAATTTTAATGTATAGTCACTACCTATAATATGAGCCATTTATTAAGGGATTATTATTGAAGCTTCAAATTAAATGCTTTTTACAAAATTATCACATTTTCCCCCACAACAACTCCAGGAAGTGGGCACTATTAATTCATTTTACAGAGAGAATAACTGAGGTTCTGAGATGAGAAGTGGCTTAACAAGATCATACAGCTAGAAGTAGTAAAGCTGATGTTCCCACCCAGAATGATGAAACATATTCTCTTTGACAATATGACACTGTACTTACTCTCTCTCTCTCCCTCCCTCCCTCACTTTTTCCTTTTGGTTCTGGGGATGAAACCCAGGGCCTGGCATATGCTAGGAAACTGCTTTACCACTGGGCTACACCCCATCTTCTTATCTCTCATATTTAATAAGGGCCTTTTACTCTTTTATTGGTAATTACTTATTTTTATTGGTGTCTGGAATTGCAACAAATGTCTGTAGTTCCATTGGACCTAGAGATTTGTAACCATCCTACATGGGTACAGAATATGGTGGTTTCTCTCTTAAATTTAATTCAGAATGACAAACATTTATAGACTAGTATCTACTTGGTACCAGGCTCTGTGATAGATGTTGTAGAACATAGAGATAATAAATATCAGTAGTATACCGTTCCTACCCTCAAGATGTATGGATAAGAAGGAAAAGGCAAATGTAAATAACTATAATATAAGGTCAATTGTAATAAGTGACATGATTTGAGAAGCTAATTGATAAGAATACTTGGAAAAGGTAGAAAATTGCCAGGTGTGGTGGTGCACACCTGTAATCCCAGCAGCTCTGGAGGCTGAGACAGGAGGATTGTGAGTTCAAAGCCAGCCTCAGCAACAGCAAGGTGCTAAGCAACTTAGAGAGACCCTGTATCTAAATAATATACAACATAGGGCTGGGGATGTGGCTCAGTGGCCGAGTGCCCCTGAGTTCAATCCCTGGTACCCTCTCCCCCCTCAAAAAAAGAAAGAAAGAAAGAAAAAGCAGAAATTAGTTTTCACTAGTGGGTGCTTCTTTTAAAAATTGGCCTTTATGGCCAGGGTTGTGGCTCAGTGGTAGAGCACTTGCCTAGCATGTGTGAGGCACTGGGTTTGATCCCCAGCACCACATATAAATAAACAAAATTAAGGTATTGTGTCCATCTAAAACTAAAAAAAAAATATTTTTTAAAAAATTGGCCTTTTTTAGTTAGGGCACTGGAAGATTGTAGTATTATCATGGTTAATGTGGTAGTGTAACTGTTTACCTCCAAACTTAGTAGCACTAAGCAATCATTCTAGTTTGCTCACAATTTTATGTTTAGGAGTTCAGGAAACTCTCAGCTAAGCAGTTGTTATTTTCAGTCTCTTAAGTCATTGCAACTAGGTGTGACTGGGGCTATGGTCATCCAAAGGTTCAAGAAGCTGGGTATCCAAGATGTGGTTGGCATTGACACCATCTGTGGCTGGCATTGATACCATCTGTCAACTGGGAACTCAGCTGGGTTGCCTACTGGAATGCCTACACATGGCTCCTCTGGCATGGTGGATCCAGGCAGAAATTGCATGGACTTTTCTGATGTAACCTTGGAAATCACATGGCATTATTTTTGCCATGTTTTACTGGTAACAAAAGAGTCATGAAGGCCAGTCCAGATTCAAAAGGACTGAACATAAGGCCTCACCTCTCAATGGAAGGACTTTCAAAGTCACATGGTAGAAGAAAAGGTAGGATAAGTAATATTTTTGTGCACTGGGCTGTGGCTCAGTGGTACAGTGCTTGCCTAGCATGTGCGAGGCACTGGGTTCGATTCTCAGCACCACATAAAAATAAATAAATAAAGGTATTAATTTTTTTAAAAAAAAGAAATTTTATTGCAAGAGGAGTATGGTGGTGCAAGCCTGCAATCCCAGTGACTCAGGAGGCTGAGGTGGGAGGATCACAAGTTCAAGGCTAGCCTCAGCAATTTAGCAAGGCCCTAAGCAACTTAGTAAGACCCTGTCTCAAAATGTAAAATAAAAAAGGGCCAACCTCACATGGTTCAGTGATAAAGTGCCTCTGGGTTCAATTTCCAGTACCCCCCACTCCCCCACCGCCAAGAAAGAAAGAAATTTGTTGCATTCATCCTGAAATACAGTCAGCAACAAGGACATGACAAAGGTGTGGCAAAGGTCCTTCAAATCAGATAGAACAGCAGGAATAGGGCAGAGAGCTGTTGAAAGTGTGTTAAAAAATGGCAAGTTATCTGGTATAACTGGAGGGAGGACTTTGATAAATTGGGGGCGATATATTTGGAAAACTATTTTGGATCCGGTCCACAGAGGGTTTTAAGAACCAGAATGCTGAGTCTGTATTTTACTGAGAGGCAACCCAGTGATGAGATTAAGAGCATGGCTTTGGAGTCAGCCAGAACTCTTTCCAGATCCACCTTTAAGTAACTGGGACTTTGACCAAATTCCTTACCCTTCCTGAGACTCAAAGTTCTTCCCTGAAAAAAAATGGGAAAGTTAGAATTTTGTTGCACTTTTGCTTCATAGAAGATAATATATATAAAATACTTGGTATATAATAAAGGGTGGCTATTATTATTATTATTATTATTATTATTATTATTACTTGGTGAGTAATAAGATAGCCGTTGCAAGTTTTTGAAGATGAAGTGACATGATGACATCCATGATTCAGAAAGACACCAGCAGTCAGCTAATAGGCCTGAAGTCAGGAAGTCCAGTTAAGAAATGACATTCAGAGACCCGCCTCACTGACCTGCACAGAGCTCAGGCCCAGGGTAGGCCTGAGTCCATCTTGCCACCAGCAGAGCCCTACCCGAGCTCAGGCCCAGCCCAGGACCACTTCCACCTGCTGGCAGAACCCCACTGGAGCTCAGGCTGGGCCCAGCTCCGCTTTGCTGACCTGCATGGGAGCCAGGGTCCAGGGAGGCCTGTGTTCACCCCCCCCGAAATACATGGGAGCCCAGGCCTAATCCACTTCCATCTTGAGATACTGCAGCCATCCCCCTAGCCTTCCCCACACAGTAGTCTCTTAGGACAACAGACAGGGCCTAGAAGCAGCTTATATGGTTTTGGGGTATGAGCATTGATCAAAATCTATGTTAAACAGGCATTGAAAAAGTATCAAGGCTATTGGTTGTGTCCTTTAGCCTGAGTTTTAATTCTTCCTGTAACTCCTATCTGGGTTCATGCCCACCTCCCATTTTTCCACTTCTGGGACAAAGGAGTTGTTTGGAGTTTTCCCACAGGTGAGCTTCATGGTCTTTCACATTTGAAAAGGCCTTGGGCTCATTGCCTAACTGATATCTATTCTTATTCAAAAGTTTTAGAAAGGAAACTGGAGGTAGGCATTCTTCTGACAAATGAGTGCTCTGAGGAGAATGTGAGTGAGGTAAGAAGGTTGACAGAAGAAACCTTTAAGAAAGGAGGTGGTTTCAAACTGGGCACAGTGGTGCACAACTGTAATCCCAGCTATTTTGGGAGGCTGAGGCAGGAGGATTGCAAGTTCAAGACCAGCCTCAATAATTTATGGAGACCCTATAAATAATAAAAAATGAAATAAAACAGGCTAAGGATGTAGTTCAGTGGTAGAGTGGCTCTAAGTTCAATCTCCAGTAAAACACACACACACACACACACACACACACACACACACACACAGGAGCTGGAGTTACCCGGAAACTAGTTTCAACCAGACTCCACAAGGAGCTCTGAAGCTTGGTTACACTACACAATTAACTACACCTTGAGGCAATTACCTCACAGCTAGCCGACCATTGGCTTTGGCTGCCTGGGACTGGTGGGGTAGGGTGTTATCTCCCTTGCCAGGTGGCTACATTTGACCAAGAGCAATTCTCAGGAGAACTGGGCAGCTGTGAACTCTCAACAATCACCATTCCTGGCAGCCAGGGAATGGTTGCACTGGCCCAGAAAAGAGGACTTGGGACCAACAGTGTCCATAATAAGGATGTCAGCCATGCTGTCAGCCTGCATGACCCTTTCCTGAGTCAGGGAACCAATGCAACTAGATGCTCAACACACCTACTTTCATGATAGAAAATTTCTGAGGTTGCAAGCTGTGATAATAACTGATGTAGTGTGTCTAGGAAGGCATCTTTTCTTCTTCAAAGACCCCAGGGTATGGCATTGCACAAGCAATACTCTGCTGAAATGGAGGCTGAATGAGTTCAGAGCCTCTTAGCCTGCAGGTTGGGTGGGGGTGGAGAGAGGGAAGGAGATGTGATTGCACTGTATTTACTGAGAAATTCCACTCTCGTAATTTATGTACCTCTCAAAGGACCCAGCAGGTGATATTTATTTATTTCATCTCTCGTTCTGTGATCTTCTGTTCCATGCACACTGGATGTGATTAAAATTAGACAAATCGCTATTTTCTTTTAAATGGGAGACTTCTGAAGCAATCTCTGAATGTATCACATGATGAATGTAACTTTTCACATAGGCACTGTTTCCTTCCCTAAAGTCAATATAAATGATTAAACAGGAATAACATAGAATTCAAAGTAAACATGCACACATACCAAATCTTTAGATGAATGGTTTGGCAGCCTGCCACCAGAAATCTCCCAGTTCCTTTTTTATTATTAGTGGCAAACATAAAACTGAATCAACACCATCAAGGGTTTGCCCACTTGGAAAGGATATTGCATTCCAAAGAAGTCCAAAAGTTATACTACTCATGGCAATTGTATATCGTTTTCTCTAAAGTTCATGGGAAGAAAACCATCATTACATTCTGCTCAATCCAGCTTTCTAGCCCTCAAAGTCCTTCTGAAAGGGAGAAGCACACCTTTTGTGCATTTTGTAAAGTGGTCTTCTTTGGGATCTCCAAGGAGTCCTATTGAACTGAGCATGTCTAGTTACCTGAAGACATCATGCTTCCATTGTTTGTGTTGGAAGCCCTGGTCTCCCTGGGTAGGTCCTCTCTGATTTCAGAGGTAGAGAAAATGTTTGTGAAAACCACTCACAGGGTATTGCTGCTTCGATACTGGACACATTACTATATAAGAAGAGCCTCCTGGAGGTTAGAGTTACATGTTTATGAGTTTCTAAATATGTGTTGGATGCCACCTTATTGAGTAAACAACAAAATACCATAAAGTAGTGGCTCATAAACAATAGAAATTTATTCCTTATGGTTCTAGTGGTTAGGAAATCCTAGAACAAGGTGCCAGATCTGGTGTCTGGTGAGAGCCTCATCCTGATTTATAGATGGCTGTCTTCTTGCTGTATCTTCATATGGTAGAAGGACAAGGGAATTCTTGGGCGCCTCTTTTTATAGGCACACTTATTCCATTCATGAGGGGGTCCATCCTCAAGATCTAATCACTTCCCAAAAGCTCAACCTCCAAAATCATCATTATAAAGTTTCTGCATACAAATTTTGGAGGGACCTCAGCATTCAGTTCATTGCATGGATTTTCTCTGTCAAGGTTAATACTCAAGATGAAGATGTTTTATACATACTTATAATGAAAAAAATTCTTTGTTATTTGATGTTCAATGAAAACATAATGATTTAGGAAAATCTGACAGCGACAGGAGATTTTTTGGATAGATCTTCTGAGGTTAAGATTCTCTACCTCTGAAGTGATAATATTTGGTTTTGTTTCACTTTTTGCAGTGCTGTGGATGAAACCCAGCAACTCACACATGCTGGGCAAGCAATACCATTGAACTACACCCCCAACCTGAAGGATAATGTTTGTAGAGTAAACACACAGTGTTATTGGGAACAGCTAAGGAGAAATAAATGAAAGAAACTTGATAAACTCCTAAGTGATGGTCAAATAGTAAAAAAGGGAAACTTTAAATAATTATGCATTTAAACTGTTCTCTTATTCCATCATGATATATGTTTACAACAAAAGGCACAGAAAAGCAAAAGGAAAAAAAAAACGCGGGGAAAAACACTCAGTTATAGGATTTAAGGGGTTGATAGATTAAAAGGGACATTTCTGTGCGTTGTATGGTGTAGTGAATTGGATTGTAATCCCAGAAGATATGTACAAGAAGAGAGGTGTGACAGCTCATGCCTGTAGTCCCAGCTACTCGAGAGGCTGAGGCAGGAGGGTCATGTGAGCCCAGGACTTTAGCATGAGCAACAATAGAAAGATCCCATCTCTTTATTTTTGTTTGCTCTACTGGAGATTGAACCTAGGGGCACTCTACCACTGAACTATATCCCCAGCCCTTTTTATATTTTATTTTGAGACAGGGTCTTGCTAGGTTGCCCAGGCTGGCTTCAAACTTGTGATCCTCCTGTCTTATAGGTGATTACAGGTATGCACCAAAGCACCCAGAAGATCCCAGGTCTTAAAAAAAAAATCCAGATTTAGTGGCTGGGGCATGTAGCTCAGTGGCAGTGTAACAGTGGCCCACTTTATGCTTTGAACATGACCCTTGCTGCTCTGCCACTGCGATTAATTTTTTAAATGGACATGTTTCTTTCTCTTCCTCTCTCCCTGCTCCTAACCAATCTCTCCCCATCTCTAATCTCAGGGGAAACAGGATTACCTTTCTTCCCCATTTTAGCCAGAGTTATCTGTCCCTGTCTACAAATCCACCATAGGAACGAAGTAATCTGGACTTTGGGGATGGCACCAGAAGGTCTCAGAGATGAGTGTCTCCCAAATTAACAAGTAAATTGCAACTCCAACAGAGAACATGTGGAATGCAGCCTTTGAATCACCTCTTTAAAACCCCTTGTTCCTACTCATAGGTAGAATCACAGCCTTCCCAAAGGAGTCCACTGTGTTTCTTCTTTGCTAGCAAAGCAATAAATCTTCTTTTTCCTCTTTCTCAAAACTGTGTCCTTATTATTGAATTGGCATTGGGGACAAGGACCAAGCTTTTGGCAACAAGCTAGAACTTGTGCTTCACATTATAAGGCCCTAGATTTGATCCTCAGCACATATATACATTCAAAACAGATATGTCAAAGTCCTAACCACCAGTACCCATGAATATAACCTTATTTGGAAAAAGGCTCTTTGTAGATATAATTAAGTTAAGGATCTCAAGATGAGATCATCCTGGATTAACTGGGTGGGCCCTAAATTCAATGACAAGTGTTGTTATGAGAGAATGGCACATGCCCAGAACAACAACAACAAGAAAAATTCAAAATGTGGGACATGTGTTGTTGGCAATCTATGATACATGACCTTTCTAATGAAAAAGTTTATCTTTTGCCCTTTTGAAAGGCATACAGTTGCTTTAAACACACTGAAAGAAAACATCATTAAAGCCAAGTTAGGAGAAGGCTGGGAAGGAAAGTAATCAACAATGAATAGTAGAGACTGAGTCAGTTGAGCAGTGGTATTTAATATTAAGGAAAGACTTTCAGTATGGAATTAGATCAGTGAACATTTCCTCTTTAAAATGAAGCATGGGGGCTGGGATTGTGGCTCAGCGGTAGAGCACTCACCTAGCAAATGTGGGGCCCTGGGTTCGATCCTCAGCACCACATAAAAATAAATAAATAAGGGTATTGTGTCCAACTACAACTAAAAAGAAATAAATATTTTAAAAATGAAGCATGGGAATAACAGAAGAAAGAAAAAAAGATTAGGAATGGTAAGTTAAGGGATAGACAAAAAAGTACCCAATTGATTCAGAATTTTCACCATCTTTGGCTCAGACTTTATCATTTCTTTTGATCTTATGTTTAGTTATGTTTTAACATTTTAATGAGATTTATTCTTGTCACATACTGTTGGGAAAAATTCATTGTTTAATTTGGGTGAGTCTGAGCAAAGGAAGTTCTTGGCTATTTGAGCAACCTTAATGAGATATTTGGCACCTACAGCTCAATCTGATGAAGCCTGAATTTATAATATGGACTTTCTATATCCTAGGACTGACATTTTCCATAGCAGGATTTTTATTTTTGAGACAGGATCTTGCTAAATTGCCAAGCTGGCCTCGAATTTGTGATCCTCCTGCCTCAAACTTCTAATTATCTAGTAGGACTTTCATAAGAAGTTTCTGCTCAAGATGGAAATTACCTTAATTTAAAATCTCCTATCTTGCCAAAGCCAAGACCCCTTAATTGTTTTAAACTCACTTGGTACATTTCTTTGGTTGTTTTAGTGTTAAAAAAATAAGAAGCATTATTAGTCATCTTTCCATCATGGTGATACAATACCCAAAAGAATTAACTTAAAAGAGGAAAGATTTATCTTCTCACAGTTTCAGAGGTTTCAATCTATGGACATTTGCTCTTCTTGCTTTGAGCCTGTGATAGTACAGTACATCATGGCAAGAGCACATGGTAAAGGAATATCTTACCTCATGATGGTTTTAAGCAAAAAGAGAGGTGTTGAGAGAGAGAGAGAGAGAGAGAGAGAGAGAGAGAAAGGAAAGGGCTGAGGTCTCTTTCAATGGTACACATCCAATGACCCAAGTTTCTTCCTAAAGGTTCCATCACCTCCCAATAGTGCCACAGGTTGGTGACCAAACATTGAACACATGAACCTTTAAGATCCTTAATAAAACAAGCACCAGTTACCTCTAGGCACGCTCATGTCTACAAACACCATTTGAGGCTCATGATAATTTTGAGAGGTGTTTATTATTGTTCCCATGATACACAAGGAGACCAAGGAACTGTGACCCTGGAGGTATGATTTGGTAAGTGGAAATCAGATAGACCTGCATTAGATTCCAGAATAGCTGTGTGACTTTGGATGGATAAATGACATAACCTCCCTAAGCCTCAAACTTCTCATAGTAAAATGGGATAATACACCATTTTATTGTGCTCTAAGCAGCCTTTTATTTTCACTTATTTTAATATTTGAAATTGAGATGTGTCTTAAAATTGCTCATGTCCTGTATTTTTTACCCTATCAAGCTATTACTAAATCGATGATGTATCTTACCATTGATAACATTTGATAACTGAGGTATTTCATAATAAATATCCTCCAAGGTTCTTACAAAACTTGAAGGCTACATATATAAAGTGCTTGGTACAGAGTAAGAGTTCAACAAATGGTGATTACTGTTACCTTTCAATAATATGGCCATAGGCTATATTGCTAGTAATTGGCAAAGCCTAGGTCAGAGTTAAGTTTACACCTGTTGGTGCAGAGCTCCTTCTCTTCCAGTCCCAAATACCAGCCACAGTTAGTGAAGGCAATAGCTCATAGTTTGAATATGGTTTGAATGTGTCTCCCAAGCCTTTGTATGGATGAATGTTAATCCCCATTGTGAAGTATTAAGATGGTGAAAACTTAATCCTGCTATCATGTTTAAAGGTGGGTCTTGTGGAAAATGATTAGGATTAGATGAGGTCATTAGGGTGGAGCCCCATGCTAAACTCCCAGTGGCTTTATAAAAAGAGAAAAATCTCAGAGGATACACAAGCCCACACACTCTTTCTGTCTCTTGCCATGTGATGTACCGTGCCATCTCAGAACTCTGCACCAAGATGACCAGTGAGATGCTGCTCCTTAACTTTGGACCTCCAGAACCATGAACCAAAATAAATCTCTCTTCTTTTTTTTATTAAATACTTACTTTTTAGTTGTAGTTGGACACAATACCTTTACTTTATTTATTTATTTATTTATTTATTTATTTTTATATGCTGCTGAGGATGGAACCCAGGGCCTCTCACATGCTAGGCAAGCACTCTACCACTGAGCCCCAGCCCCAGCCCCTAAACCTCTCTTCTTTATAACTTATCCAGTCTGTAGTAGTGTGTTATTAGCAATAGAAATTGAATTAATGTTAACCGCCTCCCCCTTTCAGCTGTAAGTCTGTCTCCTATATCATGGCACAAGCTCCTTGATTCTCATTGTCAGATCAGGTAAGGCAGGTAGCAACCAAAGGAGGCAGATTTAAAAAGGGCTGCTGAATGAGGCTTTATTGAGATATCACTCCCAGGGGAACTCGATCAGACCTACAGACTGGACAGGAGAAGGGTCTGAGGAGAAACCGTGTTGGAGCTTGACTGGACTGGACTTTTATGGGGCTTACAGCGGGAAGGGAAGGGCTTGGGACAGGAAAAGGTGTTCTTAGGGTCCCTTGTCCCATTGGAGTTGGTCAGGAGAGTTGGCTGAACTCTAGGATTGGCCAGGGGGTCCTGCTGATTGACAGGCGTTAATCAGGAGATCTCACTGATTGATAGGTGATTCAGCCGGCGCCTGATTGATGTTCCTTCCCTCCCCACCCCAGGCTGCTTTATTCTAAGTCCCACGGACCTAACACTCATGACTCTGCCCGCTCTTCTCTCATACCTCCACCAGGCAAAAAGCATGTGAACCCACGAACATTTTAAGTTTGAAATTTTAATCCTTAACCTGGAGCACATAAAGCTTCCATAAATTTCATTTGTCATGTTAAGTTACCATGTTGTCCTCTGGGTCCTGTGATTCTGGGATATTAGGAAGGAGATAAAAGAAAAAAATCGGCTAATAAGCAAACAGGAAGGCAGGTGTTAATAGGATTGGAATGAAGTTAAGCCCCTGGTCCATTCCAGTATTCTATTTTGTGTTTTGTCTTTTTTTTCCCCAGAAATAATTAATATTCACCATTGTACTAGTGATTGGTGTCGATACTCCCCTAACCACTGAAAGTGACTTCAAGTTGGTGAGGGGAATGTGGCCAACAATTTTAATCACAAAGTTGATGTAGTAGACAGCTACAGTTGTTTGCCCGCCCAACATCCTATCTTTATTCTTTTCCATTGGAGGAATTCTGTCCTTCCTCAGTCCTTAGGATTTCTTGGAGGTAGGGATGATTTGAGAACCCAAGACTGGACAATCAGTGCATTTCATCCCCTTGATCTCTATATTTGATTCAAAGATGAGGAAATAACTTACATTTTTTGCTTAACCTAGTTCCAGTTCATAGTTTCTAACACTTTGAACTGAAAGTGTTCATTTTCACTAGTATAATGGGAAATCAAGATTAGTTGGTGATAAGGGATGCCCCTAACAGCCACAGACAAACATTAGAAATAAACCCTTAATGAGGCATTGATAAGGATAGTTTGTCAGGTTCCCCGGGCACCATCAAGGAAAAGGCTTGCTCTAATGCACTAACCCAGGTATAAAATCAGCCAAGCAGATATTTTCATTAGGTATGAGCTTACCGTGGTACCTCAAATCAATAACCTTTATTTAAACTGTACAATTCCCTCTTCTGGAATCCAGTGTTTGTCAACCAATCATTTGGACTTAATTTAGCCTTTCTTCCCTGGGAAGGGAGTAGAGAGAGAAGGTGAAACCTGTGCTCTGGGAGGCATTTAGTCTGGTAGGTATAAATGAATGAACTCATGGTCTGGTTGGTAAGTAAGCCTTCTGGAAATATGATTATCATGAACCAGTCCCACTAGAACTCACCCGTGGATAATTTAACAAACTTGAATTTTGGAACCTACCTGCAAATTTGAAAATCATACCCCAAACAGAGAATGATTAATGGTAAGTCAAAAGTACCTTAAAGATTCCTTTAAAGCACCAAATTTTAGAGCTGAGGATGTGGTTCAGTGATTTCGAGCATATATGCTAGACCTTAGGTTCCATCCCAAGCACTACAAATATGCAAACATACTAGAGTGAGCTCTTTTCTGTTTTGTTTTTGCTTTTATTTTGAGGGAGAAGAGAAATTGATGTTTATTCTTTTCACTTATCCAAAGTCCTGGATGCAATGTGTGAGTTATCCAGGAGGGCTGGGGGTTGACTGACTTGCCCACTTTTCCAAGTCCTCACTCATCAAACTTTTTTTATTTTTATTTTTGCAGTACTGGAGATTGAACCCAGGGCCTCATGCATGGTAGGCAAGCACTCTAACACTGAGCCAAATCTCTAGCCCCCTTTTCAACCCTTCGAATGGTTGCTGAGATGTTAGCTATGAAAGGTGGCCAATCACAGTCCTGGTAGGATGTTTTAAGAAGTTACTTGATAAGGTGATCGATCAGTCTTTCAGAAAGTTCACATCTGTGGCTAGCCTGGTAAGACATTAGATTCCAGAGAGAAAAGGAGTGGAAAGTTGAACGACCAATTTATTTTACAATATGGCTTATGGCAGCATCCTCAGGAAAAAGAATGCCATTTAGAGGATATTACTCTTTATGAAGGAGATGTGATATTCGATGTGAGCTGGAAATAACAAACTATTAATAGACTTGCTAGGATTTGTGCTTATGAAGTGCAACAAACACTGAATATCGACTATGCACATGGCATGGGTTAAGTAAATGTTCCTCTTTATACAAGGTACATGCAGGATGCTGTCAAAGTAATTTCATAATCATTTCATAAGCCAGATAAAGGCACTTACCATAAAGGTTGTAATATGTTTTAAATGTCAGAGCAGTAACTGAACAATTATAAGAGTTAGGGCACATTTTGTTATTAATTTGTCACTCTTACTATGACATTAACTTCCTTCCTCCAGATGACTCATTTGACATTTTTCCAATCCAGACTGTGTGAGAAGCTTCACAATGGACATTGTCTCATTTTACTTTATTCTTCTTTTCTACAGTGATTTAAAAAGAAAGCCTACAAATGAAGCACAAATACTTTCTTGTAAAAATGTTCAAATTATGAAAAAGCAAATGTTCTCTTAGGTTCCTACACAATCTTGCTCCCCTTTCTTGAACTTCCACTGGTGATTGTTTAGTGCATCATTTTCTATAAATTTATGAAAAAAAACATGTTCATATATCAATGCATGGCTTTGGTTTGAGTATGTGTGTTTATAAATTAGATCCTGGTGTATGTACTGCTTTGCAATTTGCCTTTTTAACTTCATGGGATGTGTCACGCAATAATTCAATGAATATTTGTTGAGCACATTGTGGATTCCCCACTGTTGTTTGGCAGACATTCACTATTCTTTCCTCAGCTCCCCAAAGGAGGAGCATTTCCCTGACCCAATGATGTGGAGTTTGCTCACATGAATTGCTTTCACCAATGGAACAGGAGTGGTGGAAGGAATAGTGTGCCAGATCCTAGCAGAAGCATTGCAGATCTTCTGCCTTCTTGGCCCCTGCCCTCCACAGAAAGAGTAGGATGTCCTCCATGTTCTTCAGTCTGGCTCCTAAGATACGACACATGGAGCAGACTTGAATCCAGGCCACAACCTGGAACAGAGTCATTACAATTGATTGTAGGACTATGAGCACGTAATAAATGTTTGTTGCTATAAGCCATTGAGATTGTGAAATTTTTGTAACTCAGCATGGTCACAGAAACACTGTCAGGCATAAACACCTGCTGTTTGCTGGGCATTATTCTACATGCTGGGAAAACAACAAAAATCCCTGTTCATATACAATTTATGATAAAATGCTGGGTAGTATTCCACGGGTTGGTTGAATCATGATAAGATATTATCTCTTTTTCAGTTTCATAGGCCACTTGTAGAAAATGCTTAAGCACAAGATGTCTATGGCCTCAATGCTTCTGCCAACTCCATTTCTTCCTTCCCACTCCTATTACCACCAGTTCACTTTCCCCGTCTTTACTTTCTATTTGACCATACAGCAAATACTGATTGGTTCTTCTACATTCTCCCCATCCTCAGAGGGTCCATGCAATACGATGGTGCAACCTCTGGCTATGACTCTACCCCATGTAAAACTTAATGACCCAGCCTGGTACAGTGGTATACTCCTGTAAACCCAGCTACTAGGGAGGCTGAGGCAGGAGGATAGCAATTCCAAGGCCAACCTGGACAAGTAAGACCCTGTCTCAAATATCTTTTTTTTTTTCTGCCAAGAATTGAACCCAGGGGTGCTTAACCACTGAGCCACATCCTCAGGCCTTCTTTACCTTTATTTAGAGACAGGGTCTCACCAAGTTGGTTAGGGCCTTGCTAAGTTGCTGAGGCTGGCTTTGAACTCATGATCCTCCTGCATCAGCCTCTGAGCCACTGGAATTACAAAATAAATCTTTTAAGTGGGCTGGGGATGTGGCTCAGTGGTAGAGGGTTTGTCTAGCATGCATAAGGCCCTGGATTTGATCCCCAGCTCGGGAATGAATGAATATATATACACACACACATATATACACACACATATATACAAACACACTCATATATTTATATATGTATACATACATATATATATACATATATACATATTTTATATATGTATACATATATTCATATATTTTTATATAAATATATATTTTATAAATATATATTTTATATATAAATATATATTTTATATATACCCTATATATATATATATTTTTTTAAAGGACTGAGCATATAGCTCAGTGCTAGGATGCTCCTGGATTCAATCCACAGTAGCAGAAAACAACTACAACAGCAAAATTTATACCCTTCCTCCCTACACTAAGTCTAGACTTCAATGTCCACTCCTTCCAACTTCCTTTCCCAACCTCATCCTTTAATCCTGAATTCTTTTTTTTAATTAATTTTTATTGTTGGTTGTTCAAAACATTACATAGTTCTTGATATATCATATTTCACACTTTGATTCAAGTGGGATATGAACTCCCATTTTTACCCTATATACAGATTGCAGAATCACATCAGTTGCACATCCATTGATTTACATATTGCCATTCTGGTGTCTGTTGTATTCTGCTGCCTTTCCTATCCTCTACTATCCCCCTCCCCCCCTCCCCTCCCCTCTTCTCTCTCTACCCCCTCTACTATAATTCATTTCTCCCCCTTATATTTTTCCCCCCTTTCCCCTCACTTCCTCTTGTATGTAATTTTGTATACCCCTGAGGGTCTCCTTCCATTTCCATGCAATTTCCCTTCTCTCTCCCTTTCCCTCCCACCTCTCATCCCTGTTTAATGTTAATCTTCTTCTCATGCTCTTCGTCCCTACTCTGTTCTTAGTTACTCTCCTTATATCAAAGAAGACATTTGGCATTTGTTTTTGAGGGATTGGCTAGCTTCACTTAGCATAATCTGCTCTAATGCCATCCATTTCCCTGCAAATTCTATGATTTTGTCATTTTTTAATGCAGAGTAATACTCCATTGTGTATAAATGCCACATTTTTTTTTTTATCCATTCGTCTATTGAAGGGCATCTAGGTTGGTTCCACAGTCTTGCTATTGTGAATTGTGCTGCTATGAACATGGATGTAGCAGTGTCCCTATAGTGTGCTCTTTTTAGGTCTTTAGGGAATAGACCGAGTAGGGGAATAGCTGGGTCAAATGGTGGTTCCATTCCCAGCTTTCCAAGAAATCTCCATACTGCTTTCCAAATTGGCCGCACCAATTTGCAGTCCCACCAGCAATGTACAAGTGTACCCTTTTCCCCACATCCTCGCCAGCACTTGTTGTTGTTTGACTTCATGTGCATGGCGAGAGAAAGGGATTCAGTTTCATTTTGTTGCATATGGATTTCCAGTTTTCCCAACACCATTTGTTGAAAATGCTATCCTTCCTCCATTGCATGCTTTTAGCCCCTTTATCAAATATAAGATAGTTGTAATTTTGTGGATTGGTTTCTGTGTCCTCTATTCTGTACCATTGGTCCACCCACCTGTTTTGGTACCAGTACCATGCTGTTTTTGTTACTATTGCTCTGTAGTATAGTTTGAAGTCTGGTATAGCTATACCGCCTGATTCACACTTCCTGCTTAGCATTGTTTTTGCTATTCTGGGTCTTTTATTTTTCCATATGAATTTCATGATTGCTTTCTCTATTTCTACAAGATATGCCGTTGGGATTTTGATTGGCATTGCATTAAACCTATAGAGAACTTTTGGTAATATCGCCATTTTGATGATGTTAGTTCTACCTATCCATGAACAGGGAATATTTTTCCCTCTTCTAAGATCTTCTTCTATTTCTCTCTTTAGGGTTCTGTAGTTTTCATTGTATAAGTCTTTCACCTCTTTTGTTAGGTTGATTCCCAACTATTTTATTTTTTTTGAGGATATTGTGAATGGGGTGGTTGTCCTCATTTCCATTTCAGAGGATTTGTCGCTGATATACAGGAATGCCTTTGATTTATGCGTGTTGATTTTATATCCTGCCACTTTGCTGAATTCATTTATTAGCTCTAATAGTTTCTTTGTAGACCCTTTTGGGTCTGCTAGGTATAGAATCATGTCATCTGCAAATAGTGATAATTTGAGTTCTTCTTTTCCTATTTTTATGCCTTTAATTTCTTTCGTCTGTCTAATTGCTCTGGCCAGTGATTCGAGAACTATGTTGAACAGAAGTGGTGAGAGAGGGCATCCCTGTCTTGTTCCAGATTTTAGAGGGAATGCCTTCAGTTTTTCTCCATTCAGAATGATGCTAGCCTGAGGCTTAGCATAGATTGCTTTTACAATATTGAGGTATGTTCCTGTTATCCCTAGTTTTTCTAGAGTTTTGAACATAAAGGGATGCTGTACTTTGTCGAATGCTTTTTCCGCATCTATCTAGATGATCATATGGTTCTTATTTTTAAGCCTATTGATGTGGTGAATAACATTTATTGATTTCCGTATATTGAACCAACCTTGCATCCCAGGGATAAATCCTACCTGATCATGGTGCACAATTTTTTTGATATGTTTTTGTATCCGGTTCGCCAGAAGTTTATTGAGGATTTTTGCATCTAGGTTCATTAGAGATATTGGTCTGTAGTTTTCTTTCTTTGAAGTGTCTTTGTCTGGTTTAGGAATCAGGGTGATGTTGGCCTCGTAGAATGAATTTGGAAGTTCTCCCTCTTTTTCTATTTCCTGAAATAGCTTGAAAAGTATTGGTATTAATTCCTCTTTAAAGGTTTTGTAAAACTCTGCTGTATACCCATCCGGTCCTGGGCTTTTCTTAGTTGGTAGTCTTTTGATGGTTTCTTCTATTTCCTCAATTGATATTGGTCTGTTTAGGTTGTCAATATCCTCCTGACTCAATCTGGGCAAATCATATGACTTAAGAAATTTATCGATGCCTTCACTATCTTCTATTTTATTGGAGAATAAGGATTCAAAATAATTTCTGATAATCTTCTGTATTTCTGAAGTGTCTGTTGTGATATTGCCTTTTTCATCCCGTATGCTGGTAATTTGAGTTGTCTCTCTTCTTCTCTTCATTAGCGTGGCTAAGGGTCTGTCGATTTTATTTATTTTTTCAAAGAACCAACTTTTAGTTTTGTCAATTTTTTCAATTGTTTATTTTGTTTAGATTTCATTAATTTCAGCTCTGATTTTAATTATTTCTTGCCTTCTACTTTTTTTGCTGTTGTTTTGCTCTTCTTTTTCTAGGATTTTGAGATGTATTAGATCATTTATTTGTTGGTTTTTTCTTTTTTTAAGGAATGAACTCCAAGCAATAAACTTTCCTCTTAGAACTGCTTTCAATGTGTCCCATAGATTCCGATATGTTGTGTCTGTGTTTTCATTTATCTCTAAGAATTTTTTAATTTCCTCCTTGATGTCTTCTATAATCCATTGATCATTCAGTAACCTATTGTTCATTCTCCAAGTGATGCATGATTTTTCCTTACTTCTTTTATCGCTGATTTTCAATTTCATTCCATTATGATCAGATAAGATGCATGGTATTATCTCTACTCCTTTATATTGTCTAAGAGTTGCCCTGTGACATAATATATGATCTATTTTTGAGAAGGATCCATGTGCTGCTGAGAAAAAGTGTAACTGCTTGATCTTGGGTGGTATATTCTATATATGTCAATTAAGTCTAGGTTATTAATTATGTTATTGAGTTCTATAGTTTCCTTATTCAACTTTTGTTTGGAAGATCTGTCCAGTGGTGAGAGAGGTGTGTTGAAGTCTCCCATGATTATTGTATGGTGGTCTATTAGACTCTTGAACTTGAGAAGAGTTTGTTTGATGAACATAGCTGCACCATTGTTTGGGGCATATATATTTATGATTGTTATGTCTTGTTGGTATATGGTTCCCTTGAGCAGTATGTAGTGTCCCTCTTTATCCCTTTTAATTAACTTTGGCTTGAAATCTATTTTATTTGATATGAGTATGGACACTCCTGCTTGTTTCCGAAGTCCATATGAGTGATATGATTTTTCCCAACCTTTCACCTTCAGTCTATGTATGTCTTTTCCTATCAAATGCGTCTCCTGAAGGCAGCATATTGTTGGGTCTTGTTTTGTGATCCATTCTACTAGCCTGTGTCTCTTAATTGGTGAGTTTAAGCCATTAACATTTAGGGTTATTATTGAGATATGGGTTGTTCTTCCAGCCATATTTGTTTATTTATGTTACTAAACATGGTTTGTTTTCCTCTTTGATTATTCCCCCCTCCTTTACTGTACTACCTCCCGCTGTTGGTTTTCATTAATATTTTCCATTTCCTCTTCCTGTAATATTTTGCCGAGGATGTTTTGAAGAGATGGTTTTCTAGCTGCAAATTCTTTTAACTTTTGTTTATCATGGAAGGTTTTAATTTCATCTTCCATCCTGAAGCTTAATTTCGCTGGATACACAATTCTTGGTTGGAACCCATTTTCTTTCAGTGTTTGAAATATGTTATTCCAGGATCTTCTAGCTTTCAGAGTCTGTGTTGAAAGATCAGCTGTTATCCTGATTGGTTTACCCCTAAATGTAATCTGCTTCCTTTCTCTTGTAGCTTTTAAAATTCTCTCCTTATTCTGTATGTTGGGCATCTTCATTATAATGTGTCTAGGTGTGGATCTCTTATGATTTTGCACCTTCGGCGTCCTGTAGGCTTCTAGGATTTGGGATTCTGTCTCATTCTTCGAGTCTGGGAAGTTTTCTAATATTATTTCATTGAATAGATTGCTCATTCCTTTGGTTTGGACCTCTATAGCTTCCTGTATCCCAATGACTCTTAAGTTTGGTCTCTTTATGTTATCCCATATTTCTTGAATGTTCTGCTCATGGTTTCTTAACAGCTTTGCTGAGCTGTCTATGTTCTTCTCCAGTTGAAATACTTTGTCTTCATTGTCTGATGTTCTATCTTCTAAGTGTTCTACTCTGCTGGTAGTATTCTCAATTGAGTTTTTAAGTTGGTTTATTGCTTCCTGCATTTCTAGGATTTCTGTTTGTTTGTTTTTTATAACCTCTATCTCCCTGTATAATTGATCTTTTGCTTCTTGGATTTGTTTATGTAATTCATTGTCGAAGTGGTCGAAGTGGTCTTTCATTGTCTGATTTTGCTGTCTAATGTCTTCCTTGAGACTCCAGAACATCTGAAGCATGTGTATCCTGAATTCTTTATCTGACATTCCATCTGCTGCAGATATTACCTCTTCTAAAGTTGAGTTGACCTGCATTGCTTGTGTTCCTTTCTTTCCTTGTCTTTTCATACTGATCGCGTTTCTTTCTGCTTGGTGAAACTGTTGTGTTATTGATTTTTCCCCCTATATATTTATATTGCTCTTGTATAGTTGCAAAGTCTC
This sequence comes from Callospermophilus lateralis, assembly GCF_048772815.1. NCBI lineage: Eukaryota > Metazoa > Chordata > Mammalia > Rodentia > Sciuridae > Callospermophilus > Callospermophilus lateralis. Next base: position 30,479,213 of record NC_135325.1, on the reverse strand, counting down.
CCTCGCAGGCTTTGGCAGTGGTTCTGCCCCTCCTCCAATTGGGGCAATATGCCTACCATGCCGGCAGGCCGCTAGGCCTATACTTTCAGTGGGCCTGTTCTTTCGGTGGTCGCAGGTCCGCCTACCTTGCAGGCGCGGGCGGTGGCTCAGACCCTCTGCAGGCCACTGGGCCTGTTCTTCCGGTGGGTCGCAGGTCTGCCTACCTTGCAGGCGCGAGCAGCGGCTCTCCCCCTCCGCTGGCCGCTAGGCCTGTTCTGTCTGTCGGTTGCAGGTCTGTCTACCTAGTAGGCGCTGGTGGCGGCTCTGCCCCTACCCCAACTGGGGCGATGTGTCTGGCGGGCCACTGGGCCTGTTTTGTCGGTGGTCACGGTTCCGCCTACCTTGCAGGCGCATGGAGCAGCTGTGCCCCTCCACGGGTTTCTGGGCCTGACCTGCCGGTGGGTGGCAGGTGTGCCTACCTTGCAGGCGCGGGGGGTGGCTCTGCCGCTCCGCGGGTTGCTGGGCCTGATCTGCTGATGAGTCGCAGGTCTGCCTATCTTGCAGGAGCCTGGCGGCTCTGCCCCTCCCCCAACCAGGGCGATGTGTCTGGCGGGCTTCTGGGCCTGTTCTGTCGGTGGTCACGGTTCTGCCTACCTTGCAGACGCATGGGGCAGCTGTGCCCCTCCGCAGGTTGCTGGGCCTGACCTGCCGGTGGGTCGCAGGTCCACCTACCTTGCAGGTGCGGGGTAATCCTGAATTCTTATGTTTGACCACATCAACCTGTTTACTGCCCAGGGCACACACATCCCTTAGTGGACTTTGTGGTGGTCATTCACATTTCTCCCTACAGAACTGAGGTACTTGCTTCCCCAGATGCAACAAATATTGGTGGAGGACAGCTTTCATATGCACACTGCTCTGGGAATTGCACTCACCTAAAAAGAACCAGCTCACTCAAAAGTCACCCTGTTTTTTTTTTCAGTTCTGTGGATTTAACCCAGAGGTGCTCTACCACTAAGGCACAACTCCTGTCTCTCCCTTTTTTATTTTGAGACAGCATTTTGCTAAATTGGTCAGGTTGTCCTTGAACTTGAGATCCTCCTGCCTCAGCATCCTGGGTAACTGGAATTATAGGTCTGCACCATTATGCCTGGAATGGCTAAGGCCTTTTTTATGACTATATTGAAGTCCTCTGTAGGATATTATCTCTTTACCTCCCCACCGTGATTAGGCTTCCTGAGGGAAAACACTCCTGACAGGTACTTGGGCCTTCTCCATACCTTGGGATCCTTGAGCATACTATCTTCTCCACACAGAACACTTATAATCCTATTAGTTAAATTCTACCCATACTTCATAGCCTGCCTCAGACATCAGTTATTCCATAAATTTTCCCTGATTCCTCATCCCAGAAACACTTGCTCTGCCTTGGAACCCCTGCCAGCAACAGGATTTTTTTTTTCTTTTGTATTTCTGGCATGATGCTATGGGAGCTAGCAAGTTGAAAGGGAAAAAGGTTAGATTTTGGAGTTAAGGAGGTTAGGATGCTTCCACTTGCTAGCTGTGTGACCATAAATTCCTCAGTTACTCTCATCAATGAAACAGGATAAAATAACTACTTCATAGAATTGTTGGGAGCATTAAAAATGAGATAACATTCTGGCTGTGGTAGCATATGCCTCTAATCCCAAATACTCAAGAAGCTGAGGCAAGAGGACTTCTACTTTGAGGCCAGGCTTGGCAACTTTGCAAGACCTTGTCACAAGAAAACAGGGCTCTGGATGTAGCTTAGTGATAAAACACCCTTGGGTTCAATCCCAGTAGAAAATAGGAGGGAGAAGGAGGGAGGGAGGGGAGAGAGAGAGAGAGAGAGAGAGAGAGAGAGAGAGAGAGAGAGAGAGGATAAATGCAGGAGGTGCCCAAATTCAAGATCCCCCCACATTTTTCTTGGCTTCTTCACTTTAATATGGTTTGCATCTTATTGATTATATGAGTCCTTTGTTGCCTCTGGGTTTTGTAAGAATATGTGTTGCTAGTTCTTGTATTAACACAGCACTTAGCACCCAAAGTTTAATAAATGTTGTTGGAGTGACTATCACTTGGAGACAAGTCTTTTAGTTTGTTGTTGGAGCCACAAATTTCCATGTTGTATCCCACAATTCATAAATTTATCACACAAATAAGGGAATGTCTGTTTGTGGATTCTCAATAGCAACTATAACTGAAGAAAGTTCTGACAGCACTCGGTTGGCCTTCTTTCTCTCTGTGGGTGCCATATGGGAAAGCAAACTACAAATACAGGTGTGTTTAGGGTGTTTGGACTAAGATAACAGCTAAGGAATTCCAAGGCAAACTGTATGCAGTGTTGTTCCTATGACTAAAGTTTCTTTTTTCTTTTGAAAAAAATCTCTTAACATATAATTTTCAGTTTTTCAATTGACAGATGTTATGGTTTGAATCTTAAATGTCCCCCAAAAGCTCATATGTTGATCTGGTCCTAATGTGATCCCAACTGATAGCAGTTTGGGAGGTGGTAGAATCTTGAGGAGATTAGTTGGAGGAAGTTAGGTCACTGAGGATGTGCCCTTGAAGGGGATATTGGGACCCTGGTCCCTTCCTCTCTTTTTGCTTCCCATCCATTCCACCATGTGCTCCCTGCCATGATGTTTGGCCTCACCATAGGCCCAAAGCAAAAGGGCCAAGTGACCATGGACTGAAACCTCAGATACCATAAGCTGAAATAAATATTTCTTCCTTTTATTTTTTTTGTGCCTATTTATGGGGTACATTTGACATGTCAATGCATGTACACACTATAATGATCAGATTAGGGTAATTTGTATATCTATCCCTCAAACATTTAAAGCTTCTTTTAATATAATTGCTTTTATGCCCATAGTTGAGCATTCTAAAATAACCTCAAAGGTTAGCCATGGCATATGAAGTGACCAACCTAGCATACTGTCTTAGTATATCTTCAAGATGGTTTTTTTCCCCCTTTTGGTCATAGGAGTACTGTGAGCAGATGTCCCTCAACTGTCAACCCCTTCTGGGCCTGCCTTAGCTACAGGGAACCACCTTGCCCCAAATTCAGTATCCTGGAGGCTACCCATATAAAATGACTGATCAATGGCGGGGTGTAAAGGATCGATCACCTTGGCCCAACTTGAGACAACTTTGCAGGACAATCTGGTTTTAGAATTCCCCAGGGTAGGCCAAAGCTATTTGGGTCTGCCCTGCAGCCCAACTTCCCTTATGGCCATCCCTGCTTCCTTCTTGTCCATTTCACAGTTATTGATCCCAAGAGTTCTTCTTAATAAATATCCTGCATGCTAATTGAGTCTTAGAGTCTGTTTTCCTTGTGCTATGGGCTATTAATACCAATAAAGAAACTTGGACTCTAAGTTCTATTGGGTTCTTAAACAAATTGTCCTTCCACTGCCATAGCAGTATCACCATGTGTGTTCCTCCTCAGAAATGATGTGGCAAACACCAGAGACACCCTTTCATTTACCCCAGCAACACGTCTAAGAATGGTTATCTAGGGGAGAAGTCCAGCTCTGCCCTTAATTTTTCCCTAAAGGTGACCAGGATGTGTCTGAAGAGAAGGAGGTATCTTTTATAGGACTTCACCCATGGCTCAGCATACCCATCCATTCATTCACTTATTCATTCAAGAACTATGTCTTGGGCTGGAGATGTAGCTCAGTGGTAGAGGGTGTGCTTAGTATGTGCAAGGCCTTGGGTTCAAAGCCAAAAATGATTTTAAAAGAAGTGATTCTCCACAGGCCTTTCAAGAGATCTTTCACCTCGTGCTTCAGTACTATTCTATTATTGCATCTCTCATCCAAGACTGGGATCTTCTTTAGGACCCAGCACCTGGCAATATCTGCCTCAAACCTAGGGAGTTGATTCTTGTTCAGTGAATGACTGGATGAAAGAATGATGGCATTTGCCAAGCGATGGTATGTGTCATCCTGTTGGCTAAAAAGTTACAAAGTAGACCCATTATAACTTCATGTATATTTATTCTGACTTTTAAACTTCTTAGGGAGATCAGTAAAGGAAAGGAAAGGGACTAGGGGAAGATGGAGATGGAAAGGGGAAATACTGGGGAATGATATTGGCCAAATTATATTGTTATATTATATGCATGTATGAACATGTAACAACAAATTCCACCATTATATACTACTGTAATGCACCAATAAAAATATAGGGAAAATAAACTATGTAAATAGTTCTCTTAAATTCTCTTAATCCATTTTACTTGGCCTGCTGGCTGTTTTGTCAAATAAATGGTGTATATGCTACTTTCCCAAGCTACTATTTCCTAACCAATAGGTTGAGACACTTTTGTGGGCTATGAAGATACTTTTGATGTGTCACAAAGCCCTGGGTTTCCTCATCCTCTGTGATCAATTTCTTACTGGTAGGGTAGGATTAGGGACAACTGTGGTAGAGAGAGGAGATAGAACAACACAAACAAATATAGCAAGTGTCCATAGATCAGGCATTTGAGGTGTGGGTTGCTACGGAGCTGATTGACGATGGAGGGGGTGAGAGGATGCCACACCCCCTGCCCTGTCTGTGTCTCTGGCTTTGCACAAGGTTGGTGAATACAGAGATTTCAAATAACTGAAAATGATGTAGCAACAGAAGGCTTTTAGCGTGGAATCAACTGCCATTGCCACGTCAGGACAAGCTGAGGGTGAAAAATGCAACAGAGCAGGAGCAGAGGATATAGATAGCTCAGAGAAACTTTTGCTAGATAAAAGAGAAAATTGGCACTGTATATATATGTGGGAGTTTATCCCCACCCACAAGCAAGCAACGTGGCCATCAGCAGGGAGATCTCTAATTTGATTTGTAATAAAGACTTAGACTCTTCAGTTTTGTTTGCAAATGTCCAATGGGTAATTAAAAGCAGGATTAAAAAAAAACTTGGCATTTCTATCTCCATTTTGCATGTGTCTCTTTCACTATGAGCCACCTTGGATTCCAGGAACAAAAAATCTGATCAATAAACACCTTGAGAGGGGCTGGGGATGTAGTGCAGTGGTAGAGCACTTGTCTGCTATGTGTGAGGCACTGGGTTTGAGCCTCAGTACCACATATAAATAAATAAAATAAAGGTATTACGTTCACTAAAAAAAACACCTTGGGAGTTGAAACTACCTCCTAGGGAACAGCAATCCCTCTCCTCCTCCTCCTCCTCCTCCTCCTCCTCCTCTTCCTCCTCCTCCTCCTCTTCTTCTTCTTCTTCCTCTTCCTCCTGCTCCTCCTCAAGGGAACTTAACCACTGAGCCACATCCCCAGCCCTATTTTTATTTATTTATTTATTTATTTATTTATTTATTTATTTATTTATTTATTTTGGTACCAGGGATTGAACTTAGGGTGCTTAACCACTGAGCCACATCCCCAGCCCCATTTTGTATTGTATTTAGAGACAGGGTCTCACTGAGTTACTTAAAGCCTCACTGTTGCTGAGGCTGGCTTTGAACTCGTTATCCTCCTGCCTCAGCTTCCTTAGCTGCCGGGATTACAGGCGTGCGTCACCACACCTTCTTATCACAGACAAAGTTTCATTGGAGCAATTCTGAGATGATGGAACATACCACACCTAATCAAGATCCCACTTTGTCAGTTGTTCAAACCCTCCAGCCATGCAAACCCCAAACCCATATCCTCATTTCCCTTTCGATATAACCTCAAAGCCATTGTCATCTCTTCAAAGACAGGGTTGAGACCCTTGATCTCACTTTGCCTTCCCAATATGGCCATTTTGACTCAGTTTCCTTTCCTGCTTTTCACAATTTTTCCATTTTTGGGGGGGTGGCGGGGGAATGAGTGGTTGAACCTGATTTGTTGGAAACTCCAGAGTCAAGCCTCTGGCCTAGGACTCTGCTAACAAACTCAATATTAAAACAATCAACCTGGAGATAGTGCCAGATCTCCTGGGATAAGAGCGCAAGTCCCACAAGACTGCCCTCCTTTACTTCAGAGACTAGTTGTAAGTCTAGGTTTCTGGAACTGCTGACCTACTGGGTATAAATTTGGGTTCCCATGACCCCCTCATATGCTTTGATTAATTTGCTAGAGTGGTTCAGGAATTCAGGAAAACACATTTACTGGTTCATTATAAAGGATATTACAGAGAATACAGATGAAGAGATGCATAGGGATAGGGATGCTAGAGGAGTCCTAAGTTCAGGAGCTTGCATCCTCAAGTAGATCAGATGTGCCACCTCCTAGACATGTGTATGTGCTCTTTCTCACCTTCTTAGAAGGCTATCTGAAAGATCTCTGCATCCAGTCACTTTGGGTAGTCCATAGAGGTTTCATGACATAGGCGGGGTTGATTAAGTCTTTGGCCATTGATGATCAATTTAGCCTTTAGTATTTATTCCTTACTTGAATGTTGGGGTTTTTGTGGGTGATCAAACCCCATCCTGAGGCTACTTAGGGGATGCCAGCCATCAGCAAATCATTAGCATACAAAAAGACACTTATTACTTTGTAGATACCAAGGATCTTAGGAATTATGCCCAGAAATGAGAACAAAGACCAAACATATATTTCACAGTATCATAATATGTCTATGAAAAGAAGACTCATAAATTAGAACTCCTGTGGTTGCAACTGATAGAAACTCACCGTGAACCACCTTAGGCAGAAAGCGGGATTTATTGGCTCAAATAGAAAACTGTAAATGCAGAGGTAGGGCTGGCTCCTGCGAGGACAGGGACAGAGGCTAGTTTCCTCATCCCAACACCATCACCAGCATGGAGAATGCATGGAGGTATTATTTGTTTACAGAAAGACTGAATTTCGGATGATAGCAGCTACAACTCTCATCTTTCCAAATTTCATTTACCCAATTCATAAAAGTACAGGCCCACTGCTGTTCTAGATGTTGGGAATAGCAAGGTGAGAAAAACAAGAAAATATATGAACACCCACCAGTGAAACTCCCCATCATGAACAACCACAAGAATGGGATCCCGATTAGAATCAGTTCTACTCCATGTATGTATAATAGGTCAAAATACAGTCTGCTGTCATTGATATCTAAAAAGAACAAATTTTTTAAAATAAGTTTAAAAAGACAATAATTAGTTTTGATTCTGGGTGTAGGGTAAGGAATCCAGACATGGAACAAGTAAAAAGGAATATTTTATAGTATGTTAGAAAGCTATAAGTGCTATGGAAAACACATCCAGTAGAGTAGGAGACTAGGAGGGCTGAGGGTCGGGGGTGGCAATTTAAACAGAGGAGTCAGGGAAGACTTTACTAGGAAGAAGACATTTGAGCATAGAAGAGAAGGAAAGACGGGATGGGACATGTGGACAACTGAGGGAGGAACACTGAGTTTGGAGGAAACAGAGGACAGGAGCCAGGTATGTGCTTAGCATGTGTGAGGAACAAGCACAGGTCTGAGAATGGATAAGAGTGAGGAAGGAGAAGGAGAGTAGGAGATGAGGCCAGGGAACTAAGGGGATATGGGGAGAGCTTTGGGGGTCATAGTAAAGGCTTTGACTTTGAGTATGAGATGGGCAGCTACTAGAAAGGACCTTGTGAAGGAGTGACATTAGATTTGCATTTGTCTGTGCCTTCTGGGTTGAGAATGAACTTTTGAGATTCAAGGGTACAGGTAGCAACATCAGTTAGACCTACTGCAATAATCCAAGTGAGATATGATGGTGGTTTATACTGGATTGCACCACAAGGTTGTTCTGTGAGAGGGACTGCTCCTACCATTTCCAATTAAGAGCAAGGTTATGGTTTAGCTATGGAATGTTCCTTGAAAGTCCACGTGTTGAAGACTTGATTCCCAATGCAGCAATGTCCAGAGGTGGGGCTTTGGGGAAGTGATTGGATCCTGGGGGCTCTAACCTCATCAGTGGATTAATCCATTTGATGGATTAATAATTCAAATGAACTACTGGGAGGAGGTGGAAACTATAGGCAGGTGGGGCATGGTTAGAGGAAATAGGTCACTGGGGGCATGCTTTTGGGGACTATATCCTTGTCTCTGGCTCCTTCATTTCTCTCTTCCTCCCCCTCTCTCTTTCTCTCTCTCTCTTCCTCTCTCATTTGCTTCTTCCTGGCTGCCAAGAGTTTGAGAAGCTTTCCGCTTCCTTGCCCTTCTGCCATGATGTTTCTGCCTTGGAGACTCTAAGTTGTTTGTGTTGGTCATAATACCATACATAATACCTTGACTAACACAAAGGGAATGAGCGGTATGAGGTCATATGAGTCACAAGGTCATGAGTATAACTCATTACCACACTGGGAGCACTTGGGTGAAGTGATAGAGGGGTTAATTTAGCATTAATGTGGAAGATGTTTCTAGAAGAAGGGAGAAGCAGGAGGTAGATAGAAGCAAGTACTATCTATCTACTTTAGGCATTTTTTGCTCAAGGCTGCCTCAAAATTTCAGAAACATTCTCCTGTCATTGACTCTATGTTTGCATAAATCTGGAGGAAACTCCTCTGCCTAGAACTCACACAATAAATTTTACTACAATCATGGACTAGTCTCCTGAAAACCAAGCCAAGGTTTTCATAAAGAACTGGGCCCTGAGTGGATTTTATCCTGCACAATATCTTTTACAGTCCTTGTCTTCCTTCTTTGAGAAGTGTTCTTCATCGAAATATAGTTTATTCCATTTCCTATTTCCTGTCACAACAAATGACTTCAATGGTTCCATACAGGGACACTCAGTTTTCTCAAAAACTACTTCTTTAGAATGCCACACTGATTCTCCAAAAGGAGAATGTGTGACTAATATTGCAATATTTATGTCATCTTTGCTTCTGAGTGACTCTTGAAAATACTGGACAGAAGATTCAACAGCCTTAAGAGTAAATAGGCTCTTCCAATATTGCTATTACAATGATAATGAAAAACTACAGACATGTCCCCCCTTTCACTTATCTGAGTAGTCTTATACTTAAATATGATACGAACACAGTGAGTGGTCCTTCCATCTCAACCTACTTCTTTGTCATAAAGGCATGATAGAATGGTATCTGCTACCATCTCAGGTATCTACAATTGTGAAGAGATGTGTCTTATACTAAAATATCTCCATGACAATTACGATGCCCTCCCCACCAATAAAACACAACTCATTTTAAAAAAATTTTTTTAAACGATTTTTAGCTAATACATAAAAACAAAAAGTGTATATGTTAATAGGGTACCACATGATGTTTCAAAAACATTTATATACTGTGTAATGTATAAATCAGGTTGAACATAGTTACCTCCTCAAACATCTATAATTTCTTCACATTGAAAACATTCAATATCTTTTCTTTTTTTTTGACATAGACAGTACATTATCACCATTTATAGTCACCCTACTGTGCCATAGTACAAATAGAACTTCTTGCTTCTATCTAAATTGTAATTTAAAATTCATCAATCAACCTCTCCCATCCTTCTCTTCCCCATTACACTCCCTGGCCTCTGGTAACCACCACTCTACTCTCAACTTCTAAGAGATCAACATTTAGATTCCACTTATAAGTGAGGATATGCAGTAGTTGTCTTTCTGTGCCTGCTTATTTCATTCAATATTATGATCTCCAGTTTTCTCCATGTTATCACAAATGACAGGATTTCATCCTTTTTATGGCTGAATAGTATTCCGTGGTGTGTATCACATTTTCTTTATCCACTCATTAGTTGACGGACACTTAGGTTGATTCCATATCTTGGCTACTGTGAATGATGCTGCAATAAATATGGGAGTGCAGATGTCTCTTCAAAATACTGATTTCATTTCCTTTGGATGTATACCCAGGAGTGGGATTGCTGAACCATATGGTAGTTCTATTTTTAAATTTTCGAGGCACCTCCATGTGGTTTTCCATCATGGCTGAACTAACTTACATTCCCACCAACAGTGTATAGGGTTCGCTTTTCTCCATACTTGACAGAACTTTTATTATACTTACCACTTCTGGTTGAGATCAAATTGAACGTTATCATCTTTTTTTTCCTGGAAGAAGAAGCTACATAGTTCTTTCTTTGCAAGCTTACCTGTGACCTTTCTAGAATGAGATGATTAGACTTCGTCTCTATTTATATACTCTGAGTACTACAAGGTGCCCCCACATGGAAAAATTATTCCCAGATGGGAAAAATCCTTGTTAAAGTACCATTGCCTTCATTGCTGATTCCATAGTCCACATCTGACAGTCAGAATCTCTCCCCTCAACCAATAGCATCTATGTACCTCCCACTTCTTCTCTCTCTTTACCTTCCACCCCACTTTTCCTCTTCCCTCACCCTCACCATAGCTTTAGCAAAAAATTTAAACAACACCCCCTAAATTTGTTTTGAAAATATAAAGCCATGTTACATTGTGAAACTGTATATAGTATGTTGTATCATTAACTTTCACAAAATTGCATATACAAGAAAACATAATGGATACACTGAGCAATGAGTGCTTCTGATGTCACAGAGAAGGTAGTAGGAGAGTTGTGTCCCAATGCAGAGGAATCCTTTATCACTGATACTGTTTAGAATGGCTTGCAAATGGTGGTAATAAAAGGAAAACCAACTTTCGGTTATGTAACTGTTGTTTTCAAACTCTCTACATATGATGTCTCTCTTTATTTCCTATATTTGGGGTTGACCACTCTTACTGCTTCCACTTGAGTTCACCATTTTCTGGTGTTTGTTAAGAAAAACAAAAAAGAATGCAAGCCATATGAGGGCAAGGATTCGTGTTATATTCTGTTCATTAGTGTATCCCAAGTGCCTAGAACAGTGACTCACATATATTATGTGCTCAATAAATAATTTATTGAACACATTAATTTATTATCAGATATGAACACAAATAATAGAAGGTATATAACAAATTTATAAGGAAAATATAGCAAATACTCATCAAGCTAACTTAACAAAATTTGGGGAATAGCTGGTGATTGAACCCAAGACTTGCTCATGCTAAGCATGTGCTCTACCACAGAACTACTCTCCCAGCTCCTGTAAACAGAATTTAATACTGCTGGACATTATAACCTTCCCTTGTCATATCCCTTTCCATTAGTCCAGAGGCTACTATGAACTAAATTACTCTGTTTTTATTTTTCTATTTTGTTATATTATTATTTTATTTTATTTTATTTGAGGAGTACTGGAGATTGAGTCCAGGAGTGTTCTACCACTGAGCTACATCCCTAGCCTTTCTTATATACTTTTTTCACTTAAGATAGAATCTCCCTAAATTGCCCATGCTGACCTCAAACTGGCAATCCTCCTGCCTCAGCCTTCTGAGTCACTGGGATTACAGGAGTGCACCAGTGTGTCCAACCTATTTTCTTTCTTAATTGAGTGTGATTGATTTTGTACGTATAAAAGATTATATAAAGAAGCACCCATATATCTATCACATAGCTGAAGTAATAGATTATTATCAAGACCATAAGGTTTCTATATTCTTAACCAGTCTTAAAAATTACATCTGCCTGTCCTTTCCTAAGATAATTTGTATCATTTCCTTGTTTGTCTTTATAGTCTTCCTACATTTTTATGTATGGATATGAATAGTATATTTTTCAGTCTGACATTTTAAACTTCATTATAAATGGTAAAATATTGTATATATTCATCTGTGACTTGCTTTTTTTGTGATCAGCATCATGTGTATGAGTCTGGGACTGCGGGCACCAATTATATTGCTTGTAGACTTCACAACTGTAGAGGGAGCTGATTGCTTTGAGGTCTGGTGAGTGATAAGTCCTGAAGTTTTAAAAGTCTATGATCAATTGTGTTTCTAAACATGGTCACAAAAATATCTCCCAAGATGGGTGAAGTGGGACTCATAATTCCAGTACTCAGGAGGCCAAAGTGGGAGGATCTCAAGTTTGAGGCCAGTCTGGGTGTTATGGTTTGGATGTGAGGTGTTCCCCAAAAGCTCACATGTGAGGCAATGAAAGAAGGTTTGGAGGAGAAATGATTGGGTTAAAGCATTAACCTAATCAGTGAATTAATTTCTGATGGGATTAACTGAGTGGTGACTGGAGGCAGGTGGGGTATGGCTGGAGGAGGTGGTTCATTGGAGTCAAGGCTATGAGGTATATGTTTTGTATCTGGAAAGTGGAGTCTCTCTCTCTGCTCTCTGATCATCATATGAGATGCTTCCCTCTGCAATACTCTTCTGCCATGATGTTCTGCCTCACCCAAAGCCCTGAGGAATGGAGCCGAGCCAGTCTTGAATTAAGACTTCTGAAACCGTGAGCCCTCAAATAAACTTTTCCTCCTTTACAATTGAGCTGATCAGGTCTTTCAGTCACAGTGGTAAACAAGTTGACTAAAACACTGAGCAACTTAGAGAAACCCTGTATCAAAAAAGAAAAGGAAAGAAAAGGACTGGGGATATAGCTTAGTGGTAAAGCAACACTAGGTTCAATTCCCAGTACTGGGGGGAAAAGAGATTTCCAATTCCACAGGTTCTTTTGCAATGTGACCTTGTCATGCCTCCAACAAGAAATGAGGCTGTTTCCCTCTCTGTGGACTGGGCTGACTTCGTGACTTATTTTAACTAATAAAATGTAGCAGAAATGATGCTGGATAACTTTCAAGTCTAAAAAGTAAGAGATCTATAGCTTCTGCCTTTACTACTTGGAATGCTGCAAGTTACCATGTAAAAAATCAGATTACTATGTTGTGAGGAAGTCCAAGCTGACCCCATGGTAAGAGAGAAGTCACTTGGAGAAAGACTGAGATGTCACACATGAGCATGAAGCCTTCTAGCTCAGCCCAATCACTGCCATAATGGCTCTTTGGAACATTTGCAGTTGTTCTGAGTTGGGCTGATTGATCATTGAATATGGCCACCCAAGCAAGAAGTGACCTTGGATGAAACAGTTCTCTGTAGCTATGGCAGTCCCCTAAAGTCTAAGAGCTGAAGGTGGATTGCCAACAGCAGCTAGGGTCAGAGGTTCATCATTTCTTTCTTTCTTTTTCTTTCCTTTTTTTTTTTCTGGTACTGGGAGTTGGACCCAAGAGCACTCTACCACTGGGCTACATCTCCAGACCATTTTACTTTTCATTTTGAGACAGATCTCTCTAACTTGCTGAGGCTGGCCTTGAACTTGCCATTCTCCTGCCTCAGCTTCCCAAATTGCTGAGATTACACATGTACACCACCGCACCCTGCACAGGTTTTTCTTGAAGGCAGATCTGAGAAGTATATTCATGTCCACAAGTATTTTACTATACAAGCATATGATTTTTTAAATCTTCCTATTGATGGATATTTGGATTAATGAGATTATCAGATATTCTCTTGTATCTTCTATATATGTTAAAGTTTTGCTGTTTATATTCAAATCCTGACTGAGCCAGGAAGTGATTTTTTTTTCATGAAGTGAACTAAAGATTATATATATATATATATACACACACACACACACATGCACTTATATATATATAATTGTTAATTCATAACAATGCTTCTGTCATATATCACGTGTCTCTATATATTTCAGTGCCTTATTGGGCCACCAATTGTGATAAGTAGGTTCATTTGTCTAATTCTGAGCCAATGTCATAGTGCCTTAATCACTAGAAGTTAATATGACTTGTAGCTCTTCTCCAGAAATGTCTGGGCTATTCTTACTCTGCTCTACCATAAAAATTTTAAATCAGTTTCTCAAATTAAACACACACACACACACATACACACACAGATCTATTAAGAATTGTTTGTGCTGGGCATGATGGTGCACCTCTGTAACCCCAGTTATTAGGGAGGTTGAGGCAGAAGGATGGCAAATTCAAAGCCAGGCTGGGCAACTTAGTAAGACCCTGTCTCAAAATAAAAAATAAAAAGAGCTGGATGTAGCTCAGTGTAGAGTGCCCCTGGGTTCAAAATCAATACCAGAAGGAAAAAAAAAAAAGGATTTGTCTTGTTTTCTATGAAAATGTCTATTTTATTTTATTTTGATGCTGAGGATTGAACCCAGGGCCTCATGAATACTAGGCAAGTACCCTACTGACCTATATGCCAGCTCATGTCTTTATGTTATAAATGGTCTTTATCTTTTTGTGTGTGTGTGTGTGTATGTGTGTTTGTGTGTGTGTGTGTGTGTGTGTGTGTGTGGTACTAGGGATTGAATCCGGGGGTCTTAACCACTGACCCACATCTCCAGCCCCTTTTAAAATATTTTGTTAGAGACAGGGTCTTGCTGAGTTGCTAAGTGCCTTTCTAAGTTGCCGAGACTAGCTTTGAACTCGCGATCCTCCTGCTTCAGCCTCCAGAGCTGCTGGAATAACAGGCATGCGCCACCACACCTGGCCGCAAATAGTCTCTGTCTTACTGAAATTCAAGAGACAGTTGAGGGATTTACTAACCACTTGTGGTGCGTTGAATGGTAGCCCCACCAAAATCTATATGCATGTCTGAATCCCTTAGAATTTGTGAATGTGAACTTATTTTTAAACAGGGTCTTTGCATATGTAACTGAGTTAAGGCTCTTTTGTTTGTTTGCTTGTGCTGGGATGGAACCCAGGGTCCTGTGCATGCTAGAGAAGTGCTTCACCACTGAGCTACACCCCCATTCTAAGTTAAGGATTCTGACATGAGATTATCCTGGACTATCTAGGTGGATCCTAAACCCACAGTCAGGTGTCCTTGTAAAAGACATACAAAAGGAGAAATGCAGAGAAGAGGAGGCAAGGTATCCATGGAGGTGGAAATCAAAGTAACAGGGCCACAAACCAAGGAACACCTGTAACCACCAGAAACTGTAAGAGGCAAACAATGAATTGTCCCCCAGAACTTCCAGAGGAACTGTGGCTCTGCTGATGAAGTCAGGAGGAAGAGATAAGACTAGGCAGATAGGGAAATGGGCCCCAGGGCAACTTCCTGAGCAGCAGATTACAAACATAGCTGCAGGTTTTTGCTGAGAAATTCGCAAAAAGTTTATTTTTAAATGAGGATGTATGGGACCTGGAGTCCACAGCCTCTCCAAAGAAGGAAAAATGCCTGGTCATATTTTCACTGGACTAAAGGCTGCATGAATGTCTTGTGGACACTGAGTATTTTATCTAGGATTGTGTTGGGGCTGACTTCCTTAAACCTATAGATCTAGAAAAACTCCTAGACAATAGCTATTCACTAGCAACCCTCTTGGGTCCCCTCCCAACCATGGAAGCTTCATTTTACTTTGCTTTAACATATTCTCACACTTTGCTTTTATCTTTAGCTGCCTGTGAATCTCATATTTTGAGTGTGTAAGATAAAGAATCTACCTGACTGCATATTCTGCATACACTGACACCTTGATTTCAAACTTCTGGTCTCCAGAACTGTGAGAAAATGAATTTCTGTTGTTTTAAGTCAACCACTTGTGGTAATTTGTTATAACAGCCACAAGACATATGACAAACTATGACATAGCTCTTTTTACTCTAAGCTCTTCTGCATTGTTAGATCCCTTAGAAAGCAACATGACAAGGGTGTATTATTACCAATATAAATGTAAATAAACATAAATATCTTCATTGAACTGAAGCCAGGTTTTATGCCCTTGAATTTTTAAATATTGACATTTTTCCTCTTTCCAATTGTTATAACCTAAAAAGGTTATAAATTATTCTTCTCAACTTATTTAACTAGACAAGATTTGTAGTGTTTATAGTCCTTATTTTGTTTCTGATATGATTTTTAAAGTAAAATTCTCATGTTTCAGATTTAGGTATTAGGCTAGTATTGCATCTTTGGTAAATAACTTTTATTGGGTTATCTTATACTCCTACATTGTTTGGCAATCGTATTCCAAATAGGCATTGAATTGCATTGAATATTTTTATTGCATTTATTAAGATAACTTTCTGGGGGTTGGGGCTGTAGTTCAGTGGTAGAGTGCTTGTCTAGCATGTGTGAGGCACTAGGTTGAATTCTCAGCACCTCATATAAATAAATTAAATAAAGGCCCACTGACAACTAAAAAATATAAAATAATAAAAAGATAACTTTTTATCTTTGTCAATGAATAGAAATAATGGATTTTCTAAAATTAAACTAACTTTGCCTTCCTGGGATAAGTACAGCTTAGTTGTGATGTTTATCTGTTCTATTGCTTGATTCAATTTGAATACATTTTGTTCAGGGTTTCTATATCTGAGTTGGTGTGTGACAGCAGGCTATTGTCTCTCTCTTTTTCTTTCTCTTTTTTTCTTCCTTCCTTCTTTTGTTTTTTTTCTCACTCCCTCCTTCCCTCCATTCCTTTCTTCCTTCCTTCATTTCTCTATCTATAGGTGGTAGGGATGGACCCCAGAACCTGATGCATGCTGGGCAAATACTCTGCCACTGAACTACACCCCAGCCAAGTCTTATACTTTTCTTGTCTGTTTTTGATTCAAAGTTGTACTGGCTTTGTAATAGTTGGAAAGTGAGAATTTCCTTTCTATTGCTATTCCCTTTGAAGAATTCCTACAATATTGGAAAGATTTCTTGAATGCTCAGTAGAGCTTATAAAACCATCTGGGCCTGGCATGTTTACATATTGATTTTATTCTTCAGCACTTATAGGACTACCCAGGATTTCTATTTTTCTCCTAGTCAATTTGGGTTGGTTATATTTCCAAGGAGTTTTGCCTTTTTGTCTAAATTTTAAATTTGTTGACATTAAGATTTTTATTGTGGTTCAGTGGTAGAGCCCTTGTCTAGCACATGTGAGGCACTGGGTTCTATCCCCAGCACCACATAAAAAAACTAAATAAACTAAATAAAGGTATTGTGCCATCTACAACTAAAAAATATTTTTTAAAAAGATTTTAATAGTATTATCTTTTTATTAAATTAACTTTTGACTTCGTGGATCCTGTCTGTTGTCTCTCTTTTCTTTTATTACTTGCTTTATTATTTTCTCTCTTGTACTTTCTTTGGGTGTAGGCTGCTTTGCTTTTGCTACCTTCTTAAGTTCAATATTTAAGTCATTACTTTTCATTTCAGCTATTTAACAATTTTTAAAAGTTTATATTTTGAAGTCATTATAGACTTACAGAAAATTGCAAAAGTAGTACAGAATTCCTATATACTCTTTATCCAGTTTCTCCCAGTGAGTACATCTTAGATACATCATATGATATCAAATTCAGAAAACTGACATTGGTACAATGTGTATAATTTTGTCATATGAAAAGCCTTCAAGGAGGTGTTTGAGGAATTCCCTCAGAGGAGGGGGATCTTGACTCAAGACCAGTGTTGCTCTTGGAGTTCTTAGTATATGTGGTGGAAAAGAATTTCAGCACATGCCAGTCAGGGACATAGACAGAGGTTTACTTAGGAAAGCAGAGGCACATTCAAGGGATAATAAGGGCTACCTTGAGAGTAAAAAACTTTTGGGGAAAAGCAAGACATACATATTCAAAGTAGGATATTTCTAGAGGGAGAAACAGCAACCCACTTGGCATGGGGTATTAATATTTATTATAGAAGGACAATTGCTAAAGGCAGGTATAGAAGTGGAATCAGGGTGCAGTTACACAATTTCACATCAGTTTTCCTTGTGTTTGCACATTGGTCTCATGTTACTTTTTGCAGGCAAGTGTGCATTGTGAGTCACTCGAGAGTTGCAATTTTTTTCATGGGCACTTTCTGCATTTCAATGGCTCATGAACATTTTCTTTTGAGACTCCTTTCTTCCCTTATCCCCAAATTCCTATCTCAGTTTTATACTATTTTAGCACATATATTGATTTGTGTAACTGCCATCACAATCAAGATAGAGAATGATTCTATAACTACCAACATCTCTCCCCCTGCTAATTCATGATAGTCACACCCATTCCCCTCCCACCCACCATCCCTATCTCCTGGTAACTACTAACCTGTTCACCATCTTCATAGTTTTACCCATTTGAGAACATTATTTAAGTAAAATCATACAGTATGTGACCCTTGACATTGACTCTTTTCATTTGGCATAATACCTTTAAGAACCATCCAAAATGCTGTATCAAGTTTGTTCCTTTTTATTGCTGAGAAGTATCACATGTTGTAGATGTATAACAGTTTGTTTTATCATTTAGCTGTTAAAGGACATTTGGGTTGTTTCCAGTGTTTTACTATCACTCACTTATTACTTCAAGGAGGTTTTTATGTAGATTTCTGGAATTCTCTCTCTCTCTCTCTCTCTCTCTCTCTCTCTCTCTCTCTCTGCTTTTGGAAGGGAAGGGAGTGGGGAGTTACTAGGGATTTAGCCAAGAGCAGTCTACCACTGAGCCACAGCTGCATCCCCAGTCCTTTATGTTTTTGGAGACAGGATTCCACTAAGTTGCTGAGACTGGCTTCAAGCTTGTGATCCTTCGGTCTCAGTCTCCTGAGTAGCTAGGATTAAGGTGTGCACCACTATGTCCAACTAGATCTCCTAGAATTTTTTTATGTAGATAAAAATAAGGATGCTTTATTTCTTCCTTCCTGAGATGTATGGTTTTTATTGTTTTATTACACTTTTTAGGATTCCAATATTATGCTGAGTAAAAATGATGGCAGTTGACATACTTCTCTGGACTTGGGTGATGGCCAATGTGCTGGAAGTGAGAAGAGTTCACCAAGTCAAAAAGAAACATTTAAGAGAGTTTATTGAAGGAAGATATATTGCTATAGCACAGCATGGACAGAATAAAAGCATCTGCTCATGAACTCAGAGGGGGTTGGGACTTATATGTACTTCTGAGTTCTTTGTTCGCCTTTGGCGGGCTTTTTGCTAGGAGTGGTTTATGCTAAATGTGGGATGATTGACAGTTTCCTGTGCTTTGCCCATAAAGCTTATTGCACATGTGCCAAAGCTCTGCGCGTGCTTCTCGGAATTGGTTGAGCAATATTTTTGAAAAACAGGATCCTGCTGTTTATACTTGGGGGAAGTCAGCTACTCTGATAACTGCAATAGGGCAGGATGAAAGGGAGGTCTTTAAGCTCAAGAGCTCTGCTGATTGAGGTGGGGTGAGGCCTGGGACAAGGATCCTTAGTCTAT
Organism: Callospermophilus lateralis; assembly: GCF_048772815.1. Lineage (NCBI taxonomy): Eukaryota > Metazoa > Chordata > Mammalia > Rodentia > Sciuridae > Callospermophilus > Callospermophilus lateralis. The sequence continues at coordinate 30,460,220 of NC_135325.1, read as the reverse complement.
GCTGCCTGGAGGCTTAGCCTTGCTTTGGATCTTAAGAGGAAAGCATTCAGGGCTAGGGATGTAGCTCAGTGGTAGAGTGTTCTCACCTACCCCGCAAAAGGCCCTGGAATCAATCCCCAGAAATGCCTCCTTTCCTAAAAAAAAAAAAAAAAAAAAAAAAAAAAAGAAAGAACAGAAAAGAAAAAGAAAGCATTGAGGTTTTTACCATTTTGTATGATGTCAGCTATGGGTTTTTTTTTTTAAATGTATTTTTTTTTAGTTGTGCATGCACTCATTGCTTTTATTCGTTTTTATGTGGTGCTAGGATAGAACCCAGTGCCTCACACTTGCTAGGCAAGTGCTCTACCACTGAGCCACAACTCCAGCCCTGCAATGGGGTTCTTGAAGGTATTTTTTATCAAGTTGAAGAAGTTATTTATTCCTGGTTCTCTGAGCATTTTTTTTATCATGAATGGGTATTGAATTTTTCTAATTTTTATGAGATAAAATTCACATAAAAAGTTTTCATATTTTAACCATTTTGAAGTATAAAATTCAGTGGTTTTTATTATATTCACAATGTTATATAACTATCATCACCATCCAATTCCAGAACACTCTTTGTGTGTGTGTTGTGCTGGGCTTGAACCCAGGGGCTCACTCATGCTAGGCAAGCACTCTACTACTGAACTATATCCCCAGTCCTTTTATTTCTTATTATGAGACGGGGTCTCCCTAAGTAGCTGAGGCTGGTCTTGAACCTGAAATCTTCCTGACTCAGCCTCCTGAGTCACTGGTATTACAGGCATACACCATCATCTCCCACCCCAGAACACTTTTTTTTTTTTTTTTTTTTAGAGAGAGAGAGAGAGAGACAGACAGACAGAGAGAATGTTTTAATATTTACGGTGAACACAACATCTTTATTTTATTTGTATGTGGTGCTGAGGATCGAACCCAGTGCTCCGCACATGCCAGGCAAGCGCGCTACCGCTTGAGCCACATCCCCAGTCCCACTTTGTTTTAAATATATATATTTTTCATTGTAGATGGACACAATACCTTTTATTTATTTATTTATTTATTTGGTGCTGAGAATCAAACCCAGTGCCTCATGCATGTTAGGCAAGTGCTCTACCACTGAGCCACAACCCCAGCCTCCCCAGAATACTTTTAATACCTCAAGAAGAAACCCAGACCAGACCCCATTAAACAGTGATTCCCTAATACCCCTGGTGATTACTAATCTGTTGTCTCTAGGAAGTTATTTATTATGACTTTTCATTTAATAGAATCATATGATAGATATGTGGCTGTTTTGGGTCCAGTTTCCTTCACTTAACAATGTTTTCAACCTTGTCTATATTGTAGCATGTGTTAATACTTCATTTCTTTTCATGGCCAAATAATATTCCTTGGTATGACTCTATCAAAATTTATTTATCCATTCATCAATTGATGGATATTTGATTTTTTTCACTTTTTGGCTATTATGAATAATGTTGCTATGAACATTCATGTATAAGTTGGGTTTTTTTGTTTTTGTTTGTTTGTTTGTTTTCTTGTTTTAGCTTAGTTGTGTGGTGGTATGGATTAAATCTAGGGCCTTGCACATGCTTGTCAAGGGCCTTACTACTAAGCTGCATTCCCAGCTGTTTTCTCTTTATTTTTTTTAATGACATTTCTCCTTTTAATAAATATGTGCTGTTTAAAAATGAGAAAAGTATACTTTGCATCTTTAAGTGATTTACTTTGTATTCTTGATTATTTTCCATTCCACATTAGTTAAAATGGATTAATTAAAAAATAATCAACCATTTCCTTATTGTTATTGCTCAAATCAGGACAAATAACATTAATATGAAGACACTAAACTATTACCATTGATTTTGCAATCTAGCAGATTAACTCAATGTCCTTTTCTACTTGAATCTGTTCAGCAAAAGAAAGTAATAGTTTCAGCTTAAAACAAAGTCACCAAACCAAAGGAAACAAAACCATCTCGCTGCACCCCTTCAACAAAGACCACAAGCAGTTGGTAAAGTTGCTATCAGTGTACAGTGAGGGACAAGGGCTTGGGGCTCCTCAGGCAAGATGTCTGGGATCTGGGAGGGAATGGATGGAAGGGTTTTGAAGGCACTGAGTTGCTGGGTTCCTGTTCATGACTGATCTGCCTGGGGAGGAGCTGGGATGAGGGAGGGCCTTTCCTTGGTAGAAAACAGCAGGTCTTATTCCAATGATTCTGGCAGCTTGGTCTGATCTGTCCCAAATTGAGAGCATGTGTGGAAATTTACTTCCAGTAAAGGGTTAATCCTTAGGGAAGGTGGCTGGGCTTCTGGAGGGTCCCCTCTGAAATATCAACAATTGAAAAACACTACCTAAAGTTGACAAAGGACCTGCATGGAATTTTCATTTCTTTCTTTACTGGGGTACCATCCCTCAGTAAGACCAGTCTAACTCCTAGCACAGGGATCCTCCAACTTCTTGGCCACCTGTAGCATTGTCATTAGGTCAAAGGAGGTGACTGGAGGTGTCTGCTCCAGTCTGACCAAAGGGACCTATCTGGGGTCTCCTCAGCCCTTGATGGGGGCCATGGATGCTTCTCTACTGTAAGTGTGCACAATGGTGTTCGTGTAGCGACCTGGAAGCTGCCTTCTCTCCAAAAGTCTGTCTTTTCAACAACACCCTCCTCCCTCCTAGGGAGAGTTTTTGCCCCACTTACATTGGGCAGGAACCAAAAGAATAGTTTCCTCTTTGCTGCATCTGGGGCCTGGGGTTTACCCAACCCTAAACCCCTTCTGTAAGTGCCATGCTTGGGCAATGTCCAACTCAGTGGTAGAGTGCTCTCACCTACCTTGCAAAAGGCCCTGGAGTCAATCCCCAGCAATGCCCGCTTCCCTCAAAAAAAAAAAAGCATTGAGCTTTTCACCATTGTGTATGATGTCAGCTATCTACTTTGGTTTATGAAGCGGGAAGAATATGAAACAAAATCAAAACCAAAACAAAACCCCTCATACAAGAGTATATCAGAAAAGCCCCATCCACTTCCCACCCCTTTCCCATGTGAGGCTGACCCCCTTGGGTCCCCAACCAACCTCTAAAATAAGAACAAAGCCAAAGGCATCACACAAGCCCCTAACCAATAAACCTCTCCTGAAACATGCAAAGGAACTGCCTACCCAGAAACACCTAGGTAATCTATGCAGATGAACAGCCTGAAGTTTATATCTACCCTGTCTCCTTGGAGTGCCCTGAGGAGGGAAGGCTTTCTGCCCAAGGTCAGGGCAGAGATAGCTAAGAAAGGTGGTTTTTATGGGCACTTGGGAACTGCTTTTTCTTCAACTAACAGATATTGACAGTGGCCTGGCTAGGGATGGGCTGAGCTCACATGAGACACCTCTAAACCCCAGACCAATGGCTTCCATTGTACCCATCTGTTGCCAGTGGTGACAATCCCTTGGAAACCAACACAATTTACAAATACAAATTAGGATGATATAAGGACTACCTCCAGGGCTGGGGATGTGGCTCAAGCCGTAGCACACTAGCCTGGCATGCGTGCGGCCCGGGCTCGATCCTCAGCACCACATACAAACAAAGATGTTGTGTCCGCCAAATACTAAAAAATAAATATTAAAAAACTCTCTCTCTCTCTCTCTCTCTCTCTCTCTCTCTCTCTCTCTCTCTCTCTCTTTTTAAAAAAAAAAGGATTACCTCCAGTGGTACATGCCAGCCACATAAACTGGGCCAAGCAGGGGCAGGACACTGGGGGATCCCCATAACCACATCGTTTCCAGAATTGCAGCAAAGGCACAATTGGGATTTTTCCACATAGCCTGTCCCAAATGGTGCAGAGTTCATCTGTGGAGTCACCAAGGGGCAGGCACACATGGGTCTCAGCTTCCTATCTCTTGTCCCACACTTGGACTCCCCTGCTCATTTCTTCTCTGCTCAATGTGGGCCTCCATCACACCCTGCCTTCCTGCTAGGGGACACCCTGGAGGGGATCATCTTTGAGGTCACCCATTCTGCAGAGTTCAATGTTGTCCTTCCACCACACTCTCTCATCTTGTCCTTTCCCTTTTGTCTGCATGTCACCACTCTCCAGTGGACAGCTATAGTGGCACTCTGAGAATTGAAGAACCCCATGCCTTCCTTTAGTTCTTTTTCTTGAGATAGTCGAAGGGCACCCAGCCTTTGAAGTGCTTCACCCCATCCGGGATCTGGCAGTATTACCAGCCATTGGGGGTCTTTTTCTAGAACTTTCATAGCCTGGAAACCAGCCATCTCCTCATCCCCTTCAAAAGAGATCTACACATCTTTGAAGATGTTGTAGATGAACAGTTATTTCTCCATGGTCTAGAGGCACATATGGGACTTAAAGGTGCCATTGCACTAGACATACAGCAGGATTGAGTCTGACCCCTGGCTGGCAGCCTGTGGGCCAGATGGCCTTTGACCTCAGTGATCAGTAAGCACACAGTGCTAAAGGAAGAAGGTAGATGGATTCCTTGGAGGCAATTGGCAGCTTTGAGTGACTCATTCCGCCCCAGGGTGCCCAGGGTACAGGACAGGTTGTGGTCTTTGAGTGGCAGAAACATAAACATTGACTGGGTCCTGACTGTCACCTGCTGGATGCCATTCCTCATCTTCACTGCTACGGCACCTGGGTTCTTGACAAAGGCAGGGATGCCATGTGAAGGCCCCTCACACTTGAACTTCAGTGAGTCCTGCCTCTTCCTGGTACCTACAGAACCCTCTCCAGTCCCCTTGGGCTGAGCTTGCTGGGGGGTATAGTCAGGATATTGGGTCACTTTGCTTGTTTCTCAGCTCAGGTTGAGCTTCTTGTACTTGTTGATTTATGAGGCAGGAATCCAGCATTCTCAGAAATGCACAACTGGAATTCATCAATGGAAGGGGACTCTGGTGGCCCCTGCAATTGAACCCCAGGCTAGATTCTCTGCATGGTAGAGGTCTTGTCCTTAGATTTAAGGTGCTGGTCAGATTTTTCTTTATTCTTTTCTATTTCTTTCCTCCCTCCCTCCCTCCCTTCACCTACCTCTTTCCTTTCTTCTTTTCTTATGGTTCTGGGGATTGATCTGACCTTCTGAGATCATGAGCTTTGGCTGGTGTAAGGCAAACTTGATGCAGTTCTCTCAGCTGTTCCTGTTGATCCTCTGCTTATTTTTCTTGATTAAGCACCGCTACAATAATTGCAAGCTTTTGATTTAGTTTCTTGAGTTTTAAGAAGTTATTTTTTCAGTTTTTGCCTGTTTTTTCCCCTTTGCTTTGATGGAA